>NC_138865.1:21442147-22042147 GCF_965194805.1 Balaenoptera borealis | reverse complement strand
TCAGATCCAAAAAGTCCTGAAAATCCCCAGCAGAATATATACAAAGAAAATCACATGTAAGCACATCACAGTCAAATTGCTGAAAACCAAAGATAATGAGAAAATTTTAATGTCTGCCAAATAGAAAAGACAGAGGGAACAACAATAAAAATGGTTGATTTCTCACTGGAAACAATGGATACCAGAAGAAAATAGAATGACATTTTTTAAGTGCTGAAAGAAAAAAACGCTTCTCGCTTTTTTAGCTGGCCTTTCCAGACTCACCAGTTTAGATTGTGTCCCTCCTACGTGCTCCTGTAGAATACTGTACTCCCCTATCACAGCACTTGCTTAATTATTGATCTCATATCATGATTATAATCTCAATAAAGATACAGACTATTTCACCATGTTTAATATTGTGCCCTTAACTTTTAGCATAGTAAGTTCATATTAAGTGCTCAATTACTATTCTCTAAGTGAATAAAAAATACTATATTAAATTTATAAAATGATGGCCTGCATCAATGAAATATCAAATAGGCTAAAATTATTTAGGAACATTCTATGTAGACTTTACATAAGCTAAATCTAAAAGGCAAAAAGTAATCTACTTAGTAACTATTTCTTATGGTTAATTAATGCTTATGTGGTTTTCAGTGACCATGAAGATATCTACTTAGGAGCTTACAAAAAGCAACAACCTGGATTAAGAATATATTCAAGGTAAATTATCCAATGAATATAGTATAAATTAAAGGCTAAGTTATTTCACATGTATGACTTAGATATAACTTCTTTAGAGCTATTCTACTTAAAAAGACATAGACAACTTAGGAAAATTCTTCAGTGATGTAGTTTTCAAAAATAAAACCGTCATTAACAATATTTAGTCATATGATATAGAATTGTAATAACAAGGTTGGAAATGTACAGAGAGACAAGGAAATAAATTGTAAGATAGCCTTACAGCAATAACTTGGAGTTGCTGGCCACATCAGTTCAGCTGGCCTAGATCTGAGGCCCCTGCTGTCAGTGTAAATTCCAATGCTCTTAAAACATAACAGATACTCAATACTAGAGATCTCAATTGCACAGAGAGCATCCACTGGTTGATGTGCAATAAATGACAGTGTAGGGTCATGGGAGTGCAGCATCCTGTATGGAATTCCTTCTCTCCTCAAGGGGTATCTCAGGAATCCTGATTGGAATCCTACACAGAGCTGTTCGCTGAAGATGCCCATCCACTGGACATTGGTTGGGATTTGGAGCTCTTTAAATTTTCTGTGAGAAATTTTCTTGCTCTGAAACAGCTTGTAACAGAAGATTTGGCTTTTCCTAGCCACACAGAGGCATGTATGGGCCCCTTGGCACACTGTTCCAGAAGTCACGGTCTGGCACCCTTTGGTTTCTGCCAGCTTGTGAATATCAGTCTTTCGTCCATCCAAAGCTGACATGGGGAACAGCTGCACATGGTGACTTCGTCCTGAGATCACTGCAACCATCTGGCCATGGGGGATAAGCTCAATCTGGTGAATCTTCTTCATGTAGCCAATGCGAATAATTTCTACACAAATAAGCATATTTGTAAGTCATTTTAAAATTCATAATAACTTCTGTTTACTTATTTCAACTGTTCTCCAAATTTTACTCATAAGCAATTAAGAAATTTTTCCCAATAAAAATGATCTGATAAATCTTCTTAGTGTCATTAACTTGAGTAATTTCTCTACAAATAAAACAGCAAGTCACCTTCAAATAGCAATGTTTTCTTATTTTTTTATTTTCTTTATTGAGGTATATTTGACATATAACATTATACTAGCTTCAGATGTACAACATAATGATTCAATATTTGTGTGTATTGAGAAATTGTCACCACAATAAATCTAGTTAACATCCAACACTGTAGATAATTACAATTTTTTCTTGTAATAAAAATTTTTAAGATCTATTCTCTTAGCAACTTTCAAATACACAATATAGTATTATTAACTATGATCATGTTTCTGTACATGACATACCAAGGACTTATTTATTTTATGATTGGAAGTTTATACCTTTAAAACCCCTTCACCCATTTTGCCCATTACCCCCACCTCTGGCAACCACAGATTGTTTTCTGTATCTATGAACGTGTTTGTTTAGATTCCACATATAAGTGAGATCATATGGTATTTGTCTTTCTCTGTCTGACTTCTTTCACTTAGAGTAACAACCTCGAAGTCCATTCATGTTGTTGTAAATGGGAAGATTTCTTTCTTTTTTATGGCTGAATTATATTTATATATATATATATATATATATATATGTATGTATATATATCTCACATCTTTACCCATTCATCCATTGGTAGACACTTAGGTTGTTTCCATATCTTGACTATTACAAATAATGCTGCAAGGAACATGGAGGTGCGATATCTTTTCAAGATAGTGTTTTTGTTTTATTCGAATAAATATCCATAAGTGGAATTGCTGGATCATATGGTAGCTCTATTTTTAATTTCTGAGGAACTTCAATACTGTTTTCCATGTGGCCGCAACAATATACATTCCCATCAACAGTGAACAAGCGTTCTCTTTTCTCCACATCCTCACCAACACATTATTTCTTGGCTTTTTAATAATAGCTATTCTAACAGGTATGAGGTGATATCTTATTGTGGCTTTGATTTGCATTCCCCTAGTGATCTTGAGCACCTTTCATGTATCTGTTGGCTATCTGTATGTCTTCTTTGGGAAAATATCTATTCAGATCCTCTGTCCATCTTTTAATCAGATTGCTTAGGTTTTTTGCTATTGAGTTTTATGAGTTTTTATATATTTTGGATATTAACCCCTTATCAGCTATGATTTGCAAATATTTTTTCCCATTCGATAGGTTGTCTTTTCCTTTTGTTGATGGTTTCCTTTGCTGTGCAGAAGAATGTTCTCCTATTTTAAAATTCTTTCCGATTTTTACTCCAATGGATTTAAATCAGGTTCTAATAAAATCACAGACATAAACTCAAAGGGTAGGTTTGAGAAGGACCAAAAAGGGATAGGAAGAGGATAAGAGATCAAAAATTATATAGGTTAAAAAAAAAGAAGATAATTATTCCATAGATAACATAATTACCTTAAACATAAAATTAGCATAATAAAGCACTAAACTCAGTCCTGAGATTCCAGACAGCAAGGCGAACACCCTCAATGTCTGACAAGTGGAAATATACTGCTTTTTCTTTTTTTTTTTTTGGCCTTGCCAGGCAGCTTGCAGGATCTAGATCTGAACAGGGATCAAATCCAGGGCCCCGGCAATGAAAGTGCCGAGTCCTAACCACTGGACCACCAGGGAATTCCCAATATACTGCTTCTTTAGGGAAAAAAACTGTCCTTTTTTTTCTGGCACTAAATTGATTCCTTTATTACACAAATATTTGTTGATTGACTACTATGTGCCAGGCACTGTTTAAGTGCATAGGATACAGTGCTGAACAAAAAGAGACAAGTCCCTGCTCTTATGCTGGCACCTGGTGGACCTTTCATGGGTCTCCTCACCAGGACTGAGTCACCCACACAGCATGGGAAGCCTTCAATGGAGAATAGCTAATGCCCTTCAAATGCAGGTTCTCCTTTAACTAACTTACCATTAGAGTGCAAGACATTCAAGAGAACATCTATATTACAATGACTCCTCTTCATTTCATCTACTCCCCCATTTCTCCCTCAAACAACCATGAGAGCCAAACAAAAACAAACAAAACAGAAACAGAGAACTCTGAGGTCTTATCTGGGAAGTATTCACTTTATGTTGTTACTCTTTGTGGTGTCAATGTACTAGTGGGGGAGGGGGATTCAAGCAGAAGTGTTTCCTTTCATGCACCAACTTGAAGATGGTAAACTAAGTTCTTACAGTGCACTTATTAGATAAAATCACTTGTGAAGATAGTTGGACACACTACTATATATAAAACAGATAACCAAGAAGGACCTACTGTATAGCACAGGGAGCTCTACTCAATCTTCTGTAATAACCTATATGGGTAAAGAATCTGAAAAAGAATGAGTACATGTATATGTATAACTGAATCACTTTGCTGTACACCTGAAACTAACACAACATTGTAAATCAACTATACTCCAATAAAATTTTTTTTTAAAAGATATTTGGACTCTGGAAGATTATTGATCTCTGAAAGTAGAAAAGTCATCAGTTGACTTGAAAACACATCGAACCAGATGTGGAAAATTTCTTTTACAGAAAAGAAGAGAAGAACCTGATATTATTACTATTAGAGTTTAAAGTTATTCCAGAACAGTAAATACTCTCCTTACCATCTATGGTAACGTGGACAACAAATAACCCTTCTTCATTTCCCAGAGCGATTCTTTTGTGATCTATATTTGACACATAAATTAAAATATCAAGTATTTTTGGGGGTAAACATTAAGTGAAGCTAATAAGATAAACTGGACAAGTTTATCAATGTTGAAAAAGTTTAGAAGTCAAATTAAGTATATATTTAGCAATACTACAGTGAAAAGAAACATAAAAATAAATAATTGGCACTATGATTTTTCTTTCACATTACAGAAATAAGCATAATAAAACATTACTTTTCTCAGCAGAAAGATCATTTTACAAAGTAATCTTTATGAATACTTAGAGAAAGTATAATATTCAAGTAATGATAAACTGTCAAATTTGCTATAAATAAGTGATGTTTCATGAATGAAAAAATTTTATAAAATAATTTGGTGACCTTGGCCTGAGCTAAAACAGCATAGGGAGGTATGTCACAACAGAGTAAGAACTAAAAAAGTGCAAAGATAGCACATTACGTGAAGGCTTTGAATACAAAGCACAGATATTACATATATAAGCTCATTTAATCCTCTCCATAACTGAAAAACTGGAATTATCTGCATTTAACACATGAAGTTTAGTAACTAGCTCCGTGACCCCCAGGAGGAAATAGCTAAGTGGCTCTATTGTCACCAGTATCTAATGCAGAAGAAATGCTGTTTAAGAAATGCAAGTATTCTTGTCTATTGATAAAACTTTCAGTATTGATCTTAGCATTTCATTCATTGATTCACTTGATTTTCACTTATTTATTGAGTATTGGGCATTGGGATTTGAAAGACAGTCTCTGCCCTTAAGGTAGGTAGTTCACAGTTACACACAAGGTCACACCCCTTATGTGTTTGGGGCCAGATGTGTTTGGGAGCTCATAATTTTTCAGACTTGAAAAGGTAGATTGAAAAGACTTGAAAGGTAGATTAAAGAAACACCCTTTTAGGCAGGGCCTGGGGAGCCATCATATAATCAAGTATACTTTTGCAGAGAATCTGATGAGTAGCTGTGGGATAGAAGTGGAAAGACAACCCTCCACCTCCGGGTAAGCCTCATTCACTCAGGTTTTGCTGACAAATGAATTGTGGATAAAGTTAAGGTTTTCAGATTTCAACATTGGGACTGTGGTGAAAGGTAGGAACCTAGCGGGATAAATGTTGTAAATCCATACCTATGATTGCAGCTGTCTGGGTGGTTTTGATCAGGGGTAGATTGTTGTCATAAGCCTCTTTCAGAACATAGACTGAGCGGTCTCTGGAATGACTTTTTCTCAATATTTTGTGCAATTCACTCAGCACGCTCACCCACTCACTCTTCTCATTCTTGCTATCTGCTAAGATTGGGATTGAATATCTATTACTAGGTGCTGAGAGCTGGGAAGCTGTGACCTAGAATGATTTAAGGAATATCTAGGTTATAAGAAAGCAAGCATTCTTTATGCCAGCCTGTCTAGCATTTTTCATAAAACTCACCATTGTTAAACGAAATGTTAAATAACATTACCCTCTTCCTGGTAGTAAAATAGATGACATGAGTATCAGAAGCAGGCCAAAAGCAAAGTGTCAGAATCACTTCTATTTTGATCCTCATAAAACCACCGGTGTTCTCTGACTACCTAAAATCTTGTACTTCATCAAATGAAAATAGCTACCATTTATTGAATGCTGACTCTGTACCAGGAACTGCTCTAAGAAATTGACATGTGTTAATTGATTAAATCCTCACAGAAACCTCAGTGCGTAGTTACTGCTATTCTCTCCATTTTATCAGTGAGAGGACAGGAGCACAGCAGGGTAGAATGCAGGCAGTCTGATGCCAGAACCTCCACTCTGAGTCTCTCTATTGCTTTAATTCTAACACACAGCTTTGCATCTTTAGATTATCTCTGAAACGGCAATGTGTTTTGAAATGGCAATCATCATAATCAATTGTGATATTACAGAATGTTCAGGAGTTTTTTGTTGTTAAGTTAGAAATATTCAAAAACACATGTTTTCCTGGTTGCTACATGCCTATAACTTACATTATACTAGTAAATGGCAAATCAGATTTAAATTTTAAGGTATATAATTAAGCTAGCAGAACTCTAATATATAAAACTTTCTTTTGTGAGCATGAAGTTAGCAGCAATGACATCATAAATTCCCACTGTAAGTCAGTTCCAAATGGCCAGGTCTTTGTAGTCTCTTGGTGGTTGGGTACAGTCTAAATAGATGTCTATCTTTGCACTAAGGAACTAAGAATACTCCTGTCTGGCCTTTGTTAAACCAAGATTCCTAGGTTGACTGTAACCACATGGGTCTCGAGGGGATAACAGTCCTTTGCTTTCTCTGTCACTTTATTTAATCCATTCCAGAATCACTTTTATTTTTTACATGAATTTTAAAGAGCAGAGTGTCTATTTTTTAGAGTTTGCAAAACAACATCTTTCCCCAATTTTTCCATTTTGTACTCTTGGTTTGAATCTGAATTATGACTTCAAAATGTTGTCTCAGAGGAGACTTATTTTACAAAGTACATCTAGTTTTAGAAGTTGCACATTCATGCTACTGTAGGTCCATGAATCGACGACCTTCCTCTATGTCTGATCCGGAAGTATATGGTCTCTCTTCCTCTGTTATTCTTTTTTCCTTCTTCTTTCACACCCCCCACCCCAGTACCATTCTGCTTTGTAAGCTTCCCCTGTTTTCAGCTATGAATTGTATCTGTCCTGTTACCTTAGTGTGGAATGAATGGACACCCTCAGGAACATTTGTATTTTAAGTCTCAGATTTAACTGTAGAATGAAAGATGTGACACCTGCAAAAAAGCTATTTATAGTATCTTTGAATAAGAATAAAGGGCTAGATTTCTTGTGGCAAGTGGGAGAGGGAGGGAAACTATCCCACAGCACTTCTAAAATCTCAACCTCCAGGTACCTTCAGTAACCCAAGGAGCCCTGACCCCTAGGAACAGGCAAAAAAGGGATGAAACAAAACATACAAGGGATCCAATGACAGTATGCAAGCTTACCTTAAACATACGAGGCATTTCCTTTCTCCTTGCAGGAATAAAATCAGAGGGCCAGACTGAACTAACAGAAAATGCTCCATCCCTGAAGGAAAAGCAAGACACTGGGAGTGAGTAGAATCACCGGAAAGTGAATAAAACAATACATAAACATAATCCTCAATTTTAATTTCCCTGATTTTTAACATTCTTTTTTGTAGTAACTGACAGTGGTCAAAATATTGTATCAGCAGTACCCGGCCTGTCGCATATTATCAGAAAACGCAAGTTAACTCTGGGCTTTCCCTGACTCACCATTCACAGGGAACTAGGAAGGAGCACCTGTCTGACTCCAAAGCCATGGTCCCTAGAATATGGGCCATGTGCCCTCAGATCAGCTCATTTGTATATTTTTTAAATGTTACCAAGATAGACTTGACATATAATAAACTGCACATGTTTAAAGTGAACAATTAGGTAAGTTTTGATCTATGTATACACCTGTGAAACCATCACCACACTGTAGGTAATGAACATGTCCATCACCCCCAAAAGTTTCCTTGTACAGCTTTGTAACCCCTACCCCCCATCCTTAGCACTCTTCCCTCCTCCCCCACTGATCTGCTTCCTGTCACTCTAGATTAATTTGCATTTTCTAACATTTTATAGAAATGAAATATACAATATGTGGTCTTTTTGTCTGGCTTTTTCTCAGCATAACAATTTTGTGATGCATTCATGTTGCCACATGGATGAACACTTCATTTCTATGTATTGTTGAGTAATAGTTCATTGTATGGATATGCCACAACATATCTGTTCACCCATTAATGGGCATTCGGGTTGTTTCAAGTTTGGGGCTATTTTAAATGAAGCTGTTATGAATGTTCATGTATGTCTTTATGGACATATGCTTTCTCTGGTAGAAATACCTAGGAGGAGAATGACTAGATCATATATTAGGTGTGTGTTTAGCTTTTTATGAAACTGCCAAACTCTTTTTAACAGTGGTTATATGATTTACAAAGCAATATATGAGAGATCTAGGTCCTCCACATCCTCCCAATACTTGAAATAATCTTTTTAATTTTAGTCTTTCTTATGATGTGAAGTGGTACCTCATGGTTATTTTATTTGAATTTACCTAATAATTAATGGTGTTGAGCATGTAAGTATCTGTTATGTGCTTATTTGACATATGTATCTTCTCTATTGAAGTATCTTTTCAAATCCCTTGCACATTTTTTTTAAATTGGGCTATTTTCTTATTATTGGGGTGGCCAAAAATTGCCTTTGGTTTTTAAATAAAAATAAAAGACACATTTTTCATTTTCACCAAGAACTTTATTGTACAATGTATTCACCCCTTTTTTCCACTACCTTCTGCCATTTTTCAGGCAACTCCATAATTCCATCTTCCCAAAACTTTTTATCTTTTTGAGCAAAGAACTGTTCCAGGTGCCTTTTACAGTCTTCCATGGAATTGAACTTTTTTCCATTAAGAGAATTTTGTAAAGACCGAAATAAATGGAAATCCGAAGGTGCAATGTGTGATGAATACGGAGGATGAATCAGAACTTCCCAGCCAAGCTGTAACAGTTTTTGCCTGGTCATCAAAGAAGCAGGCAGCCTTGCGTTATCCTGATGGAAGATTATGCATTTTCTGTTGACTAATTCTGGGCGCTTTTCATTGAGTGCTGCTTTCAGTTGGTCTAATTGGGAGCAGCACTTGGAATTAACCCTTTGGTTTTCCGAAGGAGCTCTTAATAGAGGACTCCCTTCCAATCCCACCATATACACTTTGGTGTGGTTTGGTGGTGGTTCATTTCTCTTGCCCCATGATCTCTTCCGTTCCACAGTGTTGTACGGTATCCACTTGTCATTGCCCATCACAATTTGTTGCAAAAATGGAACTTTTTCATTACATTTAAGTAGAGAATCGCACACGGAAATATGGTCAAGAAGGTTTTTTTCACTTAACTAATGTGGAACCCAAACATCAAAGTCATTAACATAACCAAGCTGGTGCAAATGATTTTCAACACTTGATTTGGATATTTTGAGTATGTCGGCTATCTCCCACATAATCATAACGTTGATTGTTCTCAACTAATGCCTCGATTTAATCGCTATCAACTTCAACTGGTCTACCCGACCGTGGAGCATCAGCCAGCAAGAAATCTCCAGCACGAAACTTCGCAAACCACTTTTGACGTGTTTGATCAGTCACAGAAGCATCTCCATACACTGCACAAATCTTTTTTTGCATTTCAGTTGTGTTTTTACCTTTCTTGGAATAATAAAGCATAATGGGCCGAAAATGTTGCTTTTTTCCTTCCATCTTCAATATTAAAATGGCTACACAAAAATCCACCAATTTTGATAAGTTTTTTTTTAATGCACGCTGATATGACAGCTGTCACATACAATCTAACAAAACTGTTTCGAATGAAGTCAAAGACAACTTAGTGCTACTAGAGCCATCTTAGAGAAAAAAACAAATGAACCTTTTGGCCAACCCTATATTAAGTTTTAAGAATTTTTATATATTCTAGATATAAGTCCTGTGCCAGATATTTGATTTGCCTCCAGTCTGCAGCTTTTATTACTTCTCTTGACAATGTATTTCAAGGAGCAGAAGTTTTAAATTTTGATGAAGTCCAATTTATCAATTTTTAAATTTTACCTGTTGTGCTTTATGTTGTATCTAAGAACTATTTGCCTTATCCAAGATCAGAAATGTTTTCTCCCATGTTTACTTCTAGGTGCTTTATAGTTTTAGGTTTTACATTTAGTTCTATGGTCTATTTTGAGTTAAATTTTGTATATTGTAAAAAGTATAAATCAAAGTTGATTTTTTTACACATAGATATCTAAAATTCCAATTTCATTTGTTGCTAGATTTTGCAACTTGTTGAAAATATTGTATATATTAAAGTAACAGAAAATGCAGAAATATAGTTACAAATGTTTTATATATGAAAGTATATTTTATGTGCATGTTAAAAATATATATGTAAATATATTTTATATGTATATTAGAAATATATATATTTGTATATATATTTCTAGGTTTGTTTTTTTTTCTTCAAAGTTGTTTCGGCTCTTCTAACTCTTTTGCATTTTCCTATGACTTTTAGAATCGGCTTGTCAATTTCTACAAAAAGAATTAAGAAGCCTACTGGGATTTTGATTAAGATTGTGTTAAAACTATAGATCAATTTTGAGAACAATCACATTTTTAAAATATTGAGTTCTGCAATGCATGAACACAGTCTCTCTCTCTATTTATTTAGATCTTTGTTAATTTCTTTCATCAATATTTTATAGTTTTCAGTGTACAAGTCTTGCACATCTTTTGTCAGATTTATTTCTAAGTATTTTTTTAAATATTTATTTATTTTATTTATTTTCCTTATTTATTTATTTTTAAATTATTTTTGGCTACGTCAGGTCTTAGTTGCAGCACATGGGATCGTCCTTGAGGCATGAGGGGTCTTTTTGTTACAGCACATGGTCTCTTCGTTGTGGTGCTTGGGCTTCTCTAGTTGTGGTGTGTGGGCTTCTCCCTAGTTGTGGCGCAAGGGCTCCAGAGCACATGGGCTCTGTAGTTTGCAGCACGCAGCCTCTCTCATTGAGGTGCACAAGCTCAATAGTTGGGGCTCGCAGGCTTAGTTGCCCCAGGGCATGTGGGATCTTAGTTCCCCAACCAGAGATGGAACCCGTGTCGCCTGCATTGGAAAGCGGATTCTTTACCACTGGACCACCAGGGAAGTCCCTATGTTTTGATGCTATGGCAAATGGCATTACTTATTTAATTTTGATTTCTGATTATTTGTTGTGAGTATAAAGAAATGCAATTCATTTTATATATTGATCAAGCATCCTGCAAACTTGCTGAATTCATTTATTAGTTCTAATAGCTTCTTTGTAGATTACATTGAATTTTCTCCATAGATATTCATTTTGTCTATGAATAATTTTGCTTCCTTCTTTCCAACACGGATGTATTTTATTTCTATTTCTTCCCTGGCCTGGATTTCCAAAACAATGTTAAATAAGTGTGGTGAGATCAAACATCTTTGTCTTGTTCCTGATCTTAGGGAGAAAGCATTGAGTCTTTTGCCACTAATTATGATGTCAGCTGTGGGATTTTCATAGATGCCCTTTATCAGGATGAAGAAGCTCCCTTCTAAGTGTTCATCAAGAATATATGATTTTGTCAAATGTGTTTACTGTATCTACTGACATGATCTTTTTCATTTTTTGATATGGTAAAATACATTGATTTTTTAATATAAACCAGCTTTCCTGAGATACACTACACTTGCTCAAGATGCAATATAATTTTTACATAATATTGGATTCGATTTGCTAACATTTTGTAGTTTTCCTCACATGTATGTGCTGATCAGTAATCTGCTGAATCCTCAAGCTAGATCCTCTGTAGATCCATGCAGAGCTAGTGCATGCTCTCAATCTCTCCCTCCCTCCCTCTCTCCCTCTCTCTCTCTCTCTCTCTCTCTCTCTCTCACTCTCTCCTCTCTAGCTCTGTACTTTGTCCTGTGAACTCTGGCTACTGGGTCTCTCTGGACTCTCAACTTCATCTCTTCAGTTCAGGGAGTTCACCTGGGTCTGCCTGGGATTCCAATTTCTGTGTTATATACTGGAAACTCTCACAAGGCAGTAACCTGGGGCAAGTATAGAGCTCACCTCATTTACTTCCCTTCATTGTCTGATATCCAGAACCTTAAATCAGTTCTTTTGTTATTTCACGGGGAAGGTTAAATATGAATATGGCCCCTGTTACTCCGTCTTGGTTGAAAGTAGAAGTCTGTTTGATTCAGCTCACTTGATAATTTTTGGCTTCTCCAACACTTAAAACAAACTCATTTCTTTCCCCCAATGCTACCATTCTCCATTATATCCCTACAGCTGTCAATGTGACCCTCAGTTTTTCAGTCTTGATGACTTAAAACCTCAGTACCATCTGGTATTGCAACTCTTTTCTTCATCTTCCTTTTTCTGCCACTCACCATGTCCCATGAGGTCACTTTAGTAATATTTCCTGCACCTGTCTCTTCTTTTATAATTCCTGCAGCCACCGCTTTAATGCAGACACTCATTTGATCTGAAGGATGGACAATTGTAAGCTGGACTCCTTGGCTCCAGCACCACTTTAATTTTCCCTGTCCCCAAAATGAAACACACACACACACACACAAACACACACACTCCCAAACCAACTTATTAAAAATCTACATCAAGAGTAACTTTCTAAAGTCACCTTCAAGATTATCTAGTTTCCTGTATCAGTTATTCAAGGTAATACCAAATTTCTGACAAAGATGACATTAGCTGAGGTGAAGAATACAAAACAAAGTTTGTGAGTAAGGAATAAAAATAAGACAGGATGAATGTAGAGACCCACAGAATCTGTGATAAGGAGAAAGTTCAGGCTGAGCAAGCACACAGCCATCACAGTGCAGGTTACACCTGGAAAAGAAGTATAAGGGAATACTATGAATAAATGTCTCACTACCTGGAGCCACAGGAAGTGAAGGGACCACCCAGGGAGTGTGCAGAGAAGGAAGAAAAGAAGGCCAAGGACAGATACTCAGAGACACTAAGAGAAAAGTGTAGAGGAGCCGAAAAGATGCAGAAGAATCAGGGGGAGCAGAGAGCATATTGCCTTTCCCCGAAGGATACACTTTCTATAAGTTCACTGATTCAATATTCTTTATTAAACACTTAAAGAGTGTCTGGAGTGACATTTGCAACAATGGCAGAGTAAGGATCTCTGAAGATTCTCTCCTTCATAAAAGAAATGAGAAAACTAGCAAAATTCATCAGAAACAACTTTTTTAGAACTCTATAAATTAACCAAGGTTTGTGGCAATCTGAGGAGGATTTATTTAAAATAAAAAAATAACAAAAAGCCGAATCTTGGTAAGAAGTATGAGCTTTGTGGTAGCTTAACTCGCCCTAGTCCCATGCTCCATTTCCAGCTCCTCAGTAGCCTTGAAAAATGGCAGCCTGCATTCACAGTGCATCCTAGAAGCCACTGGACACCTGAGGGACCTGGAAAGAGGAGGAGGAAGGAGAAAGGAGCTGGAGTATTAGGCTTGATTCAGAGGTCTCCCAGGGAAAAGTCTATTCCCCAAGGGGAACTTATAAAAAACTATTTCATGCAAGCATTTTAACTGCATAGCTGCCTATGCAGTGCTTAACAGCTGGACAAAATAATAGATTAACCAAAACTCTTAAAAGGAAAAGTTAGAAAATGAGATATCCATAGGGGTTTTGAAAAGGTCTGACATATTGCTAAGAATCTAGAGCATCATGCACATGCATAGAACTGTGAACATGCCTAGGGTTATGCATATGCTCAGGAAAGACCAGAGAAGGACATAAGTTCTCACCTCTGGCTGACATTGGATGCATAGATAAATGTTTTTCATCAAATTTGGGAGGTTTTCTGCCATTATCTCTTCCAATATTCTTGAGGCTTTGCATAAGTATAACGTGTTGTCAACTGCCTGGCTGAGTGTTGAAGAAGTGACCCCACTTGCACACAGAGCTCTTCAGCAAAGTGTGGGAGATTCACTGGTTCCAGATGTTTAAAGAAATCTCTGCAAAATCATTAGCTAACTACTAAGCTAACAAAGTAGAGACGTCAAATAACTACACATGACTAAGAATAAAGACTTTATAGATTAGTTTGAAAAATTCACTGAACAAACAAACAACAACTACAACAAACAACAATAACAAATCCTGGAGAAGAAGTAGAATTTGATAACTAGAGCTGACAATAGTATTATTTGAAATGTCCAGTTAAAAAAAATATATACTGTATGACTTGCAAGGAAGCATAGAAGTATGACCAATACACAGGAAAAAAGCAATCAATAGAAACTATCTCTGAGGAAACCCAGATGTTGGATTTACCAGACAAAGATTTAAATCAGCTATTTTAAATATGTTTGAAGACCTAAAGGAAATCATGCCTAAAGAACTAAATGAAAGTATGAGAATGATGTCTCACCAAGTAGGAAATATAAATAAGGAAATAGAAAATACGAAAAAGAACCAAACAGAAATTCAGGGGTTGATGAGTACAATAACTGAAACGAAGAATTCACCAGAAGGGGTCAACAACAGAACTGAGCAGGCAGAAAGCAGAATCACTGAACTTGAAGATAGGTCAATTAACATTATCCAGTCTGAAGAAAAGAAAGAAAAAAGAATGAAGAAAAATTAATAAAACCTCAGAGTTCCTTGGGACACCATGAAGAATACTAAAATATATATAATGGGAGTCCCAGAAGGAGAGGAGAAAGAAAAGGGGTCAGAAAGGATAATTGAATGAAAATCTCAAATCAATATATAACCTAACTTTCCATCTTGAGAAACTAGGAAAAGAAGAGCAAACTAAACTCAGAACAAGCAGAAGGAAGGAAATAATAAAGTTTAGAGTGGAAATTAATAAAACAGAGAATAGAAAAATAAGAGAAAATCAAGAAAACCAAAAGTTGGTTTTTTGAAAAGATCAACAAAAATTGATAAACTTTTAGCTAAACTGACCAAGAAAAAATGAAAGAAACCTCAAATTACTAAAGTCAGAAGTAAAGTGGGAACATTACTTCTGACCTTTCAGAAAATAAAAGGGAATACTATGAACAAGTGTATGCTCCCAAAATTAGATAATCTAAAGAAAATGGAAACATTCCTAGAAAAACACAAGGTACTAAAGCTGACTCAAGAAGATGTAGAAAATCTCAGTAGACTTATAACAAGTAAAGAGATTGAACTAACAATCAAAAAATATCCCATAAAGGAACCCCCAGGACCAGATGACTTCACTAGTGAATTCTACCAAACATATTTAATACCAATCCTTCACAAACTCTTTCAAAAATAAAAGAGAAGAGAGTACTTTCCAACTTAATCTGAGGTCAGTAGTATCCTAATACCAAAACCAGGCAAAAATATCACAAGGCAACAAAACTGTAGACCAATATCCTGTGTTAATATAGATGCAAATATCTTAAAAAATTCTGTTGAACCCAATCCAACATATTATAAAAAAGATTAGATACCATGACCAAGTGGGATTTATCCCAGGAATGTATGATTGGTTCTATATACAAGTAACAATTAATGTAATACATCATGAGAATTAAGGGGAAACAATCATGTGATCTTCTCAATAGACACAACAAAAGCATTTGTCAAAATCCAACACCCCTTACAGATAAAAACACTCAACAAACCAGGAAGAGAAGGCTGTTTTCTCAACCTGATAAAGGGCATCAGCCATGAAAAATAATGAAGTATTGATACATGCTACATGGGTGAGTCTTGAAACATTATGCTTAGTGAAAGAAGCCAGTTACAAAACTCCACATGTTGTATGATTCCATTTATATAAAATTCAGAATAGGCAAATCCATAGAGATAGAAACAGATTAATGGTTGCTGGGGCTGGGGGCAGGGGTGAATGTAGAGTGACTGCTAACTAATAAAGGTTTCTTTTTGGTGTGATGAAAATGTTCTAAAATTAGATTGTAGTGATGGTTTTACAACCTTGTGAATATACTAAAAACCACTGGGTTGCCCATTTTTAAATGGTGAATTTTATAATATATGAATTATATCTCAATATAAAGAGCATCTGGTTTTAAGGTTGTATTTCCTTTTCTGCTACACACACACATACACACACACACACACATAAGAATATAAACTTCTGACTAAAAAAAATAAATAAAAAAACTATTACAAATATTACACAATTATAATCCATACCCAAGAGGTAATGATGCAAACTTTAGGCAGAAATCTTCTATTTTAAAGGTCACATGGCAATGGAGAAAATTAGAAACTTAACATAAGTTAAATGACAACACTATTTTTAAAAATTTCAGAAACCATTTTTATTCCCAGATTTTTTTGATAAAAAATACTCTCCCTTTCGAAGCTTACCTCATGTCAATCACTTGACTAACTACAACATTGGGTTTTGAGTCTTCTTCTTCATCCATATCATACAGGAAGAGTTTGAAGTCACACACTACAGCCAATGCCCTCTGCCATCCTTTTTTCATCCCTGCTTTCTTTGGAATCTTTAGTTTTTATTTTTCAAAAAACAAATAAAAGCAATCCAAGCTGAAACATCAAATACTACCCAATTATTACATATAAAATTAAAATAATAAAAATGAAAAAAATATGTGTTACAAATCTACCACTTGTTAAAGATTGGAACAGAACTATATAACATAATTCCTTTGAGGACTAAACAATTCTTAGGTTGTGAAAATAAGATCAATACCATTTCCATTAACACTAGTCACAGCGTTGCCTCTACCTAAGATTAAATTCAATTTTGGTAGCCTCAAATTCAACTCAGATTTTAAATATTTCTGAAGAAGATTCTTTCACTTTTAGTTTCATAATTTATTATTACTGACCGGAAGTCAAAATTACACCATTAGAAGGGATTTTAGCATTTGTTCATTGCAAAGTAAGGTCTAACCAGAAAACTTTGGGAAATTTGAAAATATCCTATCGGGGACACTTAAACTTTATTCTGAAATCATATTCTTCAGATGATTTTCAATTGCATATAATTAATATCATATAACATATCATAAATATTTCTGAAAAATATTGTGCACACATTGTGAAAAGTGATTAATAAACTCTTTAAGACTTCATCTGAAACAAAAATATTGACACTTACCCAGACATGGCCTTCATAGGCTGTTCCCATGCCTTTCTGTGAGTCTAGACAGAAGGCACCTTTCTTCTGATGAAAAGGCACGGGACAAATTTTTGGAGCTTCTTCTACACAGGTTGTGTGACATGAGAATCCACATGCTTTTTGAGGGAAATAAAGAGATATGATTGTAGGGGATATGATGGTTTGACTCCCTCAACCCCCATTGCAATTCTGTCTACTACTGTAGAGGTGAAATGCTAAAAACTACATTTCCCAGACTCCCTTGGAACTAAGTTTTGGACCTGATGTAAGCTCCACTAATAAGGTAACTCTCTGTAAGACTTTGAGTTGAGTCAAGATGGGAGAGATGCCTGATGTAGCACATCCATTTTACTGGCTTGGATCTTGACAGAGGGAGTGTGAGGTCACAGCTGCAGTGGTGGTTTCTGAATTTGATGGAAGCTCTCTTAACTCTGCAGCAACAGGGTCTTCCCTGACTCTGGCAGAAGTTGCGGGTTCTGAGGGCTGCAGCAGTGGTGGCAGCTTCCAGATTCACCATCTTCTTGCGACAAAGGTGGAGCTGTCCCAGGCTCTGCCGAGACTGAGTAATGCTGGCAGCAGGAGATGCTCCTGGGAGCTCAGCTCAGAGCCTGCCTCTGCTGCCCTAGGAGAATTGTATGGGCACATAATTCCCCATTTAAAATCCTATTTTCTTTAATATGCTAGGACACATTTATGGTTAAGGCATCTCTGACTGTCACAATGCTGAGGGCAGGAAAGTTGTCCTGCTCAGCGCTGTGTGTCCCTGAGTGGACACTCGACAGGACTGGCTGGGGAAACCAATGAGTACGGAGTCTGTTCCCTAGGATGACGTATGAGGTGCCTGTGTAGCACTGTGATCCACTGTTTGATATTTCCAAAAAATATATTTCTTTCTTTCAACGATATCTACTGTAATAAATTCATTGAGTAAAATAAAAGGATTACAACTCAAGGATAGTATTCCATTTTCCTGTCACATAAGCTGGTGGATGTCATCCTCATACTCTACTAGTGCTACAGAGAACAAAATTTCATTAAACACATTTTCCTAATAAGTGTGGCCCTGCCTGCATGGGCAGACTACACAGCATGCCTCCCTGGGGTGCTGTTCACACAGGCTATGAGGGCATGAGGCTCTTTGGAGCTGCACAATGCAGAGGTCCCACCCAAATGCTCCCAAAGATCACCCGTTCATATGAAACAGATTCAGAGGAATTTTTAGTAAAGTAATCAGTTCACCGTCATGCTTCTACAATTCAAAGAGAACGAAATTTCTTCTTACCAACTAAATGCAGTGGACTGAGTGTTTGTGTTCCTTCAAAATTGACATGTTGAAATCCTAATCCCCAGGTGAGGGTATTTGGAGGTGGAGACTTTGGGAAGTCATGGGGGTGGAGCCCTCATGAATGGGATTAATGCACTTAAAAAAGACACCCCACAGAGTTCCCTGGCCCCTTCCACCACATGAGGACACAGCAAGAAGTCAGCAGTCTGCAACCTGGAAGAGGGTCCTCACCAGAACTGGACCATACTGGTGCGCTGATCTCAGACTTCCAGCCAGTGAGGAATATATGACTGTGTTTAGAAGCCACCCAGTCTCTGTGCTTTGTTATGGCAGCTGACTAAACCACCGAGTTGACTAAAACACTTAGGTACAAGTATTATGGCTCTGACTCCATGTGTCCCTTCCTCGGGTCTTACCTTCACAGGTGCAGCCTTGTCTTATCAAGCCCACCATCAGAGATGTGCACTGGTGACACTTGGTGGGAACGGTAAAGGACGTGAGGAAAAACCTGTGGGTCTTATGCTACGAAATGAAGAGACCAAACATACATCGATGGTTAAATAACTATGAAAAGGTGATTCTGGTGATTCCTTCAACCTACCCTGCCCAAAATATCATTATATATGCCAAGAAAAGCAGCTCCCCCTTTTCTTACCAGCATTTAAGATTCTTGCCCTTAATTACTTCATAGTTGGAAAATACTGATTAAAGGATCCAAAAATTACCAAGAAGAGAAGGGAGGAGGAGGAGAAGAAGAAGGAGAATTATTTAAGTGGTGATCAAATGTTCATTACTACTATTTGGAACCAAATAAATAAAGCCTGGCCTTTATTTGAGCTAATATATCCTGAACATTTAAAAATTCTAGATTGATAAATTCTTCAAATGATTCCTTAACTAGGAATGGAGTCAGAATTGCCTATGTATACATATTTTTACTGGGGAGGGGTAGCAAAAATAATATGTTTTTTTTACCTTCTTTGAAAAAAAAGAATAATTTTAAATTTTTTCTCTATAGAAAATTATGTTTCATTTTCTATTATCAATAAAAAAATAATGTGCTCCGGGAATTGGAACACTCCGATTAAGCAAGCCATATTACACTTTCTAGGTGTAGAAACCCCAACAAATAAAACTGCAGATGTCTTCACAAAATTATCAACAATTTGACAATCCACTGTGGATTTTCCATTTCTGTATCATGCCTCTTTGACTTGAAATTACTCTTATCGTAAATTAGCAATATCTAAATTACAATAAAATCCAGTTTCTCCAAATACTAGTTGGGAAATTTTCTCACCTTCATTGTCTCTGTTTCCTGATTTGTGACATGGACAGATTGCAGTCCCTGCCATGGGCCCCGAGTGTGTACAGGGGCTACCTGCTTTTTCTCAGATCTTCAATTTATTCCCCTCTTTTCAGCACCACATGTCACCTCTGCCTCCTAAAGGACTTGGTGTCCCTAATCCCTGAATCCTTCTAGGTTTCCAAAGTATTAATTATCTTGTGACTTTTTGGCAAGTCATTTCTAAGCACCTGACATTCATATTTCTCAGCTCTCCTAACCCCTCACTCAGGTTCTTCCATCTTTCAAAATTATGTTGACTTATTTGTCTACTCTCTCCCTTTAGTCTGTTTAACAAGTTTCATTAGAAAGCAAAAGTGTAGGCATTTTTGAATCTACTATGTTTAACCAGAAGTCTCCAAGAAAAAAGGAAGAAAAGAAAGAAGGGAGGAAAGGAGAAAGGGAGGGAGGGAAGGGGAGAGGGAGGGAGGGAGGGGTTAGAGACCAAAACGAACTTATTCTCATTTTTCAAGGACCTGCTAAGTTTATAACTAAATCAAGTACCTGAGTTGGAAAGAGGATTCTATTATGATATTCCTTTCTCTTTATCGTTGGTGTGTGAACTGGAAGGTGAGCAGAATCTGTGATCTGAATCAAAGAGACAAAAATAAATATAGGCAAGTTACCTATGTCACCAAAATTATAAGAATTAAATTATTTCTCAAGTAAGACAAAAGAATAATATTTGTTAGACAAAAACACAATAAAAAAAACAAATAAAAATAAATAAATAAAAAATAAAAAAAACACAATAAAACTAAAATTCTCACAAAGCTGAAAATATATTTTAAGTAATTTAAATCTATGCTTTCAATTTCTACAAACAAAATATATGTATATTTCATATACTTTATATCAATTTGGCTATTTTTAAATGTGTGTCACAGCATGTGCATGTAGACTACATTAAAAGGAGAATATTAATCATAAACATACTTAAAGATACTTTCATTAAGTAGATATACGATCAGAATCTTCAAAAGATTTCTTGAACTACTTGTCTTATAAACGTAGAAGGGATTTATGGCTGTAAATACGTAGAAATACATTAAAATCAATTATAGAGGGTTCAGCAAGATTTTGTGAATACTAATAATCTAAAAATGGGTGCAGGTAACTTAGATTACATTTCTTAAATTAGACTTCAAAAGCATATGAAATTTAGCTGTCTATATGATATAAAATTTTTCTTTCCGAGGAAATAGTAGAAAATACGTTTTGAAATGGAAAGAATTGGATGCTTACAGATGTTACTGGGGAATAAGGTTTGATTGTAAGTGAAGATGCTGCACAGCTGAGCAGAGCATATAAGTACATAGACTTGAATAATGACAAGTACGATGGAGAAAAAATACAAGAAATTGATAGTAAATGCAGGAGATTCAGAACATTTGCCAAATTTTCAAAGTTATGAAGAAAAAAATGCCTCTTTACTATGCATCCCAATAAATAGACTTTTTCATATGGATTCATAGAATGAATATAATAAAGAATCCCTCCTATGAGGCAATTTATTGATGCCTTAGCTCCAATTTAATTTAATTTTATTTAAAAAGAGACTATCTTCAGTCCGAAGGGGGGGGGGGAAATTATCATATCAGTTGATGCAGAAAAAGTATTTGACAAAATTCAACACCCATTCATGATAACTCTCAACACGCTAGGAATAGAAGAGACTTCCTTAACCTGATGAAGGGCATTTACAAGAAATTAAGGCAAGCACTACCACTAATGATGAAAAACCAAATGCTTTCCCCTAAGAATGGAAACAAGGCAAAGATGTTCACTATCACTTTTCCTATTCAGGCAGAATAAGAAATAATAAGCAGTACCATACTGTCTTGATTACTGTAGCTTTTCAGTATAGTCTAAAGTCAAGGAGCCTGATTCCTCCAGCTCCGTTTTCCTTTCTCAAGATTGCTTTAGCTATTCAGGGTCTTCTGTGTTTCCATACAAATTGTGAAATTTTTTGTTCTAGTTCTGTGAAAAATGCCATCGGTAGCTTGATAGGGATTGCATTGAATCTGTAGATTGCTTTGGGTAGTATTGTCATTTTCACAGTATTGATTTTTCCAGTCCAAGAGCATGGTATATCTCTCCATCTGTTTGTATCATCTTTAATTTCTTTCATCAGTGTCTTATAGTTTTCTGCATACAGGTCTTTTGTCTCCTTAGGTAGGTTTATTCCTAGGTATTTTACTCTTTTTGTTGTAATGGTAAATGGGAGTGTTTCGTTAATTTCTCTTTCGTATTTTTCATCATTAGTGTATCGGAATGCAAGAGATTTCTGTGCATTAATTTTATATCCTGCTACTTTACCAAATTCATTGATTAGCTCTAGTAGTTTTCTGGGAGCATCTTTAGGATTCTCTATGTATAGTATCATGTCATCTGCAAACAGGGACAGCTTTACGTCTTCTTTTCCGATTTGGATTCCTTTTATTTATTTTCCTTCTCTGATTGCTGTGGCTAAAACTATGCAAAGCTATGTTGAATAATAGTGGTGAGACTCGACAACCTTGTCTTTTTCCTGATCTTAGTGCAAATGGTTTCAGGTTTTCACCATTGAGAATGATGTTGGCTGTGAGTATGTCATATATGGCCTTTATTATGTTGAGGTAAGTTCCCTCTATGCCTACTTTCTGGAGGGTTTTTATCATAAATGGGTATTGAATTTTGTCAAAAGCTTTTTCTGCATCTATTGAGATGATCATATGGTTTTTCTGCTTCAATTTGTTAATATGGTTTATCACATTGATTGATTTGTGTATATTGAAGAATCCTTGCATTCCTGGGATAAACCCCACTTGATCATGGTGTATGATCTTTTTAATGTGCTGTTGGATTCTGTTTGCTAGTATTTTGTTGAGGATTTTTGCATCTATGTTCATCAGTGATATTGACCTGTAGTTTTCTTTCTTTGTGACATCTTTGTCTGGTTTTGGTATCGGGTGATGGTGGCCTCATAGAATGAGTTTGGGAGTGTTCCTCCCTCTCCTATATTTTGGAAGAGTTTGAGAAGGATACATGTTAGCTCTTCTCAAAATGTTTGATAGAATTCGCCTGTGAAGCCATCTGGTCCTGTGAAGCCATCTAGGGGTGGGATAGGGAGGGTGAGAGGGAGGGAGCTGCAAGAGGGAAGAGATATGGGGATATATGTATATGTATAGCTGATTCACTTTGTTATACAGCAGCAACTAACATAACAGTGTAAAGCAATTATACTCCAATAAAGATGTTAAAAAAAAGAAAAAGAAATAATAGGCATACAGATCAGAAAGCAAGAAATCAAACTATCTTATTTGCAGATGACATGATTAATTATCTGAATAGAAAATGCCTAGTAATGTCAAAGAAAAAGAAAATCTTGAACTGTTAAATGAATTTGACAAAGTCATGACACAAAATTAACACAAAAATTAATCATATTTCTACATAAGAGCAATAAATAACTGGAAATAGACTTTTTTACTGAGACTTAATTTTTTTAGAACACTCTAGGGTTCATAACAAAATTGAGGGGAGAGTACAGATATTTCCCATACAGCCCCTGCCCCACACAAGGATAACCTCTCCCTTTATCAAAATCCCCCAGCATAGTGGTACATTTGTTACACTTGATGAACCTACACACACACATCGTAATCACACGAAGTCCATAGTTTACATTAGGGCTTACTCTTGGCTTTGTACATTCTATGGGTTTGGACAGATGTATAATGACATATGTTTATCATTATGGCACCATACAGAATAGTTTCACTCTCATAAAAATCTTCTCTACTCTGCCTGTTCATCACCTTACCCCCAACCCCTGGAAACTACATGATCTTTTTACAGCATGTAGTTTTGCCTTTTCTAAAACGTCATATAGTTGGAATCATACAGTATGTAGCCCTTTCAGATTGGCTACTATCACTTGGTAAGATGCACTTTAGATTCCTATGTCTTTTCATGGCTCCATAACTCATTTATTTTTATCACTAAATAATATTCTATTGTCTTGACGTATCACAGTTTATTTATCCAGTCACCTACTGAAGGACATCTTGGTTGCTTCCAAGTTTGGGCAATTATAAATAAAGTGGCTATATACATCCACGTACAAGATTTTGTGTAGAGGTAAGTTTTCATTTCATTCGGGTAAATACCAAGGTGCTAAACTGCAGGATTGTTTGTTTTCTTATTGTAGAGTTTTAAGAGTTCTTTGTATGTTTTGGATAACAGTTCTTTATCAGATTTGTCTTTTGCAAATATTTTCTCCCTGTCTGTGGCTAGTCTTCTTAGTCTCTTGACATTATCTTTTGCAGAACAGAGGTTTTTAATTTTAATAAAGTCCAGCTTATCAATAATTTAGTGGATCATGCTTTTGGTTTTATATTTAAGAACTCATTACCAATCTCAAGGTCAATGAGATTTTCTCCTATGTTGTAGTTTTGCATTTTATATTTAGGTTTATGATCAATTTCAAATTAATTTTTATAAAGAATGTAAGGTCTGTGTCTAGGTTTATATTTTTGCATGTGGATGTCTAGTTGTTCCAGCACCATTTGTTGAAGAGACTCTCTTTGGTCCACTGTATGCTTCTGGGCTCTTTATTATATTCCATTGATCTACTTGTCCATTCTTTTGCCTTAAAAAGGATTGAAATTCTGACACATGCTGTAACATAGATGAAATGTGAAGATATTAAGTGAAATTAGCCAGACAAAAAGGGGCAAATATTGTATGATTCTACTTATATAAAATATATAGAATAGGTAAATTCATAGAGACACAAAGTACTTCAGAGTTTACCAGGGACTGAAGGGAAGGGAAATGACAAGTTATTGTTTAATGAGGATAAAACTTACTTCTGTGCAGGGAGATGGAAAAGTTTGAGAAATAAATACTGTAATGGTGATGTTTGCAGAACATTGTGAACGTAATTTATGCCACTGAACTCTACACTTAAAATGAATAAATAGAAAATTTTATGTTATGTATATTTTACAACAAAACAAATAAGTAACTAAAAATAGCTCATATGTGACAGAAGTGACATTACAAATTATTAGGGAAATGATAGACTAGTCAGTGAATGGTACTTGGACAACTAGCTTTCATGGTATCAGGGTGGCAAAAGTTAGATTCCTACTTCATAGCAAACAAAGATATAATTTCCTGGTGACTTAAGGACCTAAATGCAAAAAAGCAAAACTTTAAATCTTTTCAAACCTTTGGGGACAGAAAGATACTATAGAAATGGATTTCTTAGAAAACAATTAAAAAGCTCAAGCAATAAAAGGAAAGACTGATAAATTTTAGTAATTAGAATTAAAAATCTCAAATGTCTCAAAAACAAAATTTCAAATGTCTAGTAGCAGCAACGGTTGACATGGGTATAACAAAATGAGAAGTCTTACATGCTGCTAAGTGAGAGTGGAAACTGGTTTTTAAAAACTCTATTGCCCAGCAAGGTGAGAAGAGCATGCACATGGAGGGTAATTTAAGGTGGGGACGCAGAGCCCATGTAGTGTGAGAAGTGATGGATTAGCTGCAGAGATGGCAGATTGGTCACAGAGAATAGAGTCACTCAAATAATAAGCATATTGAGAATAATAAAAGGCAAGTTTCTCACTGTCATCATAGAAAGGAGTTACAAATATGGAAAGAGAGAAAACCAGAATGAACCCTATAACACTGGATTGAAATTAGAGGTATGAACATGTGTATGAACTCATAGTTTTTATAGGTAAGTAAGTAGACAGGTAGGTAGAGATGATAGATGGACAAATAGATGATAAATAGATACATATAGAGAGACTGATATATAATATATTTTTCTCCATCTCTATCCAATAAAAAGTTCTGGAATACTGATACCCCAATAGCAATAAACACACCTAACACCCAGATATTGACTTCTAAATACCATTTTCCACTAAAAGCAATCAGAGTGCCTTGGAGAAATGGCTAAATCTAGGGCTGGGAAAATACAGATGAGCTGTACAGCCATTTGAACGCCAGAATAAATTAAGACTATAATGGATTATAAGCCATGGATAAAATTAAAAATACTATGTGTCCATACAGATAAAAATAAATTGCAAGTTTGGTGAGAAATGGGGTACTTACCATTTCAGAGTACCTCTCTACAAAGTACTTATTAATTACAAAGGAGAAAAAGTAATTTCAACATGGAGAGGCCTGGAAAAATCTCACCTTAGTGCAGAGGTCAAAGTAAACATCATCAATAATGGAATAAATCAAAATCATATACCACCTGATAGGATACAATGAGAAGACCCCAGTATCACTTCTGCGATATTCTTAACAAAGATGCATAATCTGAATCAAGTCGTGAGGAAACACTTGTATAAAAAGAGAGACATTCTCTTTTACACCAGCCTGTGACTTTCAAGAGTATCAAGGTAATGAAGTAAAAGAAAGACTAAGAAACTCTTCTATATGGAAAGAGACTAATGAGAGATGACAACCAAAAGCAAAGTACAATTTTGAACTGCATCCTTTTGCTATAATGGACACATGGGGACAGTTGGTGACACCTGAAGTGGTCTGAGGATTAGATGATAGTAATGCATCAATGTTAGTGAGATGGTTGTATTATATATGTATAGGAAGTAGGAGAATATTCTTATTGGTCAGAGTACAAGATAAAGAACTCAAGGTGATGGAAAATCAAATGACAACTTTCAAATAGTCTAGGAAAAATAAATTTATACTCTATTTGAAATATTTCTGTAAAATTTGTGATTGTTTCAAAAAAATTAAGCCATCAGTTGGCAAAATTTTACATTGAAAATATGCATTTCACCACCCAACAACTAACAAATTCTCCCATATATATATAGGCAAGTGGGTCCCAACAGGCTCATTATAATAGAGAAATTGTAATAAGGAAAAAAAGTCATCAACCGATCAAAAGGAGCATGGTTATGTGAATCCAAGTATATTTATACACTGGAATACTACACAGAAGTTAAAATTAATGAGCTGTTTTGACATGAATAAATAGTGTGAAAATAATAAGTTGTAAAACAATAGGGATAATATTTGTGTGTTTTAAGCAGACCAAGAAATCCTGTGAACTTGAAGGATACATGCTTATGATATAAAATATAAGAAGGTGAAGGGAAGAATGCACACCATTTCAGAATATTCAATCACCTCCCAGGAAAAAGAAGAATGAAGTTAGATGGGCTCAACTGTTCAGTATCAAATTAATTTTCTTTTTATCTGAATCAAAAATGGCAAACTGTTTTGCTAAATTTGTGGGTAGTAGGTATATGGGCTTGTGATAGATTATTCTTAGATTATTCTTTGTACCTTCTTCCATGATGGAAATATTTTATTATTAAAAATTTAAAACAATAAAATAAAAGTGTTATCAAAATTTTAGAGGCTCTGAGCAGAATTTGAAAACAAGGTCTGGCCTGGCTATAAACCACACTGAAATTTTCCAAAGCAGACCACATGTCTCCAGAAGAACTCTCCAGCTAGCCTCCAGGATTCCACAATGTGCAGCAAAGAACCCTGCCCAGATTATTCAGGGTGAATGAGATGCAGAGAAAGAAGGGAATAGCATTTTTGAAGAGGGAGAATATGAGCTGGGAGACACCAAACCCTTTCACTTGAGGAAACATTTTCTTTTGCAGAGAGTCAAGCTCTCTGATTAACATGAAGGGCAAATAGTTGTTTTATGTCCCATTATATAGGAGATATGAAATTATCTTTAATTTTAAGTGCAGTCGCAAATGTATTTCTTTGTTTTGTTTTTGTTTGTTTGTGGTTTCTTGCATGATGGATGGCCTCTGAGGGCTATTTGTATTTTTTGTTTGTTTTTTTTTTTTTTGATTTTATATTATAGTTGATTTACAATGTTGTGTTAGTTCCAGGTGTACAGCAAAGTGATTCATTTATACATATAAACATATCCATTCTTTTTCAGATTCTTTTCCATATAGGTTATCACAGAATACTGAGTAGAGGTCCTTGTGCTATAAAGGAGGTCCTTGTTGATTATCTATTTTATATATACTAGTGTGTATTTGTTAATCCCAAACTTCTCGTTTATCCCTCCCCCCCCATGTTTCCCCTTTGGCAACCATAAGTTTGTTTTCGAAGTCTGTGAGTCTGTTTAGCAAATGTATTTTTATGCCTTACATAATACCAGACTTGATGTTATGATATGATTGTGTAAAATATTCCTGTTATAGCATGACTCTGTAATGTTAATTAAAACAATGCAAATAACAAGAAAATTTTCCCTGCCAGACCATGTCCGCTCATGCTTTGTACCACAAGTTTTACTGACCATTTCATCATTCACCTAACTGTGCTCTCTGCTCTTTTAAATCCTCGCTTCATAGTAGACCCCATCATTAAGTTCTCTGTTCAAGTGCAGGTAGAATTTTTTTCTTTTTTCACTGATTTTCAGGAGCAGTTTTCTCATTTGAATTTCAAATCTTCCTGTGTTATCAGTTAAACTTAATATTCTCTATAGACTCTTCCTAAGCAATGCATCTGATTAGGAGAGAAACAGCAATGTTTCTGAATGGGATTCAGTCTCCCTTTGTTTGTTACAAGTGAAAAGTTCTGAAGCAAAGCTACCCCAGAGAGGCACCTTCACTGGGTCTGCTTCGTCTCCACTGCATGAGGATGGAGATGTGGATCTGGAACTGATGTAAAACTTGATATTTAGATTCTGTTCAAATATGTTCTCAATTGGATCAGCCTAGAAAAACAAGTTAGGGAAAACAAAATTTTAAGAGATCACTGTGAAGAATTCAGGACTCTTAATGGAAGTCATGAACATTACAATGCTTCCTAATAATGGGTGAAAAAATTATTATTTTAGTATATTTGTTAGAAATATATCAACCTACAAAACCATAGCCATAATGCTTCAATAGTGGACACAGCTGTTCCCACCTGCACCTTCTCTTTAGCAGGTGCTGTTGCACATCCATCATTCCATCCCATGTGGAGGTACCATGACATAAAAAAAATAAAAATAAAAAAAAAAATTGAGCAGGTAGATTTCATCCACAGTGGGTAATAGAGAAATGAACTAGAAACTAAAGATAAGAATTCTATCCCTGAGGGTACCTAGTAAAAAGATTCAGAATATATCACCCCAAAATATGCCACTTTGACATATTAATTATTTGAATTAAAATACTTGAGAAACAGCCATGCAAGGACACTGTGACCCTCCTTTGTCCTCCTGAAGGCAAGATATAGACCTCCCCTGTGAAAGGCACCCTCCCTGTACCAGGAGGAGGGAAGACATTCTTATCACCAGACACAGCGAATTTAAGGCCATGAAGCCTGCATAAACAAACCTTGTTAAACAACCCATATCTTCCTTGTTACTTCACCATTCATTACCCATAACCCAAACCACTTTGTCTATCAATTCTTCACAAATTTACTGTTTCTTTGACTAAAAAAGTGTAAAAGCTTCTTACTCTGGTCACTTCAGGTCTTCTTTCTCTTGGGAAGGCTCCCATGTACATGTAAAAATTCAATGAAATGTGTATGCTTTTCTCCTGTTAATCTGTCTTGCGTCAATTTAAGTCTTAGGCCCAGCCAAAGACCCAAAGAAGGTAGACAAGAATTTTTCCTCCCCCACACCAGATTAGGCATTAAATGAAAGTAAAAGAAACTAATCATTGTGATTAATAATTGTGACTAATGGTGCAAATGCAAACCCCTGCTTATTTCACAGTGTAGAAATACTGGCACTCAGGGGTCGCCATCTTTTATGTTTAGAAATTTTTAAACTTTACTTTGGAAGATCATATTGTTACCAAGCCGGCTCGCCACATGACAGGCCAATAAATTGGGAGACAAGGTGCTGAGGCAAGGAATAAGGACTTTATTCGGAAAGCCATCAGGCTGAGAAAATGGCAGACTAGTGTACCCAAAAAACCCATCTTATGGGGTCTGGTTGCCAGTTTCTTTTATAGAACAGAGAGGGGGAGGAGGGGAGGAAGTAAAGTGAAAAGGCCATTTATCTTGCAAAATATCTCCTGCTCACTTGGCCCGCATTGGGGAGGGGATGTGTTAATTTCTTCTTTTCTGTAGCAATTCACAGGTGGGCAGGGTCAGAATGTCTCCCTGTGAGGTGAACAAAGGCCTTTTAGTTTAACAGTCAGGAAGAGGGGCAGGGTTCCCTGTGGCAGGCCAGTGATTGTAACAATAACAAAAACAATGAAAAGCAAACGTTAAAGTAAAAGAAACAGAATCATGGAGTCAGAATTTGCTCTTCCCTGTTACACTATAGTGAATAATTTAGTGAGGAGGCTATAGGGCAGCCCTCCTGGAGTTGCATACACTCCATATGGTACTTCATATGGTTCTAGAGAATAAAAATAGTGTTTTGCTATTTTCTTTACACATAATATGTAATATACATGAGATGGTTGTGGTGGTGATAGCAGTTGATAACTGGGATTTAGGGGTGGGGGGAGCTGGTAGAGATTATAGAAAGGCTAACACAGCCCTGAGCACACCTTAGTCATAGACTCTTAGAAAGTCCTATGGGTTTGTATGAGCACGTTTTTTGGCTAACAGAATAAACTCTCTTTAGAGAATAAGGCCAAATAATAAGGAACAGAAATAATAGATGATGTGCAAAGCAAAAAGCTTTGGTTAGTAAATTACTTCTTAAGCTTACTTTCATTTCAAGGTGGCATCAGATATGTGGCTTAAATCCCCAAATGCCCAGTTTATTTTCTCAGTATCTTCCATTGTTAATTCATGTGACCACTGTTATGAAATACAGTGTACTACTATTCATATAACATTTGATTAATTTTTTTTTTTTTTTTAGTGTGGCGAATTTAAAAGTCCGCTTTTGGATTGATTCCTGGTACGATTTTCTATGTGGCTAATACTTTAGAGATCAACAAGTCTCCCAACAAAATACTTGAGCCCAACACTGAAGGCTGGAACTTTAAAACCAGCGAGATTTGCCTGTTGCTAATAGACGTGTTTCCTGGTAGGGCCATGAGCCTCACTGGGACAGAGTCCTCATCCACCGTGCGTGTGCAACTCTCAGCACAATGCCTGGCACAACTGAAACTCAAGTCTTCCCACCTCCATTAGCTGCCTTCTCCATATGCCACCCTCCCACCCTCAGATCACAGCCACATCCTTCACAATCACTACCCTCTACTTCACCAGCTGGTCTGTTTATATCCTCTCTCTCTCTCCTTTTTTTTTTTGCAAACTAGTTTTTCAGTGTGAGGTGTAGCAACTAAATGAAAAAAGGGCATAACTCAAATATATAATGCTAATTAAGTATTATGATGCAAACAACCAGGGACATACCACCTATGGCAAAAGAAGCCCCTCTTGTGTCCCAGTCAACTGCCTTCCTTCCCCAGAGGAAACTACCTTTGATCATCTCTTTGCATTTGTTTAGAATTTTAGCACATTACATCTGCATCCCTAAACACTACTGTAGTGCAAGTGCCTGACATTAAACTTTGGATTGTAGTGTAAGTGGATGATACTAAACTTTGGATTGCTGAGGCATCCATTACAAAAGACATCCATTGTGAATAAACATCTTGCCTGCCTATGACTCAGCTACCAGCATAACAACCATATAAGGAGTTGTCACCCCCAGCCATGAAGTTTCCTTTCAGAAAGCCCTCAGCAACCTAGATAACTGACCACTTGAGCCACCCGTTTATCCCTTCCCATGCCCTGAATCCTGCTCTTAAGCTTTAAATTAGACAATAGTGAAACCCTGAAACCCGAGACACCCTACCCTCCATCCTAACAAAAGCAGAGCCCTGGGTCCACTTTCTCTCCCATTCTCTCTACCTGCCACCTCGTTGTGTGGCCACTGGGTATGCCATATACCCTCCAGGACCTGTGAGTGATCAATCCTGTTCCTCAAAGTTCTCTGATAGTTTTTACTGAAGCACATCCTGCTATCATAATAAGAACCAAAAGGCTTGGTCCAGCCACAACAATGGCCCCTGTGGTGGTGGAGAGGAATGTCTGTGGGACTCACTACAAGTACTATGGCCCAGGTGAGTGCCCCGGGCATTCCTAGCCAAGAGCATCACTACCAATAGGCTGAGACTAACACAAAAACCATAGTTTAATTTTGCTCATAGTGTGTTCTTTTTTGTGCCTGGCTTTTTTCACTCAACATTATGCTGAGAGATTCATTCATGGTGTTGTGTGCAGCTATAATTTATTCATTTTTATTACTATAGTGTATTCCATTATATTAACATAACATAATTTCTTTATTCATTCTACACTTTGATGAACACTTGTGTTTTAGCTGTTACAAACATTCTTCTACGTATCTCCTTGAATAAAATGTGCAAGCATTCCTGTAGGATGTATTTCTAGAAATGAAATTATAGTATATGCAGGTTCATATTGCTTCAAATACTCACCAACACTTGCTTTTATAGTCATTTTATTTTAATTATTTTAACTAGTGGCATCTCATGAGGTTTAGAACTTTTAATACGTTTATTGTCTATTTGGATTTCCTCTTTTATGAGTAGCCTGTTAAATTTCTTGCCACTTTCCCACTGGGTTGACTGTCTTTTTTGTATTGATTTACAGGGCTCCTCACATATTCTGGATATGAGCCTTTGTTAGTTGTATGTGTTACAAGTATCTATCTCCACTCTAAGGCTTGTGTTTTAATGGTCTTTTTCCCACTGTTCTACACTACTAGCATTATAATAAATTAAGTATTCCTAATACATTTTTTCTGGGAACTGTTGTGTTCCACTGGTCTACATGTCTATGCTTTTGCAAATACCATACGGTTTTAATTCCTGTAGTTTTATAATGTCTTGATACTTTTTAGTGCCAATTTGTTCTTCAAAAGCATCTTTACTTTCTTGGTTTTTTGTGTTTCCATATAAATTGCGAATTCCATTAAAAAATAGGATTTTAATCAAGATTATATTGAATCTTGATATATTATATTGAATCTTCAATCTTGATGGAATCTTGATTGAACTGATATATTATCAGTTAAGGGAGAATTAATATCTTTATAATATTCAGTCTTTCAATCTAGGGTTATAGTGTTACTCTCTATTTAATTTAGGCCTTTTCAAGTGTCTCTCTTTAAATTTTATAATATTTCTTCCTAGAGGCCTTTTAGCTATTGTTAGATTTGTTTCTAAATACTTGATTTCTTATGCTATTGTAAATGGTGTGTGTTTAAAAAGGTAATTATTTAATATTTCTTCTTCGTCTATAGAAAGACATTTGAGTATATTGATGTGATGTATATCTATTTCTGTATATTACATTGTAGTCAATATATTCTCTACATACAATATACTCTGTATATTGATTTTTGTATATTGACATGGTAGTTAACCACCTTGTGAAACTCTTTTATTAATTCTAAAAATTTATTGAAAGACCCTCCATTTCATAATGATTAGAAATAGTCATAGCAGGCATCTTTGTGGTGTCCCTAAATATAAAAATGGAAAAGTTTCAGTATTTTACCACCAATTACACTGTTTGCTATGAATTCTGTTGCTGGTGCTGATACCTTCCATCAGATTAAGGAAGTTCTTTTCTATTTCTAGTTGGGAAGAGGGGTTTTGCTTTTGTTTTTGTATCATAAAAGAATGTTGAATTTTATCAGATGTTCTTATACTTTTATTGATATATGGTTTTTATTTTTAATCTGTTACTATGTTATGCTCATTCATTTTCTAAAGTCAAACTTTGTGTATCAGGGATAATACCAAATTAGTCATGCTGTGTTATTCTTTTTATATATAACCGGATTCCATTTAGCAATGTTTTTTAAAGAATTCATTATGTTCAGCATTTCATGGGAATTCCCACTGTAGAGCTAAGAGTGTACAAAAGATCAGATTTGGTATGTGTTTTATGAAGATGTTCTACCATTGGGCAATAATGATGAAATATACTGAAAACAATGTATATAATCTTTGAAGTGTTCCAAGGAATGTCATTGCTATCAGCACAGATAAAGCCATACATGTTCTTGTTAAAATTCAAACTACAGTTCAAAGAATGCTTCTGTATTTTCAGCCAAAAGCCTGGATTGTGTACCTTTGTCTTTAACAGCCATAGGAACATTGTTATCCTAGCCTTACCCTCAATAATCTTTTAAATCAGTGGCTAAAAATTAAAGCTCTGTTTTCAGTTAAGACAAAACCTTTATTTTTCACAACATGTATAAAACCAACAATATACTCATTAATGTCAAAAGAAGAATTCTGTATGTTCACAAGTAAGATTAGACTACAATCTTTCCTTCTAATATTGTCCTCATCGGGTTTTGGTATCAGGTTACAGGAGCCACATAAAATAATTTGGAGAGTGTCTTAGTCAACTACAGCTGCCAAAACAAAATACCATGGACTAGGTGACTAAACAACAGGGATTTATTTCTCTTCGTTCTAGAGGCTGGAAGTTTCAGATCAGGGTGCCACCGTGGTTGGTTTCTGGTGAGAATTTTCTTTCTAGTTTGCAGACAGCCGGCTCCTCACTATGCCCTCACATGGAAGAGGCCACCAATACTATCAGACTAGGGTCTCACCCTTATGATCTCATTTAACCTTAATTACCTCCTAAAAACACTATCTCCAAATACAGTCACACTGGGGATCAGGGTTTCAATATGAGAATTTAGCAGGGGACAAAATTCATTTCATAGTTTTCTGCCCCACAAAATTCATGTCCTTCTCATATGAAAAATACATTCATTCCAGCACAACAGTCACGAAGTCTTAACTCATTTCAGCATCATCCCTAGTGCCTGAGGTCCGAACTCTCATCTAAATATCTAAATCAAGTATGTTTGAGATTTGAGGTACAGTTCATCCTGAGGCAAACTTCCTCTCCAAGCTGTGAATCTATAAAACCAAACATATTATGTGCTTCCAAAATACAATGTTGGGACAGGCATAGGATAGACTTTCCTACTCCATAAGGGAGAAATAGGAGAGAAGGAAGGGGTGGCAGGTCCCAAGCAAGTTCAAAACATAGCAAGGCAGACTCCATTAGATCTTAAGGCTCCAGAATAATCCTCTTTGCCTCAATGTCCTACCTTCCTGGCCCACCGAGGTGGCAGCATCACCCTCACCCCCCACTCCTCTGTGGGGTGACCCTGCCCCTTCAGCTAGATGGGACCTGCCCACATGGCTTTCTACAGAAGCTCTGCTTCTGAAACAGAGGAGCAAATAGTTTTGTCCCCTGGGGCTATGATGCGAGTGGCAGCCCTTATGATCTCTGAATTGCCTTTCGGGTCATTCTTGCCTTTCCTTTAAGAATAGTGCAAGTTCACAGCCACATAGCTCTAGGTCCTCTTCTGTAGAACCCAAGAAGTCTGACAGCTTTCCTTCATTCTCCCTGGCTTTCTCTGTCCCCTTTACTTCAAACTGGCAGTGTCTCTGCTGGTTTAATGCCATCTCTATTCCTGGCCTCTGCTGAGATGACTCATTAAATCCCTGTGTCATACCTGTGATCTTGTTATCAAGTGGCTGTTCAGCCACACCCTCAGTGTTCTCTTCAGAACAAGCTTTCTTTTTTTGCAATATGATTGGGTTGAGAGTTTTCTAAATTTCTAATTTCTGGTTCCTTTTTGCTTAATAATTCCTTCTTCAATTCATATCTCTCCTCTTGCATTTTACTGTAAGCAGTAAGGCGAACCCAAGCCACACCTTCAATACTTTGCTTAGAAATCTCATTTGCTAAATATCCAATCTCATTGCTTGCAAGTTCTACCTTCCACAAAACACTAGAACACCCTTCAGCCAAGTTCTTTGCCACTTTATAACAAGGATCACCTTTCCTCCAATTTCCAATAAGCTCTTCCTCATTTCCATTTGAATGGCCCTGAACATCTACACTCCACCAATATTCTGTTCATGAATATTTATATATTTTTCTAAGTAGATGGAGGCTTTCTCTCCACCTCTCCCTTTTTCTTTTTGAGCTGTCAGCAGAATCACCTTTAATGTCCATATTTCTACCAACAATCCCTTCATAGCAATCTGGGCTTTTCCTAACATGCACCTCAACACTCTCCCATCCTCTCTCCTTTACCCAGTTCCAAAGCCGTCCACATTTGTAAGTATTTGTTACAGCAGCACTTCTCTTCTAAGCACCAAAATCTGTCTTAGTGTTCTTGAGAGGAACAGAAACACCAGGAATGTATATCAGTATCTGTATCTATATATCTATATCTCCTATTGGTTATGTTTCATAATCATGTGAGCCAATTCTTTTTAATATCTGTATCTTTTTATGTATCCTTATGTATGTGTATATATATATATATATGTTTTTATCTTATATAAGTATATATTTATATGTATATTTTATATATATTTATTTATTTTAAGGAATTGGTTCACATGATTATGCAGACTTAGAAATCTCAAGACCTGAAGTCAACAAGCTGGAGCCCCAAAAGAGTCAATGATGTAGTTCGAGTCAAATCTGAAGGCCTGGGAACCAGGAGAGCTGATGGTGTAAGTTCCAGTCCAAAAGCCAGCAGGCTTTCAGACCCAAGAAGAGCCAAAGTTCCAGTTCAAATCCAGAGGCAGGAAAAGACTGATGTCCCAGCTCAGTAGTCAATCAGAAGAAGTGATTCTCTGGAGGGTTAGTCTTTGTGACCTATTCATGTCTTCAACTGATTAGATGAGGCCCACTCACATTGGGGAGAGCAATCTTCTTTACTTAGTCCCTCAATTTATATGTTAATCTTATCCAAAAATACACTCACAAACACACTCGAATAATGTTTGGCCAAATGTCTGAGCACCCTGTGGCCTACTCAAGTTAACACATAAAATTAACCATCACAAGGATTTCCTTCTTTTCTTATTTTCTGGAAGATTTTGTGTAAATTAAAATTATTTCATCTTGAAAGTTTGATAGAGCTATTTTGGCCTGGAGTTTTATGTGTGGGGAGATATTTAAAAACAGATTCAATTTCTTTAATGATTATAGGAATATAAGCTTTTCTCAAATTTTTTTCTTGAGTTGATTACGATAAGTGATACTTTCTAACAATTTGTCCTTTTTTTCATATATTGACATGATTTTCTGCATATTTTGAAATGGTCTAACGTTATTATATACTTTATTATCTTTAATTATCTGCCCCAGATATAATGTCTGTTTTATCATTTTTCATATTGGTTTTATGTGTCTTTGTTTGTTTCTTAATGAACCATGTCACACTTTTGTCAATTTTATTAGTTTTATCAAGGTTGAAACTATTGGCTTTACTGTTCCATTCTATTTTATGTTACTTTTTTACTTCATTATTTTTTTTACTTTTGCCTTCCACCTTCTTTGGGTATAAATTGCTTTTCTTTTTGTAACTTCTTAAAATGGATGCTTAGTCCATTAACTTTTCAGGCTTTCTTCTTGTCTAGCTTATGTACATAAGGCTATAAATTTTTTCTAAATACTGCTTTAGCTGCATTCCACAAGTGTTGATATGTAGTATTTTATTACTGACTTCAAACTATTTTCTAATATCCATTAGAATTTCTCCTTTGGTTCATAGTTTACTTAAAAAGGTATTTCTTGATTTACATTAGGAATTTAACATATATTTTAAAATATTGATTTATAACTTAGCTTTCTCATGGTCAGAGAGCATACTTTCCATGAGTCCAATCCATTTACATTTGTTGTTGAGTCTTAGTTTGTGGTCCATCTGCTTATTTTTGTTAATGTTTTTGTGATTTTAAAGAGAAAATGAATTCAGCATGTGTTATGTGAACTGTATATATTTGTCCACTTTCCATATTTGTCCACTTTTGTTAATCATTTTATTCAAATATTGTCTGTCAATTACTGAGAAATGTGTGTTCAGATCTTCCACTATAGTTGTCAGTTTGTCTATTTCTTCTTGTAGTTCTGTCAAATTCCATATTATTTATATTTAGACTACATTATATGGTCAATATATATTTAAGATTAGTGTGACTTCCAGGTAAAATAACCTTTATTATATAATTGACTTTCTTTACCTACAATAATTTTTTTTGCTTTAGATTTTATTTTATCTGATATTTATGTAACTTGTTTTAGCTAATGTTTAGATATTAATGCTTTCTGTATACTTATGTTTTAGATGTTTCCCTTATGGACAGTATATGTTAGATTTTATTTTTATCTAGTTTGACAATCTTTATTTTTTCACTGGCGTAATTTTCTTCACTTTTAATCATTTTAGTTACTGACTTACTGAGATTTATTTCTATCATCTTAGTTTGTGCTATTTGTCCCATCTATTCCTTGTTTCTTTTCCTCTCCTTTCTTGTCTTGTTAGATTAGCCAAATATGGTTATAATTACTTTTTCACCTTTGAACTTGTTAATACTGTTCCTATCCTATTTGTAGTTTCCCTAGAAATTAAAGCATGTACAATTAACTCCACAAATCTGAATTTGATCAAATCCTTACCCTCCTCCTGAGCAATACATGGATCTTGGAATACTTTCAATTCATTTACCCCTCTTTTGAATTAAATGTTATTATCTCCATTTGAAAGTCCATCTTGGTTTGTTTTTTAATTCTGTAGAGATTATCACTGTTTTATTCAGTCAATGCTAATTTACATTTGCTTATATATTTACCACTTTCTTTGTTCTTTTTTCCTTTCCTATCTTAGACCTACCATTTGGGATCAGTTTCCTACTGCCTAAACTACACTCTTTAGAATTTCCTTTAATGAGATTTTGTTGCTGACAGATCCTCTTCTCTTAATTTTCATTTATCTGTAAATAAAAAATTCATCCTCATTTTTTATAGGTAGGTTTACAGTTATTTTCTTATAGTACATTGAATATATCTTTCCTCTTCCAGCTTCTGTTGAAATTTTTAAGAATTCAGCTATCATTCCCTCTGTTATTATTTTTAGGGTAATCAATCTTTTTTCTCTGGATGACTTAAAGATTTTGTTCTGCATCATTTTCTGCAGCTCTACAATGTATCTAGACATGAATATATTCTCCTTTATCATGCTTGGAATTTCTAAGCTTCTTGCATCTGTGGATCTAGTCTTGAGTCTGAAAAAGTCTCCGCTATGACATTTTTAACTATTGCTCTGCTCTCTCTACTCACCTTTCAGGACTTGGGCCAACTGATGGGAATTTCTCACTTAATTCCTACAATTTTTATCCTCTCTGCTGTATTTTCTATTTTCTCTCTCCATCTTGTTCTGGTTTGTCTTTTAATTCACAAATTCTCCCTTCCACTGTCTTCATTTTGCTGCCAGTATGTCCACTGATTCTTTTTTTAAATATGCCATGCCATATTTTATTATTGCTTCCCTGAATTTATTTCCAAGTTTATCATTGACCATATTCTACAAATTCTAAGATGCACATTTTTTTTTACATTTTAACATCTTTGAAATAGAGATATTTCTGAAAATCACTATTATTTTACAATTATCATCAGCCAAAAAAGCAACCAAATCATTTTGTGCACAAAATCGAACCTACAAATTGGTATAAAAGGAACAAAAGCATTTGTAAGATTGGTAACTATGAACCAGGTACAAGAGCTTCTTAAAATTTTTCTCCCATAAATATAAGAGATGCAGAATAAGAGCTGAAACTACAGGCACCATTTGATTAAGCTTCAATAAACTACTGCATTCTCCAATATCTATGTGCTTTTGCACAGGGCAAGTAGGTGATTAAAAGAGATTGAAAAAGACAACCAGCCCTGCATTTTTCAAATCTTTGCACTACCCTCTTCAACTGCTCCCAGGACATTGGTATTGCTTTTGCTTTACTATTTGCATTAGTTTTCTATTGCTGAGTAACCATTTACCACAAACGTGGCACCTTGAAACAATACCCATTTATTATCTCACAGTCATGCATGTCAAGAATCTGGGCTTGGCATGGCTGGGTAATCTGCTCAGAGTCTCACAAGGCTGAAATCAAAGTATCAGAAAGGCTGGTATCTCATTTGAGGTTTGGGGTCCTCTTTCCACTTCATGTGGCTGTTAGCAGAACTCATTTCCTTGCAGCTATAAAACTCACGGGGGCTGCATCTTCAAGGTCAGCATAATAGCATCTCTCTGACACTCAACCTTCTTGTAAAGAGTTCACCTTATTATGTCTGGTCCACCTAGCATAGTCTCCCCTTTCATTAACTCAAAGTCAACTGATGAGTAACCTAATGATAAGAATGATATTCTATCATTTTCACTGATCCTCCCCACACTCAAGGGGAGGGGATTTTACAGGGTATGTACAGCAAGTGGCAAAAACTAATTCTAAAGGTCAATTCAAATTCTGCCTACCAGACTACCCCAAAGAGAAGGCCTCAGGGCTTCCATCTGGCTCTTACTGTAACAGGCCTCCCTCTCTCCCCAGACTGCAGAGATCATGCATGGATCATACCAGTTTTTTAGTATATTTATTCAAATTATATATTCAGTAACCACAGGTTAGATTCACGGTCCCTTTGAGTCCACTGAGACACAGTCCCAGCCCAAAATGTCATTTACCTCCTATATGATGTAGCTCCAGGCTGACTTGTGGACATTGGTGGTGCTTTGTGTCCCAGAAATTAGCATTGACAAAGAGCCAGTGTTTACCATCTCTGAAAAGTCTGGTGTTTCCTTTTGCCTAGTGCACAACGATTCTGTAATTGCCTGCAGAGCCCTTCCTTCCAGCAGCAGTGGGTCCTGGTCTGCAGTCTCCTTCTACACTCTGTGAACCAGCCCCGTCTTCTAAGCTTCTAGGTTCTTAAACCCCAACCCCTTCCTTTTGTTTTTCAAGCTCCAGAGATGGTAGCTTCTCCTGCCTCTGTGTCACCTCACCGTTTGCTTTTTGCATTTTTAGTCCTCCAATATCTGTTTAACCAATTCTCTGTTTTAAAATGAAGGAATGAACCCAGAGGACATTATGCTAAGTGAAATAAGCCAGTCACAGAAGGACAAATACTGCATGATTCCACTTATAAGAAGAATCTAAAATAGTCAGACTCATAGAAGCAGAGAGTGGAATGGTGAATGTCAGTGACTGCGGGGAGAGGAAAATGGGGAAATGTCTGTCAGTGAGTGCAAAGTTTCAGTTACGCAAGATGAATAAATTCTAGAGATCTGCTGTACAACGTTGTGCCGATAGTTAACCATATGGTTAAATGCACTTAAGAACTTGTTAAAAGGGTTTATGTTAAGCGTTCTTACAGGAATTCCCTGGCAGTCAAGTGGTTAGGACTCCAAGCTTCCACTGCTGGGGCCCAGGGTTCAATCCCTGGTTGGGGAACTAAGACCCCGCATGCCACACAACAAAGAAGCATAAAAAACAAACAAACAAAAACAGCATTCTTACAACAACAAAGAAGAAGCACAAGTAAATTTTTGGAGGTAATTGATATATCTATTACTTTGTGGTGATGGTTTCATGGGTGTATGTGTATGTACAAAGTCATCAAACTATATACGTTAAATATGTACATCAGTTGTATATCAACTGCACCTAAATAAAGCTTTTCAAAATAAATAGATAAAATAAAATGTCTCCATTAAAATAACTGTTATAGTTCCTATTTTTCTGACTGGAGCCAGACATATATCCAAGGGTTCCTCAATAACAGAATGGGTAAATAAACTACAATATATTCATATAATGGACCATCATATATATTGAAATACAGTTGAACATATTATTGCTGCACGTGGATGAAACTCACCCATGCTGCGACACAAAAGGACATATACAGTATGATTCCACTTACATACATTCTAAAATTAAATCCTCTTGTGTAGGGATGCATACATCGTGTGTAAAAACATAACAAAAACAAGGACGTCCTTACCATGAGCAGCAGAGTAGCAGTTGCCCACAGCAGAGATGGAGGGCTTGCTACCAACTAGAAGGGCACACTTCTGGGGCATCAGTCGTGTTTCCTGTCTTCACCTGAGTGCGGGCTATAGAGGTGTTTTTTACACTTTTCTGTATGTGTGTCATAGTTCACAGTGTAAAATATTTTATTTGTTATTTTAATTCTAATACAGATGACCTTGTAACTTACATAAACTTGCAGCCTTACTTTCCATGAAAACTGTTTCTTTCCTATGTGCTTATATCAAGACTTCAGGCCTCTCTCAGGGAATAATATTAAAAACAGTTTTATTGCAAGAAGAAAGTGCTACTCTGAGCACATCAGTGACTTCTGAAGTGGCTGTAGAACATACTCAAGAAGTTTAGTACTTACTTCACACTGAGCCACGGCATAGGTAGTTGTATTAAAACGTGCCAAGGAAGATGAACTTGGGTCTGGTAGCACTAAACCTGGAACACAACAGCAAACATTTATTAAACTCAGAAAATTGAAACTAACGTTCATGCCTTTTTGGACCTTAATCTCTTTAAAATTGTTCTCAAACCATATTTTCAGAGGTAATCTGATTTATCATCTATATATACTTAAGTCAAAGTATGTTTATATTTATTTTTGTATGTTAAGTACATTTAATATATCTAAGCATTCTGCATCTCAAACGAAACAATAATTTTTAGCAAATTTATGGTAAACTTATAATGGAAGTATATAAATAAATTATATAAGTTTTCATGAATTAACTCCTGTGTGTCAAATCATAGCTTTCTTTTCCCTAATAGTATTAGGTTTATATAGAACTTGAAACAATTTTAGAAGCCCCAAGGGGATTTCAGCAATATGGTCATGCCAATGATGGCTGCTTTTCCTATGCTAGTTTCTCCCCACTTCAGGAATCAATTTCAAATGATTCCTCTTAGGTACCTAGTACAATTACCCCTCAGTATCCAGAGGAGATTCATTACAGTACCCAGTGCAGATACCAAAATCCTCTGATGCTCAAGTTCTTTATATAAAATGATGTAGTATTTACATATAACCTACCCACATCCTCCTGTATACTTTAAATCATCTCTAGATTACTCATAGTACCTAATACAATGTAAACGTTATGTAAATAGTTGCTGGCAGGTGGCAAATTCAACGTAAATTCTATGTAAATAGTTGCTGGTGCATGGCAAATTCAAGTTTTCCTTTTTGGAACTTTCTGGAATTTTTTAATTTAATGTTTTTGATCTGAGTTGGTTGAATCCACAGATGCGAAACCCGCAGATATGGAGGGTCAAATGTATGCATTTCTTTGGCTAAGTTTCTATAAGAAGAACACAGGCAGACATAAAACAAATGTTAATTATACTTAAAACTTTTATCATATTGTCAAGGCTTTATTTATTTAGACAGAATAAAATATCCAACTACAAGGTTTTTTTCCTTAAAGGAACTTTAAAGAAATTCCATGCATTATCATTTAGCAATTTTACTAACTTTAAATATATTCAAAATGAAGTCTTATTGTAAGATTATAATTTTACTTAAATATGAGAGAAGAAAAAGCACGAATTCAGACTTTCTCTAACAAGCACACCTTTAGCAACTGACATTGCCGGGAGTATGAATTTTCCAGCTATAAATCACTAAACACAATTGCTTAATAGTCAAATAAGGAAAGGTGTTCAGAAATGCCACATAATACCGCACAAAGATTGTATTGCTCTGCAGCATTTAGAGAAAAACTAATGGTAAAAATAAAATTCCAGGATAAAAATGTTAACTTGATAAAGTATTGTGATTATATATATATAGATAGATAGATATAGATAGATATATATGTAGTCTTTCTCTTTTAGGTTCCTTCTAAAAATTGTCAAACCTATCATTACTCCCACGTATCAGTGTTTTGTTATCCAAAGTACCCCATCCGCTGGTGCTGTGTAGTGAGCGATACTATGGCCTTGACTTCTCTGCTGGAGCCTCAGCCCCGGGAGCACCACCACCTGAGCACGCTACATCACTTATCCTACATTCAGTGCTTCCTACACCTCTCTTGAATTAGAACCTGTCTTGGTTCTCATCTTTGCAAGGGTACTCAAGTTCTCTTTAATTGTTTCTTCTATTGCCCATAAAAAAGTCCACTCACAAATATTTATAGGACAGTTTTATTTATTTCCAGAGTTTGCCTATCCTGAATTCCTTATGAGCCTACTCTCTCCCCTCCAGAATATTCATCAGCTGGCACAGGCCCAGAGTCATGGGACTCTAATCCAATCCAATGTGAGCCAAAAAACTGTGGCATGAAAGGAAAGGGGAACTCACACAGGTAGAAGCTCCACTAACTCATTTGCCTAAGAAGTGGCTTCTGTTAAGACAATAAAATATCCCTTCAGTTAAAGGTAACATCCACAGTTGTTTTTTTTTTAATTAAATTCTCATATTATTAATACCCTCATAATGAGAAAAATTTAAGAAATCCATGTATTGAAAAGGGTGACACATTCTTAGCTTCCAGAGTCATGGGCAAATGTCAGGAAATCTTAGTGGAGAACAAAAAGGTTAAGAGATAGTTGAAAATGGCTTAAAGCGGGCTCGCGGAGGATGGAGAGCGGAGGAGGATCAGGGGCATCGTGATGCAAGTCTGAGGGAGTCTCCCATGACGTCTCCGCAGCTGCGCTTTGCCGTATCCCACTCTGCCTCTTACAGCTCTGAACACACGGACCCGTGTTGCCTCGACTCTGTCCAATTTGAACAACAGCCGACTTCCCCATCGCCAGAGTGGTTTGCCTCATGCTGCAACACATGGGAGCATTCCAAAACTGGGAAGTGACTGGTATGAATTGAAAAATTTTACCAATGACAAACATGTTTTTAGGAAATATAACATGATGCTGAAAAAAAGTAGTTCCACTGAAAGATTTGACAACTGCATCAAGGTTTGTTTCATAAGGAACCCAAATAATGGAGCAAATAAATGTGTATATTTATTAACTTTCAATCTGATTTACATGCCTACTTTTGAGCAGATATGAGAACTGAGATGCCCTAAGCATAAGATGAAATAGCATGTTTATTGTGGACGATTACACAGATGTTATTTGATAGCTCTTTACACTGTATCATTCACACAATGAGAAATGTCTTTTCCTTTTCATGTTTAATAAAGTATACTGGTCTTATAACTGGATCATTTGCAGCATATAAAGCTTTTGGCTTTAAATAATTCAACTTCTTGCACTGAAGTTGATCCACATGTTAACAATTACAGTTAAGTGAATAAGGCTTTAGGCATGAAAGTGGCCCTCAGAGGCTTATGTTTCTTCTCATCTCACTAAAATGACTCTTTTGGAGCATGTTTATATAAGAAATGGATGTCATATATAGTTTTTCACACTGGTTTGAATTTTCTTTCTTTTCTTCCTTTTACTCTCCAATATTACACCACCTCACCTACACTGATGTATTCATTAGCTATGTTTATTGTCTATTTGTATGATTATCATCTACAGTGTTGGAGTTTAATTTGCTCTATTTTTGTGGTAAGAATGAAACAAACTGCTTCACTAACCAGCAAACAGAATGGAGAGAGGAGCCCTTTAAAAAATATACATGTTGCAATATACAAGTTACAAGCTATGGTTAAAAATATGAGAAAACCAACCTCAGTAGACCCTTTAGAAGTTAAAGGTCTATGGGAAATAGGCCACATTTTGAGTTTACCTCATTCTATTTTCATTCAAAAATTTTTTTCCTACATATACGAGGTGTTTCTTACTAGAGGATTTTGGGTGCCTGTGAATCAAGGAAATTTTGCAAATAAGGAGAAAACAACAGAAACTTCATTCACAGATGATTCAGTTTTCAGTATTATTGATACCATTTTGTAGAGATGCCAGAATCAATTAAAGCCTGTTGAAAGTACATATGTTAAAAGTAACTAATTGCTTTCAAATTTTCATTACTTTTCATTTCATAGAAAAAAACTATTCTTTAAAAAAAAACACTAAACTTTATGTCATAGGAAGAAACTAAACACATAACTATGCTTTAAGTACTTTGCAACCAGATTATAAATAAGTCGTTTTAAAAATGGTGTCAGTAGGTCTCACCAGTTTAGAGTGCTTGGAGCAGCCTCTGGGAGGATCTTTCTGGAAATTCGCTCTCTGTCGAAAGCCGGCTCCAACTTAAGCATAGCTGACATATCCAGTTTATCAAATCGCTCCATTGCCCCTGGCATTTTCTACAAAATCAGATAAGAAGGTTTTGATTTCCATCTTATATTTACAAAATTTTAAATCACTTCTAGAAAAACTTAGGAGGTGCTGGGGACCATTAGTTTTCTTGAATAGTGAATAGAAAAACTGATTGTTAAATTGTATTATTTTCATTAAATTTGGGGATATTATTAAAGATTCATATGAACAGTCTCATTTTTCTGCTTATAACTATGATAGATGCCTCCCCTCCCAAAAAAGCAGGGCTCATCTCTTATGAAAAGGCATTTTTCAGGTTGAGATCTAGACAAATTGACATTATTCAGCAACTTTATTATCATCATTTTTAGCTTTCCTTTTTTCCATTCTATGAGTCTTCCTGGGCTGTGACTGACACTCACTCTTGCTCCTTTAACCAAGCTGGAATTTCGTAAAGACTCCACTTCTTTGGTTTTTTCTAAGATCAAGTCCTGGGCATCCTTTTCATCCTTGATGCTGCAATATAGAAAGGAAAAACAGATATAAAATGCAAACATGGAAAAAAATTAATCAACCTAAATGAGGATATGAGAAAGATACGTGACAGCAAATCTTAGCATAAGACTATTTAAGGAGTCATAACAAGTCATTTACGACCAACAGAAAAGAGTAAAAATCTAGAGATGCTACCAAAATATATAGCCCTGGATTTTCACAATGCTCTTAGAAAATGTGAAGTGGCTGGCTAGATTTAAGGAACATTGGACAGGAGTAGACGAATTCCTAGGTTCAGACCACGTAGTTGGGGAAATCATTAATTCAAGGCAAAGACAGTTTTATGGACTTAATTAAGAAATGTCACTATTCCGAACTGTTTATTCTTAATTAGAGATTAATGTAAATATTAATGTAAGCATTGAAAATCTACACTACACCCATCTGTAAAATAGCTTACTGGTAAGCATTACATACAGTCTACACCACTTATTACTATAACAGCCTTAAACCTCCATTCCCAGAAGGATTGCTCAGTTAATGAGATGGTTAGTCTCATCACTCCCTAGCAAGTTCTGTGCTGGCAAATAAAAACTCAGGTATAAAAGAGAACGAAAGAAAATTTTAGACATACAAAGAGGTAGAAAGTTTATAACACACAGACTTTTCTGAAAGAATTCTTCCAGGATGTTCTCTAGTGCAAAACAAAAGCTGAATTCAAGAGAGAGGGAAATAGGATACAAGAACAGTGGCAACAACTATAATTGTAACTTATGATTAAGTCTAATATACTGTCAATAAATTATAATCTGGATCTAAAATCCCATATGATATCAGCGTTAGATCTGGAGTGGAACTCTCAGAGTTCTGGACCAAATGCAGGGAGAACACAAGAGCCCTACTCTCACTGTCTCCACTGGCCATTCAATCTTCGTGAAGCAGCAGTCGTCATAGAATAATGACTCTGCTGGATCAAAATCAACGCCTACCAGTAAATAAGCAAATTCTTTGAACACCTTAGAAAAGACGTGCCCTATAGAAACAAATTACACACTTTTGAATATTTTTATTGTTAATGAAAACTTAGAGCATCTTGTATCCTTACAGTAAGAGGTAATATCACAGATTCTCATATCACTGAACTTGAAAAATACATTTCTTCGAATCTGATCTCCAGAAACTTTGTTAGGCTCAATTATGATGTTTTTGTATTAAGTGTGATTATAGTGGAAATTTTTGAAATAAAGCTGCATCTCACATATACTTACATGTGATACATGATATGAAGGGCTTTCAGGAGAAAAAAATATTTCTTGTGTGGCTTTCCTGCATGTTAATAATCAAAGAAGCAAACTGAGCACAATGCTTGAACAAATTCTTATGGAATTTAAAAGGAAATAACTGCCTACGAACAAATCACAATTTAAAAAGTTTAGGCAAAACACAAGACAAACACAAACCAAAATATGTGCAGGGAAGAAACAACAGTGAAACTAGTATGGGCATTGAGTCACATATTCCTGGGAACCAATTTGGTTCTAGCTGCTAGGATTTATGTGAACCTAAGTATATTAAAAGCATCTCTGGGGACTTCCCTGGTGGCGCAGTGGTTAAGAATCCGCCTGTCAATGCAGAGCGCACGGGTTTGATCCCTGGTCCGGGAGGATCCCACATGCTGCGGGGCAGCTAAGCCGGTGCGCCACAACTACTGAGCCCATGTGCTGCAACTACTGAAGCCTGAGCACCTGGAGCCTGTGCTCCATAACGAAAGAAGCCACCACAGTGAGAAGCCTGAGCTCTGCAAAGAGGAGTGGCCCCCGCTCACAACAATTAGAGAAAGCCCATGTGCAGCAACGAAGACCGAACGCAGCCAAAAAATAAATAAAAATAAGAAATAAAATTTTAAAAAAGCATCTCTGAATTAAGACACAAAATGGAGTATTAATATGTATTTAACTGGCAGAGTAGTTAGAAGCATCTGAAATATATACATCCAAAAAATTGTGTTTGTGTATACATGCATCAGAAGATAGATATATAGATATATATATACATATATACGCATAAACATTTTGCCCCATTTATTTTATCTCTTGTTCACTCTCTTTCTCCATATGTTTTTCTTTCTGAATCATTTGAAAATAAGTCACAGACACTACGTTTTACTACCCCTTAAATACTTAAGTATAAGAACACTTCTTACATACTCACAGTACAAAAATAAAAACCTGGAAATCCAACATCGACACAACACTATTAACTAAAATATAGCCTATATTTAAATTTTGTTAATTTTCTTTATATATATGTGTGTGTATATATATATATTTGCACATTGTGGACACACAGCTTTTTTGTTGTTATTGTTAAATACACACCAAAAAAGAGCTTACAGAAATTGTCTTAATTTTTAATCTCAGTCAAAACTTTAGACTTGATAATTCAGGAAAGTGAGCTGAAGAATGTTTAAGAGTAATAAACACATTTAATTTCCTAATTCATTAATTTCATGCTGTATTTAAATATAGTGCTACCTGTATTTCAAAGCACCATTTCCTGTTATAATTTGTAAGAAAAGAAAATAGAAATTTAGCTAAAAAAATAAGTATTCTTTTGAAAGCAGAAGCCCTGAAACCCAGCTCTAAGTATAAACACTATTTAGCATATATTTTTAAAAAGTGTAATTGAGTTATTACTGGTAAATTAATAGGAAAAGAACTGCAGACGTGGGCCTTAAGTACCTTCCTGAGGCATTCTGTAGGGGCTTAAAATCATTCACCCTACAGAATAAGGGCGTTCTGTCCTTGCTCATAGTGACACAAACAGTCCCAGGGTTTCCCCTCCTGGAGATCTTGGTGGAGCAGGGAGGCCTGAAAGTCTAGCTCCAAGTCCTGCAACTGTCCAAAGGAGCTGCCGGTGTGAGGTCAACTGCTGCTCCCTGAGGCTGGAAGGGTCCTGCCCCAGGATTCCAAGGAAGGCACTGGCCTCAGCGGCAGTTAAATGAGAAGACCTAACTGTACAGGCTGGATGGGCATCCATGTATAATGGCCCATCCTGTGGGAAAGGAGGAAATCCTTCCCTGGATCATAGGGTGGGAGAAATCCAAAAGGGCATTCTGGTGATGACATTGTGATACTGAATCATTCAACATAGCCTTTGAACTCTGAACTTTCATATACATACATATATATATATACAAAATATATATGATTTTATATATATATATATATAGGACAAGCAGAAATCGCTATAAGTCATTTCATAATTTTTTAATTCTGTTTTGTTTTGTTGAGATATTTCCTTTTGGTAACCATTAATTTTGATAAAATTTCAAACTTGCAGAAAAGCTTAAGAATAGACAAAGACCTCCTGTAAATTCTTTATCAAATTTACCATTTTAAACATTTTGCCCCATTTACTTTACCTCTCTCTTATTCTCTCACTCCATTTGTTTCTTTGTTTTGTTTTGGTTTTTTTCTGAATCATTTGAAAGTAAGTCACAGACATTAAGTTTTATTACCCCTGAAATACTTAAGAATAAGGACACTCCTTACATAATCACAGTACAAAATTAAAAACCTGGAAATTCAACATCAACACAACACTATTAACTAAAATATAGCCTCTATTCAAATTTTGTTAATTGTCCTAATAATGTCCTTTGTAATTATTTTTCTCCAGGTTCAGGATGGAATCCAGGACTGCTAGCTGCATTTAGGTGACATCTTTAATCTGGAGACGTTCGTCAGTTTGTCTTTGTCTTTTATGACTTGGAGACTTTGACAAATACAGATCAATTATTTTCAGTTTGGTTTCCACATGATTAGATCCATGTTAGCAGCTTGGAGAGGAATTCCATAAAACTGACCTTCTGCCCAATTGCACCCTCTAAGATGGCACAAACTCCAACACCATGCGCCCCAGGGACACTTGATGTCTATTTGTTGGTGATATTAACTTTGGATAACCAGATTGTTTCTTTACTGTAAATTTTCTGTTCTCCATTTCTAACTAATAAGCTGTTCTGCAGGAAAATATTTCAAAACTAAGCAGTTATCCTGTTCCTCATCAAACTTTCATCCACTGATCATTCTTACCTGAATGTTATTAATATGCTCTGAAGACAGGTTTCCAATGCCATCATTCCTTCTACATTTGTTAATTGGCATTCACCATAAGAAACAGCTTTTCCTTTTCTCTCACTTATTATGTATTCATTAATTTATTTATACCTGAATATACTAATGGGCTCCGATTTCATCTTATTCCTTATTTATTTTGATGCTCAATTGTCTCCTGTATTAGTCAGCTCAGGGTACTATAACAAAATACCATAGGCTGGGTAGCTTAGACAACAGAAATGTCTTTCTCACAGTTCTGGAGGCTACAAGCCCAAGAACAAGGCATCATAAAAGTATGTGTCACCCTGAGCCTTCTTCTTTTGGCTTGTAGGTGGCCGCTGTCTCACTGTGTGCTCATATGGCCTCTTCTTCGTGTGCGCTTGGAGAGAGAGAGAGAGGTTTTGATGCCTCTTATAAGTGCTTCACTCTCATGACCTCATCAAACCTAGTCACCTCCCAAAGCCCCCACCTCCAAATCCCATCACATTGGAGGTTAGGACTTCAACATATGAATTTAGGAGGGGAAAATATATTGATCCCGTCTGGACAATTATCTCCTATTGGTCAGAGGGAAACACTTCAAGCCGACTCTTAAGTCCTTTTCACAAGCTCCAATATTATTTGAAGGCTTAATTGTTTTCTGGCATAAGATGTACCAAGGTCATCTTGTTCTTTCATTGTCCTAGATATGGAATCAAGAATTTTCCAAGGACCCCTGTTTCTTTTTATGGGGAGTGATATTTAGAAAACAGCACACTATATGTGCTGTTTGCTACTGGCTTATTGCTCATTGCTACTGGCTTATCCCTGCTCTCGGTCCTCTCAGCAGAAAGAACTAGGTGAACATGCAGGTATATGCACACACATATACATATACGCACACACACATGTACGTATACAAACATACATATACACATACACGTACCACTCAAATACACATACCCATGTACACACACATGCTTCTACGCATACCACACATGCACAAACTTATGTATACACACACAGACACAGAGACACAGACATATATACATGTATATAAGCTTTGTAAAAATAATAAAATGAAACACAAAATAGACATTTTAAATCTGATTCCTGAACCTGACACTATCACAGAGCATATCTCTTAGGAAATGGAGTAGGAGCTAGAAAACATGGTGAACAAACCTCATAGAATCAGGAGTCATTGACTCTTACCACACCTGTTCACCTGAGAAGCAGCTGTGAAGCATGCTAAGCAGAGTGGCAGCTGTATCTCTTAGCAATACCTTGAGTCTTAAATGTTCTGTGTTCAAAATCTCTACTCTTATAGTCACAAAGGTCATATTCACATTTACTTTAACGTTGGAATAAGTATGGCTATATAACAACAACTCTTAGTCTGTAAAACGTAGAGATGAATACCTGTTTTCCTTGGGGACTTTGCTAGTGCAAAGCCTTCATTTGGTTGGGCTCATACTGAATGATGCACAAAGAGGCAAGTGGTGGATCAAGGGAAGGCAAGACTCCATGGGACACAATCTAGTCCCTTAATCTCAACTCTAGACCATGAGGAAATTCTCATTTAAATGAGAATTAAATGCAGTTCTTTCAATTCTCTTAGCTATATTAAATTAATAGGTAGTATTCTATATTATAAATCTCTTTTATAATGTAATCTTTGAGGGCAGGATTGATACACTCATAGCATTTTAGTGGACCTTCTGAAATCTGCTAAGAGAAGACTGGAAGGCAGTGTGAAAGAATGCTGTATCAAGGCTTGCTGAATGATGGATGTTATCAATGAGACCATCCAGTGTGGGTCAGCCCAGGGACACTCCAGATGATGGTTTCCAAGACAAAAGTAAATAAGGACCAGTTGGTCTGAAAAGTGTAATTGGAAACTGTTCTATATACGTCAAATTGTTTAAGAAAATTAATTAATTCAAGGAAGATAAATGATTATCTGCCACCATATGAAGTTTTGCTTGTTAGTGAGGGAATACACACATACACAACCACACACAATATTATTGAAAAAATTTTAATGATGGTTCTTTCCAGAATACTGTGTTCACTAATACATCTGGATAAGAGGAACTGTGTAGAAATCGTATACAAACTCCTCTAACCTCTTCCAACAAGCTCTAGTTTCTCCCCATCTTAAGCCAAAAAGAAAAATGATAAAACTTCAGCCCTCAGCTAAGTTTACCCCAGAATGACTATAAAATAAGACTAAAATAGCATAAAACAAAAATCCAGGTCTTTGAAGCCATTTGAGGACAGCCAAAGCCACCAAGATACCAGTAAAGGGAAATGCATAGAGTGGGCCTTATATTCGCCACAACCCTTTCCTTCAGAGCATTTGTTAGTTTGCCATTCTGCGCACAGACACAAAACAAAAAATAGCAGCCCAGAGCTTACAGCAATCTCACTGGGCTGCAGGAGCTGATGGCCAAAATTTGAGAAGAAAGGGAACCAAAGAGGACTTGACATTCTGCATGCAACTTCCTTCTGCACAGGGCATTTGATAAATTCTAGGCTGTACGTATGGATCAAAGAAGACAAGCAAAAAAGCAGTTTTAAGAGACTATAAAATGAAAGCAGAGTTTCAGCTGTTTAATAGTGCTGGAGAAATGGAAGTTGGAGTTCAGAGCCTACCAAAGAGCACAAGTCCTGGTCAACATTCAAGGTTTTCATTTGAGACCTCAGAAAGTCTTCACCATGGGAGTCAGAACAAACTAGAAAATGCCAGCTTTAACAATGTCTGAAATACCATCTGAACTGGATTCAGGTGAACTACCCACTCTCTATCTGCCTACCAGCAGAAAATCCAATCTAAGGAAAGACAGCTTCATCCTGAGCCTCTATAATTGCTTATGAAATTTCTGTTATTTAATGAAAATGCAGTGCACTAAGAATTCCAGAAACATGATCAGGTAAACAAAAATACAAAAGTAAAAACAGACAATAGAGAAAACCCACAGGTAAACCATATCTTGTCATGTCTCCAATCCCGCAGAGGCCAACTGTGAGTCAGAGTTTATTCAGAAATGCACTCGTGAGCAATAATTATGGAAGGGAGGGTACAGGGGCAGTACTGGGAAGAGAGAGAAGTTGAGTCATCATGAAGACCCAATTATAGTCTAAACTGACTCCATGGAGAACTCTAGACCAAGAATGGGCTTTCTGAGTTGTGTCAACTTGCGCAAAGATAGGCAGGCATTTATGTTCCTCATCAGTCAATGGATGTGGGCTCCCCTAGGGTGGTAAGACCTTGGCAAAGTGGTTCTGCATCTACAGCTGAGGCAATCCCTGGAGTTACTGAGAGCTGAAAGCTGTCTGCTGACAGAACTCCGAGCGGTGGAGCCAAAAAACGTTTCAGTGAAGAGGGAATGTGGGTACACATCACATGTTCAAGAGGATGTATAAAAGATGAAAGATAGATAAAACTAAACTGGGATTTTAAAAAGATGTCATGTTATTGGGACCTACGAAAAAACAGAAGCCAAGACAAGATTCAATGTGCACGATATTTATTAGGAGAAACACTTGTAAGAGTGTATTAATCATGTTTGTTATTTTCTATATTTTATGATGCTTTGATATCTTGAGGCCTTATGGACCCAGAGAGAGATTGATCCTTGCAGGGTTAGCTAACTCCTAGAGATAGCAAACAACTTGCCTGAAAGCATGCCTCTGATATGCAAACCAACTAATCCAGAGCCTATACTCCCAACCACCTCCTTTATCTAATTCTCACACACACCAAGCCAGTACTCCTCCTGCCCTACATCACCTCCGTGCCAGGTACCAGACAACTAGGGATGACTTTTATAGCCCAGAGTCCACCAAAATCATTCAAACTATCCAATCTTAGACCTGCTCAGATGCTTAGCCTGTCTTACCTTTCCTCCCCATGAAACCACAATAAATTCTCTGGCTCATGCTTTCACCTCTCCTTCTCCCTCCTGACTGACCCTGGTGCTTCCCCATGTGGCCCTGCAGGGCACAGTATGCTCCCTCCCCTTGGGAATTTTAAGTAATAAACTCCTCCTTCAAGGCAGTCATCAGTCCATATCTGTCATCTTACCATACCTAATTAAACCAAATCCAAGCTACCCACCATAACAGAGAGGAAATGGAGAGGGACCCTGGGAGAACCCAGATATGACCCCAGGAGAAGGAAAGAGAGAAGAAAGAAACATGTGTGGAAGGACCTTATACTGAAGTGCAGTTCTAAGGTATGCCTGGCAAGGATGTCGGGGACACCTTAAGGCAAACTTTCCTGGCAAATGAGTCCTCCATCTCTCAGGACCATCCTGACCTTGGTATTCTTACAAAGCTCACTGTCTGGGATCAGCCTGTGGGAATCACAGCCCCAGTACAAACACTGTGATGAATTTAGAATGCAGCTGCTGAGACCAATGGTCAATTAAATATGGTCCCTACTTTGGGAGGTAAGAGGTGCATTCTCATGGCCACCAAAGATAGTAATTCTAGAACACAAAACATGTAACTTGAAACAGAGATTCAACAGATGGGATATTAGTGAACAGGAAAATGGGTCAATAAAATTTTTTTCGATAGAAAAATTATGGAAAGGGAGAAGGAAAATACAGAAAGTTTGAAGACTGTACATGAAAAGCAGTGAAAATGTATAACAAAAATATTTATAGTACAAGAATAATGAAGAGGGAGAATTGGACAAAAGTGGTATTAGAATAGGTACTGACCAAGAATTTTCCAAAATTAATATCAAGTGACAAATCCAGAAAGCTCTACAAACCTCAAATCTGACAAACAAAAAATAAGCCAAATCTAAGTTTATCTTACTAAAATTGCCGATAATCAGTGACAAAGAGGGGGAAAAGAATCATTTTGCTTTCAAACAGAAAACAATAACATTTTTCAGAAAAATTATGGGAGTATCTCTCTCATTATTTGGTCAATAAAAGAACAACATTTTTTAAGTGCTTAATGAAAATAACTGCCAACTTACAATTCTATACCCAGTAAAGAATATACTTCAATAAAGCATGTGGTTATACTGGAGATATAATATGGAACATGATGAGTATCGTTTACATGGCTGTATGGTATATCTGAAAGTTTTTAAGAGAGTAAATCTAAAGAGCTCTCATCACATGGGAAAAAAAACCATTTTTAGCTATATGAGATGATAGATGCTATCTGTAACAATTACAAATTCACATACTCTTTCACTCAGCTATTCCACATATAAGAATTTATACTACAAATAAACCCTCAAATGTTTGCAAGAATGTACGGATAACATTATTATCCATGGCTTTTGTTTAAGGATGGTAAATGGTTAAATCAATTTTCATACTTTGACTCAATGGAATACTAAGTGGCCATATCAAGGAAATGATCATGTATTGATAGATTGATCGCCACTATACTCTTAAGTGAAAAAAGCAAAACATATAACAGAATACACAGTATGCTATCTTTTGTGAAAAGGAGAGTATAGAAGTATATATGAGTATTTGTATCTTCCCTGAATGTATGCATAAATTTTCTTTGAACAAATATGTTACAAATTAATAATATTGCTTGCCAGCAGGGAATGGGATTGATTAAGTGTGAAACAGCAGAATAAGGGAGATTTTTCACTGTATGCTCTTTTGTAACTTGTAAATTTATTATCTATTCTGTCTATTAATTTTTTTTAAGTAAACACTGGAAGTTTCCAGTTCTGGTAAAGATGGAACAAGTACGCTCCATCTTATTGAAGGCAAATAAAATCCTAGGGCAGAATAAATGGAACAGCTATCTGAGGACTCTGAAATGTAAATGGTAAAAGGTAGATTGAAGAAACAAACCAGAATCCAAGTAAGAACAATCCAGCAGTGAGGTTCATAGATATTTTCCCCCCCTTTGGTATCTCCTGACCTGAATTCAAAGTCAGCTTGAAACCTGAAATTGCACACAAGGTGTAGAGAGAATGAATTCCAAGAGAAGCCTTTTCTTTCTGATCTACCTTTAACAATAAAGAAGGGTGACTTGTGGGGGAGACTCAAGATCAAGAGGTGAAGTCAAGGGCCAAGGAGAGTTATTTCTAACCTTGAAACCTAATTGAGGAACCCCCAATATTTACCTGGCTAGAGTTCAGAACATGTATGGTAAAGAGACTACTTTTTTACCTTCCATTTTATCTCATTTTGAATCACAATGTCTAAAGCTTCTATCCTATGCCTGCTATCATGCCCTTGTATAATTCCATTCTGCTGAAGGTGGGTGGGCCACGTGACCTGCTTGTAGCCTATAGAATATGTCAAAAGTGATAGCATGTTACACCTGTGACTATATTGCCTTATATAAAATTCTATCTTGCTAGCATAGATTCTCCTTCAGAGCATGATGAAGTAAGTTTCCATGCTGGAGAAGCTCACATGACAAAAGCAGATGGCCTATAAGGTCTGAGAGAGCCTCCAGCTGATAGCCAGCAAAAGTCATATAGCTGCAAGAAAATACATTCTGCCAACAACATGAATGAACCAGAAGTAAATGCTTCTCCCATTAAGCCTCCAGATGAGAATACAGCCTGACCAACACTTTGATTGCAGCCATATGAGACACTAAGCAGAAGACTCATCTAAATTTTATCTGGACTCTCCTGACCCACATAACCTCTGAGATAATAAATGTATGTGCTATTTTAGCCACTAAGTTTAAGGCCATTTGTTATGCAGCAATAGAAAACTGAATATAGTGGAATGAAATGCACTGAACCACAGAGAGAAAAATAGATTGGAAAACAAAAAAGGAACAGAGCCTCAGACTTATTAGACAACATCAAAGGGTTTAATATTTGTGTCACTGCAGTCTTAGAAGAGAAGAGAATGTGTGCAGAAAAAATATTTTAAGAAATCATGACTAAAAACTTCCCAACATTGGCAAAAGACATAAACTTCCACATTGAAGAAACTCAGTGAATCCAAATAAATCCTTACTCAGATACATCATGAGCAAACTGCTAAAAAAAAAAAACCAGAGAAAAATAATGCATAACACAGAGAGAAACAGTGATTTGAATGATGACATGTTTCTCATCAAAAACCATAGTGGCATAATTCAAAAAGAGTTATGTACCACAATGTTCATTGCAGCTCTTTACAATAGCCAGGACATGGAAGCAACCTAAGTGTCCATCAACAGATGAATAGATAAAGAAGATGTGGCACATATATACAATGGAATATTACTCAGCCATAAAAAGAAATGAAATTGAGTTATTTGTAGTGAGGTGGACGGACCTAGAGTCTGTCATACAGAGTGAAGTAAGTCAGAAAGAGAAAAACAAATACCATATGCTAACACATATATATGGAATCTAAAAAAAAAAAAAAAAAAGGTTCTGAGGAACCTAGGGGCAGGACAGGAGTAAAGACGCAGATGTAGAGAATGGACTTGAGGACACAGGGAGGGGGAAGGGTAAGCTAGGATGAAGTGAGAGAGTGGCATGGACTTATAAATACTACCAAATGTAAAATACATAGCTAGTGGGAAGCAGCCGCATAGCACAGGGAGATCAGCTCAGTGCTTTGTGACCACCTAGAGGAGTAGGATAGGGAGGGTGGGAGGTAGACGCAGGTGGGAGGAGATATGAAGATATATGTATATGTATAGCTGATTCACTTTGTTATAAAGCAGAAACTAACACACCATTGTAAAGGAATTATATTCCAATAAAGATGTTAAAAAAACAAAAAAAAAACATAATGGTCAGAAGACAGTGGAACACATGTTATGCTAGGAGAAAAAAATCCATGTGCATGTAAAATATTATTCAGGAATGAAGGCAATAAAAAGATATTCTCAGATGAAGGAAAATTAAGAGAATTCGTCACCAGCAAACCCACTGTAAAAGAAATGCTGAAAGAAGTTCTTGTGAAATAACACCCAAAAAAAATATAGAATTTCAGGAATAAGAAAAGAGAAAAAGAAATAGTATCTATTTAAATATTTTAAAATTTTCTCTGCTTAAGTTCTTTTAAATATGTGTGACAACTAAAATCAGAAATTATAACATTGTCTTATAGGATTTTGAATATATGTCTACAACATAAATGGGGGAAAGTTAATGGACTTTTGTTGTGGTAAAGTTTCTATATTCAACTTGAAGTGGTAAAATGTAAAATTCTTAGTATAATAAGAAATGTTAAATATGTATATTTTAATACCTAGAGCAATCAATAGAAAATTACAGAAATATTATTTTTAAAATTCAATAGATAATTTTAAATGGAAACCTAAAAACAATTCAAATACTTCAAAAGAAGTCAAGAAAGAATAACCAGGAACAGAAAACAGAGGGAATAAACAGAAAACAAGTAATAGGAGAGTAGACCTAAATGCACACATATCAATATTATGTTATATGTTAATGGTATAAACACACAAATTAAAAGACAGAGATTGTTGGAATGGATTTAGAACTGACTGTATGCTGCTTGGAAGAAATGCAGTTTAAATAAATGATACACACAGGTTAAATGGGAAAGGTTGAAAAAAGGATAAACCATGCAAACACTGGTGAAAGCAGGAGTGGTTACACTAATATCAGACAAAGTAGATTTCTGAGCAAGGAAAAACAGCATGAATAAAGAAGAACATTAAATAATGACAAAAGTGTCAAATAACAAAGAATACATAACAGTCCTAATGTGTATGCATCAAACAACAGAGATTCAAACCGCATGAAGCAAAAACTGAAAGAATGGGCAGATCTACAGTTATCGTTGAAGACTTCAGTATTCCGTTCTCAGTAATCTATACAACAATCAGAGAGTAAATCAGCATGAATATAGAAGAACTGAACAACATCATCTAACAACTTGATCTAATATTTAAAGAACACTTCATCCAACAGGAGCAGAATTTTCATCAAGAGAGATCATATCCTAGGTCATAAAACAAACCTCAACAATCAGACAGAATGTTCTCTGACCATAATTAAACTATCTAGAAATCAATTATAAAAAGATAACTGAAAATTCTCCAAATATTTAGAAACAAAAAACACACTTTTAAATAATCTATGTGCAAAGAGGAAGTTTCAAGGGAAATTAGAAAATATTTTGAACTGAATGAAAATGAAAATATAGCTCATCAAAATTTGTGGAATGTAGCTAAAGCACTAGAGAGAAATTTATAGATTTAACTGTTTATTTAGAAAAGAAGAAAAAATTCAACTCAGTAATCTTAAATTTCCAACTTAAAAACTAGAAAAAGAAGAAGGAAAAAATGCAAAACTAGTGGAAAAAAAAGAATTAGTACAGATAAGAACAAAGGTCAGTGAAACTGAAGACAGAAAAACAGTAATGAAAATGAATAAAACCCAAAACTGATTCTTTTTAAAAAATTAATAACTTTGATAAACCTCTATCCAGAATAACAACGAAAAAGAAAGAGAAGACACAAATTATCAATAACAGGAGTGAAAAAAAAAAGATATCACCCCAGACCTCACAGATATTAAAAGGATAATAAGAGAGCAATATAACAATTCTAGGCACATAAATTAGACTTAGATAAAATAGACAAGTTCCTTGAAATCCATAAACTATACTAAAGCTCACCCAAGAAAGACTAGACAAGCCAAAGAGTACTATATCTAACAAGGAAATTAAACTCATAATTTAAAAATACCCCTTCACAAAAGACTATAGGCCCCAATAGTTTCACTGGAAAATATTACCAAATCTTTAATGAAGAAATAAATCTTCATAAATAAATGGTGCCAGAACAATTAGTTACTTGTATGCAAAAGAAAAAAACCCTCAAACTAAACTTCACACCTCATACAAATAGTAACTCAAAAGTGTACCACAAACCTAAGTGTAAAATGTAAAACTATAAAACTTTTAGAAGAAAACATAGGAGACAATCTTAATTACCTTGGTTGGGCAAAGTGTTCTTGGCATGTTTTAAAAGAAAAAAAATAATAAATTGGACTTCATCAAAATTAAAAACTCTTGCTCTGTAAAATATATTATTAAGAGAATGAAGAAACAAGGTATAGACTGGGAGAAAACATTTACAAAACACTTATCTGACAAAGAACTTATATCCAGAATATATATATATATTTTAAAATTCCCAAATCTCAACAGTAATAAAACAAACCAACTTTTTAAAAATGGCAAAACATTTGAACAGACATTTCACCAAAGAAGATGTATTGTTGGCTCATCAGAAGATGCTCAGTATAATTAGCCATTATCTATTTGGGAAATGCAAATTAAAATCATAATGAGTTATAGTTTCACACCTATTAGAATAGCTTAAATTTTTTAAAATGTCAATGCCATGTCTGGCAAGAACACAGGGTAACTTGAATTCTCATACATTGTTAGTAAGAATGCAAAATGATACAACCACTGTGGAAAAGAGCTTGGTAAGTTCAAGAAGTTAAATATATAAACACTATATGACCCAAAAATCCTAATCCTATGTATTCACTCTTGATAAATAAAAACATGTTGACAGAAAATCTATACACAAATGTCTATAACAGCACTCTTTATAAATCATCATAAGCTGCCAACTAGAGAAATGTCTTTTAATAGGTTATTCAGTAAATTCTGATACATCCATACGATGGAATATTACTGAACAATAAAAAAAAACCTAAACTATTACAATACACAACTTTGATAAAACTTAAGGACTTTACACTGAGTGCAAAAATCCAACCTCAAAAAATTATATACTCTATGATTCCATTTATACAGTACTCTATACACGTGTTCAAACTCATATACAAGTGTACACAAATGAAAGCCGACTTACTATATGTAAAATTTTTAAATAATATAAATTAAAATAAACAATGCAAATGAAGCTGTAGGCAAGAAACACAGGATTCCTCAAAGACTTTTTAGTTGATAGTGTGTGTTTTGTCCTGGTGCTTCTCTAAATTCTTTAAAAAAAAATTTTCCTATCTGCAAACAGCAAATGCTGGAGAGGGTGTGGGAAAAGGGAACCCTCTTGCACTGCTGGTGGGAATGTAAATTGATACAGCCACTATGGAGAACAGTATGGAGGTTCCTTAAAAAACTAAAAATAGAACTACCATACGATCCAGCAATCCCACTACTGGGCATATACCCTGAGAAAACCATAATTCAAAAAGAGTCATGTACTCCAATGTTCACTGCAGCACTATTTACAATAGCCAGGACATGGAAGCAACCTAAATGCCCATCGACAGACGAATGGATAAAGAAGATGTGGTACATATATACAATGGAATATTACTCAGCCATAAAAAGGAAAGAAATTGGGTCATTTGTAGAGAGGTGGATGCACCTAGAGTCTGTCATACAGAGTGAAGTAAGTCAGAAAGAGAAAAACAAATATTGTATATTAACACATATGTGGAATCTAGAAAAATGCTACAGATTAACCAGTTTGCAAGGCAGAAATAGAGACACAGATGTAGAGAACAAACGTATGGACACCAAGGTGGGAAAGCAGGGAAGGGGTGGTGGTGGTGGTGGGATGAATTGGGAGATTGGGATTGACATTTATACACTAATATGTATAAAATAGATAACTAATAAGAAGCTGCTGTATAAAAAATTAAATTAAATTAAAAAAAAAAATTTCCCTACAGTTGTGGGTGACCTAGGAATCATTCCCCATTTGGCTCGTTTGTGGTTCAATGAACCAATCTCATAATTGGCCACTTGAGAATGGAAAATTCTCATTTGGGCTTTCCCTTTAGCCTTGTCCAAGTATCCTACATTTTGACTGCACTAAAAGATTACTAAATACAAGAAAGGAAAAGGAGAAAGGAGAAACATATTAACCTGTGCACTTACCATATTTTATACAACTATCATCAATCTACAGGAGGGCCAGTTCCACAGCTGAGGTGCTAAGGTCTCCCAGAGCCTTCTGCTATGGCCCAGCTGCACCAGAAGGTTTGAGGTGAACTGACTATATGTAATAGAGGTTTAATTCTCGTGGTAAGATAGCAAGTGAAAGATGAAGTACAGCAAGGGACAGGTACGGCCAGAAGAATTTTTCAGCAAACTTTCTTTAATTTTCTACTCAACATTAGTAATAATCAGATATTCTGTGGGTGATATTTCCTTCCTTGAATGGTTTATGGAAAAAGCCATCACCTACCCTTCCTGAGACAGGCAGAAAAAGAGACAGACTTGTGTACACACAACTCCATAAACATGACATGGAGGTCAGACCCCTGCCTCACTCACTCATGTCTGAGATGACTGACAGTAATGCTATCTGATTCTAACTCATTCTTTCTCATTTGGGACTCAGGGAAGTGGGCCACCTTTAAGAGAAATATCACCAAGTAGGAAGCATATAAAAGTTCCCTTGGCAAAGAACAGACACACAGACTTCACCAGGTTTCTCATGCTTTTATTCCCTCTCTTGTAACTTAGGTAAATGGCCTTTTGGGAAGACAATGGTCCCGCCTCATGGTATTCTCAAGTGACAACTTGGCATATCTATCTTTTCTGAAATGATAAAGAATTGTTACAGCACAAATGGCCAAAAATCTTGTCCTGCAAAGTGGTATTTTCCAAGGGGCCGCTGAACACCAGGCAGGCTTGAGTTTCCTTAATAAAGTCCCAAACCATTGTCAGTGCAGCTACAGCCAAACTCAGCTACAGCCTTGGCCTCTGTCATAGTCCCCCAACATCCAGCAGGTACCCCAGACACTCACATCTGTCTAATTGTTACCACTTTTGTGGCCTTTTCCCAGCCCACACATTTGCTTCTGTCTTTCCCCTGACTTCATATTTGCCCCTGTTCATACCCTTGTTTCCTCCAGCCTTTTCCTACCCAGTCCCCACCACTTCTCCCCATCCCCCCTGCTCACTTATTTCAGGATTTTCACTCAATCCCTTTTCTTCTCTACAGTTCTTTTCTGTTTTTCTAGTCCCTCCCGGTCACTTGGTCATTGATCAAAAGACATTTTTTGAGAGCGATAATAAAAAGTTTTGGCAAGGATGTGAAGAAATTGGAACCCTCATACAATGCTGGTGGGAATATGCAATGGTGCAATTGTTAGAGAATAAAGTCTGTCAGGAGGGAATTCACAGAACATGTGAAGTAGGATGTGCCAGGAATCTCTCTCTCCATCTAGACAAAAATTGCACTGACAGAATCTGTCTGATGTAACTATATTGGAAATCTGGAGCCTATTGAAGGCTTGCAACTTCCAGGGAAGTCTTGGATGGTAAATTGCAGTCAATTTGGGGCAATTTCAGCTCTTACCACAGTAGCAGCTACCCATCCCCCAACTACAGCCATGTGGCAGGCAGCTGTGCACGTGTTCTATGAGCAACTTGAACAGAGCTTGTAGGAGATGGGATGAGTAAAAAGGAGTCTATCCTCCAAATATGGGGGGATCTGTGCTCTAATTGTTTTTGGGGTTTTTTTGTAATGTATTTTTTTTAACATCTTTATTGAAGTATAATTGCTTTACAATGGTGTGTTAGCTTCTGCTGTATAACAAAGTGAATCAGCCATACATATACATATATCCCCATATCTCCTCCCTCTTGCATCTCCCTCCCACCCTCCCTATCCCACCCCTCTAGGTGGACACAAAACACCGAGCTGATCTCCCTGTTCTATGAAGCTGTTTCCCACTAGCTATCTATTTTACGGTTGGTAGTGTATATATGTCCATGTCACTCTCTCACTTTGTCCCAGCTTACCCTTCCCCCTCCCCGTGTCCTCAGGTCCATTCTCTATGTCTGTGTCTTTATTCCTGTCCTACTCCTAGTTTCTTCAGAACCATTTTTTTTTTAGATTCCATATATATGTGTTAGCATATGGTATTTGTATTTCTCTTTCTGACTTACTTCACTCTGTATGACAGTCTCTAGGTCCATCCACCTCACTACAAATAACTCAATTTCATTTCTTTTTATGGCTGAGTAATATTCCACTGTATATATGTGCCACATCTTCTTTATCCACTCATCCGTTGATGGACACTTAGGCTGCTTCCATGTCCTGGCTATTGTAATTAGTGTGCTCTAATTGTTGATTGCTGCTTCTGGTGACAGAGGCACAGATGAAGACGTGTGCAATCATTGTTGCTGCACCTTTGCCCACTGTTGCAAGCCCCTCCTATTTTGGCTAATGTGATTTCCAGGAAATTTCAAGGGCTGGTGCCATTTTATCCCACTACATGTTTTGCTTTTCCTCATTCAGAAGCCAGACATTAAAGACTAGGACATCCAAAAACAAGCGCACATACAGGAAAAATTTAGAAAGTTGCTGTGCATGCCTAAAGTATCAGAAAAGACAGAAGAAGACATTAAGTTTATATCACAGGCTGATGCTCAGCACAGAGAGGCTGCAATAGTCAACAAAAACAAAACCAATAGACAAAAACAATGACAAAAAATAACAAGCCCTGGGGAAGGCTAGAAACCCTGATTTCCAGAGTTACTGAATTATTAAATTCAAGTGTCCAGTGTTCAAAAAAACCACAAGGCATACAAAGAAACAAGAAACTATGGCCCAGGGACTTCCCTGGTGGTCCATTGGGTAAGATTCCATGCTCCCAATGCAAAGGGCCTGGGTTCAACCCCTGGTCAGGGGACTAGATCCCACATGCATGCCACAAGTAAGAGAAGTCCGCATGCCGCAACTAGGAAGTCCGCATGATGCAACCAGAAGATCGTGCATGCCGCACTTCCCTGGTGGCACAGTGGTTAAGAATCCACCTGACAATGCAGGGCACACGGGTTCGAGCCCTGGTCTGGTAAGATCCCACATGCCGCAGAGCAACTAAGCCCGTGTCCCACAACTACTGAAGACTGCGTGCCTAGAGCCCGTGCTCCGCAACAAGAGAAGCCACCACAGTGAGAATCCCATGCACCGCAACAAAGAGTAGCCCCCGCTCGCCGCACCTAGAGAAAGCCCGCGCACAGCAATGAAGACCCAATGCAACCAAAAATAAATTAATTAGTTAATTAATTTTAAAAAATAAATGGATATTAAAAAAAAAAGATCCCGCATGCCACAACTAAAGATCCCACATGCCACAGCTAAGACCCAGCACAGCCGAAATAAATAAATAAAAATAAATAAATAAAATATTACACACAATAAAGAAAGTATGCCTCATCCAAAAGAAAATAATAATTCAACAAAATTTGTCCCTGAAAAAGACTTAACATAAGACACATTAGACAAAGTCCTCAGAATAACAGTCTTAAAGATGCTTGAAGAATTAAAGGAAGATGTGGAAAAAAATCAAGAAAACAATGTATGAACAAAATGGAAATATCGATAAAGAGATAGAAAACCTTAAAAGAAATCAAAATGAAATTCTGGAGCTGAAAATTACAAAAACTGAAATTTAAAAATTTACTAGAAGGATTCAAAGACAGTTTTGAGCAGGCAGAAGAAAGAATCCGTAAACTTAAATACAGGACAATGGAAATTATCAAGGTTGAGGAAAAAAAAGAATGAAGAAAAATGAACATAGCCTAAGAGAAATAGGGACACCAGCAAAAGAACTAACATATGCATCATGGGAGTCCTAGAAGAAGTAGAAGAAAGATAAATGGGCAGAGAGGATACTCGAAGAAATGATGACTCGAATCTTCTCAAATTTGAAGAAAGACATGAAAATAAACATACAAGAAACTCGATAAACTCCAACTGAGATGATCACAAAAAACCCACACCAAGACACATTAGAATCAAACTTTCGAGAGTTAAAGATAAAGAGCAATCTTGGAAGCAGCAAAAGAGAAATTAATCATCACTTACAAGTGATCCTCACTAAGATTATAAGCAGATTTCTCATCAGAAACTTTGGAGGCCAGGAGACAGTGAGCTGATTTATTCAAAGTGCTAAAAGGAAAAAAAACTCTCAAGCAAGAATACTATATCTGGCAAACTGTTATTCATAAGTGAGAGGAAAATCAAGACATTCCCAGAGAAACAAATGTTAAGGGAGTTTCTGACCACCAGACCTTCCCTGCAAGAAATGATCATTAAAGTCCTATGAAGTGAAATGAAAGGACAAAGATGGTAACTCAAAGGTGTGTGGAGAAATAAAGATCTTAATAAAGATAGATACATGGACAAATATAAAAGCTTGTATTACTGTGACAATATACTTTTTGTTTTGTGTATATTTTAAGAGACAAATACAGTGGGATAGATTTAGAAATCAATAACATAAAGAAAACTGAAAAATTCACAAAACGGTGGAAATTAAACAACACACTTTTAAACAACAAATGGGTAAAAGAAGAAATCACTAGGGAAATTCAAAAATAGAGATGAATGAAAACAAAAACATACCAAAACTTATGGCTCTCAATGAAAGTGGTGTTAAGGAGGAAATTTATAGCTATAACAGCTTACGTTTAAAAAACAAGAAAGATCTCATATCAACAACCTAACTTTACAACTTTAGGAACTTAAAAAGAAGAACAAACTGAAACCAATCTAGCAGAAGGAAGGAAATAAAGATTAAGCCAGAGATAAATGAAATACAGTATACATAAACAATAAAGAAAATCAATAAAACCAAAAAGTGTTTCTTTCAAAAGAGGAACAAAATTGGCAATACTTTAGCTAGATGGATCAAGGAAAAAAAAGAGAGAAAACTCAAATTACTAACACCAGAAGTGAAAGTGGGGGCATTACTATCAATTCCACAGAAATAAAAAGGGAAGTACTTTGTACTCAAAAAAATTGAATAACTTAAATTAAGTGGACAAATTCCTAGAAACACAAAACCCACCAAGACTAAATCACAAAGAAATAGAAAGAGAATAGACCTGTAACTGGTAAGGAAATTGAATCAGTAATCAAAAATCTCCCAAAAAATAAAAACCCTGGATCTGTTGGCTTCACTGTGAATTCTACCAAACATTTTAAAATGCACTAATACCAATCCTTCTCAAATTTTTCAAAATATTAAAGAGGAAGGAACAGTTCCTAACTCATTCTATGAAGCCAGCATAACCCTGACACCAAAGCCAGACAAAGATACTACAAGAAAACTACAGACCAATATCTCTTATGAACCTTGATGCAAAAATCCTCAACAAAATACTACCAAACAAAATTCAGCAGCATGTTAAAAGGATTATGCACCTTGACCGAGCAAGATTTATTCCCGGAATGCAAGGACGGTTCAAAATATGAAAATCAATCAATGTAATATGCCACATCAAGAAAATGAAGGAAAAAAACCACATGATCATCTAAATTGATGCAGAAAAATTATTTGAAAAAAATTGAACATCTTTTTACGATAAAAACCATCAACAAAATAAGAATAGAAGGAAACTACTTCCACATAATAAAAGCCATATATGAAAAACCCATAGTAAACATGTGATGAAAGATGGAAAGCTTTTTCTCTAAGATCAGAAACAAGACAAGGATGCCCACTTTCACTACTTCTATTCAACATAGTACTGGAAGTTCTAGCCAGAACAATTAGGCAAGAAAAAGAAAAAAAAGACATCCAAATTGGAAGGGAAAAAGTAAAATTATCTGTTTGTAGATGATACAATCTTACATGTAGAAAATCCTGACGACTCCAAAAAAAGCTGTTAGAACTAATAAATGAATTCAACCAAGTGATACAAAATCAACACACAAAATTACTTGCATTTCAGTACACAAAAAATGAACAACCTGAAAAGGAAATTACAAAGACAATTCAATTTACAGTAACATCAAAAATAATTAAATATTGATACTTAGGAATTATCTTAACCTTAACCAAGGAAATGGAAGACTTATACAATGAAAATGACAAAATATTGGTGATAAAAATGAAAGATGACAAAATAAGTGGAAACACATTCCACATTCAAGGACTTTCGAAGAGTTAATATTGTTAAAATGTCAGTATTATGCAAAGCGATCTACAGATTCAATGCAATCCTTATTAAAATTCCAAAGATATTTTTTGCAGAAATAGAAAAATCCATCCTAAAATTCATATAGAATTCCAAGGGACCCCAAATAACTGAAACAATATTGAAAAAAAAAGAACAAAACTGGAGGACTCACACTTCCTAATTTCAAAACCTACTACAAAGCTATCATAATCAAAACAGTGCAACAAGTGCAACATTGGCATGAAGACAGACATATAGATCAAAGGAATAGGATAACGAGCCAGAAATAAGCTCTTTATTATATGGTGAAATGATTTTTGACAAGGTGCCAAGACCATTCAATAAAGGACAGTCTTTTCAACAAAAGGTACTGGGAAAACTGGATATCCACATGCAAAAGAATAAAGTTGGAAAGTTGGACCCTTACTTAACACCGTATATAAAAATGAGCTCCAAATCAATCAAAGATTTAATGTAAGACCTAAAACAGTAAAACTCTGAGAAAAACAAAAACAAAACATGGAACAAAAGCTTCACAACTTTAGATTTGCCAGTGATTTCTTGGATATGACACCAAAGGCACAGGCAACAAAAGTAAAAGTAGACAAATTGAACTTCCTGAAAATTTTAAATTTTTTGTCAAGACATTATTCACAGAGTAAGAAGGCAACCCACAGATTGAAATAAAATATTTGCAAATCATATGTCTGATAAGGGATAATTATCCAGAATACACAGAGAACTCCTCAAACTCAACAACAAAAACAAACAACCTGATTCAAAAATGGGTAAAGGACTTTAATAGATATTTCTCTAAAGAAGCTATACAAAAGGCCAATAAGCACATGAAAAGATGATCAACTTCACTAATCCTTCAGGAAACGCAAATGAAAACTGCAATGAGATACGACCCTACACCCATTTAGATGGCTACAATCTAAAACAACAACAACAAAACAATGTGTTGGTGGTGAAGTGGAGAGATTGGAACCCAGTGCAGTGTTGGTGGGAATGCAATACGGTATAGTCACTGTGGAAAACACCATGAGGTTCCTTGAAAAATTAAAAATAGAATTAGCATATGATCCAGCAATTCCATGTTTGGGTATATATCCAAATGAAATGAAAGCAGGGTCTCAAGGAATATCTTCACACCCATGTACATAGAAGCATTATTCACTACAGCTAAAATATGGAAGCAACCCAAATGTCCATCACCAATGAATAGGTAAGCAAAATGTGGTACATACATACAGTGGAAGATTTTTCAGCCTTAAAAAGGAAGGAAATTCTGCAATATCCTACAACATGGATGAGCCCTAAAGACATTATACTAAGTGAAATAAGCCAGTCACAGAAAAACAAATATTATATGATTCCACCTATATGAGGTACTTAGAGTAGTCAAAATCATAAAGAGAGAAAGTAGGATAGTGGTTGCCAGGGGCTAGAGGGAAGGGAGAAAGGGGAGTTATTATTTAATAGGTAATAGAGTTTCAGATTTGCAAGATTTGTTGGAGGGGATGATGGTGATGGTTATATAGCAATGTGAAAGTATTTAATACCATTACACTTAAACGTAGTTAAGAAGGTAAATTTTACATTATGTGTATTTTAACACAGTTTTTAAGAAGGAGGAAAAAGTCTGGCAGTTCCTCAAAAGGTTAAACTTAGAAATACCATATGATCCACCAGATGGTGGATCTACTAGACAAAGACAACTGTCTTTGAAATAACTGTCTTAAGGATGTTCAAAGAACTTAAGGAAGATGTGGCTAAAGTCAAGAAAACAATGTACAAACAAAATGGAAAATGTCAATAAAGAGATAGAAAACATAAAAAAAATCAAAAAGAAATCATAGAGCTGAAAATTACAATAACTGGCAAAAAAAAAAATCACTAAAGCAATTCAAAGGCAGATTTAAGCAGGCAGAATAAGGAATTTGTGAACTTGAAGAAAATAAATTATTGAAGCTGATGAACAGAAAAAGACTGAAGAAAAGTGAAAAATGCCTATGGGACTTATGGGGTACTGTCAAACAGATCAACATACCCATAGTTGGGAGTCCTAGGAGGAAAATAAAGAGACAGAGAAATTATCTTAAGAAATAATGGCTGAAAACTTACCAAGTTTGATGAAAGATATGAATACAAACATCCCAAAAGCTCAACAAACTCAAACTAGGATGAGCTCAAAGAAACCCACACCAAGACACGTTATAATTAAACTTTCAAAAGACAAAGACAAAGAAAGAATCTTGAAAGCAGCAAGAATGAAGCAACTTGTCACATACAAAGGATCCTATCTAAGATTATCAGTAGATTTTTTTCATCAGAAACTTTGGAGGCCAGAAACAGTGGGCTGATACATTCCTAAGTACTAAAAGAAAAAAAAATTAACAGCTAACAATCCTATAACCAACAAAACTGTCTTTCAAAAGTGAGAAAGTAATTAAGACATTTCAGGTAAACAAAAAATAATGTAGTTTGTGACACTAGACCTGCCTTGCAAGAAATTCTAAAGGGAGTCCTACAGGTTGAAATGGAAGGACACAAGACAGTAGTTTAAAGCTGAATGAAGATATAATCCTCAAGAAATGTAAATATATGGGCAATTATAAAAGCTAGTATTATTCTAACAACAGTTTGTAACTCCACTTTCTGTTTCCTCCATGATTTAAGAAACTAATACATAAAAAATTATTAGTCTAAATGCTAATATTATTCTAACTTTGGTTTGTAACTCCACATTTTGTTTTCTACATAATTTAAGAGATAAATGCATTTTAAAAAATTATTAGTTCATGTTTTTGGACACACAATGTATAGATGTAATTTCATGACATCAGTAACTGAAAGGAGTGGGGACAGAGCTGAAAAGGAGCAGAGTTGCTTTATGTTATTGAATTTAAGCTGTTATAAATTCAAATTAGAATGATTTAACATGAGGATGTTAAATGTAATCCCCAAGGTAACCACAAATAAAATAGTTAAAACATGAAAGCAACCCAAGTGTCCATCGATAGATGAATGGATAAACAAAATACGGTGCATGAATACAATGGAACATCTTTCAGCCTTAAAAAGGAAGGAAATGCTGACACAGGCTACAACATAGATGAACACTGAGGACATTATGCTAAGTGAAATAAGCCAGTCACAAAAAGACAAATTCTGTGTGACTCCACTCATATGAAGTGCCTGGGGTAGTCAAATTCATAGAAACAGACAGTAGAATGCTGGGGGCCTGGGGGAAAGGAGGAATGAGGAGTTATTGTTTAATGGGTAGAGACTTTCAGTTTTGCAAGATGAAAAGAATTCTGGAGATGGATGGTGGGAATGGTTGCACAACAATATGAATCTATTTAATGTCACTGAACAGTACACTTGAAAATGGTTAAGATGGCAAAAACTATGTTACATGTATTTCACCATAATAAAAAAGAGCAAGGGAGTGGCTGCGTTCCTGAAAACAGGTGTGTGGGTGAGGGGACTGCTCAAGCCTTCAGAGCTTGGAACTATGAGCTCTGGAGTGTAGTCTTCCCTGTGCTTTCATGTTGATGATTTTGCTTGGACCTCACAGTCATCTGTGCAGAAGGCAGACCCTTACTTCCTCATTTTAAAGATCAGACTAGAAACAATAAATGCTGGAGAGGCTGTGGAGAAAGGGAAAACTCTTGCACTGTTGGTGGAAATGTAAATTGATACAGCCACTAAGGAGAACAGTATGGAGGTTCCTTCAAAAACTAAAAATAGAACTACCATACGATCCAGCAATCCCACTACTGGGCATATACCCTGAGAAAACCAGAATTCCAAAAGAGTCATGTACCAAAATGTTCATTGCAGCTCTATTTACAATAGCCAGGACATGGAAGCAACCTAAGTGTCCATCAACAGATGAATGGATAAAGAAGATGTGGCACATATATACAGTGGAATATTACTCAGCCATAAAAAGAAACGAAATTGAGTTATTTGTAGTGAGGTGGATGGACCTAGAGTCTGTCATACAGAGTGAAGTAAGTCAGAAAGAGAAAAAGAAATACCGTATGCTAACACATATATATGGAATCTAAGAAGAAAAAAAAAAAGGTCATGAAGAACCTAGGGGCAAGACGGGAATAAAGACACAGACCTACTAGAGAATGGACTTGAGGATATGGGGAGGGGGAAGGGTAAGCTGGGACAAAGTGAGAGAGTGACATGGACATATATACACTACCAAACGTAAAATAGATAGCTAGTGGGAAGCAGCCTCATAGCACAGGGAGATCAGCTTGGTGCTTTGTGACCATCTAGAGGGGTGGGATAGGGAGGGTGGGAGGGAGGGAGATGCAAGAGGGAAGAAATATGGGAACATATGTATATGTATAACTGATTCACTTTGTTATAAAGCAGAAACTAACACACTATTGTAAAGCAATTATACTCCAATAAAGATATTAAAAAAAAATTTTTTTAAAAAGAAGTTCTTCAGGGAGAAGAAAAATAATACAGGTCAGAAACTCAAATCTACATAATAAAGAGTATCAGAGAATGAATAAGTTGAAGGTGAAATAAAAACATATTTTTCTTATTCTTTTGTTCAAAATAATATTAGCAGCAAGGTATTCAGTTATGTATGCTTATGTGTGTATGTGTGTGTATATAGTAAACATACTCTTACCAAAAAATCCAACAATAGCACTTTTTGGTATTTACTCAAATGAACTGAAAATGTATGACTATGCAGAAATCTGCACATAAATGTGTAGAGCAGCTTTATTCATTCATAATTACCAAAACTTGGAAGCAACCAAGACATCCTTTCTGCTCAGTTTTGCTGTGAACCTAAAACTGCTCTAAAAAAGAACTTATTCATTAAAAAGAAAACATAACCACAGGTAGCAAAGACATGAACAATATTGTTCTGTTGTTATTTTTATGGTGATTACATTGCTAATTTTCCTTACAGGAAGTGAGGAAGTGTTTTAGATATATTAGTAAATTTCTAACCACCTGCTCATTCCCTTGGGAATTCTAAGAGGTTTTAGAACTCATTGGGAAAACCACTTACTCTCCATAGAAATGCAGCTTTAGGATTTAAATCCACATTTAATCACGGAAATAAAAAGGAACACAGTGTTAAGTGGGTAGCCTTGCAAACGTCTTAAACACTATTGTGCAAACCTGCCATTGAGAAATCCAGCTCAAAGAAATCCAGCAAAGGGGATTGGCATGTTGTCAAACTCGTCCTACTCCCTGTGGATCCTGAATGCTTGACTCCAGAAACCTGGCACTTAATTTTAATCAAGATTTTCAAGAAGACACAGGACATTCCTACTTTCCTTGGCTCCTTCCCCATTTCCAACACAAATAAGATGTGCTCTGGGCTCAGGACTAACATTGCCACACACCCGAACACTCATATGTTTGGAATGAAGAAGGAGTGGTTATTAATTTCCTCCAGTCTGTGACATAAAAAACAAACAAACAAACAAACAAACTCAGTTTGAGAGCTCAAGGTTGCAGACAAAAAGCACAATAGGATTTCATTTTTAAAATCTGATTGAACACAACTCGGTCCAGAATTTGGGAGAAGGAAAGAATTCGGGGCTCCACCTAGGAGGATCTGGACCCTGCATTTGGAGGGCACTTTGCTCAGCATGGAGAACAAGCTGACTTTCAAATCAAGTAATTATGAGAAATGAGGAGAATAGGGACTATAAGGAGTTTAGAGCCCCCCTTGGCCTCTGCTTGGCGCTGCCCTGATTCCACCACCTCCTTTTTGAGCGCCTCTCTGAGTCCCTACCACTTGGACCAACATGGCAGCTCATGATGGGCTTTTATGTTGCCCTATACATAATTTGGCTTGAACTTTATGCTAACTGGAACAACCCGTCTTGTGGTCTATGAAACATACATTGTACATCTGCTTTAACCATTAAAGAAAAGGGTGCATTGTCCAGGGGTAAAGAGTGTCCATCTGGAAGACAGAGATAAATGCCTCCCTTCCTGGGACTCCTTTGATGGTAAGGCTTCCTTCCTACGAGCTAAGGCCATACTGACTCGCTGTGGATGTGCCAATCTGTCTTTTTTGAAACCTTGAAGAAATGTACCCCCATCAGGTTTGATGTTTTGTTCCGACAAAATATAAAACTGTCCTGAAAACCATGCTTCTCTGGAGCATTTCCTCAGAGCTATCTGAGAAGCTGTCTTCTGGGCTATAGTCCCCAGTTTGGCTTGAATAAAACTCTCCTCTATTCTTACTATAGATTGGTTTATTCAGTGTTTCCAGTGACATCAGCAATCTTAGCGAGCACCCTGTCAAACCCCTTCATCTACAGATCAGGAAACTGAGGTTAAGAAAGGTGGAATGACTCACCTGAGGACACCAAGAAAATAAGCAGCAAGCACAGAAGGGAGGTCAGTCACCAATAGGTTACCCTTGTTCACTGTGCCAAGATGAATTGTGCCAACTGTCTGACTCCTTCCTTTAAACCTTGCTGATTGAGGTGGGAGGAAGAAAGGGCGTGAAATATAAACATGACACAGAGAGTCCTTTTGCCTTATTCTCTGATCATATTTTTGTTCAGGGTACATATGAATGCTTTCTTCAACCTAGATGACCCAGATGAAGCCACAGGTGTGCATGTCTGGTCCACCTCTGCTGGGGATCGTGGCAAGTCACCTAGTAACTCCCTAAATTGGCTCTGAACACATCCTCCAACTTCCAGGTAATGGGTCCCTGCCCTTCTGTCACCACTGAAACTGGAACTTCTCCAATGATTACAATAACTGCCAGTTATTACTCTCTATTACTGTGCTAGGTGCTTCATATTTATTAAACCATTTTATCTTCATGATAATCCAAGAGGGAATTACCATTTCCATGGTACAGATGAGAAAACTAAGAAAGCAGAGGGATTCTTTTAAATGTGCTGAGAAGGTTAAAGCTAGGACAGGAGACTAGACCCATTCACCTGGGCCTGGACTACACTCATTCCCCCACTCTGGGGACTGTGGCCTTCTGTCCCCACTCCAGCTCCCAGACATGGGCCTGCAGCCTTCCCAAAAGAATCAAACTTAAATCTTTTTTTTATTCCATGAACACATCACACCTGGAACCCAAGCTAGACCCAGAGCCTGGGGCTCCTTGACTATCTAATAAAGAAGATTGATATGATTACTTTGTTTCAGGGTCTTCATCTAATAAAGAAATGTAATAGATGGAAAAATAGAGAGAAGAAAGGAGAAGTGAGGAAGGGAGAGAGAAAGATACTGAAGCAAACCTCCCTATACTGGCTTATCTCACTACCCTGGGGGTATTCATAGTAGTGCAAAGCAGTGCATCAATACATACATGCATACATATACATACACACATGCATGCACATACAAACACATGAATGCATGTATATATGCAGGAGTGTGTAGACATGAATATATATGGAATGTATATATTTGACTCTAATGTATAAAACTAGTAAGGATTGGTTGTACATGATTGTGAGTCATTGAAATGGAAATGCTAAATGCATGTGAAAAGATGCTTCCTGAATGACAAATGCAAGTCATCCATCTCAACCAGTGGAACAGGAAGAGGGGACACTTGGGCATCCCACGATCACCTGGTGGGATCTGAATAGCTCCGACTTCTCTTTTTCCCTGTCACTGGGGAAGGTCGTTAACTGTGCTGGGTGGAAAGTGCCCCGCCCCTGCCTCTGTGCCTTTGCCCATGCTGTTCCTGTCTCCTGAAAACCTCATTCCCAACTCCCTACTCAACCCCTCAGTTCATTCTCCTCCTCCTTAAACGGCCCAACTTAAGTCTTCCTATTCCAGGAAATTTTTTCCTGATCAACACAAGCTCACAACTCTTTTCTTGTCTGAAACCCTATACAATGAGTTCTTCTTTACTGTTATTTATTGTTGAGATTGTCATGAGGAGTTAGGGAGATAAGTGACATAAAAGCTCCCAGCACTAAGTCTAAAACATGATAGGTACTCAACAGTGAAGACTGCTATGACTATGCTGGAAATAACATAGAACAGGAAGCAAAATAAAAACAAAAATGTAAGTTTCTCGTAGAAATGTTTCATTTTAAAACATCTGGATTTTTTTCCCCACACAATAGTAGTGAGGGTCTAGGTGAATGTAGGTTACATGCTAGACACAGTTCTGAGCACTTAGCATGTGCTGTCTTGTTCTGTCTTGTTTATTCCCCCACGGTCATCCTTGGAAATGAGTTCCACCATCATCCTTGCTTGACAGATGAGGGAACGAGGCACACAACTAGGAAGAGGGTGTATGGGGCTTAACCCATCCTCCAGACCACTCTGCACCCCCTTGCTCTCCCCAACACTAAGCACAGATCTTGTAAGGTCAGAAGGTTCACCTTCAAAATAGCATTTCCTTTTTAAAAATTTTTTTTTTAATTTTATTGAAGTATAGTTGATTTACAATGTTGTGTTAGTTTCTGCTGCACAGAAAAGTGACTCAGTTATATATATATATATCCTTTTTCATATTCTTTTCCATTATGGTTTATCACAGGATATTAAATATAGTTCCCTGTGCTATACAGTAGGACCTTATTGCTTATCCTATATATAATAGTTTGCATCTAAAATAGCATTTCCTTTTGTCCAAGCCCAAAGCCCAAAGCCCAAAGCCCCTGGTGACTTTAAGTTCACGGTTCTGTTTGTATGACCAGCAGAGTTGAGAATTGCAGTGTGCCTGGGACTTCCCTTTAAACAGCATGCTTCCCACTGCCTAGTACAAAAGCACAACACAGGAGAACAACAAACATTATCAACAGCATTTTTTCTCTTGAGTGTATTCATTTTAGCAGTTCAAATTCATTTTTCAAGCTTCCTATAAGCAGTTTCTCTATTAAATTGGACTCCTCAGAACTCACGTGAACTCTTCACTCTTTTTTCCTTCCCTAGTAAATTAGATTTGTTTTGTTTTGTTTTGGAAACAGGATTTTGATTAAATTTTGTTTCCTTTGAAAGAATAAAGCAGTGAAAAGAATAAAACCCTTTTAAGCAGGTAAAATTCTATTCTTCTCAGGAAGTGGAGAAAAGTTCACCGGCAGAACCCAGGGAAGATCTGGGCTGATTCCAGGCTGGCGTTGGGTTAGCTGCAGTGCCTGATAACAGGGGCAACCGCACTGGGCAACCGTCCATCTGAGAGATGAAAATCCCTCAACTGCTGCTGGGGTGAGTCTCCTTGGTGGCCCAGATGCATTTCAGGGCCCAGCGCTCACTCCTGGCAGAAGCACTGCCCTGCTGTGGGCCCTGGAGCTGCCTCCAGTTCAGACACGGCCAGCTCACTCAGGGATCACGCAGGGGCCCTTCAGGGCTCCCCCATTTGGCTCGATGAACCCTCAAGAGAAGGTAGGCCACTAGAATCATTTTCTACATTCCAGATATTTATCTGATATGACCTTTGAGCCCTTTATAAAGATATTCTCTACAGGTGCATAGTAGTAGTATTAAAGATCACCAATTAAGAGAAGACATTTTAATTAAAAACTAATATAGTCATTGGAAAGAATGTTTATATTTTGCTCGTTATAGGGAACAGAGATAGAGTTTGCTAAGGACCAAGGACTCCTGGCCCTGGGTCCTCTCAGTGGCTTCAGAACCAGGATGGCCTCTGCCACAGTGTTTCCCAGAGCTGCTCTCATCCATAGACTCCTCCTATTCAGAGAAGCGGAGAAAACCTGTCTATAACAGGTCTCCTAAAAGACAGTGAGGGGTTAAGGGGTCCCAGCTCATGCAACTAACTTATTCCTGCCTCTCTGTACCTTGATGGGTAATGGCCGGACCACAGGAAGTATTTGCAACTCCTAGAAAAGAAGGGGATTACAAATTAACACAATGTAAATATAATAAAGTAAAATGTTATCCTAAAACAGAGAGGTGCACAACTGTTTTTCTTTTACAACGTGTCTCTGTCTCTAACTAGCTAGGTGACTTTGAACAAGTCACTTTATCCCCTGTCCTTCCGCCCCTGAGTTGTTCCCTCTGAAAAATGACTGAATTTGAACTTGATGGCTCCTGCATGCCCTTCATGCCCCGTAGTCCCGGGCACTCTGGGCTGCCATGCGGGGATGATGGCTTCTTGGCAGCTGAGGCATCAAGTGAGAGCAGCATGGTGTACCAGGTACTTGCAGCCACAGCTTGATTTAATTTAAACTGTATTTCATGAGGTAGATAGTAATATCCCCATTACAGATGGGAATACAGAGGTTTAGAGAGAATAAATGATTTACCAAGGTTCCTAGAGCTGGTTAAGTGGTAGAGCCTGGATTCAAACCTTGAAAACCCATGCTTTTGGCGGCTCTGCGTTGAGATCCTGCCACTATGCTAGACATTGGAGTAACAACCCCAGGTACACAGCACTTACCAGGAGCCAGACACAGTTCTAAGCACTTTGCATATACTAATTCGCCTAATCCTCACAACGGTCTCATGCCATTTCACAATTGAGGAAACTGGGGCACAGAGAGATTAAACAACTTGCCCAAGGTCAGAGGTCACAGAGCTGGTATGTATAGGAGGGATATTCATAAGCACAAACGATAACTTTAACTGGGTTTCTCCTTTAAAATAAAGTATGGAAATACTATTTTTTTACATCTATCTGTAGAATATTGGCACAGAAATTTTTCCAATACCAAATCATCTACCTTTCAAAACTTCCTCCAATACTAAGATTCTGTTCCCCAAGAAACCTAGTCACAGCGTCACCCCAGGACCCTCAGGTTGGGTATACTATAAAATACATTCGTTTCTAGAACAATTAATTTATCCTTCTTTAAGAGGGCTCTCCTAATTATGTTAATCTGCACTTTTAAAAAAAATGTGTAACCTAGTTATCCAAAACTTGAAAGATGAATAGGATTCTATAACATTATAAATTGTTTATTTGTAGTATCCTGAACTGAAACTTAATAATTTCACCAAGCATAAAATAAGCTCTTGTTTAAGTAAAATGCTGGACAATCATTGCTTGGACAATCTAAGATCACCCTTTTGAAGTTTTTCAGGATTTAGGATTCAAAATAACATTTTTAAATGACTCAGTGTTTATACAACACCAGCACAGGGAGATGTGGGTGAAGGTGAGAGAGCAAAACACAGTGCTCATATATTTTATAATTATTTATTGAGTATGCACGAGATACTTGTGAATACAGTGATGAAAATATTGTCACAGCTCCTATCTTTGGTCAATGGAGAAGGCAGACATTAATTCATACATACACAACTACATACTTAGGTTTTATTACGTGAAACCGAGAAGTGCAGAGTCCTGAAAAAAAAAGAAGTGCAGAGTCCTAAGAGAGCTTATAACTCAGGGAGGGGAGAGCTCCCTGAGAAAGTAATGTTTGAGCTGAGATCTGAAGGATATATATCTCAGATCTTGGTTGAGAGATGAGAGCATTCTAGGTACAGAGTGTGCATTCCAGGTACATGTGCCAAGATGCACAGAAGAGGAAAGGAAGGGCTAGTGGTGATGGGACACAGAAGGAAGGATGGTTAAGGATGGGGCTTTAGGTAATGGTGTGGCTGGCACAATGGCACATCCAATTCCTCCCTCTTTCCTGAAAACAGAACCCCACTTTATTGAGGCAGTGGGCAGAGACCCCTTGATCTCAGTGAAGGCAGGCCCAGTCCCCAGACTCAAAAGATAAGTCATAACCGGTTGGCTAATTTTTTGCCTCCTTTCCCAGTGACCGGAGAGGGGTTGGCAAGTGGCCAGTTCTGACCAATAAAGGAAAAATGCAAGAATGCTGGAGGGTTCTTGGGAAAAATTAGATTTCCAAATAAAACCTCAGAGATCAAGAGAAGACATCCTTTTTGCCTTGCCCCTCTTGTCCTGACTGTATGTGACAGTGCGGCACTGTGGTCATCTGGAATGCATGACAATCTTAACAACACAAAGCCACCGGGTGGAGGATGGCAGAGTGGAAAAGTAGCATCTAGGTCCTTGACATTTCCAAGCCTCTGAGCAAACCCTGGAACTGCCTCCCCCAGGCTCCTTGATATGTAGGATCATGGAAGGCCTTTGTTTAAGTCATTATTGCTCAGGTCCTCTTATTCACAGCCAGATGCAACCAAAACTGATATGTGGGGGAAGACATTTGTTTCAGTGGTCTATTGTTAAGTCATGAACCATCTCAGAACTTGATGGCATAAAGCACCCATTTATTATTATCTCTCACAGTTCTGTAGGTTGACTGTGCCCAGCTGGGCAGTTCTCACTTGAAGTCTTACAGGTGGTTGCCGTCATACAAAAGCTGCAGTCACGTGAAAACTCAACCAGGTTGGATGCCCAAGGTGGCTCACTGACGTGGCTGTTGGCTGGGTGCTCAGCTGGGGCTGTCAACCATTGTGCCTATTCATGGCTTTTTCACGCAGCTTTAGCAGCTCACAGTATGGTGGCTGGTTTCCTAGAGGGAGTATTCTAGAAAACATTGTTCTAGCAGAAACAGTAAAATTTTTTATGACCCACTTTCAGAAGCCACATGGCATCACTGGTCAAAAGCAAATTGCAGAGCCAACCCAGATTCAAGATGTGAATACCAGGAGGTGTAATTCAGTGGGAGGGTCATCTTTGAAGACTAGGTGCCATACTGTTGAAGGATTTTAAGTGATGAGTGATGTAGTCAGATGGTTGCTGTATCGAATGGATCAGTGGAAAGGAAGATAAAATAGGAAGACCAGTGAAGTGGCTTTCGAGGATTGTGATTGACTCCAATATCCATTCTGTTCCTCCCATTGTGTATCAGCAAATCATCCCTTCTCTCCTTTACACTGACTGATTCAGGTGTGGACAGATCCAAGTCATGTAGACCAAGGAGACTTGAGCAGAACTCTCAGGGTCTCTTAGAAAATTCGTTCCTTGCTCTTAAGAAAAAACCTCTTGAAACCAGTCTCTCTCTTTGCCTGGACGTGAACATGGAATCATGCAGAACTGATTACCATCAGCTGCTGTCTTATAGCCAGTGAGGAGTACTGGTCTTAAAATTATCTTGATATTGGTCTTACAAAGAAGTTGATACTGTGGGTAGTGGAACAAAGATCTCAGAAGAACCAGAGGCTTCAATAGCTTTGTTGAGCCACAGGACTGGAGTTATCCAGGGATGACCTGAACCTCACTTTTTAAATTTTTCACAAATTATTTGATTGATTGATTATCACTGCATATTTTGCAAGGCTACAGGTATAATTAAAGACATTAGAGCAGGTGTCCAGAAGGACAAGGGATGAGAATGGGAGTGGGGACTGGAGACAAAGTGGGGGGAAACGAATGGATGGATGAATAAAGAGACTACAAGTGATTTATAAACTTAGCAGTCTGAATAACTCAACTTTATACCCCTACAATAATAAAAATAATAATAATGAATTGAGAGCCCTTAAGAAATATTATCTAAGAAAGGGTTGCAGGAATGGATTCAAGGGTGTGTATACAAAACTACCTGTTTGATATACTGCAGGGTAATGGGAGATTTAAGGGATTTTCAGTTAATTTTAATATTATGCCAACAAATCTATTTGATTTTAGATCCAAACAGAAATTTTTCTACATCCCACAATAAGATATTTTTCCACTGTTCAATACACATAAATCACTGATAACAGTGACTGACACATAATGCTAAATACGTTAGGTAAAATATTATAAAGAACAATTAAAGATACAACTTTCTTAATTTTGATTTTTTTCCCATTTAGCACATATACTATATACACATATACATATATACTTACGTATATTATAGCTTAAGAATTCAGATAATAGCACGAGGTTTATAAAAATAAAAATCTGTCCTGGCCCACCCTTCCCCACCCCAGATTCCCATTTCCAAAAGGCAACTACTTCTTTTAGTTACTTCTAAAAATTTCTTTATATTTTTAAGCAGCTTGCTCTTCTTGTATTTATGATATTTTCATTTTGCTGTTATTCATTAACAACATGTTATAGAAGATGAAGATTCAGGTGTCTTAACATTATCCCTCACACACATTTCAACATTTCACCAACTCCCATCTTCTCAATATAGTTGAACCCATTTTTCAGTTAAGTTCATTCACAGTGTTTCTATTATTAAATGACTTTAAACGTTGTTCACTGTCAAGCCAAATAGTGATTCCTCTCTGTAACATTTTTCTTCTGGGTTTAATTGCCTCTTTTTGTTAATTTTCTTGATGTTGGACCCACTTAGATCCATTCCTTCTGTCCTCCATCCCGTTAATCCAATTTGGCCTAGTCACACTTAGGCCTGCCCACAGCTGTCATCCTGGAATCTCCTTCCCTTCTTTTCTGTGTGAGGTGTCCCATGCCATCTTCTTTCTTGTTTTGCTACTCATTTGGGAGTGGCACATCACCCAGGAGTTTCTTGAGAAAGAGTACCAAGGTGGATCGGTTATTAAGAACTTGTGTGCAGGCATCAGTGTTGTTCTGTTTTCCAGACATGGAGTAACATCACACCTCCTCGCCACATGAGTAGAAGTGGCATGTCACCTTCATGCCACAGCACTAATTGCTAGTGTGAAACTGGCAGTAACACAATGATAGGTGATGTCCAGGATGGTGGCTGTTGTGTTGGCCTGGATCATGAAAAAGGGCAGTGTTGCAGAATCTCCCCTACTCTCAGATTTACAAAGGGGTGTAGCATAAGCAAGAAATAAACTTGTTATAATAAGCCACAAAGATTTGGGGGATGGTTGTTACTGTAGCATCACCTAACTGATCCTAATTGATATACACTGTATGTCTTCATTCTACTTTTATTATTGAGTAATAGTTAATGATAGACTCCTTTGTTGGAAATCATTTCCTTCAGAAGTTTGAAGGCATTGAGGACTTCCCTGGTGGCGCAGTGGTTAAGAATCCTCCTGCCAATGCAGGGGACAGGGGTCCAATCCCTGGTCCGGGAGGATCCCACATGCTGTGGAGCAACTAAGCGCATGTGCCCAACTATTGAGCCTGCGCTCTAGAGCCCACGAGCCACAGCTACTGAGACCGCGTGCCACCACTACTGAAGCCTGCATGCCTGGAGCTGGTGCTCTGCAACAAGGGAAGCCACTGAAATAAGAAGCCTGCGCACCGCAAGGAAGAGTAGCCTCTGCTCGCAGCAGTGAAGACCCAACACAGCCAAAAATAAATAAAATTAATTAATTAAAAAAAAAAGTTTGAAGACATTGGTCTATGCTGTCTGGCTTCTAATATTGCTAATGAGAAGTCTGACCCTATATTTACATTTGATCCTTTTTATATGACCTGTCCTCCTATCCCCCCTTTTAGAAGATTTAGGAGCTTTCTTTATTTTCATTTTTCTTTAACTTTACAATGGTATAAGTAGTTGTGGGACTTCTTATAATCAGTATGTTGGGCACTTGAGGGAGCCTTTCAATCTGGAAACTCATGTCCTTTGGGGAATTTTCTTCTATTATGTCTTAGATTGTTTCCTCTCCATCTTTTCCTATGTGCTGTCTTTCTGGAACTCAAGTATATGAATCTTGCAATTCCTAAACTGTTTCTCTCATCTGTGTGTCTTTTGTCCCTAATTTCTATCTCTTTGTTTTTTTGTTATATTTTCTGGGACATTTCTTTAACTTTATCTTTCAATACTTTTAACACATTCTTTCATTTCTGCTTCCATGTTTTTAATTCCCAAGAGCTCTTCTTTATTACCTACATGTTCCTTTTTATGACATATGGCTCTTGCCTCATGGTTGCATTATATTCTTCTTCTTTCCATGAAACTATATTTTTTCCTTCTTCATTTCACATTAACCCTGTTTCCCCAAGTTCCTTTTTTGTAAAATAAGCTTTTTATTTTACAATAGTTTTAGATTTACAGAAAAAATTGTGACGATAGTAGAGTTCCTATATAACTCACAACTAGTTCCCCTATAATTAAACAGCTTATACTAGTATGGTGCATTTGTCACAACTGCAAAGCCAGTTGTGCCAAGCTCTTTTTATTCTTTGTTTTGGTGTTTTTCTTTCATGTTAAATTATTTTTTCAACTCTGCGGTGACTCTTGGATGACCATTAATATTTAAGAGTTAGGAAAATCCTGATATATAAAGTAAATGGGATTTTACTGGGCTTTAATAAAAAAGTCTTTTCAGTGACTATGGTAAAGTCTGTCACTATATTAACATTCACTTTATTCAGTGTCTGAGTGGGCAGCAGTCCAAGGTAGGAAAAAATTAAAATTTTAGAAAAATTTTTTAAATTTTAGAAAATTTTTCAAATGTACTGGAAACTAATACCTAATATGACCAAATAGAAGTAATATCTGAGGAAATATGGTTAATAGGGAAAACAGGAGGCCGTCTTAAAGTAAATGTAGTTAATATACCCAGAAAGTGGTGCTTTAAGGCAGAGCCTTTATACCTCTTTTCTCCTGTATCTACACTCATATCCATTTCTATTCCTTACCTCTCTTCTGAACTTCAGATCCAAACATCCACCTGCCTATGGGACATCTCCATGTAGATGTCTAACATCTGCTTTCAAACTTGCTTACCTTCAGTCTTCCCTATCTCAGAAAATGGTAATGCCATTCACTCAGTGATTCAGGCTAAAGACCTTGGAGAATCCTTGATCTACCTTTCTCTCCCATCCCACAGTGGCAAATCTTATCAGTTCTATCTTGAAACTGTCTCTGGTATGATGACTTCTCACCTCATCCAACTCTACCACCAGCGTCTAACTAAGTCAGGACCTTTGCAGTAGCTCCCCTCACCCTACACCAGCCACACTCTCGTCTTTGGTATTTCTTGAACTCCCAAAATATTTTCTCATCGCTTGGTCTTTCCCCTACCTATAACACTCTTTCACCAAACATTCATAAATTTCATTCCTTTATTAAAAGTTCTGCCCAAACAACAACTCTTTAGAGAGCCTTCTCTGTCCACTTTCTGTAATTCTTTATCTCTATACATACTTTCCCTTTCTTCATAGCATTTCATGACATTAAGCCGTATATTTTGTTGTTTATCTGTTTATTACCTGTCTACCCACTAGAGCGTAAGCACCAGGAGGGCAGGGATGTGACATTTTTTGTGCATTTCTATGCTCCAGTGCCTTAAGAAGTAAGTGCTCAATAAATAAATGTTGATGAATTCCACATCTAGAATTTTAAATAATTTACTTCTCTAGAAATTAAAAATGATCACTGAAATTAGATTTTAAATCAATGAACTGATGGGCTGAATAGGCACAACTAAAGACAAAATGGTGGACTAGAATATTGACACCAGGAATTTTACCAAAATGAAGCTTAAAAGGACAAAAATTGGAAATTTTGGAAAAAAAGTTAATCTATATAAAATTTAAATACATACATATAAAGAAAAAGGAGTTCTTTATTGTGGTAAAACATACATACATAACAAAATTTACCATTTTAACCACTTTTAAGTGTATAATTCAGCACCATTAAGCATCCTTTTATGTGCTTAGTGACTATTTGTATACCTTCTTTGGTGAAATATCTGTTCAAATCCTTTGCCCATTTTTTAACTTGTTTGTTTGTTTTGTTGTTTTTGTTCAGTTGCAGGAGTTCTTTATACATTCTGGATATTAATTTCTTATCACTTATGTAGTTTGCAAATATCTTCTCCCATAAATAAAAAACTGTTTTAAAGGTAACATAAATAATAAGGTAGATATAGTCAAAAAAATTGTTCTAGAACTGAAGAAAGACATAATGCTTCAGCTTGAAAGAAACCACCTAGTACCCAGTAAAATAAATGAAAAATGTTTAACATTACTACATATAACACTTGTGTGTGTGTGTGTTGTGTTAGTCTCAGACTCTTGATAGTGATGCTTATGGTTAGGAATGCCTGAGACACTTGCCCAGGGCCTATATTACAAGCAGCCAGTCCCCACAGACATTTCCCTGACCTGAGCCAATGTTGTGGCTGGTCTGGTCCTTACAGTACTTATTATGATTGCAGGATGCACTTCAGCAAAAACCATCAGGGAACTTTAAGGAACAAGGTTTATTACTCACAGGTCTTGGAGGGTACACGGCAAGCTCCAGGGCTACACTGTGAGGTCATGGAGAGGGAGGGAGGGAGGAGAGAGAGAGAGAGAGAGAGAGAGAGAGAGAGAGAACCTAGCAAGAATCAGGGGCTCTGCCTTTGTTAGGGTCCAAGGTTGGGGTGTGTAGGGTTTTGCAGGTTCACTCTGTCAGGAGGAAGAAATTATTCTCTACCCTTCTAGGTTCTTCTGGCTGGTCTAAGAATTAAATTGACATGAAACAGATTAACAGGAGAAAATCACACAAAATTTTAATAACATGTATACATTGGAGAGACCCAGGAAAACCGGATAACTCACCAAAATGGCAGGAAACCTCACCTTACATATCATCTTCAGCTAAAGACAAAATAGGATGTTGGGGATAGCAGTATGGGACTTCAAAGACGGGGAAGGCAATTTACATGGAGATGGAAAAGCAACTGTTTGGTAAACAAATGTTTGCTGGCCATGCAGAGACAGTGAGACAGAGAGGAATTTTAAAAAAACACACTGCTAGGTTCCTCCCTGTGTACACACCCAGTTCATACCATAGTTATCTATGGTGATAGCTCCCTTCCTGAAACAGGTCCTCTATCTACATTCTTTAGGCAGTTAGGAGGAAGGTCAAAGGTTCTTCCTGAGTCTTTTGGGCTTTGATTTTTTTCAGCTCAAAATAATCTGCATGCCAAAGAAACATTTTGGGGTGAGAAATTTTGCTCCTCTGTAGTTCCACTTTTGAAACTTAAGTTTCACAGTCCAGAAGTTAAGTTGATAGATTGCTTTATATCTCACTGAACCAGTATCTTAGTCCTGATAATAGGTCAGTTCAGTTACTCATTTCAGGAAGCAGAGATGCAGGTGGGCTCCCAAAGCTAGGCCTATAGGGTGTGAGAAGTTGGGTATTTAATAAGAGGCATTTCTACAGAGACAAAAGAAAAACAATGGTTAATGATTGGAGCAAGTTATAAACTCACGGTCTGAGTGAGTTCTGATTGCTGCCAGTGCAGAGGATTTCTCGATGTCAGGATTGAACCATCTTTTGCAGTTTGAAATGTCTCTGAGGATGTCATCAGGTGTTCAGGTAAACTTTCTGAGTGCCTTACACAGCAATAAGCACAGAGATGGTCTAAACATGGGCTATTGAGGTAACCTCTCTTAAGTTTATATCAAGTTGTTCAGTTTCAGTTCACAGGGCTTCAGGAAAAGGGCAGTTTTAGTTCTCAACGATTCCGAGTCCAAAGTGGGAGAAAAATTAGAAACATTAGTTTGAAAAGTTGTAGTAAAAGATTTGAGTAAACTAGAAGAATTCAGGATCCAGACCAGCTAACGAGTGGAAAAGCAAAACCTTGAAGACAATTAACAGAACTAGAATCTAATACCCATGACTGTGTATTAAAGTTCTACTGAAAAACAACTTTTTTCTCTAAAGTCATCCTCATTTCTAACAAAGATAGCTGAATTAACATTTAATTTGTTTGCCAAATAAATTTAGTTTCATTAAACCTAGCCTGATTACTTAAATCCAGAAAGAATAGTGATTGACCATAAAGACTATTTTAAATTTGCTTCACTGGAACTTTTCACAAGGAATCCCAGATTAAATTTTTATTAGCCTATGGAGGCCAGGAAGCCATGAAGCCACACCAAGGACTTGCCATCTGACTTGCCTGTAATACCTATATATTTGGGTGAATTCCTCTCTTCTTGAGGTCCCCAAAATATTCTGAGATTCTTGCGCCTGCCAGGAAGTGACCTTCCTTACTCACCTGGTAAGGCCACTGAGAACCTGTTAGCAGGGTACCAGGCTAACTTTCCAAGGGATTTTATGGCTCCCTAAAGTCAGCCTCAGTTCCTTAAGGCTGTCTGGTTGTATCTGATTCTATGCACATTCTCAAATATGACTTTCCAGCCAAAACCATAGCCAAAGTTTCCAATTGGGTCCTGTTATAAGGGGAACATATTCTTAGTGAACTTATACAAATAACTATATTGCCATGAAAATAAGAATACTCACTAAGAGTCTCCAAATTCTGGAGCAATCAGGTAGGGAGAAAAAAAGATAAATGTTTCAATTCTACTTACAAATGTATAATTTACCAAGTAGCTATAATATTGTCAGCTTAAGAGGAAAGATTTCCTTATATCTGGAAAGCAAATATTAAAAAGCCTGTAATAGTTCAGATGAAAAATCATAAAACTTATGATCATGTTCATCAGTTCATTCAGTTTGGTATAATTAATTCTTATTGATCTTGATCTTTGTTAGCAGTTTTATGAAGCCATCAGGGTTTTCATTAGAGTTCTGTAATTTCTTACTCAGTTAAGTATATGATTTGAAAGTTATCAGAAAGGTATGTATGTCAAAAATTTCTTTCTATAAATCTTCTTGAACATGAAGCATTTTTGTAAAAGCATCAGAGTAAAACAGTAACTGTCTATAAATGACAAAATACTTTAAATGGTATGGTTAAAGATCTTATTATAATGCAATTGACAAGGAAATTTGGTTATTTCTGTGACATACAACATTATAAAATAATAACTAGAATTGTGATTGATATTATACCAGGACATATCTGAGTTTTAAGAATTTTATGTAATTTCTATAACATTTATATTAGTAACATTCATTCATACAATATAACCTAAGGTTTATCTCAAATTATCACTCATTTGACAATGCTTTCCATGTAATTTAACATACCAAATAAGCCTAATAAGTTTAATATCTCTCTTTGAGATTTTTCAGGGGCCCTCTGAAAACCTCAAAGTTAGCTAGAGGTCAAAAAGACTTCATCTAGAATTTGATTTGGGGAAATTTGTCAAAGATATCAAAAGGTTTAAAATACTTGGTCAAATAGGATCATAGGTCACTGTGAAAGAATACTTATTCACTTAACCAAAGTGACAATAAGATATTTCAAAGGCAAATACAGAAACTTACAACAGATTATTTAAAAGGTAAAGAAATTTTACAATCTGCTATCAAAAACAGATCAATATTGCAAGATAACTTTGCCCACTTAACAGAGAGAAAAATTCAAATTCTAGTTTTGCAACAGCTTAGTTTTAATATTAAAATTCATTCACTCAATTAAATTTATTATATTTATTCTAAATTTATTCTATTTTATTCTTAGCCAGTCCTAACCACACACAAAAATTTTTCTCAGGGTTTCTTTTCCATAAACCTCTATAACACCTTTCTTTTGTATATTCAAATTTTGTCCTATGCTTTCCCTTTCTCTCTCTCTCTCCTTTTTTTTTTTAACTTCTTTTTAGGAAAAAATTACTTGTTTTCCCCTTAACAAAATGCATTTCCATTCCTTATACTTTTTTCCCCTTACATATAAAGATGTTTTCCTTATTAATTTTAATTATTTATATTAATTAGAGTTCTTAACCCTTAGAAACCTTAATTTCTAGTGAAAACTAAGGAGTAAGCAATTGTGACCTGTTTGTTATACCAGTATTTTTTGGTTGGCAAACATGTGAATACATTTCATAATTTCTAGAAACATACATTTCCTCATAACATAATAATTTTTTTTCAATGTGGTACATGACATGTTTCTAATAAATCTAAACATATTTAGTTTTTCTGTAATAAGAAGACAAAAAGTAGGTATATTTATACTTGTTTAGCAATTAATATTTCAGCAATTTATCATATTTGGAAATGATCTAGACATTCAATGAATTTTCATCACTTAATTTAACTTAGCAAAACTGTACAGTTTTGTTACCAAATTATTTTGGAAGCTGTTTTTAAGATTTAGCTTACTTACATTTATCTACATCACTTGTTCCCAAAAATTATGTTTAGATCACCCTTGAAAACTTCAGGAGACATTAGACAAAGTCGATCAACATCCCAGGCTATTTTTCTTGCTGGCAAATTTTGTATCAGAGATAACATAAACTTATTTGACTTTTAATACATTTTTGGGGGGAATTATTTATTTATTTATTTATGGCTGTGTTGGGTCTTCGTTTCTGTGCGAGGGCTTTCTCTAGTTGTGGCAAGTGTGGGCCACTCTTCATCGCGGTGCGCGGGCCTCTCACTATCGCGGCCTCTCTTGCTGCGGAGCACAGGCTCCAGACACGCAGGCTCAGTAGTTGTGGCTCACGGGCCCAGCTGCTCCGCGGCATGTGGGATCTTCCCAGACCAGGGCTCGAACCGTGTCCCCTGCATTGGCAGGCAGACTCTCAACCACTGCGCCACCAGGGAAGCCCCCGTGACTTTTAATAAACCTAGGTTTAATAAAAGTTTTACATTTAATGCTGACAACTCTAAACACATACCTATTTTAATTGAACTGATAACCTTAAATTTACTTTTATTTGTTAAAGATTAATCCTGGATCACATGAACTTGAAAAATATTTGGGTTTGTTTCTATTACATTTAAAAATATTTAATTTGTAAGCACTTTTAAGCAAAGTAAACAGAGCTCTTTTACAAATTAATTTCAATAATACTATCAGAGGTAGAAAAAAATACCGTATCTCCAACATACACCACAGACATACAGACACAACCAGTGATCTCATAGCTTCATTTTAAAACTTTAGTCATGAATCAGGTATTACAATATAAAACTCACTAGTTTATAAATAACAGTTGGAATAAGTTGTTTATCTGCTCAGAAGACTAAGGTTTTTTACTATTTGTGGAAGAGACTTTTAAGATTTGCATTTGTCCTTGAAAAATCTTTACAGAGAGTATGAATTAGATTTTGGGGCAAGGAAGTCTTTCCAACAGGTTGTACTTTTTTAAAGCTCTCTTTCCTTCTTTTTTCGCCCTTTGGTTTCAGGTACTACCTGACTGAGGTCACAGGGCCCAGTCTTAGGCAATAATGAGCTGTGTTTACATTTCTGATTAGGTAGAGATTACAAGACAATGTTTTCAATTTCCCCAAAGAACTGGGTTGCTGCCTAAATGATATGAAAAGGCTGACTTGCTGGTCCAATTACATTTTCTTTCACTTGCTTCTTTATATCAAGGAGATTTCCAACAACTAAAATGGAAATCAAAATATTTCTATGTTCTAGAATTTCAGGGTTTATGTACCACATCTTTAAAAAATCTGCACAAGGCATTCAACAAAGGCCCTCTATATGAGTGCATAAGTCAACCCTAAACCAGTTCACCCTAGGGATAAAAATCCTCCACTACTACTCCTGTCAACCCCCAGTTTCCACCTTACACTACATGGGATCAGGCAACCCTATTGACTTCTTTTATATGTTCAATTCACGTACGACGTTGCCCAAAAGGTGGATTTATATGGCCTGTCTTACAATACCAGGCAGGGGAAGCATTCCACAGTGAGACACAAAGTTCACTCCCACAAAACAATCAGGCAAAAGAGACACAACCATTTTACATAAAGCCCATTCAAATATTCCCATTTTCTCCAAACTGAGGTAAATAGAGAAGACTTGTTTGGGGCCCTTTAATGTTGGGGGGATGAGTAGGGGAGTAAGTAACCACATCAGTGTTTGTTTTATATATCACACTTCTTAATAATTATCAAAAGATTTTCATTCCTCTGTGATGAATCCCATGATTCTTCCTTTTTTGATTCCTCTTTATTCTGCCTCTAACAATATTTGTTAGACATAAGTTGTTGTGAGGTTGCCCCTGAGCAGAGCTATTTACTTAGGTGGCAGCTGCCATTAAAAGTGCTAAAGAACTTCAGGCAGGGCGAACTTGACTCAGAGCAAAGTGTCAGGTTTGCTTTCTCACCACTCAAGTGGTTTATTTTTCCTTGTTAGACCCTAGCTGATACATTGCTTCTAAAATGATCCCATCAATCAATTTTCAAAGAGCTGGCAGAGAAATCCTGGCAAATGCAAGCCAGAGCATGTCTCTCTTCTGTTCAGAACCCTCCAACAGCCCCCATGTCATCTGGGAAATGGCAGAGTCCTGAGAGCGACCTACAATCCCCATAAGACCAGGCTTCTTCCTCACTCCTAACCTCACCTCCTACTCTTCTGTCCTCTGGCTCAATCCAATCCAGCCAGATTGGCCCCTCATTCTGCCTTGAGCATTCTGAGAATGCTCCAACCTTAGGGCCTTGCACCTGTTAGTCTCTCTACCTGCAAAGTTCATAGGAGCTGAGAAATTTTTGTAGTGTGTAGCACAAAAGACAATAGTATTGACTAGGTATCTGCATGGCTAGCTCTTTCATTTGCAACTAGTATTTAAGTCAAAAGTTAACTTCTCAGTAAGCCTTCCCTGGTCATCCGATCTAAAATATCAACCTCGCAAACAATTTATAACCCCCTTCCCTGCTTTATTACTTTCTCTCTAGCACTTATCACTATCTAAGACACTATATATTTTCCTTGTCTGTCTTGTTTCTTTCTGGTTCCCTTAGTAGGATATAAGCTCCAGGAAGAAAAAGATCTTTGAAGATTTTGTTCACTTCTTTGTCCCTATCTCCTTAGGCTTATAGTGGGTACTGGTTAAATATCAGTTGAAAGAGTAAATGAAAAGAAAATGTAACCTCATGAAAGAAGAACTGACTGTTATGAATAAGAAATAATGAGCCAACTGAATTGCTACATTCACCAGAACAAAATATCACAAAACTACAGTGAATTAAAAAAACATGGTGCAAACCACTTAATGGCAAAGGAATAGTATCTAGATTACACAAAGAACTCTTAAAACTGAACAGTTAACATAAAATCCAGTTGGAAAATGGGCAAAAGACATAAATAGACATTTTACCAAGGTTGATATACAGACCTCTCTCATCCTTATTTAATAACAAATAAACATATGAAAATTGGAAAATGCAAATTAAAACTACAGTGAGATATAATTACATACCTATCAGAATGGCCAAAGTAAAAAATTGTGACAACACCTGGTGAGGATGTAGAGAAACTAGACCACTGATACGTTGCTGATGGGAAAGCAAAATGGTACAGGCACTCTGCAAAATAGTTTGGCAGGTTTTGTAAAACTAAACATAAAATTACCATATGACCCACCAATTTCACTCCTGGGTATGAATCCCAGAGAAATGAAAGTTGATGTCCACACAAAAATCTGTACACAAATCTTAAGAGGAGCTCTAAAACTGGAAACTACTCAAGTGCCCTTCAACATGTGAATGACCTAACAATGAGCAGAGTTAACAATGGCCTAACAATGACCTAACATCCATATCACAGAATACCACTCAGCAATGAAAAGGGAAACACTATTGATACATGCAACTTCCTGGATGAATCTTAGGGAATTACGCTGAAATTTAAATGCCAATCTTAAAATTTCCCCTATGGTAATGATTCCATTTATATAAAATTCTAAAAATGCAAAATTATAGAAATGGAGAACAGATTAGGGGGTGTCATGGGACAGAGACTGAGGAGGGAGAAGGGGAAGTGGGTGTAGCCATAAAAAGGCAAAATGAGGGATCCTTGTGGCAAGGGAATGCTTCTGTATCCTGACTGTATCAATGTCAGTATTCTGGTTTTAGTATTGTACCATAGTTTTGCAAGATGTTATGATTGAAGAAAACTGGGTAAAGGGGACATGAGATCTCTCTGATTTATTTCTTACAATGCCATATGGACCTGAAAATATTTCAAAATAAGTAATTTATTTTTTTTAAGTAATATTGTGTCAGAATGGGCACAAATAAAATAGATTAATGGAATCAAATAGATGCTCCAGATACAAACTCTATCAAGTTTGGTTTTCCAGAAGCAGACTACGAGACAAGGATATGTGTGAAAATGATTTGTTAAGAAGCATTCTCAGGAAAAACTGGTGGGAGAGATTGGTGGTAGGATCAGAAAAGAAAGGAGGCTGTAGTAAGTTGAATAGTGGCCCCCAAAGACATGGTCTTATCCCAATCCTAATCCTACATTGTAAATGTCACCTTATTTGGAAAAAGGGCTGTAACAGTTGTAATTAAGGATTCTAAGATGAGATCATCCTAGATTATCCAGATGGGTCCTAAATCCAGTGACAGTATCTTTATAAGAAACACAGAGGAGACATACACAGAGAAAGAGGAGAAGACCATGTGAAGATGGAGATAGAAATTAGAGTGATGCAGCCACAAGCCAGGGAATGAATGGAGCCACCAGAACCTGGAAGAAGAAAGGACACATTCTCCCCTAAAGCCTTCAAAGTGAGTACAGCCCTGCAAACAGCTTGATTTTGGATTTTTGACCTCTCAGAATATAAGAAAATAAATTTCTCTTTTTTTTTCTCCCACCCCATTCATGGTAATTTGTTATGACAGCCCTAGGAAACTAATACAGATTTTGGTACTAGGAAGTGAAGTGCTGCTGTAACAAATACCTAAAACTATGGAAGTGGCTTTGGAATTAGGTAATGGATAGAGGTTGGAAGAATTTTGAGGTGCATGAGAGAAAAAGATTTGAAGAGTCTGCAAGTAGAAATATGGGCTTTAAGGATAATCCTGGTGAGATCTCAGAAGAAAGTGAAGAGCATGGTAGAGAAAATGTCTGTCATCTTAGAGAATGGGGATCCCATCATGACCAGAATGTTAGTAACTATGGATGTTAAAGTCCTTTCTGTTGAGGGCTCAGAAGGAAACGTGGAACATGTTATTAGAAACTAGAGGAAAGGCAATCGTGGTGATACAGTGGCAAAGAACCTAACTGAATTGTGTCCTGTAGCTACGGTGGAAAGCAGAACTTTTAAGTAATGAACTTGGATAATTAGCTGAGGAAATTTCTAAGCAAAGTGTTGAAAGTGTGGTCTGGTTCCTTCATGCTGTTTCTTCAAAAATATGAGAGGAAAGAGGTAAATTGAGGAAGGAACTGTCAGGCAAAAAAGAACACAGCACTTGATGACTTGGGAGGTTCTTGGGTTATCCATATTGCAAAGGATGAAAAAATTAGTAGAGTCACTGTTGGGAAAGTCTGCTCTGGAGAGAGGGCCAAGGATGCAGCTGGACAAACTTTTTGTAAAGAGATTAAATATGTGACTCATGGATCCACTCAATCATCTCAGCAGAGCCAGAAGTAGAGACGGGGTTATTCAGAAAAGATCTCTGGAGGACTCTCTGTTTATGGCACAGTCTCATGACATACATGGGAGACCCACAAGGTTTCTGAGAATGTTGTATCAGCAGAAACACGGTCAGCTTGGCCTGAAGGGACAGAGACAGGACAAAGTGAAAGAGTGCTGTTGAATTTCCAGAATTCTGTTGAATTTCCAGAACTCTACAGGGCTGTTAAAGCTTCTTAGCTATAAGCATATGCTCCCCTTCAAGAAAAATGAAGAATGACTATAAGGGCAGAGCCATGGACTCAAGAGGTAGAAGCTGGAGGTGTAGGAGCAGAGACCTACCAATCTACCATAGGTGCAGAGGCCTATGGAGCTGTGTGCCCAGATGATGTAGCTTCATAACACAGAAAATTATTCCCAGGTCTTGAAACAAAATGAAACTGGCCCTGCTGGATTGCTAACTTTCTTGGGACTGATGACTCCTTTATTCCTTGCATTTTCTCCCTTTTGGAATGGAAATGTCTATCCTATTCCTGTCCCACCCTTGTATTTTGTATGTAATCTTCTGGCTTTACAGGTCAATAGATGGAGAATTTTGCCATTGGATGGGTTATACCTAGAGATTCATTCATATCTGATTTAGATGACTTAGATGATGCGATTTTGGACTTTTTGAACTGATTTAGATGAGAGTTGAAACTTTTGGAAATGTTGGAACGGAGCAAATGTATTTTGCATGTGGGACAGATGTGAATTGTGGGCCAGAGATTGGACTGTAGCTGAGTTGAATGGTGGGCCCCCAAAGTACATGTCCATGTCATAATCTCTGGAACCTGTGAATATGGTCTTATTTGGAAAAAGTTTCTTTGCAGATGTAATTAAATTAAGGCTCTTGAGATGACAGCCTGGATTATCAGGATGGGTCCTAAATCCAATGACAAGTGTGTGTAAAGAGACACATATAGGACAGAGAAGATCATGTGAATACAGAGGCAGAGATTGTAGTTGTGCAGTCACAAGCTAAAGAATGCCAGGAGCCACCAGAAGCTGGAAGAGACAAGGAAGGATTATTCCCCAGAGTCTTTGGAGGGAGTGCAGCCCTGTCGACAACTTGATTTTGGACTTCTGGCCTCCAGAACTGTGAGAGAATAAATTTTTGTTGTTTCAAGCCACCCAGTTTCTGATAATTTGTTATGGCAACCTTAGGAAAATAATACAGGGACCATGCAAGAGTGCAAAAGCCTTCAAGGTTCCACAGGGTACCCATTCCAGTGATCTATTGTAGCAGATAACTTCTACATAGCAACCAATCCCAAAGCAGTGGCTTAGGACAATAACAATCATTTGTTTTGCTCACAAATTTTGGGGTTGTCTGAGCTTAGCTAGACATTTTTCACTCAAAGTCTCTCAGGTGGTTGAACCAGAGGGTGATTAGAGCCAGGGTCATCTTGAAGGCAACTTCCCTTACATGTCTGGCACCTGGACTGGTAAGACTCAAACAGCAGGGGGCTGGAGCAGGTGGGGTCACTTCGCCATCTCTTCTCCTGTGTATGAGGTACCCACATGATCTCTCCACATGGCAGCAGCAATATACTGTAGAAGTTGTCACAAGGTACACCCAGATTCAAGCAAAGAGAACATAGACTCTACCTCTTGATGGGTGTGTCAAAGAATTTGCACACAGTACCCTTGACTCAATCTAGAGGAGATGGTGAGGTTCACCCCTTCGAATCGTCTTGCTCTGTGCGGCCAGGAAGCTCCAATATTTTACACCCCAGCAACCATCAGTCACCCACCCAGTAAAGGGCTGCCTGAGAAAACATGTTCTCAGATCCTTCCAGTTCTCCATGAGAGTAGGAAACATGGGTTCTGGCAGTCTGAAGGTAGGCCTCTGAAACTTGCAGGAGCTGGCTGTTGGGAGTGAATGCACCTGGGCGAGGCAGCGTGCGCAAGCATGGTACTGGATCCCAGGGCACCAACATCATCGGGTACATAGTGGCAACTTCATGTGCAGTGCATAGTGCTGGTGCCATTTCACAGAATTTGGGAAAATCAGGATTACTCAAATAAATGGCACTGAGAAAAATTGTTATTCCTTTAGGAAAAAATAAAGGCCCATACCTCTCATCATACAAAAATATAATTTCCAGAATAATTAAAGAGCTAACTATAAACAACAAACTGAAGCATGGGAGGAAAACCTAAGTGTGGTGAAGATGGTCTTTCTAAGCAAGATACAAACCCACAGGCAATAAAGGAACAGACTGACACATTACATAAAAATTAAAATATAGGTATGACAAAAGACAATGTAAACAACTAGACAGAAATTGGGCAAAAATAATTGTCACATATGAAATAGGAAAATATAACATATTCAGAATGCATAAAGAACTTCCATACATCCATTAGAAAGTGAAAAATAACTAATAGAAAACTGGGCAAAGAATATGAATTGATGATTCACAAACGGACTACAAATGCCAATAAACATATAAGAATAACCATAAATAACCAGCAGCATGGAAAGTAAAATTCAGTGGAGACATTTTATCTCCATTAAATTAAATTGGCCAAAAATTTTAAAAGATTGATAATATCCATCATGAGATAGAGTGTGAATACACTTTCAAACATTTAAAATTGGTTGAGCCATTCTGGAGAGCAGTATGGCAGTATTTATCGACATTAGCATGCAAATTGAGTAAAATTCGACTTTGAGGAAACTTGTCAGATATACCCCAACACGCACAGAAAGACAATAGGGCACATCAATGTTTACTGTAGCATTGTTTGCAATAGGTGAAAAAGTAGAAAAAACCTAAGTGTTCACCAATAGGAAAATGTTTAAATAAAATGGAAAGAGAAATACACATAACAAATTATTCCAATAAATAGGCTTCTTCGTTGATTAAAAACACAAGATTTATAGCCAAAAAAAGAATGGAAGAAAAGCAATTGTAGAACAATATTGTCCCTATGCTCCCGGTTATATTTAAGAAATCCAACCGAAGTGTGTGTGCACACCACGTTGGGATACAGAGGCTCTTGAAGGTTCCACACCAAACTCCTATATGGCTTAATACCTGCAAATCCTTAGGCTAGGCTTTATACACAGTAAGTGTTATATAAGAGTTGTCTATTTTTTTTTACGATAATGCATTCCTGCATTACTTATGTAATTTAAAAGTAAAGAATATGTTTGCGATTGCATTAATAACTCCCTGCACCCAACTGCCTAACAAGCGCGAGGGCCATTTATTAAAATCTCTCCATCCTGAGAGCCTAGCACAGGGTCTGGCACATAATGGCCACGTTGTGAATACCTGTTGCGGGGACCAGCCTGCCGCTTCCCACCCCTCCCCGCACCCAAGCGAGACCTCAAGTTGACCTTCCACCCCGAAACCTTCCTCAGCCAGCGCAGCCACCGGCCGCCCAGTACGCAGGCGCGAGAAGGCGGGGCCCAACTCACGGCAACCCCGCCTTCCGGGCGTGTAGACGTCACTGGACCGCGCCGCGCAATATCTGACGTGCCTGCGGCCCGCCTTCCGGAAGGAAACCCTGGCGGCTAACTATGGCGACGGTGGCGGAGCAGTGGGTGCTGGTGGAGATGGTACAGGCGCTCTACGAGGTGAGCTTGGCGGCCCCAGGGGTCCACGACCACACCCAGCCCTGGGGAGGTGGGACGTTTTGTGTGGATTTTTGGTCTGAGGCCTGGGCAGGCCTGGCCCGGTTACGCCCGGACCCCCGGCGTCCCTCGCTGGAAAGGCTCATAGGCGCACACATTTCCCAGTGGCGGAATGTAGGGAGGCACGGGCGGGAGCCGGAGCCGGGGGTCTCGTATTGCGCTGCTGCGAGCGCGGAGCCCTCTCCAGGTCCTGCCCGAATACAGGAGAGAGGCTAGTCAAAAACAAGAGTTGGGACTGACGGTAAAACGGAGTGATGAAAGTAGAGTGGAAAATCTCAGTCTGGAGAGGTCCCAGGGAAGACAGGTTCTCGGAACTGTGGAGCAGGGAATAGGGGAAAGAATTGTAATAAGTTGGACTTTGTTTTTGTTGGGACGTGGGGTTAGAAAGGAAGCCGAATGATTTAGGTATGTGAAATAGTTTGTCATTCTTCCCGCCTACGTCCCATCTTCTGTCTTGTAAAGATAAAATTATTTTAGTAAAAATTTAAAGAAAGACCAGTTAGGAGCTTTTTTGAAAGGCCAGCTGTTTCAAGTAGGTAAAATAATATGAAATTTAAATGTCAGTCTTGGAGAATGTTCATTCATTTGACATTCAGTGAGTTTCCATGCACTGCGCAATGGAACTTTCTGCGTGTTCTCTGAGCTGTTCAGTACAGTAGCCCACTAACCACATGTGGCTGTTAAGCACTTGAAACGTGGCTAGTGCAACTGAGGGGCTGAATTTTTCATTTAATTTAGATGTGTATTTAAATAGTTGAATGATGCTAGTGACTACAGTATTGGACAGCCGAGATCTAGATGCTAGGAATAGTGCAATGAGGGAACAGGTAGAAGTCCCTGTGCTTACAGAGCTTACATTCACTTAAAGTGAATCTGTTTTCTTTTGATAATTTTCTTAAAACTTAATATAGCGTTTACTGGTAAGGGTGATGATGCAAGATGTATTATTGCAAAACCCATCAGGACTTTTTGAAAAAAAAACAGTTAAGAGAGCAAATAGAGCTTAGGTGATGTCCAACCTTAGGTAGATTATAGTGACTAAGAAGAACCACTAAAATCTAAGATTTCTTTTTTAGAAATGAATAATTTCTACTATATGTTGTTGCTGCCTTCTTGAAGACTGCCCTTTGACTATGTAACTTCTCATACCCTGGTATTGACCATGAGTGAGACTTGAGAGAAGGTCTCCTTGATGTAACATTTCCTAGGGAAGAAAAGAAGCCACATTTGTGATTTTTATTAATTCAGTAGACATTTCAACTTTTCTTAGGATTTCTTTGTGGAGTGGAATGTTTAGTGACTTGGACTTATGTTTGTCAACTATAATCCAATTACTGATAAAACCAAAAGGATTTTTTTAGTCGAGTCCTCATTCTTAAATGAATTATAGTCAGGAGGGATCAGCAAATTTTAAAAATAGTCTTAGATTTCTGGTTTTGCTTCTAATTTCTGTGCACAGTGTATGCAGAATTTGAGGAGTCTTGCTGTGTACCCATACATATGTAACATGTATGTAGTTTTAAAGTTATTTGTCCAATGACCTGAAAGTTTATTTATGAAATAGTCAGCAGTTTCCCTGGTCCCCGCTTCTGAACTTTTTTAACTATTGTGAATCATCATTGCTTTTTTTTTGTCTAATATTTGAAAATAATTTGTATTTACGTTTCTAAATACCTCTTTTTTTTTAACATCTTTATTGGAGTATAATTGCTTTACAATCGTGTGTTAGTTTCTGCTTTATAACAACGTGAATCAGCTGTACATGTACATATATCCCCATATCTCTTCCCTCTTGCATAAATACCTCTTTTAAATGACTTTTCAATGACAACCTATTGGAATGTAGCACCCAATAACTGACTTATGGAGGTTTAGTTGATACCTGGAATCTTTTATATGCACTTACTGTATCTAGTTGTGTAAGACATAAAAGTCAGCCTGGCTTTTATCCTGGAAATGTTCAGTTGAAAAGAAGACCTGATGTGGATAATTTCATTAAGGTACCTTTGTGGATGTTGACATGGAAAACACTAGATACTTTTGGGGAACTGTGGTAGAAAAGAGACCTGCTATTTCTTTAAGCACTTATAAAGTCTTTTTTTCTCTGCCACGTTCCAAGGAGAATTTAAAGAGGCCTATTGGGGATACAGGAAATATAGTAAGTTGTGCAAAAGTCTTTGAGAATTATGGAAACTGGTGTCCAAATAATTCTCAATTTATCCATGGTATGTGGGGGTTGTAGAAGGCTTGTGAAGCTGTGAAATGTTTGTTACAGTCATTTCCCACCAGTAAAAATATAAATTACCTGAAGGATCTGATAGTTGATATTGTTTGACTATTGGAATTCTGTGTCAGTTTTAATTTTAAAAATTAATTTTGGAAAAAAAAAATTAATTTTGGGGCTTCCCTGGTGGCGCAGTGGTTGAGAATCTGCCTGCCAATGCGGGGAACGCGGGTTCGGGCCCTGGTCTGGGAGGATCCCACATGCCACGGAGCGACTAGGCCCATGAGCCACAATTGCTGAGCCTGCGCGTCTGGAACCTGTGCTCTGCAACGGGAGAGGCCGCGATGGGGAGAGGCCCGCGCACTGCGATGAAGAGTGGCCCCCACTTGCCGCGGCTGGAGAGAGCCCTCGCACAGAGACGAGGACCCAACACAGCCATAAATAAATAAATAAATAAAATTAAAAAAAAAAAAAGTAATACCATTTCATAAAATAAAAAAAAATTTAATTTTATTCCTAAAGATGTTTTTATTCCTAACGCTGCAGTTTTAGAGATTTTTCATGTAGGAGAAATTGCCTTCTGTTAGAAATGGGAAAAGGAATGAGTAGAAATGAAGTGAGCTTTGAAAGTAAATTTTAAGAAGTAATAAATAGGTTAAAGGTCATGGGAGCAGTATATGCAAGTGAATTAAATTTTATGTGCAGGTTTTGGAAATGTTTATTTCACTTCTTGTTTTGCTTCTGTTTTTGACTGACTCCTAGGCTCCTGCTTATCATCTTATTTTGGAAGGAATTTTAATACTCTGGATAATCAGACTTCTTTTCTCTAAAACTTACAAGTTACAGGAACGATCTGATCTTACAGTCAAGGTAAGAAGTTAAATCTCTATTTTATTATTTGGTGTATGATTATAGTTGCTACATCTTTCGAAAAAGGACTTGTGGTGGCTCAACTGTAAATGTTAAAATATTTTCTGGAATGTAAGGAAATCAGGGTAAGCAAAATACGGGGAAGCCAGGGATAAAGTGAATACACAAAGGAGTACCATGTTACAGGCCTTTATACTTTGCTAGGAGTAAACAGCAGCCTGGGAACGTACTAGATGCTGGACGGGAAGCATGGATGCGTGCTGCGTTTCAAATGTCCGTATACAAGAAAGATTACATGAGTTGCTCGGGAAAAGCACCACTATTCCTGAAGCCTGAATGAAAGTTTTCCCTGTGGTCTTTACAAAGGAAATTCAGAGTTAGAAAGAATCCTCCCCATCCCACTGCTCTCCACCTTCCCACCCCAAATCAAATTTTGATGTGTTCTGTATGGTAAGGGACCCAGCTCAAGCCCAAGCTAGGCAAACCTTAGGAAGCAGAAGTGTCGAGAGGACTTGCAGTCCTGCCCATTTCGAGTCTGTTAGTATGAGGGACCAAGGGGTTTGTGGAATCCCCTACCTTCTCACGCAGGTAGGAACACTTAATAACTGTGTCCCAGGTGTGAGAGGAAGAGCAGTTTTGACTGCAGTGTGGTTTCTGTAGCTTGGATTGTTTCCTTATCCAGCCTCTGTAGCAATGTGCCAGAATACTACTTAGGGATACAGAGACGGTGAGAGATGTTTTCCCACAAAAACGCCTGAAACTTTGGTTCACAAGGCAGCATTGAGTGCGGCACAGTGATGGAGCACTGCTCTTTTCTGGAGCATTCACAGAAGGAAGTGCAAGTGGAATGGAATTAACAGCAATGTGGCAATTGTTTCCTTGGTTTCACTGGCTGCCCCTGCTGTCCTGATCATTCATATTTGTCATGAGATGGTCAGGCAGTATCCCCCCTAGGGGATAAGGGATATGCAGCAAATGGTTCTTAGGGCAAATAAGTTTTGGAAACCTGGATAAAGAAGACTAAAGAGGTGTCTCATTGCATGATTTCTTGTAACCTTTAATATGACAGTGGATATTTGAACTGCTGTTTGGAGAACTGCCCTAAACTTGACCATAGATCCCCACCCCCGCCTTTTTTTTAATGAATACCTTGTGAGGTTAGTGTGCCATAGAACACACTTTTGATAGTATTGCAGTAAGATTGGGCTATCTGGGCCAGAAATCCTGTCTCTACTTTTTTCCCTTGGTATTTAGGAACTCCATGTGAATGATTATGAGGCCATGGAATAGATTTCTAGCCCAACTTTTTAAGGGGTTGATCATTCCTAATATTCTTAGTTTAAGTTTAACCAAGTCAATCCACACAAATATGCATTTTAAAAGAAGGATACTGAAACATAATTTTAGGATAACCCTCTAAAAGCAGAACTTACCTAGAGCAAGATTCAGTAATCACTGACATCTTACCCTAAAAGCTGTGGAAGAAAAAAAAACTATATGAGTGTTTCTAAAGCTTAACTTATGGCAGCAAAGAAGAAATGCCCTTCTCAGTTTTATAGGTCTGCAGAGTCTCTTTTTTTATTATTAATTAATTTATTTATTTTATTTTTGGCTGCATTGGGTCTTCGTTGCTGCGCGTGGGCTTGCTCTAGTTGCAGCGAGCGGGGGCTACTCTTCGTTGAGGTGCGCAGGCTTCTCATTATGGTGGCTTCCGTTGTTGCGGAGCATGGGCTCTAGGTGTGCGGGCTTCAGTAGTTGTGGCAGGCAGGCTCAGTAGCTGTGGCTCGTGCGCTATAGGGTACAGCCTCAGTAGTTGTGGTGCACGGGCTTAGTTGCTCTGCAGCATGTGGAATCTTCCCGGACCAGGGCTTGAACCCATATCCCCTGCATTGGCAAGCGGATTCTTAACCACTGCACCACCAAGGAAGTCCCCTGCAGAGACTCTTGAATACCAGGCAATCTTGAGTTGATTCTCAAATCTGTCTCTGTGGTAGCAAGTGGACAGTGTGCATGATACATACTTCAGGCTTGTTCAGGCTGCTGTTCTGTGCAGTCATTGGCAGAAATAGATGAGGAATTTATTGGCTGATTTACTCAGCCAGCATTTTTGAGTGCCTGAGCATCAGGTGAATATGCTCCTAGCCATGCCCTAGAATTGCCTATTAGGAGAAAAGTGCACAGAAGCATTGAACAGGAGTGTGAAAATAGAAGTATTGAGAGTGGGCCTATGTAAGGCAAGAATTGCTGTGGCTGTCATGTTCATCAGGTGCCTCATTTCATCCTGTACATCCAGACTACATTTTCAAAATTACATTGTTTTCTAGTTCAAAAAAGGGTAAGAAACTCAAAATAGTCAAAATACTTGGAATGCATGAAACAACAGGTGAAAGGAATAAAGTGGTTTTTTATGAGAAATTTCCAAACAGCTAAATCCTATTACAATAATTATTATAAAAGAGTCTTTTGGTATATTTCAGTTACTTCTGAATCCTTGCCAATGGCTTGTAGAAACAGTGCTGTGTAGTCTAGTTGATCCCTTCCTGTGACAGTCATGCCTGTAAGAACTTAAGGCATGGCTGTCTGTCATATCTTGCAGTAGAGGCTGAGCTCCCTTACCTGCAGTCATGCCTCTCACCTTTGTGTTATAGACTTTTTGTTTTATCATCAGTAGCAGTTATACTTCCTACTTCCCACAGTGAAAAATCCTGAACATAGAAATACAGTTTTTAAGAAATTTCCAGTCAGCCACAAAGCTTCATGGAAAAAGAGCCTTTAGCCTGAGATAAGGAAAGAGGTGAGGGGTTAAGTGCACAAAACTCAATAGTGATTCTGTGTCATTTCCAGGCACAGCAGCTGGACGTCTGTGTCTAGCAGTGTGTTCATTATGATGGTTCCATTACAACAAACAGCTTAGATACCGCTAGAGTTGCTGTCCAGTAATTAGCACTGCACTGTATTTTAACTGCTTTTCTCCTGTAGGAAAAGGAAGAATTGATTGAAGAGTGGCAACCAGAACCTCTTGTTCCTCCTGTCTCAAAAGACCATCCTGCTCTCAACTACAACATCGTTTCAGGGTAAATTGTTTTTGCTAGTCAAGGGCTTATATTTGGTTTCCTGTAGGTAAACTCAACAAAGTATACAGTGGTTTATATAGTATTCCTTTTTTAACTGAAATAAGATTTTTAGAAATTTCTGGAGATCAGAAACTGCTTTTTAATAGTCTCCAATTTGGGTTTCTGAGTTTGTCCCTTTTTAAAAAAAATATATATATATATATTTTAAAGTAATACACACATGTAATGTTTCAAATGGGAAGACAGTTAAAATGAAAAACAGCATTCCTACTTTTTCCCACCTGGATTGTTTCTGATTTTAGATCTGTTGAAGGTTACCTTCATAACTAGATATTAGCAGTATGCTTACACTACTGTTTCTTGATTGATTAATGATAGGCAGTGCCTGTTGACTTTCACAATATGAATTATGAAACTTCAGCTCACTTATGCTACCTACCTCCTGGCTTCCAATGTTTTATTTATTTTTATTTTTATTTCTTAAATTTAAGTATACAGAAAATATCAGGCACATATGTATCTGCCACCCAGAAGTAATAGGTATTAACATTTTGCTCTCTTTACTTTAAATCTATTTTTTAAAAGAAATAAAACATTAGAAATGCAGTTGACCCTTGAACAGTATGGGGGTTAGGGGCCCTGACCCTCTGGGCAGTCAAAAACCTGCATATAAATTAGAGTCAGCCCTCCAGATACCCAGTTCCTCCAGATATGTGGTTCTACATCCATGGATTCAACCAACTGTGGATCATGTGGTACAGTAGTATCTACTGTTGAAAAAAATCTGTGTATAAGTGGACCTGCACAGTTCAAACCCATGTTGTTCAGGGGTCAAGTGTATCACTAAAGAAATCCCTTCCCATCTATCACTTACTCTTGCCTCCCAGGCAAGATAACCGCCATCTTGAAGTTGGTAGATGTTTTTCCTTTGCTTATATTTATACTTTTGCCACAGCATGCCTGTTGCCATGAAAGTGTTTAGTGTTCTATTTAAAAATATGATGTAGGATATTCTCCTGAGTATGTCCTTCTACTTCTGGTCTGATCTGAGAGAGGCTTGTATTCTTCACTTTCGTGAATTTCTTTGGTCTCATGAAAGTTTTACTTGTCCTGAAATCAGACTTACCAATCATTAATGTTATGGTTATAAAATCCTTCCTACCACAAAGGTCTAATTTGCCTGTTTTCCATATGACAGTTAGTTGTCCCAACATTATTAGTTGAATAGTCCATTTTTTACCTACTGATTGGAAATTTCCCTTCTTTCATATGTCAAGTTCCCTTATAAAGGATCTGTTTCTGGCTTTATTTCTATTCTTTTGGTATATTTATCTCTCCCTGTGCCAGAACCTCGCTTATACCACAGCTTAATAATAGGCCTTGACTAGAGTGAGTCCTTCACCTCCTTGTTCTTCACAATTGTCTAGGCTATCCTTGACTCTTCACTATGAGTTTAGGTTTAGCTGCTCAGATTTGACCAGAAAGTGGGTTTGGGTTTGTGACTAGTAATGCATTGAATTTATGGATTAATTTGGAGAGAATTGGTATATTGCTAATACTGAATCTCTTCACCACGTACCTTGTGTGTCACTTGTATACTTAGGTCTTTTATGTCTCTGAGAGAAGTTACATAACGTTCTTCATAAAGATTTTGCTTAACTTTTTTTTTCCTACTTTTTATTTGGAAATAATAGTAGATTCACATGCAGTTGTAAGAAATAATACAGAGAGATTTCATATACCCTTCATCAGTTTCCCCCAATGGTAACATCTTGGTTAACTATAGTACAGTATCACAACCAGGAAATTAACATTGCATATCTTTTAATAGCTTCGTCTCTGGGTTCCAGAGAGTTTTCACTTCTGTCATGAGGCATCATTTTCTTCTTGTTTCTGTGTTATTGCATTGGCTAGGATACCGACCATGCAGTGTTGAATAGAAGTGGTAACAAGGGCCTCTGTATCCTGTTCCGGATGGCTTTTAAGGGATAACCTGTATGGTGTTATAGGCCTTCCTTTCTCTTCCTAGTTTGCTAAGGGAACTTTTTGTTAGTTTTAAAGTCAGTGTTAAATTTTATTAAATTTTTTTTTTATCTATTGAGATGGTTGTGACTTTTCTCCTCTAATCCATTGCTATATTAAATTGTACTGATCGATTTTTTTACATTAATTAAGCATATACATAAATTTTTATGAGAAAAATTGCAAGCAACCATGCCACTCATCCTCACCCCAGATTTCAGCTCTGTAGACTTGCAGAAAGATGGGAGATTTACTCTCCGGAAAGGCTAAATATAAATTGAAAGTCCTAAGAATGTGTGAGGAGGCGGGTGCCATTCTAAAAACAGAAAGCAAGTATATAATGAATAATGGGATGCTAATCCCGTTTCCTCCAACTCAGCTTTCAGAAAGTTGGAAACCAGATTTATATCCTCATATACACCTCACTGGAGGATTCCTCTCTGGTGAAACTCAAAGTCAAGAGAATAAAAACAGAAAATTTTGAGTTTGGGGTCTCCACAGATGAATAAACAAGTGTGTGTCTCATTATCATAGAGTGAAGCCCACCATTTACAAAGAAGCCAAGCCCATTTACACAGTGCTTGCAATTAGCATTTCAGTGTCTTATTCTTAAAAATGTGTGGACAACCTTAAATTATGGTCCATTGATTTTCAACAGAATGCTGAGACAATTCAGTAGGGAAAGAATACTCTTTTTAACAGATTGTGATGGGACAACGGGATATACACATGTAAAAGAATGATGATGGACCCTGACCTCACACCATGTGTAAAAATTAGCTCAAAATTAATCATGGGCTTAAATTTAAGAGCAAAAACTATAAGTTCTTAGTTTAGAAGAAAGAAAACAAAAGAGTAAATCTTCATAATCTTGGATTGGCCAGAGATTTTTAGATACCACACAGAAGCACAAGCAGCAAAAGAAAAAATAGACAAACTGGACTTCATTAAAATTAAAAACATTTGTGCTTCAAAGTCCACTACTAGAGAAATGATACAAAACCCCACAAAATGGAAGAAAATATTTTCAAGTCATATATTTGTTAAGGGGCTAGTATCCAAAATATTAAATATATAAAAAGAACTCTTACAACTCAGTGATAAACCCTATTTAAGCATGACTATTTGGTTAATTTTTATTAATTGTTGGATTTTTTTTTTTTTTTTTTTTTGCTAATATTTGGTATTTTTAGCATCAGTATTGAAAAATGAGTTTAGTCTTTTTCTTTTCCCTTACTGTGCTGGCCCAGCTTTGGTATCAGACGTATATTAGTCTTACAGTTTTCCTGGCAACACTATTTGTGTTTGTTCTGTTGAGCATAGATTTTTAATCATGAATTTAATGTCTTCAGTGAGTTTTTAAAGCTGTTCATATTTCCTTTTTGAGTAAGTTTTGGTTACTGCCATTTAGTAATTGTTCATTTCTTCTTTTGTTTTCAAATGCATTGGCATGAAGTAGTTCATAGAAGTAGTTCATGAAGTAGTTCATAGTAGCTCCTTTCATATTACTTCTTCTGCCCTGGGTCCTGGAGTGTTTGGGATTTTGTGTACAGTCTCTGTTTCCCACAGCACTCTGGCTCTCCCTAGAGGAAGCTCCACTGACCTTCAAAACCAAATGTTTGGGACTTCCCTGGTGGTCCAGTACGAATCCACCTTACAGTGCAGGGGACCCGGGTTCAATCTCTGGTCAGGGAACTAAGATCCCACATGCAGTGTTGCAACTAAGCCCACGCACCACAACTACACCGAGCCCACGCGCCTCAACTAGAGAGCCCACGTGCTGCCAACTACAGAGCCCATGCGCTCTGGAACCCCTGCGCCACAACTACATAGCCCACACACCCCAGAGCCTGCGCGCCACAACTAGAGAAGAGAAAACCTGCACACCACAACTAGAGAGAAGCCCACGTGCCACAACGAAAAATCCCGCATGCCTCAATGAAGATCCCGCATGCCTCAACTAAGACCCGGTGCAGCCAAAAAATAAATAAAATAAGTAAATAAATAATAAATTTTTTTAAAAAACACAAATGTTCTGGGGGTTCATCTTCCTGGTGCAGGACATCCAGGCTGGGGAACCTCTTGTCGGGCTCAGACCCCTCACTCCTTGGGAAGGGCTTCTGCAATTGTAATTATTCTCCCATTTGTGGATCACCTACCTGCGGGTATCGGTCTTGACTATACCATGTCTGCACCTCGCCTACCCATCTCATTGTGATTCCTTCTTTATATCTTTAGTTGTGGAAGATCTTGTCTGCTAGTCTTCAGGTCATTCTCATTGATAGCTGCTCTGTAAATAGTTGTAATTTTGGTGTGCCCATGGGAGGAGGTGAGCTCAGGGTCTTCCTAGTCTGCCATCTTGGCCACTCCCAATGCAATAAATTATTATTTATTTATTTATTTTTGGCTGCGTTGGGCCTTCGTTGGTGCACGCGGGCTTTCTCTAGTTGTGGCAAGCAGGGACTACTCTTCGTTGTGGTGCACAAGCTTCTTGCTGTGGTGGCTTCTCTTGTTGAGGGCTCTAGGCGCACAGGCTTCAGTAGTTGCAGCATGTGGGCTCAGTAGTTGCAGCACACGGGCCCTAGAGCATGCAGCTTCAGTAGTTGCGGTGCATGGGCTCAGTAGTTGTGGCTCGAAGGCTCTAGAGCGCAGGCTCAGTAGTTGTGGAGCACGGGCTTAGTTGTTCTGTGGCATGTGGGATCTTCCCCGACCAGGGATCAAACCTGTGTCCTCTGCATTGGCAGGTGCATTCTTAACCACTACACCACCAGGGAAGTCCCAATAAATTATTTTTTAATTAAGGTGTGTACATTGTTTTTTAGACATAATGCTGCTGTACACTTAATAGACTACAGTATGGAGTAAACATAACTTTTACATGCACTGGGAAACCAAAAAATTCATGTGGTTCTCTTGATTGCTATACTTGCTTCATTGCGGTGGTCTGGAACCGACCCCGCAGTATCTCTGAGGTGTTCCTGTATACACAGTTTTCTTGAGTTCTGGATTCTTTCATTCGTCCAGTTGTCTGTTCTCCCTCAAGTACCAAACCTGTTGTTAATGGGGGTCTGTAGTATTTGTTTCTTTCTGGTAAAGCACCATTGTCCTATTTCTAAGTTCACTTATGTAATTACTGACTCTCACTAATAGTGTGGTTGTGGGTTTTGGCTGGGAAGGGTTTTATTTTCCCTCCTTTGACTCTTCTGAAGCCTTGTTGTGGAGATGTCTTTCTGTATCGGTTTTATTTGCTTCTGTGAGGAACTTTGAAGTGTCTTCAGCTCCAGTATTCCTGTGTTAAGTGCCCTGTCTGGCTTACTGCTGCAAGCCTGCATGGGGCACAGGTGTTAGCCTTCCACTTCTCATGGAAACTGTTTTCCTTTCCTGCCCCATATGCTAGGCAGAAACAAGATGTCTACATCCCTACGTCATGCTGGCAGCTTATCGACTCTGGTCAGGGGCTTTGGGTGTACTTATTCCTGATAGTTTGATTTCTCTGTGTGTCACAATTTTTGTAGAATGGCTTCAACTTTCACAGCAGCAACTGTTAGTACAGACTTGTCTATGTGGATATTTTGTTTTTTCATCTTTTTGTGGGTGCCAACACCTCCACATCAGGGAGGACTTATGAAACTAAAGAAGTCCTGGGAAGTGGGAAACTAAATAACGGTGGATTATTTGAAAGAGAAGAAGCTCTTGAAGCAATAGGAAAAAAGAAGAAAATATGTAATGAACACCTCTTATAATGACAAGTTGAGAGATGAAGAAATTGAGGCTTATGCAGGCCAGGTAACATCCCTGAGTTTCTGAAGTGGTCAGTAGCCATAATACTGACGGGATCTGCCTGACTCCACAACCATGTTCTTTTCACCGAGTCTTGTGTGAGTTCATCTGCTTTTGTGAATTTACTTCAAGTAGTCATTCTTTTCCTTCCCTGGTTTCCCAGCATCTTTCGTTATTTCTCTCATAGAAAACCAGTTCTGTTAAAACATACCAGTGAGAGTGGTGTTCCCCCGTCTTTTCTGACCAAAGTGCATTTTACAGAGCAGCCCAGTGCACAGAGCAATGCATGTGTAGAACAGTTCCGTGCCACCGTCCTTTCCCTGGCCCTGTTGGTGCATTTCCATTCCGTCCTATTCTTATGGTTTACTTTAGGTGAAATAGGCTGGCTGTGACTAAGTAAATTGATCTCACAACCCTTTAATAGCTCATGTCCCATAGTTTGGCCAGTGTTTTTGAAGCATGACTTAAAGCTAGAGTATTTGTCAGCAGAGGACATAATAGGTTGTCTCCTCAAGAGCCCATCTCTTGTCTCAGCTGAACTCAATCCATGCTTCTCCTATGCAACTGGCCACTCTATTTTCCCCCCTTTTTGGATGAGGGGGATTCCTTTTAAATGGTATTCCAGCATTAACTTTAGAAATTGGGAACAGCGCTTACTTATTCTTTTGGTGGCTTCCTGTAGGTAACATGTAATTTTTTTTTTAATATTTATTTATTTTTATTTATTTATTTATTTTGGCTATGCCGGGTCTTAGTTGTTGCATGCGGACTTCTTAGTTACTGCATGCAGACTTCTTAGTTGCAGCGTGAATGCGTGATCTAGTCCCCCACCAGGGATCAAACCCAGGCCCCCTGCATCGCGAACGCAGAGTCTTACCCACTGGACCACCAGGGAAGTCCTAGTAACATGTATTTTTAAACCACTTAACTGTAAGATTGTTACTTGCTCTGCCTCTTCATACCTTTGATCTTGATCTTTTTATATTTCCTCCCTGTTTGTCTCATTCCAGGTACTTTATTTAGCAACTTCTTTCTTAAGTGAGTTTTAAAACTAAAGCAACGGTGTGCCATTAATCTATTCATCTTAGAATTCTAGCTCACTTTTTTTATTTAAGTAGTACAGGGTGACCTATTAAGAGTAGAATTAATGACCGAGTATCTGATTTTTAATATACTATTGTCTAATTTTACTTTTTAAGAATAAAAAGAGAGATAGGAGGCTAGAATGCAAATAGAGTAGAATGGCAACACTTGTGTGTCCTGTCGCCTTCCCTCTTCTGGACAGCTGATAATGTGTGTCCTGTAACAAGAATGACTGCTGAAGTATACCACTCTTGTCTCTTTCCCCAGCCCTCCAAGCCATAACATTGTGGTGAATGGAAAAGAATGTATAAACTTTGCCTCATTCAATTTTCTTGGATTGTTGGATAACCCTAGGCTCAAGGTAAGTAGCACATATGCTGAAGTGGACAGATAACATGACTGACATAAGCATCTGGACATAAAATAAGAGACAAATGCAGAATATCAGAAAGGGCTGTGTAAGTACTTACTCTTTACTCTTTAGTGACAGAGCTGTAACCTAGTTTTCAACAAAGGGAGGCAAGGGTGTCCTAATGTGGCTTAGTGTTGGGTGACAACCAGAGAACTATATGAACCAGACCCAGGTAATAGTTGGAGATGTATCTAGGAAATTGCTTCATCTCCTGTTGGGATTGTGGGCCAGTAAACATTTTTTGAGGAAAGACCTATGCCCACAAATGCCAGAAAGTGCGAATGCATTGAGGTAACCAGGTTTTAATGATCAAGCTAATATAACTTTTCCATGTTTTAAGTCGTATACCTAAGTCTTCCCATCCCTCTTTTCTTTATATCCTGTTAGAATTGTCTTAGTAGTAAGAAAGGAAAAGCCAGGGTACTGGGGAGCTATGTGGGTTAAAGAATAGGAAATGTCATTTTTAAACTGTTAAAGATATATTATTACAGTCTAATTTTTTTTTTTTTTTTTTTTTTTTTACTTTCACAAAGGCTGCAGCTTTGGCATCTCTAAAGAAGTATGGTGTGGGAACTTGTGGACCTAGAGGATTTTATGGCACATTTGGTATGTTTTCTGTCATATTTTTCAGACTACTGCTTTCAAGAATTAAGATTCAGTTTGATTTCAGAACTCCTTGGAAAAGGTATCCTTAATGAGTTGTGGTAATAAGCTGGCGAACTTTCTAGATTTTGTGTTTGAGATCATTGGTAGGAGATGCACTGGTCTGGGGCTGACTGTCCCTGTGGAGAAGAGCCATAGGTACCTAAGGCACACTGTCTCAGTAGGGCGAAGCCCGAGCTCTTGTTGCATTTGCCCCAGGAGACAGTGGTGTGAGGAAACTGTTTCTGCCGGGCATGACAGTTGTAAGGGGAGGCGTCTGGCTGTGAGTGGCTCTGCTCTTGGTAGTCGTTCAGGAACCCAGATTTTCCCTGTCTCGTTGCTCTAGGCCTGAGGGCACCATCTTTGTCTGTGTGGCCGAAGCCAGGTGATGAGTATGGGGGAGCAGGCGTGCAGGGCATGGGTACCTGTTTAGGTGGGCGGGTGGGGTTGCTCATCATTCTGCCCACATTCTGTTGGTGAGAACATAATGGAGGTCACGTCTCCCAGCAGAGGGACTGGAAAGTTGCTCTAGCTGGGCGGCCACCACGTGCCGGGAGGAAAGTGAGAACGGATTTGGGGGATGGGGCAGGTCATACACTGTGTAGCCCTTTTCTTTCTGGAATGAAGACAAAGGATCATTGACTTCCTTGTGTGTGAATGACCTGGATGGAGATGGGCAAACTACATATTAGGATGAGAGTGTGATTTCAAACACTATGAACTCCCTAAATCAGAGTCATCAAAGAAGACCCTGGAATTTTATGGTGGTTTTTTATTAAATGTATATTGTTCTTTGCTTCTGAAAATTTCAAAAATGTTGTTAAATAATTTTCCAAATGAGTGTATTACTGGAAATAACATTCTAGTTTACAAAATGTCAGAGGGTAGGGACAATGGGGCCAGGGAAGTCTCTTTTGTCTTCTCTACTCATTTTCATTTCTGGGTCTTTGTTTTTTTCACTTTAACAGTTAAGATGTTTTTATTTAAGGGAGCACCTTTCTTTATCCCTTAGCTAATTTAGTGGTTAAATTATTTTTATTGGAAACAGATGATGGGAGTTGGCGTCCAAGAATCCTACAGCTGGAAAGGATCTTTAAAATCTTGTATTCCAGCATCCCAGCTATTCAGAAGAATAGAAAGCTCAGAGAGGTTAAGTGACTTCCTCATGGTCACATAGCTAATTAATTTCAGCCCTAAAACTAGAAAATAAGTATTCTGATTTGCAATATTAATGGCAAGATCAAAGACCTAAAAGAGCTCAGATCAGAGGCTCCCTCTTTCCTCTAGCCTAGTGCAAACATGATTTGTTTGCCTGCTTTTTATTGGTAGGGTATTATTTCCTTCATAAGAATTAGAAAACTAGAAAAGGCATTTTTTTTACAGGGTTGTTTGTTGTAATCTGATCAACAAGGCTTTCTTTCCATGATCTGCTTGCGGGGTAAAGAAATTTTTTCTTAAAAGCCTCTCTTTCTAGTAGATTTTATTTGCATGTGTGGCCTTGGCTCTTGCTCGGGAGTTAAATCTGAGAAGACCGATAAGAGATTTATTGCTGAATTTAGTGGAAAAAAAGTTTCAAATCTTCAAGACCAGTTTTCCCAGAGCTATGGAAATATGTTGTTTTAATTGCCCAGTCAATTTTTCATTTGGATCACCTGAAATATGTGTAATAGGATGCTGTGTGCCTCTAAACTTGGGGGGGGGTCGTTAAATTAATGATTTAAAAATTTTTTAATTTAAATATAGTTGACATACAATATTATGTTAGTTTCAGGTATACTATATAGTGATTTGACATGCATACATTATGAAATGATCACCATGGTAAGTCTAGTAACTGTCTGTCCCCAAAGTTATTACAGTATTTTTGGCCATATTCCTTATGCTGTATGTTACATCACCATTGCTTATTTATTTTATAACTGGAGCTTTGTACCTCTTAATCCCCTACACCTAATTTTCCCCACCCCTGATCCCCTTTCCCTCTGGCAACCACCCCTTTGTTCTGTGTATCTATGAGTCTGTTTTCATTTTGTTTTATTTTGTTTGTTTTGTTTTTTAGATTCCACATATTAGTGAGATCATATGCTATTTGTCTTTCTCTGTCCAACTTATTTCACTTTTCATAAAACCCTCTTGATCCATCCTAAATTAATTTTCTTGATGGAATAATTCAATCCATGATATAAACCTCAAAGATTTAAAGAGATAGTAAAGTCTTCTCCCCACTGCCATTCCACCCCCAAAAAAGCCAGCTGCTATCAGTAGTTTCTTGTTCATTCTTCCAGGCTTTTTTCAGTGTGTGCAAACCACTTCCATACATTTTCCCCCCCGTTTTACAAAAATGGTAGCATACCACATACATGTGGTGTGCTGTTCAAGTGCGTTTTAAATTTAAATTGGATTTCGTCTTTCAAGTGTCTGAATGGGCCACCAGAGTCAATATAATGAACACGTAATTGTGTATTAGCTACTCTGAACTACATTATTGGTCATTGTGTCATCCTTATCCTAATGTAGTTGAAGGTTCAAACAGACTGTGGTATCTGGACAAAGGTTGAAGGTTAATTGGCAGTGTGATGGTTTTGTAATAAGACACCAAACCTACAGCTTGGAGTAATGTGTATTGTTTTTTGAGTACATTGTCCTTCCTGTAAACTTGTTTTGTTCCTTTTCAGCAGTTGCCCATGCTTGCTTATCATCTTTTTTCCTTTCTTTATGTGTATATCGTATGTATTTTTACTTGGTTTTCCAACAGGGTATTTTCTGTGTTTTTCCTTATTCTGGAACTAATCACTTAAATTACTGTAGTTGTGTTAAATTACCTCGAAATTTCAGTGTTAGATAAGTTCAAGAAGCTACTTGAGGTCAGCTAAGGCTATATTTTAAATCTCTAAAATACCCTTGGGACTTCCCTGGTGGCGCAGTGGTTAAGAATCCGCCTGCCAATGCAGGGGACACAGGTTCGAGCCCTGGTCCAGGAAGATCCCACATGCCACGGAGCAACTAAGCCTGTGTGCCATGACTACTGAAGCCCGTATGCCTAGAGCCTGTGCTCTGCAACAAAGAGTAGCCCCCACTCGCCACAACTAGAGAAAGCCTGCACACAGCAACGAAGACCCAACGCAGCCAAAAATAAATAAATAAATTTATTTTAAAAATAAAAAAAATAAAATACCCTCTATAATTAAATTATTCTGAATATTTAGGGTACATTTGCCCTTTGTACTGAGCATTAAAGCAGAAGTGAACTTCCCTTTCCTCTCATTTTAGTAGCTTACATGTGAGGCTAGGGTCTCTTTCCCAGGCCCACCAAAAGGTTGCTTTTGATTTTGGCTTTTTCTTTTCCTGGAAGTACTAATATCACTCAGGCATCTGTTTTCAGTGATGAAAATGCTCCCTCTTTTAGCTCTTTTCTCAACTTTTCAGATAGTGAATGAAAATCACTTATTGGAAAAGTAAATTTCCTTATTAAAACATTTTCTGTTTATTATTTCATAGTAACATATTAGATGATAATAGATGATTAACACAGAAAAAGAAAATTGACAGTTGAATTAAAATTCTTCTAGTTTCTTAGGCTAAATGTTCTCCTGCCTCCTGAAGGCCCAGCAGGTTCTTAAAATAGTCTTGTGAGGACTGTGTGGATCCGAAGTTTTCCACCTTCTCATCTTATTGTTTTAATGTGTAGTTTAGAATCAGTCAAGTGATTTTATCAGGTTGTGGGCCTTCCTTTCCTCTAAGGCTAATGGGGCCCCTATGCACTTTGATAGTTTCTCTTGTTGAACCTCTCTGCTTGTTTTGTTTGTAATGCATTCAGATCTCATTTACATGTGGTTTATCCCTGTGCCTGGGATCTGCTTTGCATACATGATGCCTACTTGACTCTTTGGTCTTAAACTAAATCAAAAGACAATTAGTGGCAGAGTTTCATGGTGAGAGATAGTGGCATGTAATTGTGTTCTAGAGCCAATAGTAAACAATTGTTCATTTGTTTATTTTAAAAAATATTTTCTCTCTGTTGTAGGACCATGACTGCATGTTTTAGTAGGAAGGGCATTTGGTCATAAAATTCCTAGATCTGCCACTTCTTCCTACCAGTCATGGAATTGTAGTTTTCGCAGTGTAGGCAGGGAATGATCTTAGTTGCACAACTTAGAACATTTTGGTAAGAATCACATAAGATACCGTATGTGAAAACATTCTGGAAAACATTCAGCACTGTTTTTAATGTTCTAATGAGTACATAGGTGATATTTGTACTTTTAAGAAAATTGTCCAAGTCTCAAGGGATTTAAAAAAGTATGTAACACAAAAATATGGAGATTTTAAGAGAAAATATAGTTGGTTGTTTTTAAACTGTTCTAAAGTTGGGTATTTCATAGTCTTTCCTCTGAAAAACAATCAAGAAGGCCATAATACCTCCTTTTATTCTGATAAATAGGAACTTGAACAAGTGGCTTTAATATAAGATAGTCCTTAAATATCCAGGATTTGGATAACTTAATTAGCAGATAGCGTACCTTCTTTCCTTCTAAAAGATTACTTTTTTTTATTCTACAAATATTGAGTTAATTGAACAAACACCAGCATGTTGCTTTTTCGATGCCAGACATTGTTCTGAGTGTTTTATAAGCATTCTCTTGCAGTTCTCCTAACAATCCTTTGAGGCAGGTAGAACTGTTAACCATTTGACAGGGGAGGGACCTGAGAGGCACAGAGCAGTTTTGGGCCTGTCCATGGTTCACACCTGGCAATGAGGGAGCCCAGATCTGAACCCCCTGTGATGACTGCCATGGCCAGGCCTTGTGTTTGGTGTGGGGCATCCTGCCCTGGCCTTGCCTCCCATCTGTTATGTTCTGGTGAGGGAGCAGGTGTCAGAAAGGGCAGCAAGTGCTGAGAAGACACAGAGGCTTTCTGGTCACCTTCCTCCGTGGCCTCTTGCCTACCATATTGGTTCCTAACAGTGAATGAGAGAATGACGCATGCAAATCTGTGGCACTAATTGTTGAAATGGATCATACACACAGAAGATAGGCATCCAAAGTTAAAGAACATGCCCTGGTAGTTTTTCTGTTTGCTGCCTCCCCCGCCCTTGGGTTAAGAGTTTCTTCCTTGCAGGGTAGCTATCAGACATCAAAAGAAGTTATGCAACTGTCCGTGTTTACCTGTCACAAAACCTGCTTTGCAAGGCTGACATCAGCTAAAACCCAGTGTCTTTAGATAGGAGGAGGAAAGGCCCATCTTTTTTAAACTTTTGGGACTAGGCAAGAACCAGTAAGTCATTGATTTATTGCAGAGGGATTCTTCTTACCACTTTATGGCAATGACATAAAAATGGCTATGACTATGTATAATGAGAATACTAACATAATTTTTATCAACTGGGTAGCTAACTCTAAAGCCCTAAAACAAAGCCAAGATTGTTTTACTGTTTTATTGCTAATCAATGAAGAGAGTCATTTAGAGCTACAGAATGATTTAAAATCCTTTTTTGTAGTTGGCAAAAACAGTTTGTCTGTATCCATAGCATGTTTTTTCTTTTTAAAATGGAGATACTGAATGAGAGCAATTCACTGTGGCTTGGGTTGTCCATCTGCTAGCTAAATTGTTGAGATTTGGGATAGATAATTCCCAGTTCAGAGGCAGCATTGTAATTTGAAGGAGGCTTCCTATGGGGGACCTGCCCTCCTGTCTCATCAGAAGTGAGAGGCAGCAGAGTGGTGGGGACCTATCTGTGGGCAGGGTGCTCAGAGAGCACTAACAAAGAGGAAAGGAAGACATGCCTGAGACACACCCGTGCTCGGCTGCATGGACGTAGCTGGTTCTCTGGTGCTTTGCTGCTTTCCTCGTTCTTGCCAGACTTTGCCTGCAACACTTCGCTGGCAGCATATCTCGTGGAAGGGCGGGCAGTCAGGAGCAGGATCAAGTCTTCACACTTGGTGGTGTTGATGTCACAGATTTGATGCTTGAAGAGCTAAGCACTCTTTTGGTGCCATTTTGATCAACCAGGATGCATTCTTCTACACGTTACTGTGAAATCTCATATTTATTTAGTGTTGCTCTAATGAAAGTGTCACTTCTATAAAAATGACTACCTGATTGGTAATGGAAATCAAATGGTATTTCATGTGTTTTTTATGTAATAAGCTATGTTGGTATACATTTTAACTTATAAATGGGAAGAAGCATGCCTAGTTGTTTATCATTACTTGATGGGATAAATTGGAATGGGATAAATAGTTCATTTTCACAATTCTATATCATCCTTTAAGAAGTCTACAAATGAAGTGGTCTTCAATTTATTTTATTATTTGGATATTGCTGCTAAATTTTCTAATTCCTCACTATACCTCTCTTGCCATCAAATTGAGATTTAGTTCGGACCCTCTGTGTCTTCTCATCTCTCACTCAATAGCTGGCGCCCACCCCAGCAGCCTTTGGTTCACAATCGAGGGACCTCTGTGCCTTTAGTCAGAAGTCACTGTGAATGTGTTGTAGTTCTGGGTGTAGAAGGGACCCAAGTGCTTCAGACCAGGGGAGTGAAGGCACAGCTTAGCCTTGTATCTGCCCTCTGGGCTCCGAGTTCTCCATTGACAGCTGCCAGATGCTTCTCTTAGCTGTCTCACTTTGTCAAGTGGCAGAAACCCTATATTTCTCTTTGATCCAGTGCTTATCAGAGTATTTTTATGTGATACTTACTAAATGTTTGATTAACAATTGAATGAGATTGTTGGACAGCCCTCATTTAACTACTTATTAAAATTTAGTCCTTTGTGAAGTTGTATCTTTTTTAATTCTTAATTTTGTCTTTTACTAGTTAAAAAGCATCACAGTAAGATTAACTTCCTCTGATAAATCAGTGAGTGGGTTTACAGATTTTAGACACTTTATTCAAATGTTCTAAAAAGTTGTTTATTCCTGTTGCTGAGCTGACCTTACTCACTTGTTCCTCCCTGGAAGTTGGTGGAAATCTCACACTTAACAGCTAACCAGGTCTCTGTTGGAAATATTTAGTCCACTCAGTGTCCAGCCTTGTATCCAGCTGGGTTAAGTTGTTTCTTTTGTATATGTCAGTCCTGCAGGTCTTTTCCCTCTCCCCCTTCTCACCAGGAATGTCTCTGGTAGGGAGGGGCATACTTGGAGGGAAGGCTGATGCTGAAGGGGTCTCCTGGAGCGAGGCTCCCAGCCACAGGTCCTCGACATCTGAGCCGGAGGGCTCTGCCGGGCCATCAGCCCTCTCCACCGCCCCTCACTGGGGAACGTCTGGGTCCCCCTGCCACTGCCTACACTTCTGAGTTCCCCTCAGTGGACATGCCGTGGCTCTGAAAGTCTGCCTTTACTCCTCAGAGTTCCTCGTTTCTCCCATGAAGCTCCAAGGCTGGAGGGGCCTGGCTGCATCCTTCCTGTATCAACTTCTGAGTTCTCTTTGCGCAGAGCATGTGGTAAAACTCTGATCTTGTTCTCCAGACTTGGGTCCTGCTGTAGTTAAAAGAGCTAAAGAATGTTTAAAAAAATTTTCTCTGCCTCATTTTAAGACACTTGGAAGTTTTCCAGTTCACAGCCAGCTGGTACACTATTTATTTTAGACATCGCTGGTCCCTCCATCCCAGGGTGTGAAGCCTCATGGCTTAGCCTGGGAAGGTGAAAGGCTATATGGAACGATGATGTAAGAGAGAAAAAAAAATACCAGTTTAATAATTACAGTTTATCCCTATAATTACATCAACATTCTTCTTAAGCTGCTTCCATAAAAGGACCATATTTCTCTTTGTACTATACGTTTGAATTCACCAGTACACTTAAAAAGAAATTTAGACAGAAACTCAGTACTGCAGAGTGATGGCAGGTGCCACAACTAAGTGCTGACACAAACTGTTAGAGGAGTGACCACCACAACTGAAAAAGTTCCTGTCTCTTGATGCAGAGTATGTGGGGTTCTTTTTAACTTAACTACTTTTCTTTTTTCTTTCTTTTCCTTTTAAAAGCTGGTTGACAGTTGTCTTAATGCCTGGTTTGGTCACTTCTACTAAAATGCAAAACGGCGTTAATAAGTTAATGTCGTACATTGGTAAAGTCTTGGCATTGTTGGTTGAGGGAAGTTAAAGCAGGCAAGGTCACTGGACCTTGAATTCTTATTGCTAGAGTGATATAAAAGCAAAACCTAGAGTCAGAGCTGTCCCAGTCACATATTTATACACAAATGAGTAGCTGATTCAGCTCACAGAGTATAGAAACAGTTTTGGCCCAGAATTATCTTAGTAGATATTGTATGACTTGTAACTTAAGAACAATTACATTTTGACCACAAGGTGACAGTATTAATAACTAAACTGCTTATGTTATTTTATTTATTCTTTAGTCAAAGAAAAAGAATTATGAGACAGTTTAACCATTTAACTTTTTACTCTTGAACTAGATGTGCACTTGGATTTGGAAGACCGCCTGGCAAAATTTATGAAGACAGAAGAAGCCATTATATACTCATATGGATTTGCCACCATAGCCAGTGCTATTCCTGCTTACTCTAAGAGAGGGGACATTGTGTTTGTGTAAGTAATCTTTACTGACATTTCTTATCAGAATTCCTTTGGAAATAATATTGGCCCTCCTAGAGAATTCCTTTGTTAAAGGTCATCTGCCTAAAATAATATTGATTTTTTTTTTTTTTCATTTTTAAAGAAATATATAGTCACGCAGCCAAGTAGTTCTGCAGAATTAGTGAGACCTCCACTGGAAGGATGCCTTAAGGTGTCGGTACTTTGTTATCTGCCATTATGATCTTATTGATTGATGTTGAGAAGGCCAAACTTATGTAGGAGGGGACCAGCCCTCTGTTTTCCCTGTGCAGCTCTGTGACAGTGTGGTGTCCTTGTGAGTCCATGGTCGTAGCCCACATAGCCACTCATACTACCTGATAAAGTCACTCCACTTCTCAGCACCCTCGCTGCAACTCTTGGTCTCTGCTGATCTTGCTTCATGGCTTGTTAAGAATATAGAAGTCATGAGTTGCAGACTTCCTTAACTTCCCAGGAACAAATTACACACTGGCATACATGTGCACTAGATGTATGGTGTTGCTTTTTACTGTGGAGGGGAAGAGCAGAGAGGAGTAGTGTGAGGGCTGGCATAGCCCAGGCAGCTGGTTATACCCGTCAGGAGCACCTGCCACTAGCCCGAGCCTCTGTTATCTTTTGAGTGGACTATTAAATGACTCTCTTAATTTAGGTCTCAGAGTGACTTTTGTTTCCTCTTTTCCTTTTGACACCATAGCCAGACACTCCATTTAAGAGCTTCCATTGTTCCTAAAATAAATATCCAAGTTCTTATTACGATCTTGTACATTCTCGACTACTGTTTTAGGCCCATTTTCTACCATTTCCCCTTAGGTGGTCATGCTGTGTAGCCTTACCAGCCTTATATGCTAGTTTCCCCTCAAGGCCTTTGCACGTGCTAAGACCCTAAGTCCCTACGCCTAGAACGCTGTTCCTCCTCTCATCTCCTACTAATTCCTGCTCATCCTGCACACATACCACCTCTGCAGGAAAGCCTTCCCCAAGCTCTCAGACCAGGTCAAGACCCCTTGCTGCATGTGGAGAAAATTTTACAGCCAGAGGAGTTTGGTATCCTTGTGAATCCATGACCATGCAGGCATTTATGTGCCTGTCAAAATCACTGTTTCTCAAGCCTCCCTTAACTTACATATGCAGGTGTGTGCGTGTGTGCTCATGTGCGCCCGCACCGTCTGCTCTTGGCTCAGCTTGCCTCACGCTCACTGTACTCTTTTATACCACTTTCAACAGTTCATACCAGCCCGTTGCCTAGGATAGCATGTGCCATTTAGTGGTGCTCAATATACCTTCAGTAAGAGAATGAATGGAGGCTGGAGCTCAAAAGAGGGGTCCAAGTGACTGGACTTCAGAGCCCGGCTCACCTCAGTCCCTGTACCATCCTGCTGCTTCTCACTCACTGTCGGAGCACCTGTAGTGCAACAAGCTCAAGCACACGCTGCAGGGCTGGCTCTTCCTGGGGGTTTTCAGCGCGCTTGTGTCCCATTCTTCCCCACAGCCCTGTGACAGTTACCTGGGAGCACTCCAGCACATGGCCTGGGCCTGAGTAGAATTGTTTCCCAATGTGACCATGAAAATGAATGTTTCTATTAATTTCTTGCACATAGTTTAAAAAATCAATAATAATAAAGACTCATCACAAATTTGAGAGCCAGTGATTTAAACAGTGATTCTAGGTTTTTAATAAAGCATAGTTGCAGACAACTACAATACAGTGTCAGCCAATATCACTTTATATAAGCCCCCACCATAAATTCCTTTTTGAGTTTAAAGTCCAGAAGAAGTTTACAGTTACAGTTGAACTTGTATGCTTCCTTTGTCAGATAATAAATACTATATTGTCCTTTTGGTTTTCACTGCTAGGAAACCTAGTCTAAACTCACTTTCAAATCTTATGCCTGGTGTCTTAGAACTTCAGTTTCTAATGAGTCACTAGACAACTTAATTATTCCCTTATACATAATTTTAAATATTCCACCTGAAATTCATTTGAAAGTAGGAACACTAAGGTAAAAATGGTGTTTAGTAAATTATTTGATAAATTGTTTTTGATAATTTCATTAGGCATAGACAATATGTTCGATGTTTTATTTTCTTTCTTTTGTAGTAAACAGTGATAATGCTTTGCCAGTAGGTCTCAGAACAATGGTTGTTTATATACGTAAGTCTTTCTTTGTCACTCTGTCTTTATATTACTTTGTGTACCCTTTTCTAATGAAATGTTTTATGTTGAGATAATTGTGGATTCACATACACTTGTAAGAAATAATACAGAGATTTTATGTGCCCTTTACCCAGTCTTCCCCAATGGTCACCTCTTGCAAAACTGTAATACAGTTTGAAAAGCGGGATGTTGACATTGATAGAGTCAAGATAATCCCTCTTGTTGCCACACCCATATCCCTTCTACCCTACCCACTCTTTAGCCCCTGGCAACCACTAATCTGTTCTCCATTTCTATAATCTCATGATTTCAAGATTGTTGTACAGGGACTTCCCTGTTGGCACAGTGGTTATGAATCCTCCTGCCAATGCAGGGGACACGGGTTCGAGCCCTGGTCCCGGAAGATCCCACATGCCACGGAGCAACTAAGCCTGTGTGCCACAACTACTGAGCCTGCGCTCTAGAGCCCGTGAGCTACAACTACTGAGCCCGCGAGCCACAACTACTGAAGCCCGCATGCCTAGAGCCCGTGCTCTGCAACAAGAGAAGCCACCGCAATGAGAAGCCCACGCACCGCAACAAAGAGTAGCCCCCGCTCGCCGCAACTAGAGAAAGCCCACGCGCAGCAACAAAGACCCAACACAGCCAAAAATAAATAAATAAATTTAAAAAAAAAAAAGAAAGATTGTTGTACAAATGTAGTCATACAGTAGGTAAAACATTTGAGGATTGGCTTTTCTCATTCAGCATTAATTATTTGGAGATTCTCCAGGGTTGTTATGTGAATCAAGAGTTTGTGCCTTTTGATTGCTGAGTCATATTCCATGGTATGGTTACACCACAGTTTGTTGAACCATTCACCTATTAAGGATATCAGAGTTGTTTCTAGTTTGGGGCTATTACAAATAAAGGTGCTGTAAATATTCATGTATAGCTTTTTCTGTGAACATAAGATTTCATTTCTTTGAGGTATATGCCAAGGAATGCAGTTGCTGGTCATAAAGTATTGTGCATTAAGTTTTTTAAGAAATTGCCAAACTTTCCCAGAGTGGCTGTATTATTTTACATTTCCATGAACAGTGTATAAGTGATCTAGTTTCTCCAACATCCTCAGGAGCATTTGGTGGTGTCGCTTTTTTTTTTTTTTAGCCATTCTCATAGGTGTGTACAGATATCTCATTGTAGTTTTAGTCTATATATCCCTGATGCTACCATACTTACTGTTTTTAGGCTTTGGTCTTGGCATCAGGGTAATACTTCATAAAGTCAATTTGAAAGTGTTCCCTCTTTTATTTTCTGGAGAAACTGTATAAAACTGTTGTTAATTCTTTAAATGTTTGGTAGAGTTCTCCAGTAAAAACAGCTGGACCTCGAGATTTTTTTTTTTTGGAAGTATTTTTACTATGAATTTAATTTCCTTAGTACTTGTAAGACTATTCAAACATTGAGTGAGTTGAAGTAGTTTGTGTTTTTCAAGGAGTTGGTCCATTTCTTCTAAATCGTCAAATTTGTATGTGTAGCATTGTTTGTGATATTCCCTTACTATCCTTCTAATGTCTGCAGATCCCTGTTTCCTTCCTAACTGGTAATTTCTGTCTACTCTCTTTTTTGTCATTTTTGCTAGAGATTTGTCAATTTTATTGATCTTTTCAAAGAATCAGCTCCTTGTTTCATAGATTTTTCTACGTTGTATTTTTGTTTTCATTTCTACTGATTTCTGGTATTATTTCCTGCCTTCTGCTCATTTGCAGTTTAGTTTGCTCTTTCTAGGTTCTTGAGGTGAGAACTTCAATTACTGATTTGAGACTTTTCCTCATTTCTAATGTATTAGTGCTATGAATTTCCCTGTCATCACTGCTATAGTTGTGTTCCACAAATTTTGATGCATTTATTTTCATTTTCGTTTAGTTCATTTTTGTGTTTTATTTCTCTTTAGACTTTCTCTTTGACCCATGAGTTATGTAGAAGTGTGTTGTTTAGTTTCCAAGCGTTTGGAAAATTTTAATTTGTTACAGTTTGTTTTGTGGCTCATGATGTGGTCTATCTTGGAATATGTTCCATAGTCACTTAAAAAAGAATATTCTGGCAAATACAGAGAAAAGACCACGTGAGGACACCAGTGAGAAGGTATCACTCCATGATAGGACACATGTGATTAATTTCCTTATTTATACATTTCTGTTTTTCATATAATAATATTCAATGATCAAATGTTACACTGATCATTATTTTTTAAAAGTCACTGATATGCAAATTAAAAACCAGAAAAAACATACAAAATGTTCATTTGCCACTTCTATCCTTTAATCCAGTAAGAGAGAGCGCTAGTTTTGCATGTCAACTTCCTAAGGTATACTTATATAAAAGTTTTAGTGAGACAAAAAGCAATTTACATATGAAACTTTATTTACCTTTTGAGAGAAATTTTTTTTTTGTCATTATCATTAAATAGAAAAAAAAATATTCTGCTGAATGGAGTGTTCTATAAATGACAATTAGATCTTCCTAGTTGATGGTGTTATTCAGTTCTTCTATATCCTTGCTGATTTTCTGTTTGGTAGTTCTGTCAGTTGTTGTAATTCGTCAATTTCTTCTTTCACTTTTATCAGTTTTTGTGTCTTTTGTAGCTCTGTTATTTGGTGCATATTTAGGATAAGTTTTCCTGGTTAATTGAGTCTTTTTATCATTATATAACATTCTTCTCTGTCTCTGGTAATTTTCTTTGTTCCAAAGTCTACTTTATCAGATATTAACATAGGCACTCTGCTTTCCCTTTTGAATGTTTGCATGTGTTTATTGTATGTAATATATATGTATACCCTTACTACCTATATTATTGTATATAACATACATACATATATATAGCATATAACTATATATATATATAACTACATGTATACACACACACACACATTCCCTTACTACCCATCTCATTACATTTGAAGTGAATTTCTTATAGGCAGCATGTTTAATCCACTCTGCCACTCTGTCTTTAAATTGTATATTTTAGCCATTTACATTTAATGTAATTATTGATATATGGGATCTTAATCTCCCAATTTTTATTTTTTGTTTCTTATTTGTTCTGTTTTTTGTTTTCTTTTTTCTTTTTCCTGCCTTTCTCAGGGTTAATTGAATGAGTTTTGGAGTTCCATTTTTATTTATCTTATTTATTTTATTTATTTGTTTTTGAGTGTTTCCCTTTGTATAGTTTTTTAGTCATTGCTGTAAGTATGATGTTATATGTACGCATAAGTTATCACATTCTACTGGTGTTATTTTACCAGTTCAGTTATAGAATCCTTTATCTTCCTTTACATCCCCTTACTCTCCTTGTTTATAATACAGTTGTTTTAAGTATTTCCTGTAAACACTTTGAGAACCACATCAGATAGTGTTATAATTTTTACTTTAACCATCCACAATGACTTAGAAAACTCAAGAGGGGAAGAAAAGCCTAGTGTGTTTGTTCATACTTTTTACAGTGTTCTTTCTTCCTTCCTGATAATCTAAGATTCTTTTATTTATTTATTTTTTCTATGTGGAGAGCTTTCTCTAGCCATTCCTTTAGGGGAAGTCAGCTTGGGACAGAGTCTCTTAGTTTTTTTTCAACTGAGAATGTCTTCTCCCCCTCATTCCTAAAGGATATTTTTGCTAGTTTTGGATTCTTGGTTGCCAGGTCTTTTTTTTTCAGCATTTGAAATACATTGGGACACCTTTTTCTGGTGTTCATGGTTTCTGATGAGGAATCTACTGTCACTCAAATTGCTTTTCTCTTACATGTAAGGTGTCATTTTTCTTGTGCTGATTTCAAGATTTTTTTCTTTGTCATTAGTTTTCAGAAGTTTGACTATAATTGTATTGGCATTTATTTGTTTGGGTTTACCTGCAAGAATTTTGCTCAGCTTCTTTAATATATAGTTTTAAGCCTCTCCTTTAATCTATAGGTTTTCAGCCATTATTTCTTTCTTTTTTTTTTTTTTTTAATTTTACTTATTTATTTATTTATTTATTTATTTTTGGCCGTGTTGGGTCTTCATTTCTGTGCGAGGGCTTTCTCTAGTTGTGGTGAGTGGGGGCCACTCTTCATCGCGGTGCACGGGCCTCTCACTATCGTGGCCTCTCTTGTTTGGAGCACAGGCTCCAGACGCGCAGGCTCAGTAGTTGTGGCTCACGGACCTAGTTGCTCCGCGGCATGTGGGATCTTCCCAGACCAGGGCTCGAACCCGTGTCCCCTGCATTGGCAGGCAGATTCTCAACCACTGCACCACCAGGGAAGCCCCAGCCATTATTTCTTTAAGTACCTTTTTAGTCCCACCCTCATTCTGTTCTTTAGAACTCTACAGACTTGAATGTTGCATATTTTATTGTAGTCTCACAGGTCCCTGAGACTGTTCTTTTCTTTCTAGTCTACTTTCTCTCTGCGATTTACATTGACTTGATTTCTACTGTTACATCTTTCAGCTCACTGATTCTTTCCTCTCTCCATTCTGCTGCTGAATTCATCCACTATGCTTTTTCTTTTGACTATTTTGCTTTTTAGTTCTAATATCCCCACAGGATTCTTCTTTGTATTTTCCTTTTCTCTGCTGCAGCTTCCTGTTTTTTCATTTGTTTCAAGCATGTTCATAATTACTCATGAAACATTTTTATCATGACTGTTTTAAAGTCATTATCAGATCATCCTGACAGCTCTGTCATCTTAGTACTGGCATTTGTTGATTGTTTTTTTTTTTTTTTCATTGTTTGATATTTTCTGGTTATTGGTATGACAAGTGAAACATGAAGAGTTTCATATTATGCTGTTATAGTTTATGCTTTATTTAAACTTTCTGTTTTAATTGGCTTTCTCTGACAGTCTTCCAACAAGGGCACTGCTGCCTCATTACTGTCAGGTGGAAGTACAAGTCCAGGGTCCCCACGGGGCCTCCACTGACACTGAGGTGGGGTTATTTTCATTTCTTCTGGTTGTTGGTGAGAGTCCTACTCTTGTCTGAGCCTCCCCTAACATAGCCTAAGCATAGGCAGGGGAGAGTGTCTCTCCCTGCAGGAGATTGGAAGTTAGGTCTCTCCACATGGTCTTCACTAACACCACAGTGGGAGTCACTTGTTACTACCCAACGGAGATACAAGTTCTGGCTCCCTTCTCTGACAGCTCCCACGGGGGTATTGGGGAGCCTTGTTATGGCCTCGTGAAGGCTAGAGTCTGGGTCCCCCTCTCAGCCTTTGCTAGTGTGGAGGGGACAGGCCCAGGTTTTTCTGTGGTTTGGCTGCAGTAGAGACCTTTGCTGGGCTGCCCCCTTTCCTGTCCCTTTGGCTACAGAGAGCAGACTTTTGTCAGAGCTTTTCTGTCTCGCCTGTTGGCATTTCCAGTTTGCCAGCTGCATCAGTTCCAAGTTAGGAAAATCCAGGAACTTGTTTCATGTCATTTCTCAGATCCCTCGCTGGTCTGCCTTTTCTCTCCATTTTTCAGCATCATCTTATGTTTGTCTTATACATGATGTCCAGGATTTTTGGTTGTACCCAGTGAGAAAAATAGGGAAAATATGTCTATTTTCTCAGAAGTAGAAGTGTTGCATGTACTTTTAAATAATACACTTAATTTAAGAAATATATCCTGCCCCCCATTAACTCAATTTAGGAGATCTTACTGAAGATTAATCTGCATGACTCAGAGTTCTCCCCTGGGTTATGTAGAGTCAGTAACCCAGTGTTCCTTTTGATGGCAAAGTAATGGCAGAGTGGTGGCCAGTCAAATCAGAGATGCCACTGATGGTGAGATGCACCAATATTTCATTTATTTTTCAGAAAGAGAAAAGTACTTTGAATAAACTAATATGCCATCCGTATAGTAAGATGCATGCTGATTTCTCAGAGGTCAAAATATGGCAAGAGTTTGCTTCCTGGAACAGAATCAGTATGGTAGTTATGTGGAAAGGTTTGCAGAGTGAAGTGCAAACAATAATATATTAATGTTCAAACATGTTTTATTTATTTGCCATGTTCAGTTTAACAAGTGGATGTTGGTCAACTTACAAAAGCAAGCATTCCTTTTCTGAGAATGTTGACAAGACCCTTTAAACCCCAATTTGGTGGGTCTTTCTTCCTTGCAGAGATAAAGCTGCCTGCTTTGCTATTCAGAAGGGATTACAGGCATCACGTAGTGACATTAAGCTATTTAACCATAATGATATGGATGACCTGCAGCGACTATTGAAAGAACAAGAGATTGAAGATCAAAAGGTATGATTCTTTTGAAGAAAATTACACAGTTCTTTTGTACTTTCTAACCAGCTAAATTATAAATGAAATGGTAATTTGTCATGAAAACTTGCCTGTGGATCACATGTGGACATTAAATAAGGGTGTTTCTGCTTATTAAATGTACCTCAGATTAGAGAGTCAAGCCTGATAGTAATTGCCTCATCATTGCCATAATTATATATGGCAAATTTGGGGGAAGGTTATCTAGGCAGCTTTCTAAAAGAGAGAAAGAAAAACAGCATGTATTTTGGGGGTGGAGGGATGTACACTCAACTCTACAGAAGTAACAACACAACTCATTAGGGCATTGACAAGATGTATCTAGTGAATTCAAAATAGGCTTATTCATATCAAAATAAATCATGTATCAATTCACCAGAAGAAACCATGGCGGCAGATCTTAATTAATGAATTTGTGAACAAAGTGAAGACTCTTTCTCCCTACCCCAACCTCATCCCAGATCTCTGAGCAGCTGCTCCCTGTGGGAAGCAGCTGCCTCAAGCATGGTTTCCTTCTACGTTGCAACCTATTTACACTTCTTCTCAAGCACCTGTGTAGTCCCTTGGGACAGGGAGGGAATTAGGCAGGTGGAACTTGCTCCTTGTTGTTCTGATAGAGAGTGGAACAGAGGAAGCGTGTTCAAAGCATCACTGTTAGAATTAGCATTTATTTGCCCCTGACAACATGAACAGAGAAGGTAGTTCTGTGGTCTGTGGTTCTGCAGCAGGAACCACTGTGTGTGAATTGTACTGGGAACCTGGTCACCACATCCTTTGTCTCAAACACCACTTTCAAGTGGACTTTCCCAGTGTAACTCGTCCGTTACTAGAGTAACCGATAAAAATGCTCATCACATCCTTAATTTTGTGTTAATTTCCATTTTTCCAGATATTTGAATTATTCCTTTTGGATTCTGTCATCTTTCTTTAGGTGATAGCCTAAGAGCAGCACTTCATGATTATACACATTCTTGTGATGAATACGCATAGACTTCTGCTATTTTATGCTAGGTGTGCTACAGACAGTGTTTTATAAGTATACAATTTAGAAGAATCTATAGGGAAAATCTTAAAATTGAGACCGTTCCACCAATGAATTCTTTCTACAGATTGTAAAAAGATGTCCCTTTTCTTATTCAGTAATAGAATGCTACCGTATTGAAAAACACTGCCTTAGAAAGTGTGACCAATGAACCAGTCTGCTGTAGAGTTATTTCGCCAAGTTAGCATTGTACAAATTTGGAAGACAACATATTCAAGTTCTGTGTGTGTGTTGTATAAGATTTATAATCTGTGGAACATTTTTTTTAATGAATAACAAGAAATAAAGTTATCTTAAAATTTATTTCCATTTTATAGTTTTTACCTTTTTACTAATTAATTTATACCACATATTCCTGCCAAGAGTAGGCTTTCTAAATTACTTTACATTTTGGTTTTTGGAAATAATTCTTTTTTAATTTTGTTTTCACAAAAATAATAAATGTTAAATTTTTAAATATTTTGTACTTAGATGCTTATATTTCCTTTGAAAGTAAGTTAAATAATCTGAGTTTGGATCAAACTCTTTTTGTCAGTTTCCCAACTAATGGGGTTCATATGTTTTTTCATTCCTTTTCTTATAGAGTTCTCTTATCCCATATTAATCCTTCTTAAAAAAAAAAGATAATAGATAAAAACAGCAGTTCGTAGAAGAAATGCAGATAACTGAGCAAATAGAAAATAGTCTGACCTCACTAACAGTTACAGAAATTAGGGTAAGAGTTTTTGCCTGTCCAATTAGGGAAAACTTTTTATGGTAATAATCAGTGCCACATTGATGTACAAAGGGCCTTCCAGAAACTCTGAGGAGAGCTTCAGTTGGCACAGCCTTTCTAGAGGGTAAATGGGCAGGTATATTCTGGGATTCTTAAATATCCATACCCTCTGGAGTGCTATCTTTAGAAGAGAATCAGAAATGGTGTCAGAGATGGAAGGGTATTCACGTGATGTAAAAAAACAAAATGAGGGAAACAACCTAAATCCAGCACTGTGGGAATAGTTAAATAATTTACGGTATATCTACAAGGTGGAATATTAAATCTCCATTAAAATCATGGTTTAAATAATATTAAATAATGTGAGAATGTTCACAACATAATATTTTAAAAACTCAGGTCCTAGAACGATTGCAGTAAAATCCTGATTTGAACAAGGTAATTTACAAAGATATGTATTTACAAGAAAAAGTTACCAGTGTGTGGTGTAACGAGCTCATTTGTTAAATTCTTTTTTGTACTTTTCCATTTCCCAAGAATATTCCAAAAATAAAATATTCCTTCATTGAGTATTTTAAGATCATAAGAAAGATACTTTGTTTTTTAAAGGCAGGGAGAGGCGGGATGCCCCCATGTCCTCAGCTGTGACCTCCCAGCAGACCCACAGCCTTCAGGTTTGAGTTAGTGACAGAGTGAAGATGACCAAGAATGATGTAAACTTTTGCATGCTTCAGCCGACACTTTTTTGAGTATTACATACAGCTGTGGGTTCTAAAATACCCCTTAAAGAATAGCTCTGATATTTGAGTTTCTAGTTGTTCATTAGAAGCTTAGAGGCAAGAAACCTTTGAGTAGAAAGGTGGCGGCAAACTCTGGAATTTTTTCAGTGCAGCATACCTGAAACATCTACAAATTCAGCAGTGGGAGTGGTTTATTAGTGATTTGACGTCAGTGGGGTGTGGGAAGGTGTGTGTTACTTGAAAGAGTCCCTCCACTGCACCACCTCCAAACATGACTGGGTGAGGTCATAGTCCAGTTTTACTTGAACCAGTAGTGAGGAGGAAGGAAGGAGAAGGGTTTCATCTGTTTTTTGGTAAGTAAGGGAGGTCAGGGTTTGTCTGTTTTTTAACTTTTTATTAGGAAAACTTCTGGCACATTCAAAGGAAACAGTAGTATAGTGAAGCCCCCTGTACCCTTCTCCCGGCTTTGTTTTCAATATTCTGCCACTCTTGTATCATCTGAACCTTCACCTAACTCCCCACTCAGTCTCTGTGATGATGATGATTATCATCATCATCATTAGAGTTCTTTTTATTTTAGGTAAAATTTACATTGAAATACATTAGTCCTAGTTATACAGTTTTGACCAGTGGTTATACCCGTGTAGCCCAGGTATCATGGCCCCCATCATGACATAAAACGTCCCCATCTCCCCCAGAAAGTTCCCTTGGGTCCCTTCCCAGTCATTCTGGGCTTGGAGGGTTTTGTTTGTGTTTTAGTATTCTCAGTGTCTATAAACAGTTTGTGTTTGTGTGTGAGGCCTCCTAGTTGACTGTGTGACCTGAAAACATGTCTGAGAGAAGAAAGCACTGTTTTTCATCTCAAAATAACAGGATCTCAAACCTTGAGCTTGAAATTAATTTAGTCTATCTATTTGTTGATTTATCTTGGTGAATAAATCTTGTAGGGTGAAAGTTCTAGAGAGCACATAACAGATTTTGTACTTGGAGTTACTGACATTTAAAACATCTATTTTTTTTTTCTTTTAAAGAATCCTCGCAAGGCTCGTGTAACTCGACGTTTCATTGTAGTCGAGGGGTTATATATGAATACTGGAACTATTTGCCCTCTTCCAGAATTGGTGAGCAACCATGTTTATTTATTATTTTAGTATTCAGACTATTTGTTAGTTAGGCCTTTTGTTTATGACCATTTTTAATGTATAATGTCTGCATTGCTTTGCTTAATATGTATCATAAGCACATTCTGATCATACTAGGGAAGTAGATTAACATTAAATGCCAACCCTGACCTTTAAAGAGTAATCAAGACTGAGTTTTATAAAACCAACTTTATTGAGGTATAATTGACACATAATAAAATATACTCACTTTAAGAGTACAGTTTGATAAGTTTTGACAGATGTATACTCCCCTATCACCATCACCACAGTCAAGATATAGAACATTTCTGTCACTCCAGAAGTCCCTCATGCCTCTTTGTAATCAGTACCCCATTCCTGGCCACAAGCCACCGTTGATCTGCTTTCTGTTCCTGTAGTTTTGCTTTTTGTAGAATTTCATATAAATGAAATCATACAATATGTATTTTGTAAAACTCAGCTTTTTAAAAGGGGATACAATACACTGTCTTTAGAAACCATGACTATTGAGATTTTTTTTTTTTTAGGTGAAATTCACATAACATAAAACTAGCCATTTTAGAGTGTAGAGTTCAGTGGCATTTAGTACGTGCACAGTGTTGTGCACTCATCAACTAGCTAGTTGTAAAACCTTTTTGTCACTCCCAAAGAAGACCCAGTACCCATTAAGCAATCACTCCGCATTTTTCCTTGCCCCTAGCCCCCACCAGTCTGCTTTCTGTCTATATGGATTTACCTATTCTGGATATTTCTGATAAATGGAATCATATAATATATGACTGTGGCTTCACTCACTTATAATGTTTTCATTGTTTATCCAATTTGTGGCATCATTTATCAGTACTTCATTCCTTTTTTCTTCTTTTTTTTTTAAATTTATTTATTTTTGGCTGCGTTGGGTCTTCGTTGCTGTGCGCGGGCTTTCTCTAGTTTTGGCAAGCAGGGGCTACTCTTCGCTTCATTCCTTTTTAAAGCTAAGTAATATTCCATTGTGTGGGTGTATCACATTTTGGTTTTTTTGTTAACAGATATTTGGATTGCTTCACCTTTTGGCATTTGTGAATAGTGCTGCTATGAACATTCATGTACAAGTATTTGTTTGAATCCCTGTTTTCAACTCTTTCATGTATGTGCCTAGCAATGTAATTGCTGGATCATGTGGTAATTCTATTTTTAACTTATTGAGGAACTGCCATACTGTTTTCCACAGTGGCTTGTACCATTTTACATTCCCACCAGCAATGGAGGAGGGTTTCAGTTTCTCCACATCCTTACCAATGTATATATATATATTTTTTTTAATTTTTGCCATTCTAGTAGGTGTGAAGTATATTTACATTTCTGATTTGCATTTCTTGAATGACTAATGATGTTGAGCCACTTTTCTTGTGTTGGCCATTTGTATATCTTTGGAGAAATGCCTCTAAAAGTCCTTTGCCCATTTTTAAACTGGGTTGTCTTTTTGTAAAGTTCTTTATGTATTCTGAGTACTAGACCCTTATCAGGTATGTGATTTGCAAATATTTTCTCTCATTCTATAGGTTGTCTTTTCATTTCTTTGATAGTGTCCTTTGATGCACAAAAGGTTTTAATTTTGGCAAAGTCCAATTTATCTAGTTTTTTGTTGTTGCTTGTGCTTTTAGTGTCATATCTAAGAAATACATTGCCAAATCCAGGGTATGAAGATACACCCCTATGTTTTCTTCTGAGATTTTTATAGTTTTAGCTCTTATTTTAGGTCCTTGATCCATTTTGACTTAATTTTTGTATATTCTGTGAGAGAGGGATTCAACTTCATTCTTTTGCATGTGGTTATCCATTTGTCCCTGTACCATTTGTTGAAGAAACTATTGTTTTCCCATTGAATGGTCTTGGCACCCTTGTTGAAATCAGTTGACTGTAGGTATATGGGTTTATTTCTGGACTCTCAGTTCTATTCCATTTGTCTATATGTCTAGCCTTATGCCAGTACCATGCTTAATTACTTAATTCATGTAGCTTTGTGGTAAACTTTGAAATCAAGACGTGAGTTCTCCATTTTTGTTCTTTTTCAAGATTGTTTTGGTTATTTGGCGTCCCTTGAAATTCCATTTGAATGTTAGGATCAGCTTTTCCATTTCTGTAAAAAATGGCATTGAGATTTTTCATGGGGATTGTAGTGAATATTTAGATTGCTCTGGGAAGTATTGCCATCTTAATGATACCGAGTCTTCTCATTGATGAACATGGCATGTATTTCCATTTATTTCAGTTTTCTTCAATTTCTTTCAGTATTGTTTGTGGCTTTTACTGTAAAGTCTGGTACCTCTTTGGTTAAATTTATTCCTAAGTATTTTATTCTTTTTGATGCTATTATAGATGGAATTGTTTTCTTAATTTCCTTTTTGGATTGTTCACTACTAATTATAGAAATACAGATGACTTTTGTGTATTGATCTTGCATCATTCAACTTTTGCTGAACTTGCTTATTAGCTGAAACAGTATTTTTGTGGATCTTATTCTGTATATAAGATCATGTCATCTGTGAATAGAGCTAGTTTTGCTTCTTCCTTTCCAAGGATGGATGCTTTTCTTTTTTTTTCTTGCCTGATTGCTCTGGCTAGAACTTCCAGTACAGTGTTGACTAGAAGTGACAAGAGTGAGTGTCCTTCCTGCTCTTTAAAGGGAAAGCTTTCAGGCCATCACCATTGAGTGTGATTTTAGCTGTGGGTTTTCTGTAAATGCCCTTTATCAAGTTGAGGAAGTTCCCTCCTATTTCTTATTTGTTGAATGCTTCTCTCATGAGAGGTTTGGGGTTTGTCAGATGCTTTTTCTGCATCAGTTGAGTTAATCATGTGGTTATCCTTCATTCTATTAGTATGGTGTATTACACTGATTTTCCTGTAATAAACCACCATTGCATTTGACCATTAAAATCTGAATCTATGAGTCCATCAATTGAATAGGGATTCAAAATAAAGGTTTCATATCTTATTTTTTAAGTTTTTCACTATTTCTTGAGGAAATCTAGATACATCCTAAATGTCAATAAAAGAGATTTGTTTTCCTCTCCTTCCTTTTGTGAGTGTCAAAGACTGATAGAATAATGTAGGAGAGATAGTCGGCCACAAGATGTTAGAACTGTATGTTACAGGGGTACAATAATAAATCAGTACTGATGGGCAAATATACAGCCAGTGAAACAAAATGTAAAGTGTAGGAACAGATCAAGTACCTAAAGTACTGAGTATGTAAAATTACAGTATACACATTAGGGTTTGACAAAAGGATTCCTGTTTTGTTTTACTTGTCTGTTTGTGTTCCAGTACTGTGATAATATTATTAAATATTTTCTAAAACATGGTTTTTAGAAACTATCTCATTCATATAATACCTCTTATTAATGGATGGGAAAGAATTAGTATTAAAAAGATGTAATTCTCCCCAAATTAGTTTGTTCATTGTTAATGAAAATTCAGGTAAAAGCCCAGTGAGGACCCCTCTCCCAATTTGATGTTGATTCACAAGATTAGCCTGTAAAATCTTTTTTTTTTTTTTTTTAATGAAAGCTTCTTTATTTATTTATTTATTTATTTATTTTTGGCTGTGTTGGGTCTTCATTTCTGTGCGAGGGCTTTCTCTAGTTGCGGCGAGCGGGGACCACTCTTCATCACGGTGCGCGGGCCTCTCACTGTTGAGGCCTCTCTTGCTGCGGAGCACAGGCTCCAGACGCGCAGGCTCAGTAGTTGTGGCTCACGGGCCCAGTTGCTCCACGGCATTTGGGATCTTCCCAAACCAGGGCTCGAACCCGTGTCCCCTGCATTGGCAGGCAGATTCTCAACCACTGCGCCACCAGGGAAGCCCTAGCCTGTAAAATCTTGATGGTTAAAAAATAAATTATCAGACGCATGATATGAGACATCAACCCATCTTATATATTTCTGTGCATTATTTCTATAGTTTCAGTGGAAAAAGTCATAGTAATTAAACATTTAATAATTAAAATTATGATTCTGGGGCTTCCCTGGTGGCGCAGTGGTTGGGAATCTGCCTGCCAATGCAGGGGACACGGGTTCGAGCCCTGGTCTGGGAGGATCCCACATGCCGCGGAGCAATTAGGCCCGTGAGCCACAACTACTGAGCCTGCGCGTCTGGAGCCTGTGCTCCGCAACAAGAGAGGCCGCAATAATGAGAGGCCCACGCGCCGCGATGAAGAGTGGCCCCCACTTGCCACAACTAGAGAAAGCCCTCGCACAGAAACGAAGACCCAACACAGCTATAAATAAATAAATTAATTAATTAATTAAACTTTAAAAAAAAATTATGATTCTGGCACAAGAGAAGATTACATGAGTCATGGAAAGATTTAAGAGCCCAACTTCTCATGTTATATATATAAAAATTTAGTGGTTGATAATCACTGTATTTTAATTCAACTGTGAAACTTATCACATACATATCATAAAGGGGTAAATCAATTAAACACTAGGGGGAAAAAATCTGTACATATGTTCAGCCTCCCAATGTATAAACCAAAAAATTTATGAAATAATTAGAAGAACATATAGATAAATATGCATCTAAACCTTAGATGGGAAAGAACTTTCTTATAAGCCAGAAAACAAAGGGGAAAAAAAAGATTAAAAACATATTAATGAAAACTTTTTCTGGATTAAAAAAATGAATCTAAATTGGAATAGTGCCTCTGAGGGAAGAATATTTACAACATTTCCCTAGAAGTTTTTATCTATAATCAGACCAGTATTTAACAGATAGATTACATGTCTATACTCATAGTGTCTTAACAGTTCCTTCTTTAAAAATTGGCATTGTGCTGTCTATATTACTGAGTTAAATTGAATCATTTTAGAGCATCTAAAGTACAGTTAATTTTCATTATTCATGGTAGTTATGTTCTATAAAGTGTGTGTGTATATGTGTGTGTGTATGTGTATATATATATATATATATATATATATATATATATATATATATATATATATATATATTTATGTTCTATAAACCTGCTGCAAATACTGAATTACCAAATACTGAACTTTTGCTCCTAGGGCAAATACAGAGTTAGTTTTCTGCAACCCTCTAGTCACAACATTTTCATCAGTTACTCAATACATAACCTTGTTTTATATGTGTTTCTGTTTAAAGACACCTTATTTAATATATATCGTTGATTTATCCATATTGAACTCACAGCCAACAGTACTATAACTCAGGCCTGAATGAAGTTTATGTAACACACACATTTTTTCCATAAGGCACATCACAGCCTTCTTGCACTTAGGCACTCTAGGCCGAACTTCAGCACTGTGCTTGGGGGCCATTTTAAACAACAAAATCACAACGAAAAGCACAAAATGAGAAAAATGTGGCAGTAAACAGAATGTGAAAAGGACACTTGTTTGCAGTATAAACTGAAGCAGTAGCCTGTTAACTCAGCTGGGAAGGTGCATTTCAGGTGATTCAAAGTTTTTCACCACCCTGCAAATATGCCCTAAGTATTGATTTGGAGGTTACAAATAAATTTTAGCAAGTAGGCAGATTCACAAATATGAATTTTATGAATTTTCAGTATTTTAAAGTTGTGTTTATTTACCACTTAGGTTAAGTTAAAATACAGATATAAAGCAAGGATCTTTCTGGAGGAAAGCCTTTCGTTTGGAGTCCTGGGGGAGCATGGCCGAGGAGTCACTGAACATTTTGGAATCGATGTAAGCTCTGCTTTTTTGGAACATTCCTTCATATAGTAACCATGCAGTTCCATCCTGCTGGGCAGGTTTCATGGGCACAAGACAGTGTTCCTCATCGATGTGCAGGATGCAGCTTTGGTGTCTGTCACTTCACTGAGCCCACAGAGGATTGGGTCAGCCAGACCAGGGTCCCCATCTTCCCTTGGAACTCAGTGGCTAATCATAGAATTTGTGTTCTGTTTACACGGTAACATTTGATCCCAGCTTTCAGTGTTTCTTCTCTAGAAACAGTTAAATTTGCCTTCCATTTTTTCTTTAAAATCAGTAAGAATTCTCTTAAGTTGTCCTTTAGAAAGTATCATAGCAGTGAAAAGATGTTCTTTCTAATATTTAAAATTCTGTATTGTTATTTGTGTGTATGGGGGTGATTTATATATATATATTAGAAATACCACCAGCATGGATTCACAAAGCCGCTCAAGGTCCCAGACAACTGGAGTGAGTTTTTTATGTTTTCTCTTGCTGAAAGGAAATGAGCCTCAACTAGCCCTACTCTTAGTGGGTTTTGCTCCTAGAGCCTCGGAGAGGAACAGTGTGGGCCAATCTGCAGAACCTGTCCTCACCGACCACTGTGTAACCTGCCCTTACCCACCGCTGTGTGGTTGATGTGAAGGAAGCTTTTCTCCAAATCTTGTGCATAAAAGTTTTGCAGCTTGTGTTAAAATGTTGAACTATAAAACATAAACTCGCCTTAGATTATTTGCATCCCTCTACCCATACAGACCTAGAGAAAAATGTAGAGCAGAATGACGATCACACCAAGTTGACTGAAGCATACTCTTCAAAGACAAACTGACATTTGGCAATGAAATGCACTGAAGAATTTAAGATAAATGGAAATTAATTCAAGTAAAATTTACACCAGAGCAATTTTTAAGGCATGAAAATTTTAAAGAAGGAAAAAGCACTATCTAATTTCACTGTTCTAGTTTTCTCACTGCTTCCAGCAGTTGTCTCAGAGGTAGTATTTATAATGGCTTGAGTAAGAGTGCAGAATGTATGGACCTTATTTGGACCCTAATTCAAACAAATACTGTGAAAAACAAGCTTTGTGAGACACAGATACTTGAACACTCAGTATTTGATATTAAGAAATTTTTCATTTTTTAAGTGTGGTAATGTTTTTGAAAGAGGGCATATCTTTTAGAAATGCACACGAAATATTTATAGATGAAAACATGTAAAGTCTGAGATTTGCTCCAAAGAAATGAAGAGGGCAGTAGGGGGCTTATACGTGGAACAGGATTGTCCGTAAGTTGATAATTATTGAATCTGGTGATGGGGATTCTTTATACTTTTGTATATGTTTGAAATTTTTCATAATGAAAGGTTAGAAAAAAAGAAGAAGAGTGCGCAGGTTTCCTTGTTGGATCTGTGGAACACTTGGAAAAACACCAGATGTGATCTGACCAGTCATTATTATGGCCATCATTGAGTAATTACAGAATGGCTACTGTATGCAGGATGGAACTTGGTGCTGGGGGCTGGAGCAGACGGTGAGGACCAAAGGAGTGCTGAGCCGTTGAGAAGGTCGTGGGTACTCAGGAGCCCAGTGGGCACATTAGGTTCATCCACTGCCCAGTTGGTCCACTTTGGTCAGAGCCCATGATGGCCCATTGCCATCATGTTTGGATAAATTGATTTCATTTTTGAAAAGGTGGAAAAGGTAAATGGAATGTAGTACTTGTTCCAAAGTGCTCAAAACCCTGATAGATTTCTTTTTATTTATCTCAAGTACCTTCTATGGAGAAGGACAGCTGAGACCACTGTTTTAGCAAGGAAATGATCTTATCTTGTACCTCTGAATATGTTTAGTATCAAACAACTTTAGATTTCATCTTTTATCTAGCTCTTCCACTGTGAATAAATTGTCGATGAATGATGGAATGGCAAAAACGTATAAAGTGAGACATCTTCAGAGGTGGGCTATGAAACATCCGTCCTTTTAACAATTGATTTTGTATGACTTACCCTTTATTTTCAAGGAGGTAGTTTGAATCCAGATGTTGACATTAGTGCTGAAATTTTGTCTCTAGGATTGACATTGGCCTTTTTTTTTTCCCCCCTCCTTTTCTTTAAATTGAGAAATAACTCCCACTGTCCCTCTTTTCTGACAGATTGATGATATTGATCTTATCAGTGCCAACATGGAGAATTCACTTGCTTCTATTGGGGGTTTCTGCTGTGGCAGGTCTTTCGTAATTGACCATCAGGTGGGTTCTTTTTAAAAACAAAAGCAAAAACTGAAACCCGTTGCTCCACTGGTCAACTAAAAATGTAACCGCTATTACAAAATTTCATTCTAACTTAGTTTTTCACACAATTTTTATTTAGAAGTAGATTTGTTAAAGAATCATTCAAAATATTTACATTTAGAAATTATCTCCCTTTCTAAAAAAGTTTTGGTTTTGTTACATAACTTCTGTACATGCCTGGGTCTTACCACCTCACCATTTGTACGTGCTATTTGGTAGGGAGTGCAGAGATTTGGTGCCTTTAGATTTTTTAGCCAAAGAAAAACAGAGACAAAAAAAGTGTTTATGTTTTATAACTTGTTTGGTTCTTCTCAGCGACTTTCCGGCCAGGGATACTGCTTTTCAGCTTCATTACCTCCCCTCTTAGCTGCTGCTGCAATTGAGGCCCTCAACATCATGGAAGAAAATCCAGGTATAACCTTTAAACCCAGGAAATCAAAGATATTTCAAGTCATGTTAGCCATGCTGCTGGTTTGCCTTTTTGGAGAAATTAGCTGGAGGAAATGATTTCCCAGACAAAGTTCTGGCTCTGAATTACATTATCTGGCAATTTATGGGAAAAATGATGGTGAAGAAGTTGTCCCTGCCTCAGGGTTTCCGGGTTAGAGCTTCTCTCATGTTTCTGGAGATGAAGCCAGAGCCAAAGCAAAGCTCGCTCCCTTGGTGGGCAGAGATGCCAGAAAAAGGAGGGACTAGCTCTGGGCCAGTCATCATTTAGTTTATCGGGGTTTTTTGAGAAATTAGCTGAAGTATGCTAATTTTTGGTACTTATAATTTTATAACTGTTGTCTAGTTTTGCCCATCAGCCTTTGATTCATGAGTTGGTGCTGAGGCCCATACAGGTTTACCAACTATTAAAACTTGCTTAATGGGCAGTCGACTCAATTTAAAATGTGGTTCTGGGCTGTTATAGCGCCTCCTCACCAAAGACTAAAAGGAAAATGGAAAAGCAGGCCTGGTATTTGTAATTTTAAATTTTATAAATTTCTAAAGATTCAGCATTGGTTTTAATTCAGAGAATCAGTAAAAGTGAGTGTTTCTGTGTGCACATTCATATACTTGTCAGATACCCTGCCACTCCTGTCTCCTCAGATATTTCAGTTTGTGGATTTTCCTTAAAAGAAAGTGAAAATATCAAGAAGAGATCATAAACATTACTGCAGTGTCTATTTTTTTCCCAAATTGTTTAGGGTCCAGAAATATTTAATATATTTGTACCCTTTTGTTCTTGGCCAGATAATTTATAGTATCTTAATAAGAACAGAGCCATTGTTTTGTTGTGGAAAACTTTATCCCAGATTTTGCTGAAAGTTGGGTGAGCAGGTGCCAGCTAGTATATGCCACAGATGAAAGTTGGGGACCTTCAGAGGAGTTACTGGCTGTCTATTTATGTGTTATTAGTGGGCAGAAGGATTTGCTGCGTTTTAAATTGATGAACTGGATCTTGAAAAACATTTTTAGATTAGTATATCCAATCTTCCAAATGTACTATCAAATGTATTTGTTTCCTTCAGGTATTTTTGCAGTGTTGAAGGAAAAGTGCAAACGAATTCATAAAGCTTTACAAGGGTGAGTTTTATATATTTTCAACCAACTCAAAAGTTTATCTGCACAACATTTAAACAACTTGTGAAAAATTTTGAGTGTCACCTCTTTGGTTTTCAGTGCATTTAATAGGCTTGAGTCAGTTTGTCTAAATTGCAACTAAGAAACCAAAAACACAGTTCATTCAAATTTGTCTCTGTGTGTGAAACCAGAGCATCCATTTTGTCATTGTTTTAAAAAATCATAACTTTGTTTTTCTAAAAATGATACAAGCTCATTGGTAAAATATTACAGTAGTACAGAAGATAACAGAGATGAAAAGAAATAACAACATGCTGCCACCAGAAATAACCAGCATAAACACTGGAGAATTCCCACACATCTGTACGGGTAAAAGGATGTAATTAGATGACAGTGGGTTCATACTGTCCATGCTGCTTTTTAGAAAATTACTCATTTTTTTAAGTTACTTCAAGAAAAAGAAACAAGTGAAATCAAAGTGAACCTTACGAGTGTTCTGTTTACTTTTGTTTTAACTACACAAGAGTAGTTCTTTAAGATTCCTCTAGAATTGAGAAAAACATTGAGGCTAGTGACATCTTCAGGCAGATTTCTTATCTTACAGAAAATGATCTCACCTTGCCTGTGGTTTCTTTTTGCCTTTCCAAGTTGAAACCTGCCTTCTCAGTCGTGGAAGTCCTATCCCTATTGCCAGATATGGAAACTAGAAACTTTTCTAACAAGGACAGTTAATAAATAAGCAGGTCACAGATGTTCCAGATAAAGTAGGGGGAGAAATAATTGAAGTCTGGGTCTGACTTATGATCCTAACAAAAGTTCTTGCATGATTTGTGGTAGAGAGATATTATTGTTTCCAGTTACATTGGCTTATGAAATATTAATAAACCAGCTCAGCCTAGCACATTGGAGTCACTGTCAATTCATGAACACCTACCTCAGACGCCCTTTATTCTATGAGTGTTAATGTGTTTATTTTTTAAGTCCAATCCTCTACTTTTCCCAGCTCTCTCACACTTTTTCTTCTCTCCAAAATCCCTAACCCTCTGTCTCACTCCACCCACTTTTAGCTGACAGCCTTGCCTCATGCTGTCACTTGGCAACTCCCTCATTTTCCCTCACAAACCTGTACACCTGCGGGTATCCGAACCAGTCTTCCCTCGTGTTATAGCCAAAGAAACGTTCCTCCATCCATCACAGCTCTCCTTTCTTAAGGACCGAGTGCCTTTGGTTGTCTCCTCTCCTTTCTCTTCAGTCTCTCCCCTTTCCTGAGTCATTTGATTAGCATTCAAGTACACTCTGCCCTATCTTGTCTTAAATTCTTCTTTCCCGTGACCCCATACTCCCCTCTAGCAACTAGCCCATTGCTCTGCTTCTCTTTGTAGCCAGTCTTTTTCCAGAGTTGTTTATGCCCTCTCCACATCCTCACCTCTCATGTACACTTGAAACTACTGAAACCCACCTCTACTCCTGCACTTTACCCAGTGTTCCTGTGACTACCGAGGGATGACTGTATTTTCTGATGTTAAAACATCCTTGCATTCCTGAGTAAACCCCTCCTTGATTACAGTATATTTTTCTGCACTGTTAGTTAGGATTTTGAATTTTTATATCCATATTTATAATTTAAATGGGTCTATAATCTTTTGTTACAACAACCTAATATAACCTAGGAATCAATGTTGTGGTAGCCTCAATAAAGTATTGAGCAGTTTTTCCACTTCCCTGCATTATGGAGCCACTGTATAAGACCAGGCTTGATTATTTGTTTCTTCAAAGTTGAGCAGGACTCCTCTGTAAGACTCTCTAGACTTGGGGCCTTTGGGCTGGGTGTAGTCTATGATTCTCTCTCTTGTGTCTGTATTATTTCCCCTTTTTATTTTCTGTTTCTGTCGTTTTCATTCTTATGATAATCTTTCCAGGATTTTGCCCAGCACGTTTTTTTAAGTTTGATTTTGTTTTTTACTCATATTTTGTTTTCTTTGATTGATTTTTTTCCCTTATTTTTCTGCTTTCTTGTTTCATTGAATTGTGTTTTTTTACTCTTTTTTAGCTTTTTACATTTAGGTTATTGGTGTTATTATTTTCCAATAAATAGCTTAAAGATAAACATTTCAAAGGCAGTAAGTATTTTCAGTGTTCAGTTCTAAGTAATTTTTTTTAGTCTCCTCTAGTCAGTGATTTGCTTCTCTCATCTCTGAGGTTGCATTTGGGAGAGGAAGTCAGCGGCCTATGCTACTTTGGGTCCTTGCTGGAATCTTGAAGAGCCCCTAAATTCTAACAGATAATTATTCATGTCCAGCGCTTTCCCCACACTAAGCACATGATGGAGACCACGTCTGAATTGTTGATTGTTCTATCCCTAGGACCTAGACCAGTGTTTAGTATTTCCATTTGGTAAAATGGGTAAAGTAATATGGTAAATAATGTGCTCTCCAGAAACGTTTTTTTAAGTATAACAGGCTCTGAAACACAGCTTCTAACTTTCTGAACTCAAGTTATAATTCTCTGTCCGTTTGGTTTTAGTTAAACTTTAATGCGACATTCAGCATCCAGGCAGCCAGAAAGAGAGCATTTTGTTTCATTCCTTCTCTCACCAACTTGCTCCACCTAACATGTGAGATGAGCCCATTTGATCGAATAATAAGCTCAATTGGGCTTGTAGGTGCCTTGTTTGTATCAAGGAAAATCCAGGCCATTTAATTCATATGAAATGCAATTTGAAAAGTAATTTTTTAAGTTCTCCCTGAGAGTACATGACCTAAAACAATTAATACTTCTTTGTGTACAAGTTTAACACATTCAGAATTCACCTAGGAAATGGGTTTTGAAAGCATATTTCTTAGTTTCTACAGTAGTAAAACAACTGATCTATAAGGTTTCCCCATATTCCAGAAGCCCTAGAGTCTGAGATTCCATGATTCAAATCTGCAGCCTGATTTATTGAGAGATCCTAGTGTGATGCATTACATTTAAAGAAAGTAGACACAAATTAATGATGTCCAAGGGTGGTTCGAAAGGCAGGTGAGCTTAGCTTCCTCACTTCGTGTGATACTCGGCACAGGTAGTCATTCAGTAAAAGCTTGTTGAGTCCTAAACATATTTGAAGAATCGAATATGCTAACAAGTGCTTTTTGTGCTCATTTCATTCTAAGGGAAAAGCAGATCTTTCCAGGTAAAGCAGACTAAATGAAAGCCATTTAAAATGTTTAGCCCAATTTCAAATAGACATGTATCACTATTTTTGTCCTAGGAGATAGGTCAGAAATCAAACCATACCTGGCTAAATTATATGGCCTGCAGTTCTCATAACACTGCCATAATCATTTGAAAATACAGGCTTTCGCCCCTAAAGAAATCCCTCTTCCTTCCTGAGAAACAGCAGATTTCTGTGCTGTTAATCCTAAGAGAGAAGAAAATAATCGTAATTCAAGAAAAATTTAAAATTAAACATGTACACAAGAAGACAGCTTTACAACCTAAATATATTGTTGGTGACCAAAATATAAAATTTTAGTGTCAGAAATCATCCCTGTAGTTTATAAAAGACAAGAAACAAACTAAAGATTTAGCAAATAAGGAAGCAGCATTATCAATTATAATATGTTATCCATGGAGGAAACAGAAATAATAGAAAATGATGGTGCAGACACTTCCCTAAAGTGGGTGATGAGGGAGGCCCTCAGAGGAGTGACCCTGGACCTGGGACCGGGCGTGTCTGGCGCTAGCCGTGCAAGAACAGGAGAGAGAGGGCAGGTGAGGAGAGGAAGCGACAGGGCAGAGGCCCAGGGCTGAGTGGGCCTGCAAGGGGCCCCTTGAGGAGGGGGTGGCCCCAGCCAAGGTGGGTGAGGCATGTAGACCGTCTGGTGGGAGGCTGGGGATGACGCACGTGTTCTCTGTGAAATGTGAGCCGGAGGGTCCTGCGGGACCGGGAATCCTCTTCCCAGCCGTGCTGCAGGGTGTCCTAGACTAGGAAGCACTGCCCAGAGCGTGCGTTTTTACCTCCCTTTGTCAGATCTGGAATCCCACCACATGATGTTTCCCATGGAAGTCCCAAGTTTCTGTCACATTCATTAATGCAGACTTTGTAAAATTATTTATATGTGAGAAATCTGAGCTCGGAAGAGGATTTATGCTTGTGTGTGTGTTTCCCTTCCTCAGCATTTCTGGATTAAAAGTGGTGGGTGAGTCCATTTCTCCAGCATTTCACCTCCAGCTGGAAGAGAGCACTGGGTGTCGAGAAAGAGACGTTAAACTACTTCAGGAAATAGTAACTCAAGTGAGTATCCAGTTATTCGGCTGAATCTCTTCGTGCCCTTCTACCCTGAACCCAAGCAATTTTTAAGGTCATTTTTAAGAATGCTCTCTTTGCCCTAAGAGATTGGGTACAACAGAAGTTGTGGTTACCCCTCTGGTGACATGGAATTGTTCTGATGCCCAGCCTTCCCGACGTCTGTCCCTGCCCAGTGGAGTCTGTAGCACGTCTCTACTGACAGGCTACAGGTTATTCCATTGGGTCAATTTTCAGCTCACGTTGAAGTTGTGTTCTTTGCCACATTGTATTAAAATACGCTTTGCTTCCACTCTGAATAATTAGTCTTCCAGAAAACCCAGTTGCTTACTATTTACAAAGCCAGGCTTTCGCACATGTAGGTGGGGATGGCATTCTGTATGGTGATGGCGCACAACACCGGACAGCTGACTGTCTGGGGCTGAACACCCAGCATAGCTCAGAAACAGGTCGAAATAATCTTGTAAGCAAAAAGGAAGGAAGACGAGCCACTTCTTTACCATGCCTAACTTGGGAGCTTGATTTAAATGTCTGACTTCTGAAAGTCTTACTACTAAGTGTACCTTAGTTATTAACTAAGAAACGCATCACTAGGGAAGATCCCTTGGCCTTTACTGTTCAGTAGAGCTGCGTTCACCGAAGTCCTCTCTCCTCACTTTCCTCCTTCTGAAGAACGGTCAAGTGGCCCTGCAGCACTGAGCACCGAGGGTGGTGCTGCCTTGTACTTGAAGCTGAAATACATGGCGTACGTATTTGAGAATGAAGACAGGCTTCACCCTGCTTCCCTGTCCTGCTTGTCCTGACGGTTCCTTTCAGAGGCTCCTTCCCCGAGTCTGTGCTGCCAGGCGTCAGGGTAGTGGTGCTGGTCAAGTCTGCCGTGTGCCCCTGCCCGGCTGTGGCACAGCAGGCAGACACGTGGCTGCTCAGTATGGAGACTGTGGTGCTAAGCCAGCCTCTGGCTTCACCGCTGGCTTCAGCTGACCTGTACCCGACGATGTGTGAACCACAGTACCTGCAGTCATTGATTCGTGGAGAGCTTCTTGCAACTTGTGGATCATTGATTCGTGGAGAGCTTCTTGCAACTTGTGGCCTTCCAGAATCAGTTGTCCTAAAAAAACAAAATAAAACCAAACCCAGAATATGAGATTCCTAATTAAGGAAACGTGTCAGATTGTGAATGAACAGGCTGGAGTGGCTCTCGCCTTGCTGAGTGAGGAAATGTCACAGATGTCTCCTCAGGTGCAGCTCTGCAGACTTGAAAAAAAACTCTTTAAAGGGGAAAAGCACCCCACAGACCTTTTTTACTGCCTCGGTGTTTTTATTGTCATATTACTTAAATGTATAAGCTATAAAAGGAAGTACAGCATCCTTTTAATTAGAGCTCCTGTACAAATGTAATACCAAAACAAATTTATAAATTAAATATAAGCAGAACAGACAAGCCTAGTAAGAGTCAAATTATGACATTACCTTCATGTGACAGCTGAGTTTGTTTTCTAACTGAGTTGCCGGGTGGTGTGACTGATGCTGACCGCCGCCAGAGCAGCCTTGTGAAGCTGCATGTCCTGTGTTGGAGTCTGTGGTGACGCCGTTATTATCCCAGAGCCTCCCCTCGAACCCCCTCAGGGTGCTTCTCTACACACTTTGTGTCACGGGACGTGGCCCTTCTCTAGGTGCCAGGGTGTCAGTTCCAGTCAGATCCACCTCAGTTCTTTTCTCACTGGGTAGCAACAGCTAAGGTCTTACTGCTACTCTGTTCCAGAGGGAGACTCAGAAAGGGCATGTGAATCAAGTGACTCGATACTTCTCTTACATAGGTTATCCTCATAACAAAAAGAAAAAGTGAGTCTGGACAATTCACAGATCCCAAAGTTACATCTGTGGGCTCCCACTGGATATTGGCTGTCTTCAGGAAATCACCTTGAGAGTTGAATGAGGAGAGAACAGGCTCTAGGGAAGGGAACAGAATACTATCTGGAAACTGCATTTGTAGGAAGGAGGAGGAAAACTCTTAGAGTTTTTTTGCATCATCGCAGCGTCCATCTTAATAAGTCTTTTGTCCTGTTCCTCTTTGCTTTTTCTTTTCAATATTTGAAAGAGAAAAAAGGATCATGACACCGTAGTTCTTGTTTAAGCTTTGCAGAACTGAGCAGTTCTGCCAAATTTTTGTTGACTTGCTTGATAAAACAGTTTTTACAAACTGAGCTATGGTTTATACTGTTTCTTAACTAGACAGGACTAGAAACAGAGCCAGTCCAGATGTTTGCAGAAGGAGTTAACTTTTCCAAGTACACTTCCAGAATGTAGAATCAGCAAAAGACATTGCCTGCCGTTGTTTTCCATCTTTTCCTAGCAGAGGAAAACCTTGCCTCACAGCTTACAGAATGGCCCCTCTTCAGGCAAATACCTGCACTGCCACACGCTGGCAGTGATTGTTCTTTCCTTTACAGCACCCCTTGCTCTAGCTGGTTGTTCGTTTGTTTGTTTGTTTAAAAATACGATTCACGTTCCATAAAATTCACTCTTTAAAGTATACAGTTGAGTGGTTTTTAGTATCCTCACAGGGTTGTGCAGCCATCACTATCTGATTTCAAAACATTTCATCACCCCAAGGAAGAAACCCTTATAAACCATTACCCTCGTCTGACTTTATGCTTTATTTTGATAGTGATTATTTAATTTTTAAAAAAATGTTGGCAGGTAGCTGATGTATTGGAAAGCTGTGCAGAATGTGACACCAGACTCTTCTGTGCTTGGTAGCACTGTGTCCAAGTGTAGCACATGGGAATCAGAGGTGTTGTTGATATTTGACGTGTGAGCAATTCCTCTCTGAAATGATTCTGCTGGCGTTATTAAGTCCAGCTCTTGGTTAGCCTCCGGGGCTTTGTTGGTCCTGTTTCCCCTTGTCCTAACTCTGCTTTGCCTAAAGTGGTAACCACTAGTTACCTATGGCTGTTTAAATTAAGTCAGATTCAAAGTTCAGTGTTACAGTTGCACTAGCCATATCTCCAAGTGCCCGAGAGCCACGTGGGCCCCTGGCTGCCGTCATGGACAGCACAGGACGGACACCTCCATCATTGCAGGAAGTTCTGTAGAGCAGTGCTCTCAAGATGATAAGATGATTCTGTGGTGTTTTGTTTTGTCTTCTAGCAGTTATAGTTGGAAAGGTGAATTAAAACTACTCTTGAGAGGAGCATTTCAGTGCACCTTCCTGTTTTAATGACCAGTGTCTGCAGTCCAGGCTGCAAATGTATTCCTTTTCCTCATACAGTGCATGGACAGAGGCATCGCGTTAACTTTGGCGCGCTACCTGGAGAAAGAAGAGAAGTATCTCCCTCCTCCGAGGTTGGTATACTTAAAATTATGACCTGAGTCATTGTTTTCTACTTTAAACTTTGTATGAAATGTATTATGTTTTGAAATTTTTTGAAAGACTGTCACAGGATAAGGAAGAATGTGTATAGTTAAAAGATAGAACATCACCTGTTTCTGTTCTTAAACTAGATGTTTTCCCGTATTAATTGAAAATCCCCTCAGGACTCTGTAATTAACTTAATTAACTTAATGAAACATCTGCGATCCCAAGAACGAACTGGGACAGCCCAGGTTCGCATTGGCGACGACCTGCCACTGTGCTGCGGTACTTACTGAATTACACTTGTGAACAACCACACGCTCATTAATATGGGAAACGTTGACTTCCTGCTTTGGGCCTGATACTGCTTGCAGCGGTAGATTTAAAGGACAGAGTTCCCTGCCGGCCTGGGCAGAGCCCTACTGCAAGGTTACCTGGACTAGATCGCTACTAGTGCAGGCAGGGAACGGCAAACTCCTGTCAATAGCAGGTAGTAAAATGCTTTCAGCTTGCAGGACACAGGTCCCTGCCACAACTACGCAGCCCTGCCGGGGCAGTGAGAAAGTGGCTAGGGACAGTAGGCCATGTTCCAGTAGAAGAGCTTCATTCACGAAAACAGGTGGCAGGCTGACCCTTGGTATAGACTCTCATTTGACTATCTTTTGTGTCCCTTATTATTTCTCAGCATTAGGGTTGTGGTCACGGTGGAACAAACAGAAGAGGAACTGGAGAAAGCTGCAACCACGATCAGCAAGGTGGCCCAGACCGTGCTGCTTTAGTCTGGGGCCTGGTGGCCTCTCACCACGCAACACGCAGACAGGCCTGAGTCACTGCACAGTGAGCCACAGGGGGCCTGCGGGTACCAGACGGGGCGTCACTAGATGGTGTGGGTATCGACTCAGTGTATGACCACGAGAAGGATGCTGGGTACTTGAAAGAAAACAAATCCAAAAGCCCAAGAACTGATTCTCTTAAGAGAAAAACTAATGACAGCATATAACTGATATTTAAATTGTGCTATTTAAACGTTTTATTAATACTAGTATTTTATATTCTTTTTTTTGTTGTCATTGTTTAAAAATGGAGCTTCAGTGTATCTTCTTTCCCTTCTAATGATAAAGATTGTGAGCACTCCTTAATATCTCAGAAAATTGTCTGCAACATTGAAGCTTAGAGGCACTTCAGCATATATGATACAAAATGTATTGAAGATCTAATTCAAACACATCTTTTTCAGTCTTCGTCATGTGAAGCTCAATGTATATATTGGCTACTATATAAAGGAATACTTTATGTGTGATTATTATAAATTTTTCATTATAATATATTTGAATCCTAGAATTTTTATATACGCTAAATACTGATGTTGCACCATTTCTAACAGTGAATCTTAGCATCCCTAACCAGAGAATAGTCACTATACTTCCTAAGTGAGCAATAATTTAAATCAAATACTATTTTATTTTAGTATAATTGACCTTTACATTCGTTATGTGTTGACTTCTAATCTTTTCAGAAGAGGATTATTGTGATGATCCCAAAATAAAAATCATGTCCTTGATATTTTAGAATATCTAGAATGTATTCTTTTTTGTATAGGGACGTATAACTACAAGCTTTTTTTCTAAGCTAAAGAAAATGAGACCTTTATTTCTTTTCAGCTTATGAATTCCAAATATCTAAAAAAGATGTGAAAGCACTAAAATTAAAATTTTTAAGCTGTGCTTTAGCTATCTGTTTTTTCTTTAGCAAACCAAGTTGGGTGGTATAAATGTTTGTGATATGTGCCACAAGGTAGTACATAAATATTACACCATTACTCCATCTCTTATTAAAGGGAAAGGAATAAAATTATATTAAAAATGTCATTTTATAATATATGTTCATATTAACAAATGATCTTCAACATCTTTTTAAATAACATTTTTTTAATGTTTAGTTTCTATTTTGCTTGAGGTATTTTGTACATATGTGCCTTGTGATTGCTGCTGCTTTAAAGGATACAGTACTCTTTGGGGGATGAATCTGTTTTGTTTTTTAATGAAATAAACCTACATTCCTGATAATCAGTCTTTTGCATATGTAATCTATTCAACAGAATAGTCTCTTGATTTTAAATTCTGCAGACCTAGGGTAGTATTCTGTTTGTGTGTGTGTGTGTGTGTTTGTGTCTTGGGGGTTTTTGGAAAATATTAATTTAATTTCTTAGTGCCTTTCTTCAATGTACAGTATCTGAAATTTCCTTGGTTCCTACTGATTTAACCCTTGGCCACTTATGACTACAAAAATACCAGACCTATTATTTTTATAAACAGATTAGGATTGTAACTTTTCAGCTACTTTTATAATACTCTATAAGTCAAAATTGCAATAATCTAGTTGTTTATTGCTACGTTTAAAAAATGATTGGACATTCCTGGAAAAGATGGTGGACATTATTTAACTTTATTAACATTATTTAATGCTCACACATTATTTAACTTCAATCCTTGAAACACATCAACACGAACCAAAACTAGAGTCTTTATATTAAAGCTGTAGAGTGACCACAATCTGGTAATATACACCACAGAAAATATCTACTGGAAGCAGTAAATTTGTATGAAGCAAGCAAAATGTTGAGAAACAACAGTCATCTCAAACCTCAAGCAGGTTGCAAATTGCTGTTTTAGAAACAGTGTGAGAGAGAGGGTTCTGAAGTGCTCTATCAATGGACCTCTGTTTAGAAAGGCAGTGGCTGGGTGAGCAGCATGGAAACCTTTTGAGCTGGTTTCCACTCAACAGTTGTCCCCAGGGGAGAAAGAAGCCACCCACAATGGTTCCCTTTCTGTTGTCCACAGGAGGCTCTAGCTCAGGAAAAGTGGGGCTTTGAGTCAGGTTAGGACATGTGGACCACAGGCCTAAATATAAAGCTTAAAACTACAAAACTTCTAAGAGAAAGCACAGGAGGAGATATTTTAAATCTTTGGTTAGGCAAACATAGATACAATACCAAAAGCGTAAGCCATAAAAGGAAAAATTGGTAAATTAAGCTTCATTAACTCATTGTTTAATTTGTTCTTCTTCAAAAGACAGCTTGAAAGAAATGACAAGTCACAGACTGTGAGAAAATATTTGCCAATCATATATAATAAAAGATGTGTATCCATAAGTATAAAGAACACAACCCCAAAATAAGAAATCCAAAAGCATAATTTTAAAATGGTGAAAGACTTGACATTGCATCAAGAGAGACATTCAAATATCTAAACTCATGAAAACGTATTTGACCTCATTAGTCATCAGAGAAATGGCAAGTTAAAACTACAAAGAGATACTATTACACACGAGAATGACTATAATCAAAAAGATAACACCAAATATTGGCAAGATATGGAAAAAATTGGAAACTACATTGTTGGTGGAAAAGTAAAATGGTACAACTACTTTGGAAAAGTTTGGCAGTTTCTTAATACAAATTTGTCATGTGGGCCAGCAAATCCACTTCCAAGAGAAATAATAACAAACGTTTGTGCAAAAAATTGTACACAAGTATTCATAGCAGGATTTTTTTTTAATTTATTTTATTTATTTATTTTTGGCTGCATTGGGTCTTTGTTGCTGCGCGCGGGCTTTCTCCAGTTGCGGCTAGCGGGGGCTACTCTTCGTTGCAGTGCACAGGCTTCTCATTGCAGTGGCTTCTCTTGTGGAGCACGGGCTCTAGGCGCACGGGCTTCAGTAGTTGTAACACGTGGGCTCAGTAGTTGTGGCTCGCGGGCTCTAGAGCACAGGTTCAGCAGTTGTGGCGCATGGTCTTAGTTGCTCCGCGGCATGTGGGATCTTCCCCCACCAGGGCTCGAACCCGTGTCCCCTGCATTGGCAGGCAGATTCTTAACCACTGTGCAACCAGGGAAGCCCTATTCATAGCAGGATTATTCATGATAGTCAAATGTCTGCCAACTGATGAATGAGTAAACAAAAAGTGGTATATTCATACAATGGAATACAATTCAGCAATAAAAAGAAATGGATAAATAAGTCTCAAAAAAAAACACATTTTGGTAAGTGAAGAAACCAGATGAAAACAACCACGAAATTATGTGATTCCATGTATATTCAATGTCCAGAGAAAGCCAATCTAAAAAGAAGATAAGTTAGTGGTTGCCTGCGGCTGGGGGTGAGAATGAGATTGATGAAGACTGTCAGCACCGGGGACCTTTCCAGGAGGTGTTCTAAAACCGGATTGTGGTGATGAGTGCACAACTCTCTGAATATACTAGAAACCGTTGAATCAAGTACGAATCTCTGATAATGAACATAACTACTAATGAACTGACTTTCTTCCAGTCATTACATCAAATACTTTCTTATCTGTGTTGTCCATGATGAACATTTGGAAGTCTATGACTTGGAGGGGGTGGCAGGCGTCAGCACAGAGGACAGTATGCCAGAACAGAACAGGAGGCAGCCCAAGGCAAATTCGAAAACAGAACAGGGTCTGGTCGTAGCTCATTATTCAATAGCCATGAGTCCTTGGACAAGACCCTACTCCTCACTGAACAAGTTCTTTCTGTGAAATAGAGAGTTGGGCTGAAGGACTATATTTGAGTTATCTTAAATCCTCCTGCTGTCTTAGTGTTTCCCAGGCCAAGTTGGAAAATTCTCCTTGTCTCCAGACAGACCTCTGTCACTGAGAAAGAACTACCCATACACACCTTTCCCGCAGGGGATGTGGAGGCCCCTTTGTTCGGCCTCACACCAACCAACGTCCTATTTTGATGACAATGCACAAGCCAGAAAACTTCAAATCTTGGGTTCCATTCCCCCGATTGTTGGTACTTACCCTCAGAGTGACTGTCCCCTGAGCCCCACGCCATCCCTCCCCTGCTTAATGGCTTCCAAGAACTTCCTTGGAGGCACCCTCCATGCTGCTCGTCACCATGGGCCCCTTTGTCCTCTCACCCTCATTTAGTCCACAGACCCCGCGACATCTGAGGAGGCTGCCGAGGGTTCCATGCACAGTGCAGAGGAAGCCCTGGAGTCAGGTCATCTAGAGGAGAACCAGCATCACCACCTGCCATCGCGTGAACCTGGAGAGTGGCTTAAACTGACTGTGCCTCAGTTTCTCCATCTGTGAAATGAGAGTAATCGTGCCCCAGCCCACAGAGCCGTTGTGAGAATTAGGCGAGACGATACACGCAAATACTTTAAATTGCACCTGATGCGTAGCAAGTACAAAATATGTGTTATTATTGTTATTAATGATAATAATGTGAATGAGACAAATTGGCAAAAAGAACTCGATACAGGAGTGCAGATCTCTTACCTCTTACATGATCCAGTAGGAAATCACTCCAGGAGGGCTTAGGACTTACATGACATCCGGGTCCGTGATTTTTCCTGCAACTGCTTTATGGAAAGCCACCCCAAATACTGAAGACTGAAGGAGTATTTCTGTCCCCTTAATTCACATGCACGGCTTAGAACCAGCTTCCTGCATGTTCTGTTGACAATCCAGATCTCCTGGCAGTTAATTCCAAGCCCACCCCTCCATCTCCCACACGGGGGCTGATAGCTGAGAAACGGAGTGTCCCACCCACCCTGGGGGCTGGAGCTGAAGAGAGAGACCTCTGTTCAAATTCCCAGCGTGTTTAGGCTCTGATGCCAGTGAAAGTGAAAGAGGCAGTTAAAGTGTGGTGTGTTGTCGGGTTTCCCAGCTCCTTGCAGGTAAGAAAGACTTGTATTTGCAGCTTGGCCCTTTCTCAGCTCACAAGCTCAGAACTAGTAGAGGTCTGGAGGCCAGGCCTCCCAACAGGCTGCCTCCATGCAGGCAGGCCTGGGTCCCCTACCGGGATAGCAGAGATGTCTCTCTATCTGCGCATCCTAACACTGCTGCTGCTGAGCTGAGTTGAGTTAGAACAGGGCTGAGTTGCCATTTCCACGGCTTCAGATCTGTGGGTGATACATCATTTTATGGCTGTCACATCTGCCTCTTCCACATTCTTGATTTCTTTTGTTCAAGTGAAGAGAAAACCCTCATTTGCCCTGTGCAATCGACCCACAGTCTCTGCTTGGAGCTGAGCACCAGGGGATTGGTGAGTGCACGTGGCCCACGGTTCCTCCACATCTGTTTTCTGTCCCTTAGTGGCTGGGTGGCCTCCCGGCTCGTCTGACTCCCCAGCTTAGATGGATGTGCAAAGTCCTTATTCTTCGTCCCTGGGGATGAGGAGCCTTGCTTCCTCGTTGTTTACATTTTTAAAATTACACAGTGATTACATGTTCAAATTAAACATCCGAACAATAAGGAGGCATGAAGAATAAAACTTGAAAATCCTATTTCCACCCATTCCACTCCCCTTCCCAGGGGCAACTCTTATTCACAATTCATTGGAGATCCTCCAGGACCGGTTTCTATTTACATATATACCTATATTCAAATAGATTTTTTTAAATGCAGAACAACAGCCTTGTTCTTGTTCCTTGTTCTGACCTAACCTAGGAATTTTTCTATACCAGGCCTTCATTCCTTTTACTTTATGAAGAGTATTCTGTAGTTTGGATGTGTTACAATTTATTTGACTAATTTTCTTTTCGTAGACATTTAAGTTTCTTATTTTTTTTCCTACAACAAACAATGCTGAAATGAACATCCTGGAACATGTAACTATATGTGCCTCTGTGGGAATTTCTACGATGTGGATTTTAGAATTGGAATCTTGAGTCCAAGAGTTTGCAAAGTCTTTCTTTGGATAGGTACCAACAAATAGTTTTATCAGGTATCTATATGACAAGTTTTTTTTTTATTTCTTTTCTTGACTTTGTTATCTTTCTCTCTACAACTATTTCAAAATTTTATGCTATCAAGTCTGCCAGTCTCTTCCATTATGGCCTGGAAATTTTGCCTTGCTAAAAAGGTGTCCCCACTCCACAATTATAAAAAGGCCATCCTTTCTCCCTCAAATACTTCTTCGTATGGATCCATAGCCGCTTGGTGAGCCGTTTGTCTTGCCTTGGCTAATGTCAGAACTTTCCAACTATTGTTGATTTCTAATATGTTTTTGTATCTGGTAGGACAAGTCTCCTATCTTTCTCTTGTTCGAAATATTCTTTGACATTCTCACACTTTTTCTCTTCTGGAAGAATGTTAGAATCAACTTATCATATTTTAAAATCGGCACGGTTGTATCTGCACCATACAGCCTTCAAACATGTTGATGGAGACCTTAATTCTCTCAGGCACAAACTACCTGATGAGATCAAATGCTCCAACCAGCTGTGCTGATGGAAACCTCTTCTGAACATGCTAGAAGATCCACAGGGAGGGACTTCCCTGGCGGTCCAGTGGTTAAGACTCCACGCTCCCAATGCAGGGGGCACAGGTTCAGTCCCTGGTCGGGGAACTAAGATCCCACATGCTCCACAGTGCAGCCAAAGAACAAAATTTTTTTTAAAAAGAAGATCTATATTTATTCATCTTTGTCCCCTCTGCCCCCTGCATCAGTGCAACCTGACCCTCACTGACCCGGTAAACATTGAGTGAATAGATTCTAGGACAAGAGCAATGAGCTCTTGTTATAGACTCACGGCGTTGGCTCTTCCTTACAGCCTTGTACAACCCTGAGCAAATAGCTTTACTTTATGACAGTTGGCTTTCTCATGAGTAATATGGTCACAGTCTCACAAGTCCTGCCTACCTCTCGGTGATTCTCGAACCAAATGTGTGCCATGTGGTGTCAGAGCACGAAGAGGATGAGCTAAGGGGAAACTCCCTGTCTAATGAAATGAAAAGGGGATGAGGTGGAAAGACAGGTAAAAGCTAGACAAGAAAGCAAAGGTTCTCCTTGGACTGTTTGCTACCCATCCCCCAACCACCCACAGAAGGCTCTAGAAGAGACAAAAGACATCCTGTTCTCAGGATCCCTGGAAGTCTTAGGGAGCTGCCTGGGACCTGGGGGAGGAAAACACCTCCAAAAATGATGGATGAACTTCTGCTTCAAACATCTGACAGAATTGCAGAAGAGTGTACAGAGCCCAGACCCAGCAATGACTCCTCCTCTCCTTATCCTTACCTGTCTCTGCTCCTCCTTGGCCTTCTGTCTGTTGGAAATCAGACCGAGGGAAATGATGGTCCTTAACTGAAAGCTTACAATGTACCAGATGGTGTTCTAAGCACTTTTTCATCCTCAAGGAAACCCTGTGAGGTGGGCATTATTGACATCCACATTTTATGGTTGAGGAAATTGAGGCACAGAGAGGTGGAGTGACTTGCCCATTATCACACAACCAATAAGAGGTAGAATCTACATAGAACCCAGGTAGTTGGGCTCCAGCGACTATGTGCCCATCCACCAAATCACACTGCTTCTTATGCAAAATCACATTTTCAATGTGCCTTCTCTCTCTGTTGGTTACATGTATCTGAGGATCCTAAGAATCTTAGATATCCATCTAAGAGGTATATATTGATACTTACCTCCAAAGTAAGGTGTTTGGAGTGATGTTCAGCTAATGTTAATGTTAATTCATATTCAAAATGAAAATGCTTTGGAAACTATAGCGTACTTTAAACATAAAAGATTTATTTGGTTTACGAATCACTGTGCTGTATACCTGAAACAAATACAGTATTGTAAATCAACTAAATTTCAATTTTAAAAATTCATTAGTTAAAAAAAAAAAAGACTTCTGCATCCTAATTCCAGGAATCTGTGAATGCTACCTTATTTAGAAAAAGGGTCTTTGCAGATGTAACTAATTTAAGGTTCTTGAAATGAAGAGATCATTCTGGAGTATTGAGAATTGGCGGGGGGGGTACCTAAGTCCAATGATAAGTATCTTCAGAAGAGAGACACAGGGGAGATGAGAAGACGTGAAGACAGAGGTAGAGATCAGAGAGATGTAGCTACAAGCCAAGGAAAGCCAAGGATTACCAACAGCCGTCACAAGCTGGTCATCTTACCCCAGAGCCTCTGGAGGGGGTGCAGACCTGCCAACATCTTGATTTTGGACTCTGGCCTTCAGAACTGTGAGAGAATAAATTACTGTTGTTTTATTACCTATCCCCCCCACCAAAAAATGATTTCTTGGTTTATATTTTTATGTACTCTCGCATTTGTATTTCATATCTATTTCATTTTCAATATAATTTTTTCTGTTCAATGTATTTTTGTGTTCTTGTAATCTGCTAAAAAGTCTTATAAAATATGATATATTTAATTCCTGTATAAGATTTATTAGGTCTGTTTTTTATTTGTCACTTATGTGTACCTATTTGAATCCTTCTATTTTGTAAATAGTATGTTGCCGTCATTTTTGAAATTATATCTTAAAATTTTTATTCTTATGCAACATTTTCAGTGTAATTACTACTGACTAGATGACTCTAAGTGAGATATTTCCTTTAATTTTTTGAAAGATATGGATGAGGCTATTTGACATTAGTTCTTTCTCTTTTAAATTTAAAAATCAAATTATATTGAAGGATTTCTACCCCAAATGTTCCCATCTTCAGCCACACTCTCACGAGGCAACCACTTAAACCTTTTTCTCTTTAGTTCTTCTGGAGAACCAAACATTTATCTAAATAATGTTATGCCTCTATTTCCTCATTTATCAGCCTTAATTAGGATCTCCTATTTCGAAAATATTTTGTACATATCTTTTCCCCATTTCTCTATTTGAATTACTACCTTTCATCTGTTCATTCTTCTAGGAGTTCCTGGTTTATGCCAGGTAATAACCCCTTATAGTTTCATGCAATTGCATTACTATCTGTCCTCTATATCTTAGCTGTCTCATTGAGCAGAAGCGTGCATTTTGATGTAACGAAAGCTATCAACTTTTTTTCCTTAGTTTTTGCTTTTGAAGTTTAGTTTAAGGACTTTTCAACACTCTTAGCTCTCCACTGATTTCAGATATTTATTTTCACATTTAGGTCTTTAATCCAGCTAAAGTCTATCCCTGTATCAGGATTAGGTAAGGGTCAAATTTCATTTTTATTCTTCTTCACATGGTGAGATTGTTTTCCCAAATCATTCACTAAGCAAACTGTTGTTTCTCCATTAATTTATTCTTATAGTTTATCTTATATTAAGTCTCATACAAACAAGGATCAGTCTTTAAGTTATTATGTTCCCTTGGTCTGTTCATCTGTTCTCGTGCCAATTTCACTGTCTTTATTAAATTATCATCTTTCAACATTTCTTAATATTTGGCAGGGCACACTCACCCTTTGTTTTCTCTAAAATTGACTTCACTATTCATAGATTTTTATTCCTTCATATATGTTTTAAAATAAATTTAGTTGAGTTCCTCAAAAAATATCCAAGTGGAATTGTCTGATATTGCATTTCATTCATAGATTAATTTAGGAAGAATCAACATCTTGTAATATTAAATTGTCCAATCTAAGAGAATGGGATATCTTTGTAAATATTTATTCAGATCTTCAATCTCCTTTATTAGAGCTAAGTTTTCCTATAGAGGGATTTTTGGATTCTTGGATAATTTCTAGATATTTTATATTTTTAGTTATTGTAATTTGTATTTTACTTTTATAGTATTTACTGGCCAGTTTTGCTGGTGTAGGAAAGCATTGACTTTTTTTTCAAATTTATTAGTAATTTATTATAGAGTAGATGCTCCAAGTAAAAGAAAAGAATTTTAAGATTGGATAGCAAAAACTTAGGTATATTAAAACTCCACATAATGTCCACTGTGTGTAAAGTGACATTAAAAAAGTAAGGTAGGGCTTCCCTGGTGGCGCAGTGGTTGAGAATCTGCCTGCTAATGCAGGGGGTGTGGGTTCGAGCCCTGGTCTGGGGGAATCCCACATGCCACGGGGCAACTGGGCCCGTGAGCCACAACTGCTGAGCCTGCGCGTCTGGAGCCTGTGCTCCGCAGTAAGGGAGGTCACGACGGTGAGAGGCCCGCGCACCGCGATGAGGAGTGGCCCCCACTTGCCGCAGCTGGAGGAAGCCCTCGCACAGAAACGAAGACCCAACACAGCCAAAAATAAATAAATAAATAAATAATAATTAAAGGTGCTAATAATTAAAAAAAAAAAAGTAAGGTAGTATTAGATTGAGCAATTAAGGAAAAGCAAACTGATGTAACTACTGATATACTTACTGGTGAGCAACATTAAGAAGTAGGACAGCAGGGATCCTTGTTCCCTCTTCTTGCCCCAAACACGGGCAGATGTCTAGGGGAAGAGTTTTCATAACTGGATTCCAGATGCTTTTCTGTCTTTCCACCCAGACTGGTCACTACAGTTCTGCCTCTTCCAGGAAGCCACGTCTCCATCACCAAAACTGTTGGACTTGTGACTTGATTATTCCCTTCTTCCAAGGAAAGTTAGCCTGTTTGTCTTGGTTCCCTTTGTTCCTGAGTCTCTCAGGGGTGACACAGAGGGCCCACGTGAAGTCTGCACATACACTTGGTTGTCTCACAGGAGAGGAATGCTGAGGTTGTGGGATTTATTTCAGTTTCTTTGAAGTAGGAACCAAGTCTGCTTGTTGTCTCAATGGGAGAGATGAGCTCGTCTTTCCAAGTTCCTCGCTGCATTTTTCAATTCGATGTTACTGCTTCAATTCCAACAGATGTTTTTCCCCCAGGATTGTCCTGCTGAATTGCTGGGTCTTGGCGGACTCCTCTTCTCTCCACTGTCCTCAAATCTTCTTCTTGTTCTAACCAAGAGATCAGAGTGGGTTTCAATGATTGATACCCTGCTGTGGTCAGGTTCTTGTAGTTCTCCAGCATTACATCTCTGAAAAGAGTCCAGTAAAGTCCACTCTTCCTGGGTTAGGAAGTCCACAGCCACATCAGCGAAGGTCACTGAGTCCCAAGAACAATTTCTCAGACGCTCAGTCATCATCCTTTCTGCCTCTGTCTTTTCCTCAGGAAGGCAGAAAGGGTCCTTAGAAAGGACACTTTTTTCCATTTTCATTTCTTGTAGGTACTAAAAACAATTCATTATATATATGATATACACATCATATTTGTATTAGACACCACTGGTTAAGACTGCAGCTGGACATTTGAAGGGAAGAAAGATGAAATTTTGTATTCAGTTGACATTCTTGAGCTTCCTTGATGGATGTTGGAGAAGCTTGAGGCTCTGGGCTTCCCTTTAATTTATCTCTGGCTTATTCCTTTATGCGTTCAGTAGATAATTAAGAAGTTATGAGCAGTTGAGAGCAGAAACATATTCAGAAACTGTCTTGGCATTATAATTCAAAGTTCCAAGCACACTCTGAACCACACGATGACCAGCATGACTCCAGCACTGATTTTTATAAGTTGATTTTGAAAACTTACTGAATCATTTGCTGATTCTTTTGTTTTTTTCTAGTTAGATGTTCATTATACCTCTTATTTCTTTTTCTTTCGTTGTAGCATTGTCCACGATCTCCAGAACAAGATTAAATGGTGGCAGTGGTAGTGGGCACGTTTATCTTGTAATTAACCATAAAATAAGTTGGGAAGTGTTCTCTCCTCTTCTCTTTACTGGAAGAGGAGCAATTTGTAAAAATTGGTATTAATTCTTTAAATGTTTGGAGAAATTGCCTATTTGAAAACATCTGAAACCTGGGGGTTTCTTTTTCAGGAGCTTTTATTACAAATTCTATTTCTTTAATGATTATAGAACTATTCATGTATCTATTTTATATTGCTGAATTTTGGTAGTTTGTGGTTTTTAAGGAATTGGTCCATTTCTTCTACGTTATCAAATTTATGAGCATTGAGTTTCTTGTAGTATTTGTTTCTTATTATTTTAATGGCTTCAGGATCCTTTGTGACATTGGTGATTTGTGTCATCTCTCTTTTTGTCAAGAGGTTTGCCGATTTTATTGATTTTTTTTTTGACAAATGAGTTTTTGGTTTCATTAATTTTCTCTCTTGTTTTTATTTTCATTGACTTCTGCTTTTTTGTTGTTGCTGTTTGTTTTGTTCCTTCTGTTTGCTTTTTGTTGTTGTTTTCTCCTTTCTTTTCTATTTCCAGTCTTTTGAGTTAGGAATTTAGACTACTGATATATTTTCTCTTTTCTAATGTAAGGATTTAGTGCTATAAATCTCCCCTCTCAACCCAGCTTTAGATGAATCCCACCAACTTTGATATGTTGTATTTTTTATTTCATTTATGCAATTTTTTTATTTTTATTTTTAAATTTCTTTTGAGACTTCCTCTTTGACCCATGGATTATTTAGAAGTGTATTGTTTAATTTGCAAGAATTTGGAAAGTTTTCTGTTGTCTTTCATCTACTGACTTTTTTTTTTTTTTTTAATATCTTTAGTGGAGTATAATTGCTTTACAGTGTTGTGTTAGTTTCTGCTGTACAACAAAGTGAATTGGCTATATGTATACATATATCCCCATATCCCCTCCCTCTTGAGCCTCCCTCCCACCCTCCCTATCCCACCCCTCTAGGTCGTCACAAAGCATTGAGCTGATCTCCCCTGTTCAGCTACTGACTTCTTGATTTGATTTTGTTATGGACAGAAAACATACTCTCTATGATTTCAATTCTTTTAAATTCATTAAGGTTTGTTATATGACCTAGGACATAGTCATCATGGTGAATGTTCCATGAACACTTAAATAGAATGAGTATTCTGCTATTGTTGGGTGGAGTGTTCTATAAATGTCAGTTAGATCTACTAGGCTGATAGTATTGTTCACTCATCTGTATTCTTCATGATTTTATCTCTGGTAGTGCTACCAAATACTGCAAGTTGGGTACTGAAATACCCAACTACAACTGTGAATTTGTCTATTTCTCTTTTCATCTCTATCAGTTTTTGCTTCATGTATTTTGAAACACTGCTAGGTGCTGCACACATGCTCAGGATTGCTACATCCTGGTGGGTTGATTAATCCTTTATCATTATGCAATGCCCACTTTTGTTCCTAATAATTTTCCTTGCTCTGAAGTTTACTTTATTTGATATTATTATGGTCACTCTTACTATTTTCTAATTCCTATTTACATGATACATCTTTTTCTATCCTTTTACTTCCTACTTATCTATGCTATCTGTGAAGTCATTTTCTTAGTCTGTATATAATTGATAAATGTGTATTATTCACTCTATCTATCTATTTTTAATTTTTTTCCAACTTTACTGAAGAATAATTGATCTCTTTTAATTGGTTTATTTAAATTAATCATTGATGTGTTAGAGCTTAAGTTCTGCCATTTGGTATTTGTTTTCTATTTGTCCCTTTGTTTCTCACTCCTCTATTTTTTTCTTGCTTTCTTGTGAGTTACTTGAACGTTTTTTAACATTAGATTCTTCTTTATTTGTAATATTTTTTCATATACCACTTTGTATAACTTTATTGGTGGTTGCTTTAGGTAAATTACCTATGTAATTTATCACCACCTATGGTGTCAGGGTTTTTACACTTTTGAGTGAAGTATAAAAACCCTATTTCCATTTAGATCCCTTTACCCTACCCACTTGTTAAATATAATTGTCTTAAGTGTTTTCCACTATATACATTGAGCACCATATCAAATGGTACTATGATTTTAGCTTCAAACTTAAAGTATAATGAAAGAAACTCAGAGGTGTAGAATAGTCTGTTGGGTTCACCTCTATATTTCTTCATTCCAGGGTTCTTTCCCTCTCTGAAGGTCCCATCATTTGTCTGCTGTCATTTTCTGTATTAGTCTGCTCAGGCTGCCATAACAAATACCACAGAGTGGGGCGGCTTAAACCACAGAAATTTATTTCTCACAGTTCTGGAGCCTGGAATTTCAAGATCAAGGTGTTGTCAGGTTTAGTTTCTCCTGAAGCCTCTCTCCTTGACTCATAGATGGCTATCTTTATGCTGTGTCCTCACATAGACTTTTCTATGTTCATGTGCCCCTGTGTCTCTTCTTCCGGTAAAGACATTAGCCCTATCGAATTAGCGCCCCACCCTTATGACCTCACTTAACCTTAATTATATCTTTAAATATCTTATCTCCAAATACAGTCTCATTGAGGATTGGGGTTTCAACACATTAATTTTGGGGGACACAATTCAATCCATAACATTTTTTTTTATGTTTGGAGAGCTTCCTTTAACCAATCTTTAGATGTAGATCAGATAGCAACAGATTCTCCTAATTTTCTTTCATCTGAGAAGTCTTATTTTCCATTCATTTCTGAAGGATAATTTTGCCAGATATAGAATTCAAGGTTGACAGTTCTTTTATCACTTGAAATGTGTTGTGCTGCTAAGTTCTGGCTTGATGGTTTCAGATGAGAAATACGGTGTCATTAATTTGGTCTTCCTGTATAGTTAATGCATCATTCCTCTCTGATTGTTTTTAAGATTTTTGTTTTTTGTCTTTAGTTTTTCAGAAGTTTAATGATGATGTGTCTTTGTTTGGACTTGTTTGGGTTTATCCTATTTGGGTTTCACTTAGCTTCTTGACTCTGAAGTTTTATGTCTCTTGCCAAATTTATGAAGTAATTAAACATTATTTCTTTGATACAATGAAAGAACTATTTGAGTATTTTTTCAGCCACACTCTCTTTCTCATTCCCTTCTGGGACCCTGATGATAGAATGTTATATATTTTAAATATTTAGTTACATATCTGTTTCATAGATCCCTGAGGTTCCGTTCATTTTTTTTCAGTCTATATTTTTGTTTTTTTCATATTGTATAGACGCAGTTGATCTATCTTCAGGTTCATGGATTCTATCCACTGTCATCTTTACTCTACTATTGAGTCTACCACGTGAGGTTTTTTTTTAATATTCGTTATATTTTTCAGTTCTATAATTTCCATATGGCTGTCTTTTGTATTGATAATTTCTATTTTTTGCTGAGATTTTCTATTTTTTCATTTGTTTCAAGAGAATTTATAATTGCTTGTTGAAGCATTCTTATTAAATACAAGGATTTTTAAATCCTTATCAAATAAATTCAACATCATAGTCATTTCAGTACTGGCATTTTTTAAATTTTAGTATTGGATTTTTTTTTTCCTCATTAAAAGTGTGGTTTTCCTGGTTATTGGTATAATGAGTGAAATTTTATTGTATCCTACACATTTTGGTTATTATATTAGGAGATGAGTGAACTTTTATTGTATCCTACACAGTTTGGTTATTAGGAGACTTTTAAATGCTATTTAAATCTATTTTATTAGACACTCACCCTGTTTAAGTTTAATGTCTAGGTTCTGGCCTATTTTTGTGAGCTGTAGTTCCAGTGACAGTTTAGTTTTCAGAGCCCTTGACATTCTATTCTGGTCTGCTTCATTCTTTGGCATTTCTGGGGCTCTTGCTCAGTCCCTGCAGGTGTTGCCTGAAGGGGTGGAAGTTGCTTTCCTGGGTCACCTAGAGTGCAAGGCCACATTCAGCCAAGGGAGGTGGAGGGACTGAAGCCACAGGGCCTGGATCTTCTCATGCCATTGGGTGGAGAGTGGCGCCATGCCAGGCTGTGCTGATGCTGCCCCGTGGTGGACCAGTCTACCCACCAGTGCCCAGAAGAAGGGGTGGAGAAGGGGTTGGGTCAGCCCAGTGTGACTTTGAAGGCAAGTGGAACCCTCTGATGTGCCCCCTTGTGAAGTGGGAGTTAGCATTCCACCCCACCCCCCACCATTTTGGCTCTGTTGGGTTTCTTCTTTCTGGGTTCTTTGGCCAATGCCTTTCTCGTCTGTCTGTTTGTTTGTTTGTTTGTTTGTTTGTCTATGTACATTGGTGAGTCCAGGTTTCAGGCCTCTCTGGCACCCATATGAGGCATATAGGAGATAAAAGAACTCACCACATCATCAGTCCTGAAGTCCTGAGGTCTCTAACTAGTCCACCTCTTCTTTCCAGCTTTCAGAATCCTTTATTCTTGTCTGTTGGATTATTTCCAGGCTATTTAGTTGCTTTTTTTGGGGGGTGGGGTGGGTGGAGGAGGGATAAATGAGCCTACACTTTCTTGTTCTGGAACTGGAAATGCTATTAAAGATTTTGCATATGGAAAGAGGAATGAACTATTTAAATTGCATGGCTGCAAGAGCCATTTCTGGGCTTTGGTACAGAGTGGGCACTCTGTAATCATTATTGGTTGAATGAATGAAAAAAATGGAGTTTTCATACTTTAATTTCAGTGTCCTGGAGGCATGTGTAAGACAGAGCCCCGTTTTCCTGAATTCTTGGACAAGTACTTCTCAGGGCTTTTAGGCTTCATCTTTCTGAGAAAAGACCACAATGAACTGGTGGCCTGAAGGTAGGAGATTGCTATTGTTCAAAAGCGGATGACACTACTATGTCCTTATGTCTGTCTATCCATCCATCCATCTGTCCATCCATCCATCCATCTCTCTGTATATATATAATCACCTCGAGGATCATTATTCTTTTCTCTTTTCCAAAAAGAAGAAAACTTGCTCTTAAGTATTCAGACATACTTAGCATAATAAGTCAGGACTCGAAAACACCCCCTTAGCTAGAAACTTTCTTCAAGAAAAAGGCCAGTATTTAAGATACAGAAATGATAAAATTTTTGAAATTTTACTCTTAGTAACACCAGATTAACATGACAGAATGTCAGCATTTTTTAAAGATGTTAATGTTGAGATTTCAATGAGATTGCCTTCAGCTCATATTTCCTTTTCTCTGTGAATATTATGCTGCCTCTCAGATGTGGCTTTTTAAATAAAAACATCTTAATGAAGCAGTAAATAATTCTACAGTGAGGGGATCAGCTGTGAGGGGTGTGTTTCACAAAGGATCACACTCACAGGTTTTGTTTTTGTAAATCTGAATTTTACTCCCCAATGGATACCCCACTTTTTGTATTCAAGAGATGAAATACATAAGGAATTCATTAAGAAATCAGGCTTTGGTGGGGCAGCTTTGATTTGACACTTTTGAAATATGATCTAGGTCACAGTGGTGAATGGTGCAAACCTCTTTTTTGGCAACGGCATCTGGACTCGATTATTTTAAATTAGGTTGTGGGGTGCTGGCATCCACCCCTCTGCAAAACTGCTACTGCAGACAGCCCTTGTTCCCCGAGATGATATGACAGATTAGATGAGTTCTGAATACTTAGAAATAAACTTTTATATTAATTTTCAACTTTGTTGTTTCAGTACCCTGTTTTTATAAGCTTTTAGAATGTCACCTATTATCTTTCATTAGTAATGATGGCTTTCATGCCAAAGATAAATTAAACCTGGAGCATTTTATTAATATTTAACTTCTTCCTTCAGAAGCATAAGTGACACTAAATAGGTTCTTCAGCAAATATTTATTAAACGAATGGAAAATTACCCCAAGGTAATCTACCATTAAGAACACGCAGTTGTGCTCCGGGAGGTCCGTGGGCAGCTTTTGGCTACCTGCACACTTTGTCCCATGGGCTTCACTCCCTTTACATCTCCAGTGTTCAGGAATTCAAAACCCAACTGTCTCCTTCACTCCACCCTGACTGCAGTCAAACAAGAGGGTGTAAAATTGGGTTTAAACCCAGTTTTTGGCAGCTAATATGTACAGTTTTCTGATTTCAGGAATGTTTATATTTGAAAGTTGATTTTTCAGAATCAGAGTCTGGTTAAAAAAGAAAGAAAAAAATACACTTTAACATCTAAAGAGTTTACCAACTGTATTTCCTCTTTTATGTTGTTTCAGAAATAGTCACACAGACATTTCTTAAATAATTTCATAGAAACCAAATTCCAAGTGTGTTTATGTTTCAAAGATGAATGGGTTATTTTGATGAGCTTTCAAATTTGAAAGGGCTTTATAACAAATATTTTGGGAAGAGATTGTGCACCAAGAAGATATGGAATGCGGATCTTCATTTGTACCCACACGTCAGGGTGACACAATTGGATCCCACTTATTCTTCTCCCCAAGACTTAGCTTAAAAGCACCCAAGGGTGTAGACTATTAGCATCTGTCATATTATATCTCAAAGCTCTCCAAGAAACTGAACTCATTTAAACCCACCCAAAACCCACTTACAGATGAGAAAAGAGACAGGGAAACTAACTTGCCTCTCGTCCTACAGCCAGGATGTCACCAAGACCTGTTCTTGACTCCTATTCACTCCATTTGCTTTACTTTTCTCTCTATCACACAGCAATCCAAAATGGGCTAAAAATAGCCCTGGAAGATAAAATCCTGGGAAAACAATAATTTCCAAAAGGGCCCTCGAATCTCCCTTAATTTCTAACCAACGTGACTTTCCTTTGATCCACTGAACTGTAACATTCTTTGTGTCCCACTCACTTACTTTTAAATTTGGGATTTTTTTTCCCTTCAAATGATGGTGTTTGGGGTTTTTTTTGTGGGTTTTTGTGTGTGTGTGTGTGTGTGTATCAAAAAATAACTTATAAATCACAAAGTGAGAGAAACGCATTTATTTGTTAGAGAATAGCTGTTTAGAGTCTTGGGAACATTACTGATATTCCTGGGCTATTGTTTCCGAATCCCTTTTCATCTGTTTCTGGACAGGCAGGGCAGACTCTTCCACGTTAAGAACAGAGGACTCTGGAGTTTTTCAAGAAGATGGAATTTCAATAAGGGTCTCCCAGTTTCTTAGCTCTATGACCTCAGGCAACGTTTTGAGCCTCAGTTTCCCTTTCTATGAAATGAGGTGGGACAAGCTGCTTCCCAGAGGTGCGGGGCAATTCCACAAGGCAGAGGTAATCAGATACCCGACCCACTTAGGGCAGAGCCCTGATTCCAGCGATGGCCAATCAGAATGGAAGCACACAACCGACGGCCAATCAGAATGGGCGCCCACAGCCGGCCTCAGACTCCGCTCTGACTAAGCGGGTCATGCAGGGCATCCAGCCTGGTGCTGATTGAATGTCTACTGACTGGCCGTGGCTGAGCTTGGGCTCCCTCAGAAGCAGACCCTGAAATGAAGATTAAAGTGACAGCAGTGTATCTGGGAGGTGATCCCGGGAAGCACCTGCAGGGGAGCGGGAGGCACTGACATCTCTCCAGGGACGGATATCAGTGAGAGGGTCACGCTGTGGACATCAGGGGCTCAGTCCTGCTGGGAACCTCTCAGTTGACTGCTTGGAGAGTCAGAAGGCTGGTTAGTGGCCCTACTCCTGCCCCTCTGGCTGAGGGCTGCTCAGCACATTCTTGCCCACTCTGCACAAGCTCCTGCAGCCACAGGCGCTGGCTGTAGGTGTCACAGATGGGCAGACATGAGCTCTGAGGGGACGTGGCAGCCACAGCGTCTGCTACGACTGCTATTACAGGTTTTGCAAAAGAGGACTCAGCATTTAGCGAGTCTCCAAGGGGACAGTGGTCACTTTCAGCAGAGGGTTAAACCTAGGACTTCGGAGGACCTGGAAGCGCCCTGCCTGGTGTGCCGCCTCTCCATGTTCTCTGTACGGTGAGCAGGCCTGGCCTGATGCTCAAGTTCAACTCCAGGCACCGACAGCAGGCCTTCACCCCAATCAGTCATTGGGCGAGTTGCGCTCCCAAGGAAAGGAGCTCGCTACAACTGAGACAGACCCTGAAGGAGCTGACAGATAGGGGCAACAAGCCCTTCCTTCAAGGAGTAACTGGATGGCGTGTCTGTCCAGTACATTCTAGAATTCTGGCAGGCAGGCTCTCAGCTGCCCAGGGCCACCCCCTCTGAGGGTCCTTCTTTGGAGAAAAAACCTCCAAGCACTGACATGTGGAGTGAAAGAACTGGCTCACTCCTAGGAGGCCACTAGCCCCAAACTCCCTCAGCCGGCTTCTCAGCACCTGACTCTTCAGTACGGGCAGACGGATGAGGGTCACCGTCGTGGGCGGGACCAAAACAAATGGACAAATCAAACATAATCAGGTAAAGAATTATTTACACACACATTCCCGTGGTTGGATATCATCAGAAATAGAAGAGAAAATTCTGCATTTGTGAATTGAGAAGAATTATCAGAGACCCAAAAAAAACAGCCTAAATTAATTTTTTTTTAAGTTCAGTAGGTGGCATGGAAGATAAAGTTAAGGGAATATCAGGGTAAGAAGGATGGAAAAAATGGAAAATATAAGAAAATTAGAGAATCATTCTAGGAGGAACAATATCGAATTACCAAAGGTATAGAAAGAACGAACAGGAAAATAAAATGTTAAATGTTAGCGGATTCGCATTCACTTGGGTTTTTTAAATTAAATGCTTCCGCTTCAGCCAAATATTCTAGCCAAAGCTGAATTAAAGAATATGGGGCTTAGAGTTATCTACTTCCGCCCAAAACATCAGGGAGAATCGATAATTCTAAACTTCCATAGAGAAAAAAATACAGATCTTCTATTGTGACAGACACTGTGGATGTCCCCAGATCAGAAGCCTGCAGTATGGACCCTCCTGGGGGAATAATCATATCCAGGCCAGGCATGGTCAGCCAGGGCCCCTTGGCCAGTTACTGGACAGGGTGTGTTGTGGCACAGCCCTAACCAAGGAAATGCAGGGAGACATCTACTGGGACTGTTTACTCTTACTGCTACTCTCCTTGTTACTCGGGCTGTGATGTGTGGAGCTGGTGCAGCTGTCTTATACCAATGAGGAGCACCATTGCTGACACACTGAGGAGGGAGGAGCAGAGCTGGAATGAACCTGGAGCCTTGAAGAGCATGGGAAGGTGCCAATCCAACCTTGGGATTGCTTCCTTCTAGACCTCTCCTTAAGGGAGCAATCAGTGTACTCATGCTACTTTTAGACAGATGTTATGTTCTGGGAAGAATCAGAACCATGCACCCCAAAATATGCCACTTTGGCATAAGGATTATTTTGAGCTGAAAGCAGTTGAGAAGCAGCAGATATAGGAAAGGCTCTCTAGCCTCCCCCTATCTGCCTAAAAACAGGGCATAAGTTTCCCTTCGTGAAGCTGTACCCCTCTCCCCTACCAGGAAGGGAAGAACCGCCTTTATCGCTGGAGATGGAGGTGATAAGTCTGCATTAAAAAACCTTACTAGGGCTTCCCTTGTGGCGCAGTGGTTGAGAATCTGCCTGCCAATGCAGGGGACAAGGGTTCGAACCCTGGTCTGGGAAGATCCCACATGCCGCGGAGCAACTGGGCCCGTGAGCCACAATTACTGAGCCTGCGCGTCTGGAGCCTGTGCTCCGCAACAAGAGAGGCCGCGATAGTGAGAGGCCCGCGCACCGCGATGAAGAGTGGCCCCCGCTCGCCGTAACTAGAGAAAGCCCTGGCACAGAAACGAAGACCCAAGACAGCCATAAATAAATAAAATAAATAAAAATTAAAAAAAAAACCCAAAAAAACCTTACTAAATAATCCTTATCTTTCACTACTTTCTCCCGTATATTTACCTCCCCAGAATTTACTGCCTCTAGAAGCCTAAACCCCTCTCCTTTATCTAATTGCATCTCCACAATTTATCACTTTGTTAAAATGACATAGAAGTCCCCAGGTCTAACCACTCCTTGGGGCCTTTACTTTTTTTCTGTAGAGGTCTCCATGTACACATAAAAATTAAAATGAACATCAAATAAAATTTGTGTGCGTTTTCTCCTGTTAATCTGTCTTTTGCCAGTTCCATTTGCAAATGCAGCTACAGAAACTAAGAGGGTAGAGGAAAAGTTTTGCCTCCCCTACAGCTCCTTGCTACCCAAGGCAGCTTAATTAATACACATACAAAGAATCAGAAATAATAGTAGCATGGAACTTTTCAGCAGCAATATGAGAAGTTAAAAGAGTAAGAGATTAGCAGAGAGTGCGCATTTCCCTCTGTCCTCACCAGCACTTCCAGTAGGTACCCCATGGTTTCTCATTGTCATTTTAATTTACATTTGCTGATAGCCAGTGAGACTGAGCATTTATCCCAGATTTATTGGCCATGTAGATTTCTTCTTCTAGGAACTGTCCACTCATTTTATACACTTTGAATTCCTTGCTCTTTCCTTACTGATGTGTAAATTTCCTTTTGTCTTCTGGTACTAATCCCTTATTCTCTATGTTGAAAATAACTTCTCAGTCTGTAATTTGGGGAGATTAGGGCTTGCATTCTGGCTGTGTCATCTTTTTTTTTTAAAGACTTTATTTTTTAAAGCAGTTTTAGGTTCATAACATAATTGAGAAGGTACAGAGATTTCCCATATATCCTCTGCCTCCTCACATGCATAGCCTTTCCCCTTATCAACATCACTCACCATAATGGTACATTTGTTACTGAGGATGAACCGACATTGACACATTATAATCACCCCCAAATCCATAGTTTACCTTAAGGTACATTCTTTTTTTCATTTATTTCATTTATCTTTTTTATCGAAGTATAGTTGATTTACAACATTGTGTTAATTTCTGCTGTACAGGAAAGTGACTCAGTTATACCCATATATACATTCTTTTTTATATTCTCTTCCCAGGCTATTAAATATAGTTCCCTGTGCTATACAGTAGGACCTTGTTGTTTATCCATTCTATATATAATAGTTTGCATCTACTAACCCCAAACTCCCAATCCATCCCTCCCCCACGCCCCCTCCCTCTTAGCAACCACAAGTCTGTTCTCTATGTCTGTGAGTCTGTTTCTGTTTCATAGATAGGTTCATTTGTGCCACATTTTAGATTCCACATATAAGTAATATCATATAGTATTTGTCTTTCTGTTTCTGACTTACTTCACTTAATATGATAATCTCTAGTTGCATACATGTTGCTGCAAATGGCATTTTTCGTCCTTTTTTATGGCTGAGTAGTATTCCATTATATATATAGAGAGAGAGAGAGGGAGAGGGAGAGAGAGAGAGAGAGAGAGAGAGAGAGAGAGAGAGAGAGTACACTCTTGATAATTGTACATTTTATGGGTTTGGATAAATGTATTATGATATATGTTCATCATGATAGTATTATACAGAATAGTTTCACTGCCCTAAAAATCTTCTAAGCTCTGCCTCTTCATCCCTTGCTCTCTCCCCCTTCAATGACAACCACTAATGTTTTTAATGTCTCCATTGTTTTGCCTTTTACAGAATGTGGTATAGTCAGAATCATCCAGTATGTAGGCATTTCTAGATTGAGTTATTTCTTCCTTTTTTTAATTGAAGTATAGTTGATTTACAATATTGTGTTAGTTTCAGGTATATAGCACAATGATTCAGTTATATATATATGTCATATATACATATACACATATATATATGTATATATATATATATATATATATATATTCCTTTTCAGATTCTTTTCCCTTATAGATTGGTTGTGTCATCTTTGAGACTGAACCAACTCCTTTGTGATCTTAGGCAAATTACTCAACTTCAGCCTCCTCTTTTCTAACCAGGTGATATAACCCAACTCACAGGATTGTTTGGGGCATTAAGTGAAATAAAGTATGTCAACAGGGTAGTAGATTAATATATGGAAGTAGCTTTTGTGATTTTTAGAGCAAGAAAGAACCTTAGAAATCATTGAGTCCATTGATCATCAAATCAATGCTATTTAGACAAAACTTACCAGGTACCAGGGGCAGTTTTGAGAGTTTTACACATATTAGCCTGTCTAATCCTCACAACCACGCTATTCGATAGATACTATTATTACCCCAATTTTAGTATGAGAAAACTGAGAAACAAAGAGACTAGGACACTTGCCCAAGACATCTTGGAGTGGGTAAGCAAGATAAAGCTATTGATACAATTTCTGCTCTTTCATCAACTGGGAGGAGTGCTCGCAACAATTCAGTTAAAAAAAAAAAAAAGAATGTTGTTTAAACAGGAGATCATTTGAGAAGGACTGATAACCACTCCTTAGCTATTGCAAAGACATCTCAAGTTTCTAAAGAACTACTGGTTGGGACCTACACCAGGGTGCAAGGAGCCATGGACCCAGACCTGAAGTGTCAGCTACAGTCCTCCTCCCAAGCCCACAGCGCCCCAGGCAGTGTTCCCTGATCATTTCCCATAAGTTTGCAAGAAATGCCTTTGGATGCTGTAAGGAGGGACCACCCACCCTCATTATACACAACTGTGCTCTTCTGGGAAGAGAGTCTGTAGCTTCCATCAGATTCTCAGAGGGGCTTATCATCCCAAACAAGGTTAATTTACTAAACAAGCTACCAGTCTAAATCTTAAGCTCCCCCCAAAAACCTAAGAGACAGAACTTTCTTCTTTTTACTTTTACAATGAAAAGAGCTCCAGTTTCCCTGAGCTGCAGGGGCTCCTTGAGCAAGATTTACTCATGTGGATAAAGGAGAGTCAAGTGGTGGTGTAATGAGAGGGGAAAAAAAATCCATTTTTTCACACTCTTATGTTCTGTTCCTGGGATCCTGCAAATTAAACTGACAAAAAAAAAAAAAACAGATTAAGGTGAGAAAAAGTTTATGTCATATACAAATGAGGGAGCCTCACAGAAATGAAATGAAAAAATGAGTGAAAGATTGTGGAAACAGGACAAAGGAAAGGGGGTTTATGTTTCGAGGGGCAGTAAATTGAGGGAAGATAAATATATGGGGGAAACTAACGGAAGATAAGGGTTGTTTTAGTAAGGTTTGTTGGTGGGGATCCATCTCGGTATTGACTCTGTGATAAGAATGTTCTCTGCTTAGTATGGAGAGAGCACTTTATCACTGGAAATTGATGACCTGCTTTTAGGTGAGAAGGAGGAGGCCAGAGCCCTTTCTGCACCTGCTGTTTCTCAAGTGTTTGCAGCTCAAAATAATCAATATGCCAAAGTGGCATTTTTGCGGTGGCATATTCTGATTTTTCAGTGAGGGGTGTCTCCATCACTCCCCTCCCCACCTGCCCCATCCCACCAGCCTTCTCCCAGGACAGGGTCATTCACTTTCATTAAGCAGGTAAACAGCCTGGAGATTTTTAACCAGAATGGATATTCTATGCAAACAAATGCTCTGGGGACTTGGATGAGCTCTGCTCAATGACCAGAAGTTGTGAGGCCCTGGGATTTGGGCCCCTGGGGGGACCTTCCCAGTGTCAAGGCCTTTGCTGCCCCCCCCTTTCCCTGAACCATCAGGGGCACTGTTTACAGCCACTTAGTTCATTCCATCTCAACTGGAATTCAGGCTGGGCAGCTATATTCCAAATGCTTTCTTCAATGCTTTCGAGGTTTATTGCTATAGAAAGAGTTTTCTGAATTAAACCCATCTAGGTTAAAATCCATTCAAGGTTTTAGCAGAGCTTGGTGAACAAATGCTAATTCGCCTATACGGTTACACTTAGGTAAGGAAACTCGGGCTTGTTGAATTTAATCCAATACTTGGCCCACAGCACTCCAAGGTCTGGAGGGAGTTTGTTTAAGCAATCCTATTTCTCAAAGCCGAAACATAAGTAAATTAAAATTCTTTACTGTATTGGGGAAATTTGAACAGATCACATTTTCCTGGTGGTACTATTTTCAAAAGGAGAACGATGAATCCAATTGTGTGTATTTTACAAGCTAACATAATAATCTCCCTAACACCGTTCTGATGTATAAACAAACAAGTGTGGGTGCCCAAGGGGGAAACAACTGTGCATTTCAATATGAGGAGCAAAACGGGAAAGACATCCTGTCTCTTCAACAAAGGGAGATTTCTACTTCATTTTGAGCAGCATTTAAGGGTTACACTATAAAATCTTTTAAATAACATTTTATTATGATAGAAAAAAATATTATGTTCATTGTATAAAAACTTTAAATTGTTCAGGAAAGCATCAAGGACAAAAATCACCCTTGACCCTTCCCCACAAAGGTAACAAACCAATTATTATTAATACTTGCAACGAGTAACTTGATTAGTGATAGAGTTAGTTTAGGGGGTAGGGGAGTAACATTTAAAGAAGAAATGCTTGAAGATGGTCCACATAACACTTAAAATCAAAATAATAATAATAATAGTTATATATATATATAAAATATATATTAATTCCGTGGAGTAGGTATTCACCCCATTGTATAAATGAGAAATGTTTTTCTGAATGAATTTCTGCTGGCATCTTTATGAATTGTCCTATTTATAATGATACTGTTCCTGAGTGATTGGAGCAATAACCATAATTAATGATTAGCATTTAATGAGCCCTACACTTTGTCAAGCACTTATTTGATTTTTTGATTTTTTGATTTTTTTGTCAAGCACTTATTTTGATTTTGCCTCAAAAACCAGGCAAAACCTCTCACAAATAACAAACTTTTTATGACTAAAAATTTAATCATTAGGTCAAGATTAATTAGCAGGATATTATATTAAGATATTAGAAAAAATCCAGTGCCTTTGGCATGGAGCACCCGTTGAAATGGTAACTAGCGTAAAACAAAGGCTACCTCTGACTTTAGAACTGTTTTGCATCAGTTACACACACCAGGAGGGAGGCACCAGATTTTGGACCCAAGGGATGACGAATGGAGCAGCCACGTACATAATGGAGTCTAACCCTTTGAATAAATAAATATCTGCAAGTCCATACTGGTGCAAATAAAAACTTGAATAAGTAAATAAATGGGGAAGTAGCAACAGCTCTTTCTTACAGGTGAATTCCAGTTAACAATGGTATAAGGAACGAGGGAAATAGAAAATCAACATTAGGTGGATACAGACATAATAATCGTTGTAGGCAAGATCCGCCGATGGGTGTGAAAATTAGTGAGGAAACGTTTGAGAAGAAATAGGATAGTTGCATTGTCTCAAAATATCCCCCCCCCCTCCAATAATGACACTGCATAGTGGGGACCCCAACAGACAACCTTCCCCAGGGGACTGAGGGTGACCTCACCAAGGATCGGACAGACCCACATGAGGAACCCGGAGAGGGCACCTTGCACTAAGAAAGGTGCAACACCGCTTGGGTGGTTTTCCTGCTGAAAATGTGTAACCTCAGCCTAATCATGAAAAAGCATCAGACCCAAATCAAGAGGCATTCTATAGAAATAACTGACCAGTGCTCTTCAAGACTATGTTAAGGCCATGAAGGACAAAGATGACTGAGGAACTGTCCCAGAACCGTGGAGACTAAGGAGCCATGATAACTAGATGCAAGGTGGGATCCTGGAACAAAGAAGGGACGTAGTGGGAAAACTGGTGAGACTTGAATAAGGTCTGTAATTTGTGTAGTAGCAACCTTTCAATGCTAATTTCCTGGATTTGATCACCATGGTTTGGAAGATGTTACAGGAACCTGGGTGATGGTATGCAGGAACTCTCAGCCCTATTATACAACTTCTCTGCAATACTAAAATTATGTCAAAATAAAAAATATAAAGAAAAGAAACAATGGCAACAGAGAGAATGGTTTCCTCCCACTTGAGCACCAAATCACGAGTCCCACAGGTGGCTGCTTTCCGTGGCTGGCATGGATTTGTGATCAGTGATCTGGCTGAATCTCTCATGGGCAACTGGAACAGTCCCAGGAGAATCAAGGGCAAGATTTATTTAGTCTCATGAAAAATGGAAAGGTGCCAGTTATTAGTAATAAGAGAACTGGCTCTTGATCACCAAGACTGGCGTATGACTTGAACAGAAAGTCGAATTAAGGCATCTTCAAAGATATGCCAACAAATTGACTAAAATGTGTTCATAATTTAAAATGGAAGGCATGCATGATGTTCTCAAGCTTGTGTTGAGATTGCTGGGGGGCAGCAAATAATACCCCTCTTTTCTTCTCCTGAATTCTGAACTAATTGACAAATAAGACAGTCAGTGACCAGGATACCAGTTTTACAAGTGTTAAAGTGGATTGGAGAAAAGAGTTTTTCCTTTACTTTCTAAGGGCTTTTTTCTTAATATCCTCCCCCAGCCCCATCCAGTCACAGGCAGATCTGAGCCACCACAGCCCCTGAGAAGGCAGAAGAGCCCAATGACCAGATCTGGAGAGCCTGTTACCTCCAAAAGTCATGGATGATCCAGAAACCCTCGGCTTCCCCCAAACACCCATCAGAGAAATTCCCCTCTTCCCTTGTGCTGACTGGAGTGAAGGAGAAGAGATTCCTTGCTCCTGGGCTAAGATCAGAACGCTGGGGGGAGAAAAAGGGAGGATGATTTCCCTACAGCTTATATCTAAAAGTCTAGCAAAACTACATGAATTAAGGTTGCCAGGGGCTTGGGGAGAGGGATGAATGCAGAGTTAGTGTTTGATGGGGACAGAGTTGCAGTTTTGCAAGATAAAAAGAGTTCTGTGGAGGGATGGTAGTAGCATAATAATGTGAATGTACTTAATGCCACAGAACCATATACTTAAAAAATGGTTAAGATAGTAAATTTTATGTTATGTGTACTTTACCACAATTTTTAAAATTTTAAATTGAAAATGAAAAAAAAGGTACATGAATTAATAACATGGCCACAAATCAATTATGACTTTACTGTACCAGTACTATTCAAAAGCAAAATGAAATGCCATCACTATGTCTGGATTTATGCCTGCTCTGGAGAGAAGCAGAAAATGGTCTCAGAAACTTTCTTTTAATTATTCTTTCTCCAAGGACCACAGCATAGGGATGACCAGAAAAATATTTCTCTAAGCCTTTGTACTTGCTTCAGGAGTGAGTGAGTGAGAGGATGCCGTGAGTTTCCCAGTGATGAACAGGGAAGAAGCTAACATGGGGTCCTAGCAAAGATAAAGTCAGTGGAGACAGTGATTGTGGGGAAGTCATTCAGGATAGCGTTTTGTTCTACATCAAAGGCACAGATGATGGACCCTGATCAAGGTCGCATGGGGAGGTAAAGGGGACACTGCGTCCCCTTCCCAAGATCCCATCTTGACTCCTCTGGATACAAAGTGGCTCTGAGACGGCTCCAGATGGAGACTGAACCCATGACCTCTCTGCATAAAGACATCATGACACCCACTACGCCATCTGGGGCTCATAAAACCACATTCTCTATCTTTTCTTGGCTCTCAGGCTAGTCAAAAGCTGAAGGGCAATATTTGGGACGGCTCTGGTTTATTCGTGGGCTTTAATTCAGAACACATTTCCACAAAGAGAGGCAGAACAAAGCACAATAGCACTAAAGTTCAATTTACATTCTCAGTCAGTGAAACAAAATGGAAATAAAAAACAGTTGTGCAAGAGTCATTTATAACTAAACTATGGCTCCAAAAGAGCCTTTCCTATAATGTCATGGAATAAAAGACATTTTTAAACCACCAGCAAGAAAAGCTTAAGTGACCAAAAAAGGAGAGGTGAAGGCTTTCTATTAAAAAAAAAAAAATTAAATGAAATTAGAGCACCCATGGCAGCGTGCAATCTCTCTCTCCGAATTTGGCAGATACAAAGTCATTTCAGTATCTCCTGATTTAAAGTGTTTTCCTCCTGGTGATGTTGGTTTTGGTGCTGCTAGGCATTGGGAAGTCAGTGCTGTCACAGGAAATTCTGCAGGTTTCACTTCACAGTTTGGCGAGACTCCTCCAAGACCACAGCGCTTGTCTGCCATCACATCTCCGTGATTTCCAGGTACAAATTTGCCATAGTGAGTTATGTCTGGCTTGTTCTGCAAAAAAAATTTACCAAGTGCTAGCAGATGGCTGCAATTGCAACCACCATTGGCAGCTCCGCAGTTAAGAACCAGCACACAAAGCACGAGTGTTCTTACAGGATGGGAACCGTTCTACGATTGCAGTGCTAAATAAAGGGACTCCCTGAGTTAAATTTCAAACTTGATCTCCCACAGCTAGTCAGCAGCAGAACCAGAAGGAGACTCTTGACTCCACGTCTTGCACATCTTCTGCAAAGCTAAGAAATGAAAGTTCTTAGAAGAACACACACAAGCCTTCACAAGACTGGTCCATAAAGCTGCTCACAGCTCCTCGGGGTGCCAAGCTATCCTCACCACCAGGCCTTCATTTGTGCCGTATTTTCTCTGAAACGTTTCTGAGTCCCCGTGCTAGTTTGTCACTGTCTGTTTAGTGTTTCTTTTACAGGACCTTTCCCACATTATATTGTAACTATCTATTTATAGGCCTGTTTCCACAGTTGTACTGTAAACTTCCTAAGGATATGGGACATCCCTCAGTCATCCTTGTCTCCAGGGATTTCAGCCCAGTGCTTGGTACGTAGTCAGGGCCTTGTGAAATGTTTATGGAATGGATTAATGCTCCATCCATACTAAATGCAGTAATTTTCCCAAGTTAGGTTTTTTTCCATTTTTGTTTTCCTTTAATTTCTGTATGGATACCTACTAAAGAAATCTACTTAGAAGATACATTTCGATAGGGTAGGAAAGAGTTGGAGGGCAAACTTGTTTGTTAGCTCCTCCAGAACCCAATTCATAAAGTCAACTCCTTTGCTTGCCCCTAAGAGAGTTTAGAATGGCTTAATACTTGGATAAACAACAAAGTCCTACTATATAACATAGGGAAGTATATTCAATATCCTGTGATAAACCATAACAGAAAAGAATATGAAAAAGAATGTATATATCTATAAAACTGAGTCACTTTGCTGTACAGCAGTAGTTAACACAACACTGTAATTCAACTATACTTCAATAAAAAATTTAAAAAGAATGGCTTAATACTTGTTTCCCAGACTCCCTTGCAGCTCAGTGTGTCATGGGAGCAGTTATGGCCAAAGATATGTCAGTGAAGGTCCCATGGGAGGCTTCCCCTTCTTCTTGCACTGAAGGTCACCGCAGCCACCTCCAAACAGGGGGCAGCAAATGTGAATCTGAAATCCATCACACCAAGGATGGAGGAGCAGGGAGACAGAAAGATCTGGGATCTCGGGGTACATCACAGAGCAGCTGAACCTACATCGGCAACTGTTATCCCCAGACTTCCTGTTCTATAAGAAAAAGAAACCCTTCTTTTTTTGAAGCCATATTTAGCCCGAAGGTGGCCTAATGTCTTTGAACATTTTCAATTCAACAAAAAATAGTGGAGCAATTGCTCCGAGCAGAGCACTGTGCTAGTTTGAGGGGAAAGACAGAGTTTGACTAAGACAAAGCATCAAGGAAGAGGCTTTTTGGAATTTATAGCAAAGCCTATTTGAGAGTATTGTCATGTTCCCAAGTCTTATAATATTTTGTTTTTTCTGCTATGACTCCCCAATATAAAGCTATGTATGTATTTTTTCTGAACAATTATAAAATAGGTTGTAGCTTTCATGACACTTTACCCCTGAATACTTCATAAGGAATCATTTCCAGATGCAATCTAATGCTCAGTCCATATTCAAATTTCCCCAGTTGTCCACCCCAAACATGTCCTATAGTTCAGCCGTCCCCAACCTTTTAGGCCCCAGGGACGGGTTCCGTGGAAGACAATTTTTCCACGGACAGTGGGTGGGGTTCAGGCGGTAACGCGAGCGATGGGGAGAAGCAGATGAAGCTTCTCTCGCTTGCCAACCGCTCACCTCCTGCTGTGCAGCCTGGTTCCTAACTGGTTCCTGCTGTGGACCACTACCCGTCTGCGGGGGTTGGGGACCTCTGCTCTAGCTGGTTTTTAGAACCACAATCCAAGCATTGCATTCTGTTTTTATCTAAACTAGCCCTCCCAACCCCTTATATCTGCATGATATTGGCTTGTTGGAGAGACCAGGCCAGTTGTCATGAAAAGCGGCTCACTTTAAGGATTTTTTCAGATTGTTTCCTGTTGGTGTTATTTTATTTTATTTTTTTACTTTTTTTTTTTTTTGGCTGCATTAGGTCTTCATTGCTGCGCGCAGGCTTTCTCTAGTTGTGGCGAGCAGAGACTACTCTTCGTTGTGGTGCACGGGCTTCTCAATGCAGTGGCTTCTCTTGTTGCAGAGCACGGGCTCTAGGTGCACAGGCTTCTGTAGTTGCAGCACGTGGGCTCAGTAGTTGTGGCTTGTGGGCTCTAGAGCGCAGGCTCAGTAGTTGTGGCGCATGGGCTTATTTGCCCTGCAGCATGTGGGATCTTCCCAGACCAGGGCTCGAACCTGTGTTCCCTGCATTGACAGGCAGATTCTCAACCACTGCACCACCAGGGAAGTCCCTGTTGGTGTCATTTTATTGTTGCTCTGTCCCTGTATTTCCTATAACTGGAGTTATGTCTAAAAGTTTGGTGAGATTTGAGTTAAAATGTTTTTAGCCAGAACACAATTGGAGAGACATGTGGATATTTCTCACAGTTTCTTCTCGTCACACAGATCCGTGTGCCACCTTCTACTCCCAGGCAAGCTTCTCAGCCATCGGTCTTGTGACTCCGCTCCTTGTCCAGAGCTGCACACTGTCACTGTGCTTGGTCTGATGCATCTTGCGGTCACCTCCATGCCTCTGTGTGTGCTGGGCTCTATACAAAGATCATTTTTCTCCTGTAGTCCATAGTCGTAAGCACAGTGAACATGGTCCTTGTGTGTGGAAAGGATCTGGCACTTGCTTCTGATCAGTAAAATACAGCACCGGTGAAGGAAGGTCACTCCCCTAATTAGGTTGCATACAAGAGAAACTTCCATCTGGCCAGCAGATTCTCTCTCTTGCTGACTTTGATGAAGCAAACTGTCATGTTGGAGAAGTTGATGTGGCAAAGAACTGAGCACAGCCTCCACCAACTCCCAGCTAGGAATAAGCCCCTCAGTTAAACAGCCCTCAAGGATCTGACGCCTGTCAAGAACAATGAGAGCCCAGAATTGATTCCTTCCCCATTTGAGTTTCAGATGAGACCCCAGCCCTGGCTAACACTTTGAGGGTAGCCTCAGGGGATACCTGAGCCAGATCACTTAGCTAAGCTGCACAGGGATTCCCTACCCACAGAAACGATGAGATAATAAATGTATATTGTTTTAAACTGATACGTTTTGGAATAATATATTAAATAGCAATAGATAATGACTACAACCCACATACCACAATTCCATATTTCAAGCCAATTAGTCTTCAAGGACCAGCCTAAATACTTTAGTATCCTTAGTACCCTAATGTTCTGAGTCCCCATTGATCCTTCATTGTCAGAACCACACAATTCATGACTCAAACTACACCAGGACCATTAATACTATCCCTCCAACCGAGCCATATGTTCTTTGCAGGCAGGAGCCACATTTAAATGCTGCATTCTGAAGCATCATGCTGTATACATAAGAGGTACTCGCTGAACACTTCTTATTAACAACAGTAGCAATTATTATATTCAACAATCTGTTACAGTGTATACTCACTATAATCCTGGCTTACCAAATGTTGAGAGCTGTATCAGTAGCTATAATCAAACATGTCTATAATAAAGAGAGATGTTTGGCCCTGGTAAAGAAAACATTGTTATTTGGGATTTCCTCTTAGTTTTTACTTCTTGGGGAAACAATACAAATGGAGTGAGTTAGTGACAACGATGTTTTCCAGATGTTCTCTAGATATGACAATAAAAATATAAACAAGAGCCTTTTCTTATTTTTTTCCTGAGGAAACTCTAATAATAGGTTCATTGTTAAACCAGTTGACCCTTCCCCACACTCACATTTTCCCCTTAGCTCGGTGTGCCAAGCACAGGAAGGACTTAAAGAAACCATGTGTTGGTAAAGGTACTTCAGGGTCCCCAGTTCAAGATGGGGTCCTAAGCATAGTATTTCTTCCCTTAGAAAGCCCATGAAATGGGAGAAAACTTACTTTTAAATGACAAATCCATCAGCTTGTTGAAAAACAGCAAAAGGGCTTATCAGGGAATCAAACATTTTGCCTAATCGTAAAAAATTAGGTGGCAACAGAGATGTTTGTCCCAAAACTAAAGCTCCTAGTTCATTTCTCAAGGGTCTAAACAATGCAGAGATCTGACAGCATGGGTATTTTTCTCTTAGAGAAGCATGGGAGAGAATGAGGTAATTTTGGACTAACAGGGAATTGGAAGGAAAAATAAAGATATCTCACCCCAAGGGTAAGAGATATATGAACTTACACCACCCCCTGAATAAGAGCATCCATTGACAGTTATGCAGCTCCCTGCCATGCCTACCTTCTCCCCAGCACACCTTCAGGAAAGGGGACTGATGGGAAGTCCTTAAGGAAACACACAAGAAGGCTCACTTGGATGCCTTCTGTCATTAAAATACGTGGAACATCCATGAGAGAAGGACCAAGATGAGCAAACACAACAGACTTGGAAGAAAACAGAGACAATAAAGAGAGCAGTATGTGCTTGACAGTCTATTGTAAGTAAACAAGGCATCAACAACACTTCCATCTATGGTCTCCACATTGCAATAGAGCCAGGAACCACATTCCCAGAATCTCTTTCCTTGGTTGGTTCTGAGACAGTGTCTGCCCATGAAAGACACGTGCAAGAGATTAGGAGGACAGAAGACGAGAGACCATTATTTAGAGGTGGCAGTTATAATAGAACATGTGAACAGATGTTGAACTCAGAGCATCTCCCTGGATTGCCCTACAGAACTACCCATCTCACTTTTGCAGAGTGAAATTTGGTGGGAGCTTCCAAAGGTTTATGAGAATTGCAGCAGCATCCTGGGAATCTCCTGAGAATCACCAGCTTCTGAGGAGCCAAGCTAAAATTTTTAATGGCTGCTTCACTTAGCTTTATCCCCCCACCTTTAAATAGTTATGTGAACCCCTAAATCTTCGTATTAAAAGCCTTAATACCTGGACAACATACATGACTGTTTTTTTTTATACCTGAGAAAACCCTGCCCAATGTGAATTGCAATCATGATCCTTAGATTCAAGTGCATATACTGCATCAATAAAACAAGAATGGGGGACTTCCTTGGTGACACAGTGGTTAAGAATCCTCCCACCAATGCAGGGGACATAGGCTTGATCCCTGGTCTGGGAGGATCCCACATGCCTCAGAGCAACTAAGCCTGTGCGCCACAACTGCTGAACCTGTGCTCCAGAGCCCATGAGCGACAACTACTGAGCCCACGTGCCGCAACTACTGAAGTCCGTGCACCTAGAGCCCGTGCTCTGCAACAAGAGAAGCCACCGCAATGAGAAGCCCGCTCACCACAATGAAGAGTAGCCCCCGCTCACCGCAACTAGAGAAAGCCCACACGCAGCAACGAAGACCCAGTGCAGCCAAAAATAAATAAAATAAAATAAATAAATTTATTTAAAAAAAGCACAAAACAAGAATGAGCTGCTAGGAAAAAGGAGCAACTAGGGCAAAAGTTGTTAGAACTTTAAAAATTTATATATTATATATATAAAATTGTGTAAATGTATGATTATTATAACTTGGGATTTCATCTGAAATTTCATATTACTGATACAAAGTAGATAAAGATGGAATTATTTGTGGTCTATAAGGTAAAATCAAGGAAATTAGAGGTGAGAGAAAACTTGAGACTTCAAAATATGTATATGTAAGTCAAACAAATTGGTTAGATTCTTTGAAGAAGAGGATAAAGTCAATAGGCAGATAAGGGACAATAAAAGAAATAATTAATGTAAGAATATTTCTTACAGATGAACAAGTTTTGAGATTTAAAGAATCCACCAAGTACCAAACAGAAAAATTTACAAGACACACACCTAGGTACAATTTGGAGGAACTCCTAACATCAAGGATAAGGAGGAAATCCTAAAACTTTCAAAGAAGATAAACAGTTTATTTCATGAACAACAAGAATTGGACTGAGGTCTCTATCTAATGCTTTTTTTAACACTGGAAGATAAGGAAGCAGTGCTTTCCTTCTTAGGGGAAATTATTTTGAACTTAGATTCCTGTACACAGCCAAAATATCGATGAAATCTGAGCAGAGACAAGGACTATGTTGGACTTGGAAAGGTAAGCTTTTGATTGCAGGCAGCAGGCACCCTGAGGTAAGGCAGCGGTCACATGGGGTTGCTTCAGGGCTTAATAATGGCTCTAGAGACCCTGTTCCTGTCTGTCCATCTCCCCATTCTACCATTTCTAGCATCCGCTTCATTCTAAGACTCGCTCCCATTAGGGTGTCAAGTTTCCTAATTTACATGCATCAGGAGAGAAAGAGTGGAAACTCTACTTCCTTCCCTTCAATCTGATGAAACTGACTCAAGCCGTGTGTGCCCTGCACAACATAACATGTGCTGATTATCTTAAATTAATCCACAAACTCAGTCATGTGGTTGAAGTGGGAGAGGGGTAAATACCTCAAAAGGGTTTTCTTGGAAAGAAAGAAGGAAAACGGGTACTGGATTGCCAAATAACAATACACTACACACTCTTGTATCCCTTCCAAAAAAATAATTTAAGGATATACTCCAATAAAATAGAAAAGACCTTCAGGAAAAAGGATGACACCTAAAGAAGAATGGTGAGCAAAGAAACGTAGAGATATATCTGATAGTTGTCAATGATATGGCTATAAAGTGGAACTCAGCTTTTGCATAAGCATTCCTTAAAAATTAGAAGCAAACATTGTTTTTCTAAAATAAGGTAATCTGGAATCACAATTCCCAATTATTTCAGCAAAATACAGGAGAAAGAAGCAGTTAAAAGACAAAGTCAACAAAAACACCAGAGAGTTTGTCTTGAAAGGTAGGAGAGTAACATAAACATATTTATTCTCAAAATTATAAAATATATATATATATATATATATATATATATATATATATATTTGTCCAAGTGGTAGTGGTGAAATTATGAATATAGAAAAATAACAGATTCTTTCTCATTAACCATTAGGGAAAAGCATAATAAAACAACAAGGAAAAACAATTTCTTTTCTTTTCTTTTTTCTTTTTGGCTGCGTTGGGTCTTCATTGCTGTGTGCGGGCTTCAGTAGTTGTGGCGTGTGGGCTCAGTATTTGTGGCTCAAGGGCTCTAGAGCACAGGCTCAGTAATTGTGGCACACAGGCTTAGTTGCTCCGCAGCACGTGGGATCTTCCTGGACCAGGGATTGAACCCGTGTTCCCTGCATTGGCAGGAAGATTCTTAACCACTGCACCACCAGGGAAGTCCATCCATCATTTTGGTAAACACTTGTTTTAATAAACTTGAGTTTTGGTAGGGGCAAAGGGAAATATACTCTTGTAGAAGTATAAATGTATAAGCCGTCTGGAAGGGGATTTACTAATATCTCTCAAACATTCAAACACATATACACTTTTAACAAGCAATTCCCCTTCTAAGGAACTTTAAGAAATATTTGCACTTGTTTATACAAATAAATGTTGACAATGATCCATGGAATATTACCTAAAATTTAAAAAATGACCTATAAGCCCTCTAATAAAGGAATGACTGAATTGTTGAATATCCATACCACAGAATCTTCTGCAATAGTTTGAAGCAGAGTTTGGTTAAGTTTTTTCTGTAAAGGGACAGATGGTAAATGTTGTAGGTTTTGGGTGCTTTATGGTCTCTTCTTCAACTGCTCAGTTCTGCCACTGGAATGCAAAAGCAGCCCTAGGCAATACTAAAATGAATGAGCAAGGCAGTGCTTCAATAAAACCTCATTTATACAAAGAAGCAACGGGTCGGATTTGACCACAGATTGCCTGCCATTCATTTAAAGGATTTCATTTGATCTAATGTACTGATAAGAAAATGTTTCTATCATGCATTAGTTTAGAGAATCAAGTTGGAAAACAATGTACTATATGGTACAATTTTGAAAATTACATGTGCATTTACATATACAGTCAATTCTCATTATTCGTGACAGTCGTGTTCTATAAAGTGACTTCCTACAGTGAATTATCCAATACTGAACCATTTGCTCCTAAGGGAAATACAAAGTTAGGTTTCTGTGAGCTGCTGGTCACAGTATTTTCACCAACTGCTTAATATATACATAACCTTGTTTTATGTGTGTTTCTACTTAAAGACACCTTATTTACATAATACATATTGTTGATTCATGAACATTGAACTCACAGCCAGCAGCACTGTATCTCATGGGTAGAGGAAGCTTATCTGACACATGATTTCTCCATAAGACACATCACAGCCTTCCTGTGCTTAGGACACCAGGTAGCACTTCAACACCACGCTGAAATCACCACCAATGCACAAAAATGAGAAAAATATGCTGAGTGGACCACGAAAAGGACACTTCTCTACAGCATGAGCTGAAACAAGATGACAGAATGTCACGTTGTCGACCTCAGCTGAGAACATGGATTCAGGCAACTCACATTTTTGCAGTTCCTTGAATGTGCAAAAATGACCTTGAAAGTACCACGAGTATTGATTTTGAGGTTACAAATAAAATTTAGTGAGTAGATAAATTTGTAAATACAGAATCCATGAATAATGAGGATTGACTGTATATGTTTGTAAACATAGAGGAAAATATTTTAGACAAAAACACTAGAAATAAAAGGTTTACTTCTGGGAAAGAAAGGCGAGTTGGGGAACACAGAGGGAGTTACCATTTTTCTCGTCAACAGTTCTCAAGTGTTTTAATTTTTCATGAGTCCATATTACTTCTGTGGTATTCAAACTGACTTAAGGATTTTTAAAAAGTAATTGAGAATATGGCTTGCTGATCAAAATATTTGAAAGGTAGCCTAGAAATTAATTTGAAAATTTTAGCAACTACCCAAAAGTCTGTCAACTGATGAATGGGTAAACAAAATGTGGTGTATTCATTGAATGGAAATTTATTCAACAATAAAAAGAAGTGAAGTACTGATATATGCTCATATATGGACCTTGAAAATATTTTGCTGAGCAAAAGAAGCTAGTCATAAAGACCATATATTGTATTCCATTTATTTAAAGTTCTAGAATAGACAATTCCATGGAGATAGAAAGTAGATTAACAACTGCCTAAGGCTGGGAGGTTTCAGGGAAAATGGGGCTGGGAAATCTTTCTTTTAGGGGAGACAAATGTTTAAAATTATATTGTGATGATAATACATTCATAACTCTGAATAAACTAAAAATCACTGAGTTGTACACTATAAATGGCTGAATTGTATGGTGTGCAAATTATATCCTAATAAAGCTATTTTAAAAAATATTTCAGTGAGAGACTTCCCTGGTGGCACAGTGGTTAAGAATCTGCCTGCCAATGCAAGGGACACAGGTTGGATCCCTGGTCGGGGAAGATACCACATGCCACAGAGCAGCTAGGCCCGTGTGCCACAACTACTGAGCCTGTGTGCTGCAACTACTGAAGCCCATGCACCTAGAGCCCGTGCTCCGCAACAAGAGAAGCCACCGCAATGAGAAGCCCGCGCACTGCAACAAAGAGTAGCCCCCGCTCGCCACAACTAGAGAAAGCCCGTGTGCAACAACGAAGACCCAACACAGCCAAAAATAAAATTAATTAATTAGTTAATTTAAAAAAGTTTCAGTGAGTTATTTCCCTCCAACTCAAATTTAACTTCTTGCATATTTACCTCAGATGACTCTGTGTTCTTTTCTCTGATTTTGTCTTCCTTTGTATCCATCGAATTAAAAGAGAGGATTTCAAAGACTCTTAAAAGTCACATGCTGGAAAGAAAGAGTTGTTAGCTTTCCATGATAGCAGTGTTTAAAGTGATCTTTATTTTCTACTTTTTACCCTTTTTTTTTGATAATACAAGTTTTTTACAGTGAGCATTTATTACTTTAAATACATTTATATTTTTCTTATAAGACTTTCCTATGGCAGCTGTTTTGTATTTAACTTCAATTTCCAAATAAAAAATTTTAATTTTTTTTGAAATTTGTTTCTTTTTTTTTCTGATTTGTCACTCTGGAATTAAAGAAAAATGTTTCTGGGTGCTTCCCATAATATGCTTTCATGCTCCAAGAGTGAGTCATCATATTTCTGAATGGAGCAAAGACAATAAAGATACAAGTTTAATCTTCTGATGAAGCGCCCTGGCACTGTGATTCAGTAGTTACCTTCAAGTGGGGTTTGAAGGTCTAAACTCAGTCAAGGCCACTAAGCTCCATTATTTACTAAAGAGGGTGGGATCTACCCTTGGTATTTGTAGGAGACCAACAATAATGGTCCCCAATGAATCATGCCTCTTCATGTCCAGTGCCCTCTGCTGAGTGACAGTGATACTCTCTCCTTATAAGTGTGGAATCTGTTTCTCCACCCCCTGAATCTGATTTGCTCTGACCAGCTGATGGTGGCAGAAGTGACAGAGTGCCATATCCAGAGGCAAGGGGCCTTGAAGCTCTCTCCTTTTCCTGGTAGAACCAGGAGGCCACCCATTCTAGCCTGTATTGGATGGAGGAGAACTGAGGTGCCCCAGCCCATAGCTAGCACCTAGGAGTAAGACCATCTGGGACCCACCTGTCCAGGTTACCCAGGAGAAACCACCAGAGGACCCACCCAGCCCATCCACAGAATCATGAAAAACAAATCATTGCTGTTTTAAGCTATTAAGCCATTTGGGGGTGATGTGTTTTACAGCAATAAATACTTGATCCAGTAATTGAGAACTTAAAAGGAGTGAATATTGGCCCTAAGGGAGGAACGGGAGTACAGAAGGCCAGGGAACTGCTAGTGTGAGAGGTGGTGGAGTTCTGAGCCTGGCAGGGTATCAGTCTCGGGAAGTGCAAATCTCAGTGCATGGGCAAGACATGCATCCTGCCATGGCCCAAGGCTAGGGGACCATCCCAGCACTGCAGCCTCACACACACTTCCCACCTACTCATCTTCTGTTAACTGGATGAATTGGACCAAAGCAGATATACTATGGACGTGTCATCTGGAATTTCCCATCAAATCACCTAAATGCAACTGAGCAACACCCTTGGATATGAAAGACTAAACCCTGTAGCACAATCGTGGATTCACCTTGGAGGACCCTCGGGCACCTAATGGGTGGGGGCTAGTTTTGTTGCCTTGTGTTGTCACCAACCAGTGTATGGGGAGCTCCAGGGCCACCTCTGAGTGCACAGTCTAGAGCCCATTTGAGTCCTCAAGGATGGAGAACGTGAATGACGAACACTCTTCTGAAATCATTTTAGCCTTCTTTCCATTATATATTGAGCAAACATTTAAAATTTCCTTGCTTCCTACTTTATCTAATCCTCTCTTACCTGGAACTTACTTTAACTGTCATGCCACTTACTACACTATGTGTATTATTTATTAGGGCTGCTGTGATAGTTTTATGTGTTGACTTGTCTAGGCCACAGTACCTGGTTTTTGATCAAACACCAGTCTAGATATTGTTGTGAAGGTATTTTTTAGTTGTGATTAATATTGTAATCAGTAGACTTTGAATAAAGCAGATTATGCTTCATAATGTAGTGGGCCTCATCCAATCAGTTGAAGGCCTTAAGAAAGAAAGACTGAGATCCCTTGAGAAAAAAGGAATTCTTCCTCCAGACTGCCTTCAGACTCAAGTCTTCAATTCTTGCCTGTGTCTCCAATAGATACATATGTCCTATTGGTTCTCTTTCTCTGGAGAACGCTAATACAACTGCTGCAACATAGAACCACAGGTTTCAAGAAGAGAAATTTATTGTCTCGCAGTTCTGGAAGTCAGAAGTCTTCCAGAGATCGAGGTGTTAGCAGGTTTGGCTCCTTTTGAGTTTGTGAGGGAGATCTGTTCTAGGCTGCTGACCTAGCTCCTGGTGTTTTGCTGGCAATCTGTGGCATTCCTCGGCTTGTAGATGCATCACCCTGATCCCTGTCTTCATGTTTACGTGGGGTCTCCCTATGGGGTGCCTGTCCCCAAATTTCTCCTTTTCAGAGAAGACACCAGTCCTGATGACCTCATTTTAATTTGAATGCCTCTTTAAAGACGCTGTTTTCACATATAGCCACATTCTGAGGTACTAGGGGTTAGAACTTCAACATATGAATTTTGGGGGACACAGTGCAATACAGGGCCATTACTTATAAATTACCTCCACTTTCCTCCTACAATCTTTAACTTTCCATAATTTTATTCATCCTACCTACCTTCAGTGGGCATTTAGAATTTGTTTCCCCAACAAGCACCACCCATGCTTCATGATATCCTTTTGAAGAAATACTTCTGCCCTATTGTGTGCTGGCAAAGGTGCATCCAAATGCACCTCTGCCACTGTAAAAGCCAGAGACAGCTTCTCACTATGACTGATGCCAGTACAACCTGAAAGAGAGACCTGTGCACTAAGTACACCAACTGGACACCCTCTCCCAGAGCTCAAGACACAATGACAGAAGGAGTGATTGGAGGTTATATATTTCAGCAGGGTCATACTCATCAGACTGACTCTATTCTAGAACTAAGGTAATGAGTGAGTCCTAGGGCATACATAACCCCATTGGTTTCCAATGATTTCCAGGCTCCCGTTTATTTCTTGATATTCTTCCATACAAATTCCTCTTTGCTTAAGGAAACTTGAGTTTATTTCTGTTCCTTACAAAAAATCATCCCTAAGTAACACATTAATTAGTACAAGTTGTGGGGTAAATGTATATGGCAGGTTAAAGATAGCCACAAATTCTTTGATACTTTTCCCATAGAAGTGGGTGTCTTTCTCCTCCCTTTGGATCTGGGCTGGTCTGTGACTGCTTTGACCAATGGAGTATGGCAGATATGAAGCTATGCCAGTTCTAGACATAGCCTTTAAGACCAATACCCAATATCTTGCCCTCTTGGAGCCCTGAGCTGCCATGTAAGAAGCCTGACTAGCCTAAGGCCATCATGCTACGAGAAGCCCAAACCGTGAGAAGACTCACTGGAGAGTAAGACACCATGTGAAGAGAGAGAAAGGCCAAGAAAAGGCCAGTGAGCACTGAAACACATTGAGTAAAGAAGCCATCTGGAAGGAAATGCCCCAGCCCAAGGGACCCTGGTTGACCCTATGTAGCTCAGAGATTGACTCTCCCGTTGAGCTCTTACAAAATTTGTGACCCACAATATCACGAGCAAAATGAAATCCTTGTTTTAAAACCAAGAGTTGTTTTTAAATTGTTGTTTAAAAACAAGTGGTTGTTTTAAGCCACTAAGTTTTGGGGTAGTTTGTTATGTTGCAGTAAGTAACTGGAAGAAAGTAACAGATCCTCAGGAAAAGATGGCATGGAAGACCATGATGCCCTATGGGATTAAAATAGCCAGTGATATTCTGTAGCAAAACTTGCATTCCTAGGATAAACTCCACTTGGTCATGATGTATTATCCTTTTGACATCTATAGAATTTGGTCTACTAAAATATTACTTAGACTGTTTTACATTGAGTTCTTGAGAGATATTAGTCTATAGTTTTGTGTTTTTGTAATGTCTTTGTATTATTTTGGTATTCAGGGTAATGCTGGCCTCATAAATTAGGCTGAGAAATATTTCCTCCTTTTCAATTTTATGGAGGACTATATATTGAATTGTTATTTCTTCTTTCAACAGTTTTTAGAATTCACCAATAAAATCATCTAGGTCTGGCTTTTTCTATGGGAGGAAGTTTTTAACTATAATTTCAATTTCTTTAATAGATATAGGGTTATTTAGTTTATTTATTTCTTTCAGAATGAGCTTTGGTAATTTGTGCCTCTTGAGGAATTAGCCTGTTATATCTAAGTTGTTGAAATTATTGGCATAAAGTTGTTAAAATATCCTTTATTATCCTTTTAATGTCTGTATAACCTGTAATGATGTCACATTGTGTCACTCTAGCTAGAGATTCATAAATGTTATTGATCTTCTCAAAGACTTGGTTTTATCAATTTTCTGTTGTCTGTTTCATTTAATTCCTCTCAGATCTTTATTAATTCCTTCCTTCTACTTACTTTTGGTTTAATTTGCTCTCTAATTTCTAGTTTCTTGTGGTAGAAGTTGAGGTTATTGATTTAAGACCTTTTTTCTTTTCTAATATATGCATTTATGCTATTGATTTCCCTCTAGTATTGCTTCAGCTACATCCTCACAGATTTTGATATGTGGTGTTTTCATTTGCACTCAATTAAAAATATCTTATTTCTCTTTTTATTTCTTCTCCATCCCATGGGTCATTTAGAAGTGTGTTATTTAGTCTCCAAATATTTGGGGGATTTTCCAGAGACCTTTCTGTTATTGATTTCTAATTAATCCATTGTGGTCAGAGACCACCCCTTGTATGGCTTGAATCATTTTAAAGTTATTGAGACTTGTTTTATGGTACAGAATGTAGTCTATCTATCTTCAAAATTTTGATATTGCGTGGAGTATTCTATAAATATCATAGTGTAGTTCAAATCTTCAATGTCCTTACTGATTTTCTGCCTACGTCATCTATCAGTTATTGAAAGAGTGGTGTTGAAACCTCTGACTATAATTATCAATTTGGCTTTTTCTCCTTTCAGCTTTTATAGCAATTATTTTGGAACTTTGTTATTAGGTTCATAAAGGTTTACACTCTAGGACTGTGAGCATTTTCATATCCTCTTGATAAACTCACCCTTTTATTATTATGAAATAATCTTCTTTACCCTTGGTAATATTCTTCACTCTAAAATTTGCTTTGTTGGATATTAATATAGCCATTCCAGCTTTCTTTTGACTAGTGTTACCATGGTATATCTTTCTCCATTTTTTTACTCGTCACCTAATTGTGTCTTTTTATTTAAAGTGCATTTCTTATAAGCAGCATATAGCAGGGTCTTGCTTTTTCAATTCCATCTGATTATCTCTGACTTTTAATTATGGTGTTTAGTGATTTATACTTAATGTGATTATTAAATTGATTACATTTAAGTCAGTCATCTTGCTCTTTGTTTTCCATTTGTCCTATCTGCTCTTTATTCCTTTTTTCTCTGTTTTTCTGGCTTCCTTAGGATTGAGTGTTTTATGGTTCTATCTCTTTTATTGGCTATTAAGCTGCAACTCTTTGTTTTGTTAGTTTAGTGGTTGCTTTAGAGCTCATAGTATAAATCTTTAATTCAACACAACCTCCTTACAAGTGATATTACACCACTTTATGTATAGTAAGAGAACCTTATAATACTATACTTCCATTTTCTCTTTCTTCTTTCTTCTATTATTCTGTTTATTCTTTATTCTATTGTTGTCATACATTTTACTTCTACATAATTTATAAACCCCACAAACTGTTCTGTCACGTAGTCTTAGAGCCTAGATTGTCTGATCCAAAGTCCATTTTTTTAATCTATATGCTAAGCACCTTGACAGAACAAAACAAGAAAACAAATGAAAAACAAATAAACAAAAATCTTCTGCTCAAATTTGGGCTTTGACAGACCTCAGCTAGGAAAGGTTATGCTGATTAAATGTAAGGCAGATCCTGGGTAAAATGTAACACAATCAGGAAATTCAACTGTATATTAGTAGAGAGTGTTCATAGTTTGAACAATGCGTGTTCATTTAGGCCTCAAAAAGTTCTAAAGTAGCTGTTGGGATAAAATTGATAGCTTTACAGGGTAATGTTACTACAAACTATTTTTTCATGTGGAAAATAAAATACATAATGTAACAAACAGCTTTGAGTTCTATAATGAGTAATAATTGCTTACACATATGCTGCTTCTGGTATACTAGGCACTATTCTCAGTGCTGTATGTATATTAATTTATTTAAACTTATTTCATTGTAAAGTAGTCTATTTACATCAGGGCAGTGAGAATTGCTATATATGGCAATTCAGAAAATGTTTAACTTGAGAGTGTAATCAATTTTGAGGATGGTATGCATCCTGTTATATTACTTCGCTACATTGGTTAGATCATGATTTACCAAAACGGATTTAGTTTCCATCCCATGTGAATACTAAATTTCTTTCTCTCCTTAAAAAGAAAAACACTTTGCATTTTATTATTTCAGCAAGTTTTCAATCTTATTGTTTCAACTAGTACCAATAAATTTTAGTTCTTACTGTTCATATCATTTTTATGATATGGCATCAGACTCTCAAATAAATACTGACAGGAGCAGGGCTGGAATTCATGGCATAATACATTGTTTGTATAATCTATACCTCCTAAGAGATGAATAAATCATACATTCTTGTGTAACAGGATAGAAGGAGCTCCCATGTGCTCCAAAGAAGGAACTCTGAGCCCATCCGTGGAATGTCAGAGCCCCGGTTCAGGAGGAAAAGACCACTTGAGGTGGCAGTCCCATGGCTGTGGGCACAGATGCCAAAGGAAAGTGGTGACATATCACCCCAAAAGGTGAGATGGGACCAAGGAGCAGACCAATAAAGCCATCCCACCATCAAGGTTACTGTGCTCTCTGCATGGATCTGAGAACTCGTCTCCCTCCTCATCATCAGGATGAAGTAAGCTACACCCATGCTCCCAGACGATGTCCTATGGAAGCGAAGAGGTGAAATCTGAAAAAAACCCATTTGGATCAGCTCATGTGGCGAGTTGAATACACACTCAATGAGTTAAATGTATAGTGTTATAGATAGTGATACATGCTAAAGATTAAAAATAGAGCAGCCAAGGGAGACTGGAATGGTCAGCTTTGGGGACAGAGTGGTCAGGGAGGGCACCAGTGAGAAGATGACATTTGAGTAGAACCTGGAGGAGGTGAAGCACCATGCCGTGCAGTCTGTTAGAGAAGTGCATTCCTGGCAGCAGCAGTGGCAGTGGGCCTAGCCTGTTGAAAAATACTAAGGAAGCTGGTGAGGAAGCAGTGAGTGAATAAGGGCCAGGGAGGGCCATAGGAGCAGAGGATACCACGTGAGATGGAAATGGAACAGCTTGGAGGAGAGTTAAAATTTCTAGTCTTTTTCAGAAGAACAGGCTACTTGCTAACTTCAGACTTTAAGTGTGTATATTTGTTGGGAGTAATCAATAAAAATAGAAATATACTGGATAACTATCAAGAAAGTAAAGTTAGCAAAAAATATATTTTTAATTCAACGGGAGTCAAAAAGGGTAAACAATAGAAATAAAGAGAAAGCATAATAAATTGGAAGCTAAAAATAAGTTGTTAAAAATAAGTTCTGATATATATGGTATATGATATATATATACCATATATATATAAATTTTATCTGAAGAGTTGGAAAGAATTTGATTAGATAATAAAAATATAACAATATGCTCCATAAAAGGCACACGTTAAATATGAAAGGGAGGGCACCAAAAGGACACTTCAAGCAAAACACATAGATTGAAAATGGACTTGAGGACATGGGGAGTGGGAAGAGTAAGCTGGGACGAAGTGAGAGAGTGGCATGGACATATATACACTACCAAACGTAAAATAGGGAAGCAGCCGCATAGCACAGGGAGATCAGCTCAGTGCTTTGTGACCACCTAGAGGGGTGGGATAGGGAGGGTGGGAGGGAGATGCAAGAAGGAGAGGATATGGGGATATATGTATATGTATAGCTGATTCACTTTGTTATACAGCAGAAACTAACACACCAAAAAAAAAAGAAAGAAAATAAGTGAACACAAAAGCATTACAAGGCAAATATTGTACTATAAAAACAAAGCTACTATAGCAATATTAATATTCTGTAAGACACAATTTAAGGCATGGAGCATAAAAAAGGACAAGAGGGGCCATTTTATACTGTGATCAATTAGGATTTCACATGTGGCAGTAACAAAACCCAACAATGGCTACTTCAACAAAGAGAGTTTATTTTGACAATATAATTAATTCATTACCAGGCAAGCCAGACCTGCCTCAGGGTCTCATGCTGTCAGCAATCTCCTGGCTTCTTTCTTTCTCTATGTTCTGTCATTCTCATGGTTTCCTAATGATACTAAAATGACTCCTTTACCTCCTCTGTTTCAGAGAGGAGGAAGAAAAAGGAAATGCCAAGAAAGAGTGGTACCTATATCAGAAGTTATACCCATGGCTACTCCTAAATAGAAGGGAAATCAGCAAATGCAAATAATTAGCTGAGTATATTGTTACTCAAACCAAAATTGGGGTGTTGTTGCTAAGGAATAAGGTAAGAACACGTATGACGTAGGCCACGACCAGTGTTTATTATACACAGTGACAAAACAAACTGTAGTCTAACTACATAAAATTATCAGAAACTTCTGTGTACCTAACAACATCACTGAGAAATACAAAAGGCAAAACATAATTATAGAGACAAATTTACAAAATCACAATCATAGTATAAACAAGCCTCTTTCAGACACTGATAAATCAAGCAGGCAAAAAATAAGTAAGAATAAAGAACTGTCATCAAAAAGTCTACACATAGGGAGTTCCCTGGTGGCCTAGTGGTTAGGGTTCTGGGTTTTCACTGCGTGGCCCAGGTTCGATCCCTGGTTGGGGAACTGAGATCCCGCAAGCCATGTAATGTGGCCAAATAAATAAATAAATAAAAGTCTATAAATAACAAATGTTGGCAAGGATGTGGAGAAAAGGGAAGTCTTATACACTCCTGGTGGGAATGTAAATTGGTGCAGCCACTATGGAAAACAGTACAGAGGTTCCTCAAAAAAACAAGAATTGAACTACCATATGATCCAGCAATGCTACTCCTGGGTATATATCTGAAAAAATTGAAAACACTAATTTGAAAAGATACAGGCATCCCAGTGTTCACAGCAGCATGATTTACAATACCCAAGATATGGAAGCAACCCAAGTGTCCATTAATAGATAATGGATGAAGATGTGGTACACACACACACACACACACACACACACACACACACACACACACGGACTATTACTCAGCCATAAAAAAGAATGAAATTCTGCTATTTGCAACAATGTGGATAGTCCTTGAGGGCATTACGCTTAGTGAAATAAGTCAGACAGAGAAAGACAAACACTGTATGCTATCACTTATATGTGAATTCTAAAAAATAAAAACATGAATGTATATAACAAAACAGAAACAGACTCACAGATATAGAAAACAAACTAGTGGATACCAGTGGGGAAAGGGAAGAGGGAAGGGAAAAGATGGGGTAGGGAATTAAAAGATACAATCTACTATGTATAAAATAAATAAGCAACAAATATACATTGTAGAGCACAGGGAAATATAGCCATTATTTTGTAATAACTTTAAATGGAGCATAATCTATAAAAATATGGAATCACTATGCTGTACACCTGAAACTAATATAATACTGTAAATAAACTACTCTGCAATTTAAAAATAAGCAAAATAAAAGGAATAAAGAAGATTTAAATCAGTGCTACTCAAAGTTTGGTCTGTGTACCGCTGTGCTACAAAGTTAGGAGCTTATGCCAGAATGTACAGCAATTATGCCGCTAAGCACACTGTTCAGTTCAGCTAATAGCTTTTTTTTTTAATAGTAAGAGTTTCTTGTTGAAGAAAGTTTTTTACATTGGTTTACTTTCTAGCATAAGCTCCTTATCTTGTCATAGACCTGATAATGTGTTCACAGACCAGCTATTTTTTGAGTAATATTGATTTAACTCTTTTTTTATCCCCACATAAAGATTTGTTTTCTGACCAGCTACTCTACTTTGATTAATACTGGTTTAAATAATATCTTAACAAGGTTGAACCCAGCAACAGATGATAATTACTTTTTCCTAAGAGTTACTGTGTGCCAACAACTCAACCCTGACAGAAACCCGAGGGCATGTGAATAGAAGAGCCAGATTTGAACCCAGGCAAATCTAGACGACATTGCTGTTCATCGCTCTGCCTCTATGGCCAGCACAGTAGGTCGGTTCTGTGGTGGTTAGCCTAAGTCACAGTGCTACTCTCATCCTCCACACAAACAGTGCAGCGTGACACACTTCATCTGCCAGTGTGTGCACAAAATCTGTGCTGGTGCAATTTTCATCGCATGGAGAACGGTTGATAAGTTATAAGTTTGAAACTTGCACATCAATCTTACCTCCTACTAGTTTCATTGACTAAAGTCAAGTCCATTTATGAGGTTTATTTTCAGAAATTCCTGACCCTAGGGTGGAGGAACAAAGATGTTCAATTCTTGTGCTTGAGGGGCTCAAGGCAAAGGCTTGGGTGAGGTCTCATTCTCTGTTGTTCGTCTTTGGGGCACACTGAGGAATGTAGAAAAGACAGAGCCTTGTTCCACAAATCTTATCTGTGCTCAATGTTGTACTTTCAGTTCTCTGTGAATTGAGGGTAGACATCATTGTGAGGGAAATAAGGAAACACTTGGAATCATGGATACGACTTACCCGTGACTTTTACCCCAATCTCATTTCTTCTTCCCCACAGACAGGCACTGTTAACAGCTTCAACTGTATCCTTCAAGTCCTTATAATATGCAATTATATAGTACAGATTGGGTATGGGATTATCGTTTTATTATTATTATTTTACAAAAAATCCTATGTTGCTTGTATTGTTCTGTGACTTGCTTTTTTCTCTTAACATGTCGTGAAGGTCTATCTGTCAGTATATGTAGCTCTATCTCATTGTGTTAAACTGCAGTTCAATATTGTGGGAAATATACATACGCATATGTTCATTTAGAATTTCCCTATTTATAGATATTTAGGTGATTTCTAATTTTTTGCTATGACAAATAATGCTATAGGTATTAGTGCCTAGTCTCCAAAGATGGCTCCCAATAAAGTACACCTCCAGGTTTTCATGTCCTTACAAAGTCCCCTCCCGCACTGAATCTGACATTGTGACTTACTGTAGCCAATAGAATGCAGGGGAATTGGTGCTGTAATAGCTCTAGGACTAAGCCTTAGGAAAGACCGGCAGCTTTCACTTCTGTGGTCTTTGGAGCTGGCCGCAGTGTAAGAGATCCAATACCCTTCTGAAGAGAGAGAGGCCATCCCACAGAGGCCTTGGAGAAGGACATACCCCACACTTCCCCTGGAGACAGAGGCCAAGTGGAAGAACACAAAGGTGCCAGACATGTAAGTGAAGAAGCCATCTTGGATGTTTAATCCAGTTGAGCCTTCAGTGTCCTACACCCCAATGGAAAATCATCCAGCTGAGCTCAGTCAGACCCATAGAACCTTGAGGGCTAATCATGAATTGTTGTTTTAAGCTATTAAGTGTTGGGGTTTATTATTAAGTGTTTTAAGCTATTAAGTGTTTAAGCTATCTATGTGGCAAGAGATAAGTGAAATTCTGCAATAAACAGTACAACTCCTCTCCTTAACTCTGTATACAGAGAACTAAATAGCTAGGTCATAAGGAACGCACATCAAATTTTAATAAATCCTGCTGAGTTACCCTTCAAAATGGCTGTATACCACAATGATTGGGGGTATTGTTTTCTCTTAAAGTTCTTGCCAGATCAAAAATGAGATTTTACTTCATTTTGCATTTCTCTGATTACTAGTCAGTTAAATATTTGTTTTTCTTTGTGTACTGGCCATTTATGTTGACTTTTCTGTTGACTGCCTGTTATAGGAGAGACCAACAGGATTGTCTGCTGTGCTTCTCTCCCAATTACCCTTCCAGGGCGATTCTCTGTCTCAACTTCCCAGGGTTTCCAGGTACTATTGACACTGGTATGCAACTCCAGCTGACAGACAAGGTATTTATCTTCCTGCCTTGGCAAAGCCACTCTCATGTCCACAAGAGCCCCATTGTCATACATTCATGTGGGTATCCCTGATGCCCTCCCAAAGTCTCAGTAAAAAAGGAGAATGGCTGTGTGCCATTCTGGGGTGATGAGAGACTGGACGTTGTGTACATCATCCTGCTACTGGCCTTCTGAACTGTGAGGAAATTATGACCCTCAGCTCCTGTTCTGGCCACAACACCCCATCAGCTCACATTTGAGGACTGCCTAATCCCAGAGAGAGCCACCACATCTTGCAGCACTGAAGTACCAGGGTGGTTTCATTTGCATCTCTGTTAGACCTGTAACACCTTGTGGGAGGGGTTGCAGAGCACCCACCACATCTAGCACCAGTGTACCAGGATTTCCTAAGTATGAAAACACTGCTCCCTCCAAGGGGCTGCACGCTGCTGCTCTACTTGCCTAAAGTTGGAAGATCAAGTCTTTCCTGGAAGCTCTGAATCTTGCTCTGATGACAGCCCTTGGAGTGGATCCAGTTCTGGTCCTCCTACCCCCCTCCCAGAAAGCAAGAGCATTCACTTGGATGAAGCAATCGCTGAACTAGCACTCACTCCCTCATGGAGGAGAAGGCACTGTGGTCTTCTTCCTCTAACACAGGAAATGTGTGTGTGTGTGTATTTCATCTAGTTTAGATACTTTTTTTTTTAAATTAATTAATTAATTTATTTATGGCTGTGTTGGGTCTTCGTTTCTGTGCGAGGGCTTTCTCCAGTTGCGGCGAGCGGGGGCCACTCTTCATCGCGGTGCGCGGGCCTCTCACTGTCGCGGCCTCTCTTGTTGCGGAGCACAGGCTCCAGACGCGCAGGCTCAGTAATTGTGGCTCACGGGCCCAGCGGCTCCGCGGCATGTGGGATCTTCCCGGACCGGGGCACGAACCCGTGTCCCCTGCATTGGCAGGCAGATTCTCAACCACTGCGCCACCAGGGAAGCCCTAGTTTAGATACTTTTATATTGGACAATCTTGGGTTGTGTTTAATACTTTTATAATTAATAGTAAGTAATTTGAAAGGACTACGTCTGGGCTGCACCCACGTATTACATTATATTAGCGTCCTGGGACTGCTGCAACAAACCACCAGGGCAGGGAGGCTCAAACAAGAATTTTTTGTCTCATAGTTCTGGAGGCCGAAGTCTAAGATCAAGGTGTCAGCCGGACCAGGATCCCTCTGAAGCCCTCACTCCAGCTTCCTTGGCTGTGGCAACATAACTCCAATCTCCCCAGTATGTCTTCCCTCTCTACGTGTCTGTCCCTGTGTCCAAATTTCCCCTTTTTAGAAGGACACTGTCATACTGTATTACGGCCCACCCTGATGACCTCTTCTTAACTTGATCATCTGAAAAGACCCTATTTCTAAATAAGATCACCGTCACAGGTACTAGTGGCTGGAATTAGTACTTCACCATCTTTTAGGGGACACAATTCAACCCATAACATACACCAAAACCAGTGGGCTGAATGTAAGACAGCTGAATGTAGGTCTCAGGCTTCCAGAAGCTTGAACTAGTGGAATCAGGACAATTTTCTATGTATTCCAGAGACTCTGTTACATAGGAGAGGCGCTGGATATATAAGCACAGACAATAAGACTAATAACTGTTGACTCATAAGGGATAGAGATTCTACATTTGCTTTTAAGACTGAGAAATAAATTATTTTTAAAGGGGATTTGGAAGATATTTTAGGCATGGAATATTGTTGAACAAGAACCTTAGCAATATTAGTACTTTCATCCAATAATCCTATTGTTGTGACCATGATGATTTAAATACTTCTTGGTTTTATTGACTTTTCTTTTCAAAAAAAGAATGGACTATTATTTTTAATTGCCCTGTTAGGAAAAAATATTCTAACCACATGTATGGTATAATTTGGTATAATGTGGTATAATCTTTGTCCCTGGTGCCTGGCACAGAGCTCCTAGAACCCTTGAAATCTGAGTGACAGAAGTGTCTTTTGTTATTCACAATGAACCCCTTCAACCATACCTGAGTTTATGTTCATGAGGTGACTGACTTTCGGAGGGGTCTAGAGAGCTTTGGGATGGGGGCTGGTCACCGGAAAGACCAACCAAGGCATGATTAAAGAGTCACCCACTCCCAGCCCCCACCTGCCTCCCAACCCAACCTCTGCAGAGGGAAGAGGGGCTAGATGTGGAATTCAATCACCAATGGCCAATGATTTAGTCAATCATGCCTATGTAATGAAACATCTGTAAACCCCCCCTAAATGAAAGGGCTTGGAAAACTTCCAAGTTAGTGAATATGTGGAGGTGCTGGGAGGGTGGTGCACCCAGGGAGGGCATGGAAGTGCCACACAACCCCCCTTATACCTTGCCCTATGCATCTCTTCCATTTGGCTGTTCCTGAGTTGTATGCTTTATAATAAACTGGAAATATTAATTAAAGTGCTTTCCTGAGTTCTGTGAGCCATTCTGGCAAATTATTAAACCTGAGGAGGGGGGTGTGGGAACCTCCCCGCATTGTAGCCAAGTTGGCAGAAGAGTAGGTATCTTGAGCACCCAATACCTGAGACGGGTATCTGACGTGAGGGTTTCTTGTGGGACTGGGTCCCTAACCTGTGCAGTCTGATGTTAACTACTGGTAGTGAGTGTCAGAATAGAGTCAAACCATGGGATTCCCAGTTGCTCTCTGGATCATTGAAGAATTGGTGTTGGAAAGACACCATGCATTTGCTATCCTGGGAAGAAAAACCTTCTCAGCATGATTAAGGAGATAAAGGCTTGAGCTTCAACCAGTAGTGGGCCTTCTTGAGATGACCCCCTGCCAGGTGGGAGTCACTGCCATGCAAAATGATAAACTACAAAGGAAGAGATTAATTCCTGTCAGTCTCTTTCTACTGCCCCCATTTCTTGACATAAAGATTGGAAATTTAAGATAAAGTTTCTTTGTTTTAATGATTGTGCTCAAGATTTAGAACTTCTAAAGCTTGTAGTTAGTGGTAGAAACTGGAATCTTTGTTTCATCATACCTGAATCTGAACTTTTGGGAACAAAAAAGCCTACCTAAGCTGTATGTAGACATAAATGGTTTGAGATAAAATATACTTTATAAAACCACTATAGTAAAATATACTTTATAAAACCACTATAGTTTGGGAGGGATGTGTAATTTTGGGATAGACCCATAAAAAAATTATTCAGTCATGTAAGTGTGAAATGGAGAAACTGCCAGCATTATTTTATAAAGATTTGCTACACATTAGAGAGAAAGGCAGTAGGCTGGTAAATGAAGGAATTTATTGTTAAATCAGCGTTCAACACATCAGAGTTTTTCTGCCTTGCTTCCTCCTTCCTTCCCTCCCTCTCTCCCTCCCTCCCGAATATGCTGCTATCACATCTCAGGCATTGGTGAAAATACACCAGCCTGTTTCTTATGGAGGTTCAGATCAATAGGGAAAATCGACCTAATTACGTCAGCTTGCATCATATGGGTAAGATTATAACTGTGATGTGTGCCTCCAGGTGGAGTCCTAGGTCCTCTGTCTACATGGAGCCTTGATCCATCGTGAGATGATGGTGATAGGAGGGGTGTCCCTGAGGAAGTGACAGCTGAAGGGAGGAGTAAATGCTACCTAAGGGAAGGAAGTCAGGGAGAGCACGTTCCAAGCAGAAAGAACAGCTCGTGGAAAGTCCCCACGTGGAAGGGAGCCTGATGCTTTTTGTGTTTTTGAGGAAATGAGAGACCAAAAGGGCTGGAAAGTAAGAGCAAAGATAGCATGGTGTAGAATGAGGCTGGGCATTTGTGTGGGGTCAGGTCCTTTACGTAACGTAAAGGTTTCAGTCTTTGACTTAAGAGCAGTAGCAAGCTATTGGGCAGCAACTTGGTTAGACTTGAATTTGAAAGATCTTTCCATACACGTGTGTGGAAAGCATACTGAAGCTGGGTGATAGTAGAAATGGGGAGACTGGTACGGAGGCTCTTATCTAGGTAAAGGTGTTATTATCTTGAGTTATGGTGATGGCAATGGTGATGGAGGACAGCAGACAGAAGGCATCCAGAAGGTAAAACCAATAGGATGTAGCAATGGGGTGGATGTAGGGAGATGTCAAGGGCAGGGCCTAGGCTTCTGTCTTATAGAGGTACATGGATACCATTGCATGAGGGAGGGAATTTAGGAAAAAGACTAGGTTTGAGGCAGAGTTCAGGGTTTGGGGGATGTAGATCACAAGTTCAAGCTGGATAACTTTAGTTTGAGGTGCCACTGGGACAGCCAAGTGGAAATGCCAAGGAGACGATTGAAAATGTAGGGCTGGAGGACTGGGGAATAGTTCAGGTTGGATGTGTACATTTAGGAGTTGCCAGGCGTATAGGTGGCAGCTGAAGCCATGAGCTTGGAAGAGATCTCTCATTTGGGAGTGTGGAGTGAGAAAAGAGTATGGTCTAGGACCGTGCCCAGCATAACTGCCAAGTGGAGAGGTTGAGTAACAAAGGAGAAAATGAGGAAAGCCTAAAGAAGTAGCAGTGGAACCAGGAGAGCTTGGTGTCATAAAGCCAAGGGGAAACGTGTTTTCCAGAAGGAGTGGTCCAGGATAAAGTGCTGCAGAGAGGCTGAGAAAGAGAGAAACAAAGATGTCCACCGGGTTTCATAGTCTAGGGGTCCCAGCTGACCATGGCTGAGCTATATGTGTGGACTCAGTGTGGAGTGAGGAAATGGAGCCATCTTGTTTTACAAGTTTTGTTATCTATCTTGTTTTGCACTTAATTTTTGTATCACGTGCTGCTGTCAGAGAAGTGTACAATTCAGTTGAGGATGTCCCAAGCGAAAAGAAAAATGAGCAAGTGACAATCTCACTGCACTAGTTTGCATGTGTTCCCCACAAAAGCCCAGTGGGCGGAAGGCTGTGAACTGTAGTTATCAACTTTTCACATTAGGGCAGTAAAGTTTGGTATGCTCAAACACTCCAGATTCTCACTGATTGTTTTGGTTGGAGCTAGCATCTACTGAGACTCAAAAAGCACGACCCATAAAAGCAAAAAATTGATTAAATTGAATTTCATCAAAATGAGAAACTGCTGCTTATGAAAAGACATTGTAAAAAACGTTAAAAGACACATCAGAGGCTGGGAGAAAATATTATCTATGTCCAAATCTTTATCTTCCTGAAATGGGCTTATATCCAGAACATATTAAAAAAACACTTAAAATTCAAAAATAAGAAGTTAAGAGATGAGCAGAAGATTTAAACAGATATTTCACAAAAGAAGGTATACAAATGGTCAATAGACTGTTCTTCAGATACCCCAGGACCCCTTGGTCTTGAAGCCTTCACACTGGCCCATTTCTGCACCTGGAATGCTTTCGCCCAGATATCTGCATGGCTCCTTGTTCATGGTCTTCAAAGGGTGCCTGGCTTCTTCCTGTTACTCTTGCTGGCTCACACCATGATCATTTCCTCTCCCTCTTGCCTACTGCCTGTCCTGGGGACAGCATGGCTGTGTTCAAGGTACATGATGTGGTAATCGGTCTTCTGGTATACATGCCTCCATACAGTTTCCTCCTACAACGAAGAGGTCTGGCCTGCAAAACCAACAAGATACTGTGGAAATGACTGCACGTGACTTCCAAGGCTGAGTTATAAAAGGCTCTGCTGCTGCCACCTGGCTCTCACTCTGGGGGAGGTCAGGCGCCATGTTGTGAGGATGCTCAAGGAGCCCTGGGGAGAGGTCTGTGTGGCCAGGAACAGAGGCCCTCCTGCCCACACCCTGCACTAACTTGCCAGGCATGTGAGCAGGCCACCTTGTGAAGACCTTCCTGCCCCAGTGAAGCCTTCGGATGATGCAGCCCTGGCTGACATCTGACTGCAGCCTCATTGCAGACCCTGAACCAGGCCTAGCTAAGCCTCTCCTGAATTCTTGACCTATGGAAAGTATGTGAAATAATAAATGTGTACTGTTTTAAGCTGTTAGGTTTGAGGGTGACTTGTAATGCAGCAATCAATAGCTAATACATGTGGGAGGGAATAAGTAGGTCCAATCTGGCTTGGGATCTAAGCCACATTCTGCCAACTATTTAGAAAATGCGTATTTCAACCCTACCCATTTATAGGTGTAAACTTATTGCGTTTATCCCTCAGTTCTGAACCTGTAGAAAGGGGAGAAAGGAGGGAGTGAGGGGGAGGTTGGGGAGAGCAGGCCAGAGTTATAGGTAGGGATATTTTGGGGAAAGAGAAATCCTGAAAAGATGATTTTTAAAAAGCTTTAAGAAATCATGTGTGATATAACCCCCATTTCTGACCCCACCCAAGAAACCGTCAGCAAAAATACATGTCACTCTTTAAACTGTCGGGTCAGGTGGGGAACCCAGTCATGTGAAAATTGCAGACAGATGGGGGGCTGAAGCATGATTAGGTCATTTCCCCAAAGTTCACACCAAGAATGTGGCAGAGCTGCTCACCCAATGGTTCTGGAAGGACAACCTCAAGCATATGCAGTGGAAAGCAAAAGGGGCGCAGGTCCACGAAAAGGACAAAGCTTTGCTGATTAACCGGTTTTTGAAGGCAAGGTTCATAGGACCTTTCTCTGCCCTCTGTCTGTTTTTCATTAAATCCGGAATGGAGGGGTCTGGAACTAGTGCTTCAAGACCAACTCTTAAAGCCTTATTTACTCTTAAAGCATCCTTGAGGGCCCCCAGGGGAAGAAAAGGGAGGAAACACCCAAAGATAAACACCTGGCAGTCCTCACACAACACCGGGGAGAGCGGTCCGCGGTTCAGACCCGCACCAGCGGCGGCCGGAGTAGCAGCTGTGTGCGGGGCGCTGGAGCTGGATAATGATTTTACCATCTTCTCCCATTCTGCCCTGGATCCCTGGCCGCCCCTGGCCAGTCAGAGTAAGAGTCCTTCATCTGCTTTAGGAATGAGAACTGTGTGGGATGTTCCCCCAAATAGATTCGGCAGAGACAGACAGGCCTAAATAATTTGAACAGGCGTAACGGGCGGGGCTGGCTCAGTCACGTTGTCAGCAGACCACAGCAAGAGGACTTTTATTTCCTGCCATGTGTGAGGCGGTGGAAGGGCATTTCCAGGGGGGAAAGCTCAGGGGTCTGCGGGTCTGGCACCCAAGGCCAGGTCTCTCCCGAATTCACGCCACTCGCAGGAAATGGTGTTTGAGCAAAAGCGCCAAACAAACTGTTCGATAATCAGTTAAAAGATAAATCGCACAAAACAAACAACTGAGCCCCTGGAGGTTCCGAATCCTTTCTCCAAGAGAGCAAAAACAAAGAAAATTCCTAAGTTACAAACAGGAGAGTCAGGCCTTCCAATTCCAGACCTTTGCATGTGTTAAGCAAAACCAAGAATAAGCAAGAAAATATGCTATTTGAATTGCGTTCAAAATGTCTTTTACAAGTGAAGCAAATTACTTCTGCATGTTCTGAGGCTCTGCAGAGAACAAATAGTGGCCTTTAATGGGTAAAATTACACAATTTGCTTTTAACAGTAAACCCAAAGCCGCGGTGGCTTCAAATAGCATCGCGCTCCCGAGAGCTCCCTCCACGCAACTCCACTCTTAGCAGTTTCTGAGCATTTTGGAGGGACGAAGTTGTCCCCACCGGGCGCAGCGTGGCGAGGAGGGGCCGGGAGTCGCCGGCGGGAACGCGGCCTGTTTCTTTCCTTGAACGTTCTGCTTCTCTTCCTCCCGCGCCGCCAGTTTCTGGGACCGGGTGGCTCTTTGGTTTGCCCCGGTGTCGGCTGGCGGGGCGCAGTGTCGTCCTGAGTTACAGATTTATGACCAGGCCCCCGGGGGTCCCGCCCCCTAAAGATGGGTGCCAACTGCCCCGGGCGTCTCTGCGGCGAGGGGAGCCCCCCCTGAGGTCTGGCTGTACGCCCCCAAGGCTCCAACTTTGCGGCCAAGCGTCCCGAGGAGCAGGCCCGAGGGCGGGAGCGTGAGGCACGTCCGGGGACTGAGCTGCGGCCCCCGGTCCAGGCCCCCAGCTGCCCGCGCGCCCCGCCCGCCGCAGGCGTGTCCCTCCGGCAGGGGGCGCCGGCGCCGGCCTCGCTCTGCCCATCGGGGCGGGCGAGCCTGGGACCCTGCCTCCCTGCTCGCCCACTCCCGCCCCCCGCGCTTGTCCAGGCGGCCGGAGCCGAGAGGCGCATCCCGGTCGGGAGAGGAGGAGGACCACGAGTTCCTCGAAAGGGACCAACTCGCAAAGTGCCCGGGAGAAAGGGCAGCGGACGCGCGGCCGACAGGGGTGGTGGCGCCCGGACCCCGCGCCGCGCCGGTCCCAGCGCCCCGGCCCCCACGGCCCGCGGCATGGCCCGGGGCTTGGCGCTGCCGTTGCTGTGCGTCCCAGCCGTCTGGGCGGCCGCCGCTCTCCTGCTCTGCGTGTCCGGGACCTCAGGTAGGACCAGCCGGTCCGCGCCTGCCTGGGCGCACCTCCTCCGTGCGCGGGCACGGGGCTTTCGTCTCGTGCGTGTTTCCCTTCCTTCGTGATTCTGCCCGGGCCGCCGCGCCGGCGCCGCTGCTCCCGAGAGAGGGGCGCCTGACTGGGCCCCTCCGCACCCGCCTCGGCCCCGCTCCCCTGCCCGCGCCCCGCCGCGCGGGGCTGCTTTCAATAAGGCGCGCTCTGGGGACGACTAAGTGTTTCCAGAGGCCGGGGCGGGCGGCGCCGGCGCCCGCGGGGAGCCCCTAGCCGGGGGTTTCTGAGGGTCGTGAGTGTGAATGCGGCCGGGCCCCGGGTCCGCAGACGTGTCCGAGGTTCCCAGGACCTTGACTCGGCCCTGCTCCCCGAGGTTCCCTTCCAGGGCTCCTGGCCCGCGGCGCCCCCCTCTGAGCCGAGATCTCCCCAGGGCGGGCGCCGCGGTGGGACGAGGCTCGGGGAAGGGGGCTCCCTATCCCCGCCGCTTGGTTGAAAGGGGATTTGGCTTCCCTTTTGTTGGCCCCTCACCCCCTCCCCCACCGCCGGGAGGTGGCCGAAGCGGCATTTCCTGTGCCTGGGGTCCCCGGGCGGCCTTTCGGCTGCTGGGGACCTGGCCTCCTTCGGGCAGGCTGGAGGGGCGGGCCCGGCTCCCGGGTGGCGTTTTCCTCGAGGGTCGCGCGATCTTGGGCGGCGTGGACCGCGGGGCGCGCAAGAGCTGCCGCCAGGTTCAGGGAGAACCTGGGGGGACCGCCCTAGGGGGGCCAAGCCGTCCCGAACCCCGGGGCACCCCTGGCCTGCACCCCTCGCCAGATTCCCGCACCCTGCCGCGGCGGGGCCTCCAGGTTTGGAGGCTGAGGGGGTTCGCCTCACGTCCCAGAAATCCGTGAGCCGCCCCTTACACGTGAGTGGGTCTCAGTGTCTCCACTCCACGCATTGCTTCCCCCCCCCCCGCCCCCGCTCCATTTCTGCAGGAAGGTGAGAATAAGGCAACAGGCGCGAGAAGGGGGCTCAGCTCTTCTCGTATCCTGCTGCCAGCTGCGCGCTCCAGGGACCAGTCCTCCGATATAGGAATGTTGGGCAGCCTTTCCTGGGGGGCGTTTGGGTTTAAGCAAGAGCCGATTACGTCACACATCCCTGGTTACTTGATTTGGGAAAGGGGTTTGCATTTATGTCGCTGTTCCTTAAAGCATAAGCCGCTCAGGGTGCAATGTGCAATGGTAGGTAAACCAGACCTTCTAAGTCAGTCTTTGGGGTTTTAACAACATCCCTGTGGATTTCTGCACCCCTCACCCCGCTAGAATCCCTCTCCCCTTTCGAGTCAGGGGATGCATTTGCTGCGCTGTGGGAGGGGGAAGAGGGGGCTTATCCCGGCGACTCGACGTGCTGTTGCACAGCGTTTGCGTGGTGGCCTCGTGGGGATTAATTGCCCTGCAAAACCGTACCTCGCAAACTTATGCCCGGCGGCGGTTTAAGTTGCATTTGTCAGGGAAGAGTTGGAGGTGGGTGATGTGAGAAAAGGTGATAGGTTTGTTGCTTAAATAAAGGTTGTAACAAGACTGGAAAGGCTGCTCGCATTTTAAAAGCGCAGAGTAGTTGAAACATTGCCGTCGTTTACAGTGGAGTTTAAGAAATCTCTGAGGAACAAAGCCATCCAATATCATTTTCATTAATTTTTGAACCCTGTGTGGAGGTAATTTTCTTTTTCCAGTAAAATAATAGTAATCTCTATAGGGGAGGGAGCAGGGAAGCTGTTTATAATTCTCTTCCTTCTGGAATGCTAAGCTAGCTGGAAATTCAAAGAATATGATCATATTCAAAACTATGAATACAATTTTATGATTACAGGAGATTCGAGTGTTTGGCATATTTTCAGCTGTAAAGAAGAATCCCTGTAATTTGAGTGTATTTTATATACAAAACATAAGTTACTATGTAAAAACATGGAAAAGTTATTCTAAAAGGATTTTTAAGTTCTACATTTTTATAGAAGACTCTGTTCCTTAACGAGATAAATACCTGATTTGGGACCGGTGGCCCACCTGGGTAGGTTAGGCTGGGAGTTTTGGGGTCCCCCCACCCCAATTTTGACAGTGCAGTGTTTACTTCTGGCCCAGATCCCTGGAGTGATGGTGGTAATAAATAATGATAGTGATCCATTTGGAAGTAAGTAAACGAAAACATCTTGAATAAGAAGACTTTATGGAAAAAGAAAAGTTTTTATATACTATATAGTAAGGAAACATGTTTTTCTTATTATGGCTGTGTACCAAGCAAAGAAGAATCACACATTTGAAAATTTTCAATGTTTAACAGTGAGAGCAAGTTTAACCCTCACATCTACTTGATAAAAATGCCATCTGGAGACAATGACCACCACTGACCCTATGTGACATTCCGTGTGACCTGCTATACTAAACTGTTTATAAAAATGGCGATAGGTGACCGAGGGGCTCTAGTCAGTGAGGCTGAACTCTTGATTAGTAAAGCAAGTCACAGTTAGAAAACTTAACAAGAAATCTGCTTAATATTTTGCAAGCAGAAAAGCAACATGGGTTTAAAAAGGTGCGTTTACCAGGAGTAGTTTTTGGTGAGAGTGATCTGCAAATTTACGAGGCAATGTGAAATAACATTTCTATTTTTATTGCTAAACCGTTTTTGTATTGTTTGGTCAAAATACCGCCGTAATTATTGTTTGTATGTCAGTCTCTGTTATGGTGTGATTTGTAGTGAATTACTTGTTCCCCGAGAACGTTTTGTCTCTTTAGCCTCGGTTTAACCTCTGAGACATTTAAGCCTGGCAGAGTTTGGGTTTAATGCCTATCCTTTGGAATCTTTTTCTGAGATCAATGGGATAGAAATGCAGGAGTAGGGGAACAGCCCGTCTGACAGGTAGGGAAGATTAATCTCCTAAAGGGGGATTTCTAAAGCAAGGTTTCAGCTGGAGAAGTGGCGCTCCTTTAAAATGCATTCCACGGGAGGCCAGGATGTGGAAAGTTATCATTATCATTGAAATGGGAACTGGGTGTGAAAGCCTTGGCCTCCCTAATCTGCAGAACTCTGACTTCTCTGATTAAAAAGTATAGGAAATCTGTGTACTCTGTAACTCTTTTCCCAGGGAGAGCTGTCATTATACAATTCCAAGTTGTCAGGGAAAAGAAAGTGGGCTACTGTTATCTGACCCCAAGGTTTAAAACCATCTTCTAAAATGCTCGTTGATGTCAGGGGCCTTTTGGTGTTTATCGCGTCCATTCCCTGGGAACCTGGAGGGGATCCGGCAGCATCCTGTGCTTACCACCTGGGGAAGGGCTGGGCTGCGGAGCTTTGGGTTCACCCTGCTGTGCCCTACGGGGAGCTCCTTATGGGCCGTGACATATCTCTGTTCATGGTGAAGAAAGTTGTCATTAAGATATTTCCTTCTTTGGGGACCTGTGGTGACTGCCAGCTGGACTCCATGAGTACCGTGCGTGGAAGGTGTCAAAGCAAAGTAACCAGGGGGACTTGCTTTGCAGAGGAAGCGTTGCTGGTTAAGTGTGAATTTCACATGGCCAATAGTAACTTCGTGAAAGGACAGTTGGGCTGAAAGGACTGGTTTTGAAAACATGGCTTCTCAGTGACTCTGGGTTCTTTGGTTTTGTATTGTTGCACTGCATCACTGTAACAGACACACGAGGAGTTCGGTGGGTAGTGCGGGCTTCTTGAGTTTTGAAGTAAAAATCTAAGCAACAAGAGTAGCTCTGGCCCACTAATTATGGCTGCAACTGGCTGGGGTTTGTACCAGCCTCCTTTTTCTGGTATGTATTGATTCGGTTTTGCTGAGGAGCTTGCCGAGTTGGAAATGAGGGTGGGATAGCTCTGCTTGCATGTGCTGCTGTCTGAAATACGTCTGGGGTGTGATCTGTTTAAAATCATATTAGCAGAGTGACCAAGGAATTGTTGAACATTAGGAAGGCTTTTCAAAAATAAGGAATTGTGTTGGTGTGGTTTGTATTATTTTGGGGATTTCTGGTTTTTTTGTTTTTTGTTTTTCAAGTTCTATCTCTGAAAGAACCAAAAAAATCAAAAGCCAAAGGGAAGGAGATAATTACAGAAAAATTTAGCCTAATTAGACTAAGTGGCTTGTCCTCTAGAAAGTCTTAAGTTCCAGTGGGATGTGGTTGTGTGTGTCTTTAATTGTCACTGGAATGAGCTTCAGTAAGCACTCTGTCACTTTTGAGATGTTATCTGGGGAGAATGTGGCTGCTTCTTCAAATCCCCCTGGAGTGGGGGAGGGTTTTCCCCAAGTCCCAAAAGCTCCCAGCCTAATAGTTTCCACACCCCAGTGCCCTCCTGGAGGGCTAGTTAACCCAGCATGCACTTCAATGACAGAAATCCTCGTTGTAGACTTGTGCTGTGGAGTATAGTAGCCGCTAGGCACATGTAGCTATTTAGGTTAAAATTAATTAAACTGGACTGAACTGAAAGATTCAGTTCCTCCACCCCACCAGATGCATTTCAGTGGCGGCGTGTGGCGGTGGCTCAGATGGCCCAGGTACGCAGAGGACGTTTCCAGCATTGCAGGAAGCTCTGTGGGCCACTCTCCTGTTTGTCCAGGGTCTGTGTGTTGGCCACTGTTGCTTCAGGAACAGTCTTGTGGAGTCCAGAGCCAAGGAGGAGCTTCACCTTGTTTGCTTAGAGTTCTGTTTGTTGACTGTGGGAGATTTGAAGGCAAAAATGAAATGGATTGACTCTAATCTGTGGAACTAGAGGGCCGTGCCCCAAGAGGGGCTTAGCAGAGGTGTGATGATGACCGAGGCAACAAAACCTTAGCGTATATGCTTGCATACTGTACAGTGCTGATATGAGGGAAATGTTAGCTTTAAAGAATTCGCATGTGAGGGGCTAAACGAGATTATGTGAACACGTGTGTGCACACTCACGTATGTGTTCGCGTGTGTTTGGGAGAGGGCACACCGTGGCTTCAGTGCCATTAACAAAGCACATGAAATGGTGATAGTGATGACTGTTTTCCTCAAATTAGGCTGTCTGACGTAATGGGAGGTCTTCAAGTGGTGAAAGGAAACAAATGTCACGGGAAGAAGGTTTAAAGTGCAGATTCAAAAGAATCCCAGCACAAGAAAGGCAAAGGAAACCTGCCCCGGGCCCGGCACACTGGGGGCATGCAAAAGCAGTTTCCCACGTGGGGAACGAAATCACAGTAGGGGAGGAAGAGGGAGTGGGGAGATGACATTTGAGGACGTACTTATGGACGAATTCACAGTCCAGTCTGAACTGAGTCTTATGTGCATCAGCTGTGATTTGCCAAAGACTTCCTGGAGCAAGCAGATCTGTGATAATGCCTGTTAGCGGCCAACCCTCGCAAGATCTTCTCCTTTACCTCTGGTAACCGCCACGTGGGATGCGGTGGAATGTGTCTGTGGAATGTGTTTGCAGACCGGAAAGGGCTGAGAGAGGAGGGCAGATGTGGGAAGAGGCAGTAGGAACCAAGAGTAGCCTCAGAGAAGGGGAAATCGTGTGGAGTCAAGAGTCTGAGGATCTGAGCTCCCAGGCAAATGCAGGATGTGATGAGATAAGCAGGGCAAGGCATGGCGAGCTGCAGCCACGTTTTCGGAGGATAATTTGGCAGCACCCGGGGGTGGGGGTGGGAAAGCTAAGAGGGTAGTGGTTGCACCCAAGAAAGGAGGTGCATGAAGAATCAAGGGCCTTGGTCTTGGATTTGTTGGGGGGAATTCCTGGGAGGAGCATCCTGGGAGAAAACTGATGCAGAAGGGAAAGTCCAGTCATTCCTTAGGGGTCTGGAGCAGGGATGCACACAACATTTTGGCTCCTGGAAGACAATGGGCATTGGGAAGGGGAATGAGTAGGATTTGTGGGATGATGAGGAATTGAGTGAGGACATAAGAGTTCCATCTAAAATAGGGAGCAGCCCACAAATGAATGGTAAGAAGGGTGTAGGAAGGGAGTGAGGGGTCACAGGCTGAGAATGCTTTTAGACACAACCTCTGGGTCATATTCATTTCAGTGTCCACCTTGCTGTCCTATTGTAGGATGTTATTTTATGTTTTCAACTCTTATAGAACATTTGGAAATAACACTTGGAAATTGGGAATTTTCCTCCCAACAGTGAAATAACTCCCAGGTCGCCATAGTCTTTGTATAACATTGGATACGTTTCTAGAGGAGCTTAAAGTCTACAGGAAGAGTGGTGACGAGGGGGAGCTCTGTCTTAAGTGAACGTGAGACGTGGAGGGAGGACAGGAGTGGAGGGACTAGGTGGGTGTGCATCTGCTTATTTTGCAAAAAGAAACACGGAAAGGAGAAACCGTAAAGTGACACCTCAGATCTTTTCTTAATTAAGGTAAAATATGCATAAAATAGACCTTTTAAGCCATTTTTAAGTGTACAGTTCACTAGCATTAAGTATCTTCACACTGTTGTGCCACCGTTGCTACCATCCATCTCCAGAACTGTTTTCATCCCCCAGACTGAAACTCCACCCCCGATTAAACAACAACTCCCCATTCCCCCTTCCAGCCCTGGCAGTTACCATTCTACTTTCCATCTCTATGAATTTGACTACTATAGGTATCTCAAATAAATGGAATTATATTATTTGTCCTTTTGTAAGTGTCTTCTTTCACTTAACATAGTCTTTTCAAGGTTCATCCATATTGTAACATGTGTTAGTACTTTTTTTAAGGCTGAATAATACTCCATTATACACACACGCGCTCATACATACCATGCATAGACCACATTTTGTTTTTCCGTTTTTTCTGTCGTTGGTGGACATTTGGGTTGTTTCCTCCTTTTGGCTCTTGTGAATAGTGCTGTTATGAACATGGGTATACAGATATCTGTTCAAGTCCTTGCTTTCAGTTCTTTTGGATGTACACCCAGAAGTGGGATTGCTGGATCATATGGTCGTTCTATGTTTAATTTTTTGAGTAACCGCCATACTGTCAACATTTGTTATTTTCTGTTTTATTGATAACAGTCATCATAATGAGTGTGAAGTGGTTTTAATCTCATTGTGGTTTGGATTTGCATTTTTCTAATGATTAGTGACGTTGAGCATTTTTTCATGTCATTTGTATATATTTCATGGCCATTTGTATATCTTCTTTGGATATGTCTGTTCAAATCCTTTGCTCATTTTTTAATCATATTGTTTGGGTTGTCTTGGTTGAGTTGTAGGAGTTCTATGTGTTCTAGATATTAACTCCTTATCAGATATATGATTTACACATATTTTCTTCCATTCTGTGGGTTGCTTTTCCACTCTGTTGATAATGTCTTTTGACGCACAAAAGTTTTTAATTTTAATGAATCAATTTATGTTGTTGTTTTTTTTTTTTTTTTTGGTTTTACCTGTGGTTTTGGTGTCATATCCAAGAAATCATTGCTAAGGCCAATGTCATGAAGCTTTTCCACTATGCTTTTTTCTGAAAGTTTTTAGTTTTAGCTTTTTTTAGGTCCTTGATCCATTTGGAGTTAATTTTTATAGATGGTGTAAGGTAAGGGTTCAGCTTCATTATTTCAAATGTAGATATACAGTTTTCCCAGCACCCTTTGTTGAAAAGTTTGTTCTTTATTCATTGAATGGTCTTGGCATCCTTGTCATTTGCTACATATGTAGAGTTTATTTCTGGGCTGTCTATTCCATTGGTCTATGTGTCTACCCTTAAGCCAGTGTTTTGATTATTGCAGCTTTGTAGTATGTTTTGAGATCAGGAAGTATGAGTGTTCCAACCTCATTTTCTTTTTCTAGATTGTTTTGGCTATTTGGGATCCCTTGAAATTCCATATGAATTTTAGGATGGATTTTCTATTTCTACAAAAAGCGTCACTGGGATTTTGATAAAGATTGCACTGAATCTGTACATTGCTTTGGATAGTATGGACATCTTAACAAGTCTTACAGTCCACAAACACAGGCTGTCTTTCCTTTTATTTAGATGTTCTTTAATTTCTCTCAACAACGTTTTGTAGTTTTCAGTGTACAAGTCTTTTATCCACTTGATTGAATGTATTCTTAGTATTTTATTCTTTTTGATGCTTTTGTGAATGGAAATGCTTTCTTCATTTCATTTTTGGATTGATTTTTGTTAGTGTATAATAGTGCAGCTGATTTTTGCCTGTTGACTTTGTATCCTGCAAATTAGTTTAATTTGTTTGGTAGCTCAAATAGAATTTTTGTGTATCTGTATGTAGGGTCATGCCATCTGTGAATAGAGATAATTTTACTTCTTTCTTTCCAATTTTGGATGCCTTTATTTCTTTTTAAATTTTTGTCTAATTGTTCTATCTAGAACTTCCAATATTATATTTAATAGAAGTGGTGAAAGCAGACATCCTTGTCTTGTTCCTGATCTTAGAGAAAAAGCTTCCAGTTTTTCACCATTGAGTATGAAGTTAGCTGTAGGCTTATCATTTATGGCCTTTACTATGTTAAGATAGTTTCCTTCTATTCTTAGTTCATTCTGACATATTTTTGTATGAACATGTTAATGTTCTACATGTTCAAAAAATAAAGTTAAATCACTGAAAATGGCAGGAAACTAAAATTGAATACAAACAAGTAAGTCCAACTATAAAAGAAACCTATTGGGTGGGCCGAGAAGTGCCTTCGGTTTTTTAAGTAAAAATAAAAAAGACACATTTTTCATTTTCACCAAGAACTTTATCGAACAGCATATTCACCCTTTTGTTCCACTACTTTCTGCCATTTTCCAGGCAACTTCATAATTCCATCTTCCCAAAACTTTTTATCTTTTTGAGCAAAGAACTGTTCCAGGTACCTTTTATAGCCTTCCAGGGAATTGAAATTTTTTCCATTAAGAGAATTTTGTAAAGACTGAAATAAATGGAAATCTAAAGGTGCAATGTCTGATGAATACAGCAGATGAATCAGAACTTCCAGCCAAGCTGTAACAGTTTTTGCCTGGTCATCAAAGAAACATGGGGTCCTACATTATCCTGATGGAAAATTTGTTTTTTGTTGACTAATTCTGGATGCTTTTCGTGGAGTGTCACTTTCAGTTGGTCTAATGGGTAGCAGTACTTGTTGGAATTAATCGTTTGGTTTTCCGGAAGGAGCTCATAATAGAGGACTCCCTTCCAATCCCACCAGAAACACAACATCACCTTCTTTGGATGAAGACCGGCCTTTGGTGTGGTTGGTGGTGGTTCATTTCTCTTGCCTCACGATCTCTTCTGTTCCATGTTGTTGTACAGTATCCACTTTTCATCGCCTGTCACGATTTGTTTCAAAAACAGAACATTTTCATTACGTTTAAGTAGAGAATCGCATGGGAAATACGGTCAAGAAGGTTTTTTTCACTTAACTTATGTGGAACACAAACATCAAAGTGATTCACATAACCAAGCTGGTGCAAATGATTTTCAACGCTGAATTTGGATATTTTGACTATGTTGGCTATTTCCCGCGTGGTATAACATTGATTGTTCTCAATTTATGTCTCGATTTGGTCACCATCAACTTCAACTGGTCTACTTGACCGTGGAGCATTGTCCAGTGAGAAATCTCCATCACGAAACTTCGCAAACCACTTTTGACACATTCGATCAGTCACAGCACCTTCTCCATACACTACACAAATCTTTTTTTGCATTTCAGTTGCATTTGTACCTTTCTTGAAATAATAAAGCAGGAACTTCCCTGGTGGTCCAGTGGTAAAGAATCCACCTTTCAATGCAGGGGATGCGGGTTCTATCCCTGGTCGGGGAACTAAGATCCCGCATGCTGCGGGGCAACTAAGCCTGCGCGCCACAACTACTGAGCTCGCGCACATCAACTAGAGAGCCCGCGTGCCACAGACTACAGAGCCTGTGGGCTCTGGAGCCTGTGCCACAACTAGAGAAGAGAAAACCCGCACACCACAACTAGAGAGAAGCCCGTACGCTTCAACGAAGATCCCACGTGCTGAAACGAAGATCCCGCCTGCCGCAACAAAGACCCGATGCAGCCAAATAAATAAATAAATAAATAAATAATAAAAGAAATAATAAAGCATAATAGGCTGAAAATGTTGCTTTTTTTCTTCCATCTTCAGTATTAAAAAGGCTATACAAAAATTCACCAATTTTGATAAGTCTTTTTTTAAATGCGCACTGATATGACAGCTGTCACATACAGTCTAATGAAAGAGTTTCCCATGAAGTTAAAGACAACTAAGTGCTACTAGAGCTGTCTTACAGAAAAAACCGAATGAACCTTTTGGCCAACCCAATAGTTCAAGTGAATGTGGACCCAGTACTTTGACTATACATCCTCAGTCTAGATGGAAAACAAAGCAAAACAAAACCTGAAAACAAATCTTGCACTTTTAGGGGTTTGTTTTTCATAGCAGTAGGGGTGTAACAATTGTGAGACTGTTTTGTGTGAATACACACACATTTACATATATGTGTAAAATAATGTATGTTAGGATTATAAATTCATAGTTCATAAAATAGATTTTTTTCTATACATAACAGTTATTTCTAGCACCTCATTAGGAATGAGCCCTATTAGTGCCCAGATCTTGGTTTCTAAATACTGTTACACATTATAGGAACTAGGATACCTTGGAGAAATGACTGATTATGGGGCCAGGATAGGGAAAAATATAAGATGAGCCAGGAGCGTAATCTTGTGATAGAAAGTGAACAGAAACAATGGGAACATATCAAATGTACAGTTGCCAGTTTGGAGGCGTTCCAGTGGTCAAATCTCCGACAGGTTAAGTGTCAAATAAATAAGGACAAGCATGGATTATACGTGGAACAAAATAGGAATCTATGATTCAACATCGATAAGTAAATAAGTACAATTGCCCCTCTGTATCTGTGGATTCTGCATCCTCGGATTCAACCAACCATGGATCAAAAATATTTTAAAAATTCCAGAATGTTCCAAAAAGCAGAACCTGCATTTTCTGCACGCTGGCAACTATTTACATAACATTTACATTCTATTTACAGCCTTTTACATAACATTTGCATTGTATCAGGTGTTATAAGTCATCTAGAAATGATGTAAAGTATACGGGAGGATGTGTGTGTAGGTAATATGCAAATTCTACTGCCATTTTATTTTATTTATTTTTAAAAAATTTATTTATTTATTTATTTTTGGCTGTGTTGGGTCTTCGTTTCTGTGCGAGGGCTTTCTCTAGTTGCGGCAAGCGGGGGCCACTCTTAATCGCGGTGCGCGGGCCTCTCACTATCGCGGCCTCTCTTGCTGCGGAGCACAGGCTCCAGACGCGCAGGCTCAGTAGTTGTGGCTCACGGAAGCCTAGTTACTCCGCGGCATGTGAGATCCTCCCAGACCAGGGCTCGAACCCGCGTCCCCTGCATTGGCAGGCAGACTCTCAACCACTGCGCCACCAGGGAAGCCCCTACTGCCATTTTATATAAGGGACTTGAGCATCCTCGGATTTTGGTATCCGCAGGGGGTTGGGGGTAGTGGGGTGGTCCTGGAACAATTCCGCACAGATACTGAGGGACAACTATATAGTTAAATACATGCATTATTTTCCTAGGGCTGCTGTAATAAAGTACCACAAACTGGGTGACTTAAAACAAGAAAAATTGATTTTCTCACAGTTTTGGAGCCTGCAAGTCCAAAATCAAGGTGTCAGCAGTCCATGCTCCCTCCGAAGGCCCTGAGGGAGAATCCTTTTTTGCCTCTTTCAGTTCCTGGTGGCTCCCATTGTCCCTTGGCTTGTGGCAGCATCACTCCAATCTCTACTCCATCTTCACATGCCCTTCTTTCCTAGATGTCTCTCTGTGTCCATTCCTCTTCTTATAAGGGATGGCAGTTATTGGATTTAGGCCCACTTTAAATCCAGGATGATTTCATCTTGAGATCCTCAACTCATTACTTCTGCAAAAACTATTTTCAAATAAGGTCACATTTGAAGTTTTGGATGGATATGAATTTTGGGGGACACTATTTAACCCACTACATTACATAAATGAACAGAATAGAGAGGGAACAGAGGACACTTCCTAACAGTAAAATGCCAGCTAATAAAATTGAGGTGACTTTAAAAAGTTATGATTTGCAACAATAATTGTGCAAATTGATTTGGGTGATGAATGTTGAATGCAATTAAATGGGGCCATGTTTGATGGGGAGCAGGGAGTGTCCATGGCTCAGAGTATTTCCCCACAGAGCCTTTATTTGCAAGGGGGCAACTAGCAGCTACAGACTGGAGAAAGCAGACATCACCTAACTGGGTGACCAAGGCTCACATCACCACTGTGGGCAGGTGGACATAGTCCTTCCAACAAGGGCATTGATTAGCCTGCATTCCAGCTGGGGATGCAGAACCTGAGTCTCATGGTGACAAAAACCAGCAAGCCCAAATGGAGGGGCATTTTATTAAACAACTGGCCTGTAGTAGAAAACCTCAGTGTCGTGAAGGAAAAAAAACAGCCAAGAAACGGGTCCAGCTTAAAGGAGACGACAGGAGGAGACAAGTAAATGCAGAGTGTGATTCTGGACAGGACTGGGTTAGAGTGAAAACTGCCGTGCACATCATTGGAACCTCTGATGAAATTGGAATATGGAGGTAAAGTATTTAAAAGTGTGGTCAAAGTTCACTTCCCTGAGTTTGTCAATTGTACGGAGATTCTGTAAGAGGACATCTTTGGTCTTAGGAAGTATGTACTCAGCATTAAGGGGTAAAAAGCATGATGTCTGCAACCTACTCTCAGATAGTTCAGAATAAAAAAACCGTGTGACTATGGAGACAGAAAGGTGAAGTATGTGGGTGAAATGTGAAAAATTAGTGAATCTGGGTAACGAGTATGGGGGAGTTTAATGCATGAATCTTCCAACTTTTAGGTAAATTTGAAATTATTTCAAAATAAAGGACTAAAATCATGTTCATTGACACAAATGTATGACTGTAACCAGTGGAATCAACAATAGAGTTCAGCATATTCTCTTAAGAGAAAGGCTCAAATAGTTATAATTTTATGGGAAATGGTGTCACACCTCACCCAGGGATGGGGCAGGGCAGGCTCCGTGTGCCTTTCAGGCCAGACAGAGTTTCATCAAAGAATGAAAATCACCAAGTCTTAGTCCAGTTTCTGGATCGCCAGAACTTTTTTTTGTTTGTTTGGTTTTTTTTTTCTCTTTTTTTCAATCGCCAGAATTTCTAACATGTTTTTCCTTAGCCTTTTATTATAGAAAACTTCAAACATACATAAAATTAGACTAGTACAGGGACCCTCTATATATTTTTCATCCAGCTTCAACAATTACCACGTTCTGTCAATTTCATTTCATTTCTTCTGGCCCACTTAACGTGTCCCGGACAGCTTTAATTTTTCACTTGTAAATACTTCAGCATGAATGGTATGAACTGTTTTCCACATAATCTCTATACTGTTATCACAGGCAAGTGTTACTTGATACCCAGGCGCTGCCCAGCTTTCCTGGCTTCCTGGAAAATGGCCTTTTATACTTGGTTTGTTCACAGCAGGACCCAGGTAAGGCGCGCCCATGAACCTTGGTTTTCACCATCAGAACGGCCTTCAACGAGGGGGGAGTCCTATTGGATCTGAGGTTCTAAATGTCAGCAGGTGTAGGCACTGCTTCTCTGCATTCTCAAGCCTACACTCTATGCAGCAGGGACCTGCACAGAGCTGAGTCCTGGTGCAGAGGCCCGGGTACCCCCCTCGGAGGAGCGAAGTTCGTGCTGTGTGTGTGTGGGACACAGGGAGGGACCCATGAGCTGTGTTCAATCCAGCCCTTCATTCTGGACCCCTTTTTTGGCGGGAAGCTCCTATGACTGCCTCCAGGAAAAATGCCCTGCAGAGACCAGGGCATGGAGCAGGCCAGTCTACACCCTTCTCAGAGCCCGGGCTTATTAACACACAGATCTTTAAGGTGTAGAAAGGGAGGGAGGAAGACATTTTAGCTTTCAGGTGTGTACTGTCCCCCGCCCCCCCTTTCAACAACATAACACAAGACTAAGTTTTGTGCTTCCTGGTTTGACACCCCACTGGCAAATCCAGACTGTCGCTTGGAGAGAATGTGTTTACCAAATATAGGACAGATGAGGGGGTCTGTATCCAGAATACATAAAGAAGTCATAAATAAAGAAAGCAAATGTTCCAGTTAAAAGAGGGACACAGAGTACAGCAGGCAGTTTGCAGAAAAACAAATACAAACGGCCCAAAACTTAAGAGTTTGGCCTTAGGATTCAAGAAAACGCAAATTATGAGGCAGTTATCCCAACGTTCTTGTGACTGAGCTTTGCCTGAAGTCAGAAGTGGGTAATAAGGAGCATGTTAGTAATGATGCGGGGAGGGTGGGTGGCACAGTGGTGTGTAAGTTACCACTTTGAGGGCGGTGTGACATTTAAAATACACACATTCTGTGGCCTGCTCTAAAAAAAATACGTGCATGCCTGGGAGGCGTCCTGTTCACAGCTCCACCATTTCTAATAGCGAAATTTGGAAATATTGACATGCCTTTTAATGGGAGCCAAATAATCGAACTGGCACCATGTCTCAATTGTGGATTATTGTACGGTGGCTAAAATGAAGATGGAAATCTGTGGATGTCAACAGAGGGAGAGTTCAAAGCAAGATTCTGGATAAGGAGAAAATCAAGTTGCACAGGGATATGTGCTGCATGGGATTGATCTAAAAATCCCACCTCCCTCCCCCATTTCTGTGGATATAACGGTCTCTAGAATGAGGTCTCCAATCTACACGTCAGACTGACAACAGTGGTTACCCTGGGGGAGATGGGAAGACGTAGGAATCTTCAGGATCTTTGATTCCATCATATCTCCTGTGCTAGGGATTACTTTACTGGATCCTGTCTTTTAGCTCCTGAGGGATGACATTTATGTCTACACATTTAGATAAATTAGCAGGAACCTGTTACACGATGACTTCCTCCCTCCCATCATCTTTCTCTTTGCTTTGTGAAAAGTTCTCATCCAGCTCTGGCCAGAGGGGAAGGGGAAGGAAAAACATGGCAAGTCAATTTGTTGAGGAGATTGTGGAAGTTCGTAGGTAATTCATAAGCTCTTCAGGGGTGCATCTTCATCTTTGGGGTGTTCTATGAGCGGGTAAAGAAATGGAAGTTTGGGGATGCAGGAAACTCATGTCAGTTAGTTCTCTGGGTTGTCAGATTCTCTTGGCTTTACAAGTATTTGATCCAAATTCCATCCTGAACATATTTAACGTTTTTAGAGCTGTCACGAAGAATCCCCCTAAGGTTGCTTCATACCAGCCCAGTGGTGGTGTGTCAGTGGGCAGCTTCAGGTCTGCTTGTTTTGGTGCAGATGGGAGCAGCCGTCTCTGTTTAAGCCTAGAATCCTAAGTTTGCTCCGAGCGCTGCTGAAATACTTTTCCTTTGTGTAAATGCCCACAAGAGTCAGAATTTTCTTGATGTTCTGAAACTAAAGCAAAACACAGGAAATATAAAAGGACGTTGAGGTGGAAATATGATTGGAGCTGTCTTTCAAAATGTACAGTTTCACGTTTTTATGGCTAGTAAGATGAAGTTCATTGCTTTCACTTAATGACTGTATTATAAAGAGAATATTATACTGTTACGGGTTGAATAGTGTTTCCCCCCAAAAGATGTAGTGGAGTCCTAACCGCCAGTACTTCAGAATGTGACCTTATTTGGAGATAGGGTCTTTACAGAGGTAACCAAGTTAAACTGAGGTCATTAGGGTGGGCCCTAATCCAATATGACTGGTGTCCTTATAAAAAGAGGAAACTTGGACACAGAGCCCGACATACACAGAGGGAAGACCATGTGAGGACACAGGCAGAAGGTGGCTGTCTGCAAGCCAAGGAGAGAGCCCTCAGGAGAAACAGCCCTGCCCACACCTTGATCTTAGACTTCCAGCCTCCAGAACTGTGGGAAGATGAGTGTCTGTAGTTTAAGCCCCCCAGCCTGTGGTGCTTTGTTAAGGCAGGCTGAGCTGACTCATACATACACATCTGCACTTACCTGCGTGCTAATCAAGTACTGCTTTCTATTGATTTTCTTTTCGGAGCATCTGCATTGGAATTTATTTGATAAAAATGTTCCCCTGCTAACGGACACTCCTATCAATGAGCCCATTGTGCCTGGGGTGGTAGCTCACTGGCTTGACCCCATGACTGGTTAGTATTGTGGTCAGGAGTCAGTGTTACCAGGCCCAGCATGGACTGCGGTCAGGGTGCCTCTCTATGCCTATGGCCTGACTCAGGCGAGTCCCTTGGCATCAGAGGGCAAGTCCACTTCCTGGAAAGCTTGTTGTCTGGGGCTGCTGCTCTGGACAGCGCTGCGGCCAGGCCTGTGTGGCCTCTGGAGCACCTCTGTGTAACCAGCCCTGTGTCCAGGCCTGCTCTGTGGACATCACTGGTCCCCTTCACCTTCCTCCAGCTGCTTGCCTGGCTGTCAGGAGAGGCTTTGATGGGGACCTCCCGGAGGTCAGAGCAGAGAGAGGTGGCCTTGTTGAGGCCCTGAGATGCCAGGCACCCATCCTTTGTTTCCCTTGGGGGAGCCTGGGTAACAGAGAAAACAAAATTCAACAAAAGCATACATCCTCAGGCCCTGGGATGGTGTGGCTGTCAGCATGTGTGATTTATCTGGCCTGGAAGCCTTTGAAGCAGGAGGTGATCGGACTCCTTGAAGGCTGGCCCCGTGGGAAGGGCCTGGAAGCGCCAAATGGAGAGGAAAGAACAAGTGGGTCCAGAGGGCTGGTGAGGGAGGGAGCCCTTGGAAGTGTATTTCTCTGTCCTTCGGATCAGAGGCTCCTTCCTTCACCCTTGTCCTGTTCCAGAGCACAAGGGTAGCTCTTGGAGGCAGCAGGAAGATCCTGTGGGCAGAAAAAAGCATTGACTTTGTGCTGGCCCTGGACTCTGAAAGCTTTGCCAAGGGGGACCCCCAGGCTGCTCCCCAGTAGCTTTTTGGAGACCCCAGGCAGGGGCGCAGGGGGAAGAGGCCAGCTGCTTCCCGGAGAGGCACCTGGTGTAGGCAGCGTTGGGTGTTGGAGAGGGGGTATGCATGGAGCTGGAGAGTTAGTGATGCGCACACGTAGGGGTGTCAGCCTGCACCAAGTGGCTGCTGGGCCTTCTCACTGGAAGGCAGCTTTGTAAGAAGGAGCCCAGAGGATGCTTTCTTGAATGGCAACAAGATGTGTAATTCTGATATAACCTTCTGATTGTATCAGTCATGGTCAAGCACATAATTGTTTCATCGTTAAGATTCAGCTAGCTATTTTGACATGTACATACTAGGTTTCCTTCACTATTTGCTAACCTCACTATGTCTTTCTCATTTTATTTTGGAAGAAGGAAAATCCTTTGTTTTGCAAGGCAGAGCCCAGGCACAATTAACCTCTAATTAGTGAAGTGTTTTCAGAGTTCAGATAAGGTTCACCTACTTTTTTTTTTTTTTTTGGCTACTCTAAACTTTGAGCCCATTTTTTTTCTTTCTTTAAAAAAAATAATAATTAAGAAAAAAACCCCAAGATAGTCACGTTTCTTCTAGTTGACTAACCACAAATTTCTATGGGGTCTAAAAGCCAAGCTGATTCAAAATAAAACAAAGGGAAAGAGGGAAAGCCAAGTATGGGTATAAGTAGATCTGCCTGGGATTAAGTTTTTAAAAATGCTCTTTATAATTACTTTTTTCCCCATGGGTGGAATGGGGCCTGCCCTGAGTTTTGGGTGTGTGGGGGGCGTGGGGTGTCCTCATGATATTGAGGGAACTTTGGCTTCGGCCCCATTGTCTATTTATAATTGAAGGTATTTATTCAAAAAATCACTATGTGAAAACTCCCACAAAACAGTACTATATACTTTCTTTCTTTTCTGTGGGCAAATACTTATAAGAGGCCCCTCCTGGCACTTGGGTGTGATTCAAAGGGACTTCATGTAGCTTCCTCTGGATTGTTTTCATTTTATTATTATTTTTTACATTAACAATTTTTTACTTGGCCACGCTGCGCCACGCCGCGCGGCTTGCGGGGATCTTAGTTCCCTGGCTGGGGATGGAACCCGGGCCCCCTGCAGAGGAAGTGTGGAGTCCTAACCACTGGACTTCCAGGGAATTCCCTATTTTCATTTTAAATCAGGGGAAAGCATTTATTCCTTGATTAAGTAATAGTCATGAAAAACAAAAACAAAAAACCCAGTAACAAATTGCTTATGGCTTGAAAAACAAAACTGAGAAGGTGTAAAATGAAAAGCGCCTGTCACTTCTCACCCCACCCCTGCCCCACCACAGCCACTCTCTCCCCCGCAAAGGTCCCAGATGATCTCGGCCCACAGTCTTTGTACTTCTTTCCAGACATTTCCTAGGTTCATGTGCTTGTTGGTGCATCTCTCGTTAATTTTTTTTTAAGTTGTGGTAAAAGGCACATAACATAAAATTAACCATTTTGAAGTGCACAATTCAGTGGCATTTCGTACATTCACTTTATTGTGCAATCATCACCTCTATCTAGTTCCAGAACACTTCCATCACCCCCTACTTTAGCAGTGACTCCTCACTCCCCTCCCTCAGTCTCTTGCAACCACTAATCTACTTACCGTCTCTCTGGATTTGCCTATTCTGGAAATTTCATATAAATAGAATCATACATGCTGTGGCTTTGTATCTGGCTTCTTTCACTGAGCATAATGTTTCCAAGGCTCATCCTTGTCGTAGCATCCTTGATTTGTTTTTATATACAATGAAATTATACCATACATACTGAACTGAGGTTTGCTGTTTTCACATAACAATAGTTCTTACAAATCTGTGTATCTTAGCGCACACCATGCACCTCCTTTTTTTACATCTTTGCTAATATCTGTCATTTGGATACACATCATTAGTTTCACTGGTCTCCTATGGATGGATACTTCTGATTTTTAGCTATTACAGAAAACAGTGCTGCAGGGAACATCTGTACATACATTTTTTGTTCTTCTATACTGTGTATCTGTAGAGTCAGTTCCCAGAAGTGAATTTTTTTTTGTCCAAGGTATTGATATAGATTTTTGATAGATTCTACAAGGTTACGCTTCCAGAAGGTGGCAGCAATTTATGTGACAGCAAAAGTGTGTGAACTTCTCTGGTGTTTCCCAGCCCTGACCAACTCTGGAAATTATCAGGCATTTTAATCTTAGTAAGTCTGCAACAGAGAAATGGCATGTTAATTCTTTCTTTTGACATTTAAAAAATTGTCCATGAGGCTGAATGTTTTCATAAGTCATTTATTTATTTTTTTTCTGGAAATAAATGTTTGCTTTCTCTACTACGTTTCTACTAGTTGGTCTCAATTGTTTCACTGATTTCTAAGACTATTTAGCTCTATTCCAGATCATATGAAAATTTTTTTTCTCAGGTTATCCTTTGACATTGCTTATGATTGTTTCCATACAGAAAGTTTTATTGAGTCAAACTAAGCTAGCTTTTATTTTATGTGTCTTGAGTTTTGAGTCAGACATTGGAATCTCTTTTCCATTCCAAGATTATTTTTAAAAATTAACCTTTTTTGGGGGAGTTTTAGGACTTTTTTTTTGGTTAAATCTTTCATTCAAATGGAATTTAGATCCAGCTTTAGTTGCTCTCCTCAGGAAAATGAGTTGCCCTGAACTCCTTTATTGAATAATCTGCTCCTTTTCAGTTATTGGAAAAGCAGCCTTTTTTTTGGTATTATAAATTCCATGTTTGTTTGGTGTTATTTCCGGATCATTCAGTGTCTGTCCTGCTTTTAATTAATTACCATAACTTTATAAATTTTAATATTTAGTAGGATTAGTCTGTCCCTTTGCACATTTCCCCCAGAACTTTCCTGGCTATTCACACTTAGTTTTCTACATGAATCTTAGAACAGTGTTATTATAAGTAAGGCAAGTTCTTAAGGGTATGAATTTTCTTATGAGTGTAGCTTTGGCTACAGCTTTTAGATTGTGTTACATGTTGCATAATGTTTTAGTTGTTATTTTCCAGATAGTCTTTAATCTCAGTTTTTATTATCTCTGTGATTCAAAAGTTAAGAAGAACGTTTCATACTTCTAGGGACTCATTTTGTAGTTTCATTGCATTTTGTTTATAGAGAGTGTGGTCTACTGTATTTGGGTGTTGGGGAATTTGATGTTTTTTAATGGCTTAAAATATGGTTATTATTTGTTATGTACAGTGGGGACTTAGATGTTATCTCAGTTTACAGCAACCTCATTGATTATGTAATTTCATTTTTCTTTATCTTTACTTACTTTTTTTTTTCTTTATTTGCCTAAGGCAGAGAGGTGAATTCAGTATCCTATGCTATTACTTCTGTCTATCATCTCTCTTGATTTTACTTCAGTTTTTGTGTTTTAGACACTGTGTCATTTGCTACATGTATCATGAAAGTTCCTCATTGAGGATTGTAACCTTAATAATTTAAAAGTGTCCCTTTTGCTTTTTGCTTCTAATTAAATCATGTACATTAATATTATGTAATTTTTTTGTTCTTAATTATGGCATTTGTCTAGTAAGTCTTTGTTTCTAAAGATGTTTCTGCTTCCTCATTGTTTGGTTTTAGATAGATATTTTAAATATTGATATAATGGATAGCTTTATTTGGGTTTTGATCCTGATTGCTTTTTTCTTCTAGATAATAAGTATTCCTCAGTCATATTTATTGAGATATGACCTTAAATCTATTGTCTTTTTTGGGTATATCTTCTATTTCTATTTCCTTTTTCTCTCCCTTTTGTTTGATTTGTTTTCTTTGACTTTTGTGTAACATAGCTATCTAAATCCAAGTTACTAGAAGGTAAAAAATAAAAAGAAGGGCAAAGATTTACCAGGAAAATATTATGAATTCTTGAAATTGAGTGATTTTACCAGTTTGTGCCCCGAGAATGGCTGATCTGTTTCCATTTTCCTTGGGACCCATTGTGCAAATTAATCGTCTTCCTTTATTTCAGTTCCTTTTCATCTGTTATACCTTTGAATATGTTTTTTTGTTTGCTGTATTCTCTGGGACAACACTCGTGGGTATATTGTGTCTCAGCTTGTGTAGTCAGCAGCTCTACCCTTTTTCTCCTCGACTCCCTCTATGTGATTTTCAGCCTTGCCCGTGAGGTGGACTCAGCTGATGGAGCTCTTCATTTGTCTGTAGTGAGATCCACGTCAGGTACCAGCGTTTCCAGTGACTCTAATGAGAATCTCTGCTTTTCTGGGGAGCCTTTCTCTGAGGCCCTATGGGTGGCTTTTCTGCCCAGGCATCCATCACTGTTGAACCCAAAGTGGTGTCCACTTCAGGATCTGCCCCCCAAATTCTGTGGAATGAATAGGTTCAGTGAGCAAGGTTTCATCTCTGACCGGCACTCCTAGTATAGGATCACTGTCATTCCAAGTTTGAGTTCCTGTGGATGGCCTGTCCGTAGATTTGCTGACTTCTAAGAAACTTAGTGATGTGTGAGCATTTGGGGTCAGGGAATAATCATGGAGAGGGAATTGGGAATTGAGGCTTGTGCAGAAACGAGTCACAAGTTCGAGAAGTGGGTATTTATGCCAAGCACCAAAAGCAAGCAAGCGCATGCATGTGCGCACAGACCAGAGGCCGAGGGCATCTCTGGAGACCTGGCTCAGTGAGCCCACCTGCCCTGGGTGAGGGTGGAGCACACCTGGTGGGGGGGCTTTGGTCTCATTTGTGGAAGGCTGTATCTTGGGGCAGTTCGTTCCTGAGGGCTGTGTCAGTTAACTCTGCAAGATGAACAGACGTTTAGGTGCTACAAGGGTATCCTTTTCCAGAAAACCGGAACCCCATGGTAGGGATTGTCTCAGTTTGGTCCCTGGTCCAGCAGCGCCAGCAGCACCTGGGAATGCATTAGGAATGTGAGTTCTTGGACCTGCCCCAGAACCTCCCGAATCAAAAACTCTGAGCTGGGGCTCAAAAGTCTGTGTGTTAACAAGCCCTCCAGGGGCTTCTGAGGCGTGCAAAAGTTTGAGAACCACCAGTTGTGATTCCTGTAGCGGGCCTGGGACAGGGGCAGGCTGGCAGAGGCCACTAGCCTTGAGGTGTCACTCAGCACCAAGGGATTAAAACTGACGTCAGCTTCCTTCTGCCTTTTCCTCCTTCTCCTCCACGGCAGGGACCGGCCAGTCCCCCAGCCTGACTGCGGAATTCCTGGTGTTGGGGATGGGACAAAGAAGTAAGGAAAGGGGGCTTTGTGGTCAGCACCTACCACAGAGGAGCAAAGCCCTCACCCCAAGGTGCCCCTGGGGGCATGGAATGCCGGGCCATTTGTCCACAGTGCGTGTGGGCAGCAGGGCAGCGGTGTGGGGAGAGCTGGAGGGGATTATGATCAGTCAGTATGGCCAGGATGTATTGCAGGGGAAAATTAAGGGTGTCAGCATACAGTGGATCAAAGTGTGGCCTGCAGTGGGAATGTGTGAGAGCAGACCCTCCTGCGAAATTCGGGGGAGAGGAAGGCACCCATGTACCCTGAGGCTGTCCTCAGCTCTCTCAGTGGGAGTCACATAGGGCAGTTCATCTGACACTTTTGCCACCTACAGAGTCCTAGGGTCCCTCCATCTCTGTGTCCACAGGGGCCTGACTCTCCCAAATCGTAAGGGTATACCTGTTGGATAGGCATACCGTCCAGAAAATGTGCTCCTTTGTATGTATGTTGTTGTTAACGCGCCACAAACTTATAAGTGCTTCGATAAAATCGTAGGTCAGGGTTAAAGTATTAAAGTCACTGTTGTCCGCTTGAAATAAATTATGACATTGGTTACTTAGGAAGAATATAATGTTTGTGGTCCTCCCATGTGCCGTCTTCGATGCTTTTAGTGTAAATTTTAGAAAGAAAGCGTTCAGATCTTTTCCCCAGCCTGTGGTCTCCATAACTGTTTTCCTCCCCAAGACCTAAATTCACTAGCTGCAAATTCTCTTATCTTGGACATTTCTGGAATGTAATTTCGGGATGCCCGGGGTGTGCATTGTTCTGTAGCTGCTCTGTCCAGTAGGTAGCCACTAACCGCGTGTGGCTACTTAATTTAAAGTCATTAAAATTAAGATTACAGAGGGAGTTCCTCAGCCAAGCATTAGTGCTAAGCAGCGGCAGGTGGCTGGTGGCTACCGTGGGGGGCAGCGCAGATACAGAGCATCATTATCACCACGGAGATTTCTGCTGGGTTCTGTACTGTGTCCTCTTGTTGCCATCGTTTTAACCAGCCAGTTATTGAGCACCTGCTGTATGCCCAGGAGCTGCTAATTTGTCGGTTTATTCAACAACATACACTGGGCATCTCTGTAACAACATCCCCTTTTACTGTTATTATTAGTGGGGCTTTTTTTTTTTTTTTTTTTAAGTTGGAAAAAGCCTTTGACATGAAGAAGTGGCTTTATGTGAAGGTGGAGGTGTCTTGGGCAAGAGTACTTGGTGGTTCTGAGGGAGGCCATGCCCGCAGAGCCCTGGAGAGATGGGCCCGTGGGGGACAGTGTTTGGAGGGCCTGAGGGCTGTTCCCCAGGAAGGAGGGGTGGGACCGGGCTGTGTGGCTCAGCCACAGGGCTGGTTTGCCCAGCTTGCCGGGAGAGGAAACACTTAACACAGGTGAGTCGACAGGCTTTGGAAAAGATTCCCATCCAATGGTTTTTAAAACATTATTTAAGTCTACTTAACATGAAACATTTAGTATGGATATCACACAGTTAATATTTAAACTCTTTCTCACTGGATTGCAAAGAAGAAGATGCGATCTGTTGGAGAAGTCGGTGTGGATTCCCACAGTCACATTTCCTTCACACAGACCATTTTCAGCTCTCCTGGGTACACCTAGGAGTAGGATTGCGGTGCAAGTCCAATAGTCATCTGATGCTGGCTAATGTTTGCAGCATCTGGCGGATTTCAGTCTTAGCTGGTTGTATATTTTAGCCGCTAAGGAAATACTTTATATAAAACCTCAAACCTCTATTTTTTTTTCCTGAGAATTTGTTTTAATTTTAACTTACACATTTCAGTTTAAGCCATTAAACTTTTAAAAATGTTAAAGACTATTTATTCTGTTTTTCAAAACTTTTTTTTCTTCCAGTTTTATTGAGATGTAAGTGACATGCAGCACTGTGTAAGTGTAAGGTGTACAGGGTAATGATTTGACAATCATTTCATAAATTTAGCGAATATCCATCATCTCATATAGATACAAAATTAAAGACATGGAAAAAATATTTTCCCTCATGGTGAGCATTCTTTTTTTTTTTAAATTAATTAATTAATTAATTAATTAAGTTATTTTTGGCTGCGTTGGGTCTTTGTTGCTGCGCGCGGGCTTTCTTTTTTCTAGTTGCGGCAAGCGGGGGCTACTCTTCCTTGCAGTGCGCAGCCTCTCATTGCGGTGGCCTCCCTTTTTGCGGAGCACAGGCTCCAGGCACGCGGGCTTCATTAGCTGTGGCACGTGGGCTCAGTAGTTGTGGCTCACGGGTTCCAGAGCGCAGGCTCAGCAGCTGTGGTGCACGGGCTTAGTTGCTCCGCGGCATGCGGGATCTTCCCGGACCAGGGCTCGAACCCATGTCCCCTGCATTGGCAGGTGGACCCTCAACCACTGTGCCACCAGGGAAGCCCGCCGTGAGCATTCTTAAGATTTATTCTCTTTACTTTCATATGTAACGTACAGCACTGTTAATTATATTTATCATGTTGTAAGTTACATCTCTGGTACTTATTTATCTTATAACTGGAAATTTATACCTTTTGACTGCCTTCAACCAGTTCCCTCTCCCCCAACCCCTGCCACTGGTAACCACAAATCTGATCTCTTTTTCTATGAGTTCGTTTGTTTTTGAAGTATATTTGGCCTACAACACTGTTAGTGATTCGAAATTTCTGTGCATTTTAAAATGATCACCATGATAAGTCTAGTTATGATATGTCACCATACAAAGATATTACATAGTTACTGACCCTGTTCCCCACACTGTACATTTCATACTCATGACACATTTATTTTGCAACTGGACTCAAACTTCTATTTTGTTACAGACCAATGAGGCACATCCCTTGGCTTATACCTGATTGCGGCCACAGTAATTGAATTATGTTCACTTCACATCTCTCCTTGGTGCCCTTACTGGGTTCCACTTCCCATTTTGTACACTTTGTCTTTGGTATGTTCCCTTTGAACATACCATCTACTTGATCTATTGATGATGTGTTCGTTTTTTTGTCTGCTTCCCAGCCCGAGGGCAGAGATCCTCCTTCCCTTTGTTGACGTATCCCCCAGGCTCCTGGAAGGGCGTCTGAAGCATAGTGGGTGTGCAAGACATGCCTGCTGAGTGAAGATGTCAGCTTCCTCCACTGGACTCTGCCCCTTCTCCCGTCTCTGCGTTCTCATGCGGGAGGGTAAAGCACAGTGCTTACTCTCAAATACATCCAAAGGCCTAAAGTTAAAGAAAAAAAATGTACATCGTAGTCCCAGAATTTTCGAATCAGACAGTATGCTCTATATCAATATTTGGGTCCTAATAAAATCTCATATGTAATTCACTAAGGATTAGATTCTTTTCTAACATTTTACGAGTTACTCCAAAGGGGAAAGAGATATCTCTTCAAACTTTCATTTAACACAGAGTGTCTTCTTAGGGGTTGTGGATTTCTGGGCGCTGGGGAGGGCCTTTGGTTACTTGCAGACATTCGGGGTAGGTGGCCTCAGTGGGGCAGATGCGGGGCTGGGGGGGGGCTTGGCTGCTCAGAGCGGTCCCAACCAGCTCGTCAAACATGTTGCAGAAAAAGGCACGTTCAGTAAATGTGGGAGCTGACAGTCGGTCCTTCTCTCCCTCAATTCCACCCTGTAGTGCACAACAGACACTGTAAGGGGTGCAGAGGAACCTTTCCAGTGAGGTCAGAGGACGCAGAATCTAAGACTGGGTGGGGGGCCTGGGTCCACCCCTTCCACCTTCCCACCTCCACCTGGCGGGCTTAAAGACCTGAGCACGCTGGTGGAAGCAGCTGGAATGAGAATTTGTATCGCCAGCTGTCAAAGGGAACAAGTTTGTCTGGAGACTTGGCTAAATTGGTATTGTAGGAACCCAGGTTCATGTTTGGTAAGAAGAAAAAAAATTAAATGAGGCCGTTAAACATGTGAAATGATCCTCTGAGATTTTTGAGTGACATTAATACTGGAAGTGAGGTGGAGGGGTGGAGGGGGAGGAATAATATTTGGAAGGCTATAAATCTCGGGTTAGTTCAGATAGTCCTATGCTCAGAGCCAGAGAGGGATCTGTGGGTTTATTGAACCGTTATTTTTACAAGCTGGCCTTTGCTTTAATAGGAATTTATACTGGATGAGTTTGGTATTTAAAGAAAGAATGGACTCAGAGAAAATAGGCTCATGTACAAATCCAGAGCACATCATGTTACACAGTTTGGCTGAGGAATTTTGGTTGCCTGAGAAATCAGCTGTTTAAAAGCAAGGGATCTTGTGTAAAAATCCTAATTATGTTAGTAGCTATAAGGAACACTTACTGAGTGCTCGTTTAAGAGCAAAGTGTTGCCTTGGGCACGTGAAGAAGTTTGTTCACAACGTAGTATTTGTCCTTAGAGATTTTCCAATGTATTTGGGAAGCTGGCCTACATACATTTTAAAATGATGTAAAATCCTAGACAGCGATTGTGTCAAGAGGAGGGGGCTGGAAAATCAGGTCAGCAGGGGATATAGACTCCAGAAAGTGACCACTGTGGTATCTAGGGGAGATCTGGGGATGGGGATCTAGGGGAGGTCTGGGGATGGGATCTAGGGGAGGTCTGGGGATGGGGATCTAGGGGAGATCTGGGGATGGGATCTAGGGGAGATCTGGGGAGATGGGGATCTAGGGGAGATCTGGGGATGGGGATCTAGGGGAGATCTGGGGATGGGGATCTAGGGGAGATCTGGGGATGGGGATCTAGGGGAGGTCTGGGGATGGGATCTAGGGGAGATCTGGGGATGGGGATCTAGGGGAGATCTGGGGATGGGATCTAGGGGAGATCTGGGAATCGACAGAAGCTCAGTGTACAGGCCTGACAAGGGCCAGAGGAGGCTGATTGCTAATTCTGCCCTGTTTGTTCCGTCAGCTTCATTCATCTGTAATGAAAGCAGTTTTTGCTACATTTAAGCAAACCTCTTAGATTTGACCAGAAATTATGTGCTCAGGACATTTGCAGGTGCTTCCTGCCCCTTTTATTTCAACAACAGAATTATTGAGATGATCGAGTACACATACCATAAAATTCCCTTTCAGCATGTGCAAGTCACTGTTTTTTAGGATAGTCTCAAAATTGTCCAGCCCCCACGGCTATCGGATTGCAGAACGGTCCATAGCGTGTGCCTGTTTTGACGAGATAGGAGGTTGTACCATACAAGATTGACTGCCTCTGACCATTTTCAACCTACAAAGATGGCAATCTCCTATGTTCCAGTTTTCAAACATTGTCTTGAAAGAGCTTCTCCTGAAAGCTAGCATAAGATTTTTCCTCCATCTTAAACTACCCTAAGGGCTTCCCTGGTGGCGCAGTGGTTGAGAGTCTGCCTGCCAATGCAGGGGACACGGGTTCGAGCCCTGGTCTGGGAGGATCCCACATGCCGTGGAGCAACTGGGCCCATGAGCCACAATTGCTGAGCCTGCGCTTCTGGAGCCTGTGCTCCACAACAGGAGAGGCCGCGATAGTGAGAGGTCCGCGCACCGCGATGAAGAGTGGCCCCCGCTTGCCACAACTGGAGAAAGCCCTCGCACAGAAACGAAGACCCAACACACCCAAAAATAAATAAATAAATAAATAAATAAATAAATAAATAAATAAATAAATAAATAAATTAAACTACCCTAAAAATGTTTGGGCGTCAGGAACCCTGTGTGTGGAGAAGAGTTAAAGGGGATTTATGGGCAGCCCACTCTTGGGCCACCCTCAGGCCCTTGAAGTCTGTCACATGGGAGAACTTGCCCAATGGCTCTGTGTGCTTTGGCTTCTAAGGGGAACAGTAGTAAGGGGGGAGGAGGGATTGGGACACAGATTTCAGCTTGATACAGCAATGAGATTTCTAGGTATAAAGCTGCCTAACCAACCAGCTCTGTGCCGTGTCCAGTCATCACTGGGTGAGCTTGAGCTGAGATGGGGGACGCCTGGGCTGGGGCACAGGTGGGAGGTGCCCCCACTGGCCTCTCTGGCTTCTTCTCACCTGTCCAGGTGCTCTCCTGGGGAGTGCCCTCAGCATCCTCAACCTGCAGGAGCCACCTCTTCTGTCCGAGAAGCCCCCCACGTTTGCCCGGTCAGCGCTGCTCCCAGAAGATGCCAGCTTCAGTGTGTCTGTGTCCTCGTCTGGGGGTCTGTGTCCTCGTCTGGGGTCCCCCAGGCTGAGGATGGTGTGACCCCACTCTGGGCCCTGGCTCCCCTGCTGGACCAGAAGCTCCCTGAGGACAGGGCTGTGGCCACCTTTCTCATTGCTGCACCCCCGGCCCCCTCTACGGTGGGCCCAGGTCCTGAGGTTTTCAGTGTCAGAAGAAATGATGGGACTTGCCTTGTAAACAGGTGTGAGTGTGCACACAGATATGTGTGTGTGTGTGTGTTTTATTTTGTGTATATCCAAAGGAAAATAATTCTATTAGGTTACAATGAATGGTATGAAATCACTGCCTTTGTGGGTTGAAAATGGCTGAACATTGAGTGATAGCAGCCAATCCGAAAAGGCTACGTACGGATCCCAACCATATGATGTTCTGGAAGAGGCAAAACTGTGGCAACAGTAAAAAGATAAGTGGTTGTCAGGGGTTAGGGAGGAATGGAGGGCTGAATTTTTAGGGCAGTGAAACTGCTCTGTATGATACTATAATGGCAGGTACATGACTCGGACATTGGTTAAAACCCCTATAACTTTCTAACAAAAAAGAGTGAACCCTAACGTAACTGTGGACTTTAGTTAATCATATTTTATCAGTATTGTTTCACTAATTGTAACAAATGTACCACAGGTTGAATAGGAGCAGTTTTTATGATTCAACCTTCCCTCTGTTAGATTCTTCTTAATAATAGTAATAGCTTTATATGATTCACGTGTCATAAAAGTTTAAAAGTATACAATTCGGTGGTTTTTAGTATATTCACAGAGTTGTGCATCCATCACCACAGCCAATTTTAGAACATTTTCATAGCTCTAAAAAGAAACCCTGCACCTCAGGCCCTGAACCATCTGCTTTCTGTCTCTATGGATTTACCTGTTCTGGATATTTCATAGAAGTGGAATCATACAATAGGTGGCCTTTTATGACTGGCTTCTTTCATTCAGCATTATGTTTTCAAGGCTCATTCGTGTCATACATCGTATCAGTACTTCACTCCTTTTTAAAATTAAATTCTTTATTTAAGAGCAGTTTTAAATTTACAGAAAAAATGCCAAGATAGTTCAGAGAGTTCCCATACACCTCACACTCCATTTCCCTAATTATTAACATCTTACACAAGACTAGTTCATTTCTCAAAATTAGTGAATCAGACTGAAGTCCATAACTGTATTTGTATTTCGTAGTTTGTACCTAATGACCTTTTTCTGTTCTAGGATTCTACGTTCCGTTTAGTTGTCAGGTCTCCTTAGGCTTCTCTTGGCTGTGACAGTTTCTGAGACTTGTTTTGGATGACCATGACAGTTTTGAGGAGTACTGGTTGGGTAGTTTGTAGAGTGCCCCTCAATTGAGATGTGTCTGCTGTTTTTCATATAACTAGACTGGGCTTGTGGGTTTGGGAAGGAAAACCACAGAGGTTAGGTGCACGCATCCTATTAAGGGACCACGCTATCACCATGCCTCATTACTGATGCCGCCCACCTGGGTCACCACTCTTTCCTTGTTGTTGCTGAATGTATCCCATTGTATGGAAGTATCACTATTTATTTATTCATCAGCTGATGGACATTTGATGTATTTCCACTTTTTGGCTATTGGGAATCATGCTGCTATGAACATTTATGTACCAGCTTTTGTGTGAACACACATTTCCCGTTCTTTTGGGTATCTACCTGGGAATGGAATTGTGGGGTCATATGGTAATTCTATGTTGAACATTTTGAGGAACCTCCAGACTGTTTTCCATAGTGTCTACACCATTTTACATCCCCACTGGCGGTGTCTGAGGGTCCCAGCTTCTCCACATCCTCATCATCACTTGTTATTGCCTTTTTGGTAGATTCTGTTGTTGTTTAAGAGACCCAGTCTAACTCCTTGAAATTACCTCTGGGCATTTTCTCATTGTCACATGCGTCTTCTATGCTGCAGAGTTTAGCTGGCCCATGTATTTTGCAGCTCAGAAGCAGCAGAGAGTTGGGTCTGTGCCTGCTGTGGAAGAAGGTTGGGGGCGGGTAGGCAGGTATTGGGTACTCAGGCCCTCCTGGGCAGCTTTCTAGTGTTTTTAGCTCATCTGTTTTCGGCACAGAGGGCTCTTTGAATCAAAGGTCCAGGAGGTTGGCATGCCGCTGCCTCTGACGGTGAGGGCACATGCCTTCCCCCCTGCTGCATAATGAACAGTGTCAGCTGCCTCAGCATTAATTATACTTCCCCAGAAAACCTCTCTCTTGGTAGCTTCTCCCCAGATATCTTCTTCCCACAAGTATCTGGGTTTTGGATTCTTTTTCCTGAGTAGATTTTTAGATAGCTGTGGCTCAAGAGTTTAGAAACCTACAGACCAGTGGAGGGGGGGACATGACAGCATGAAAGACAGCACACAGATTCCGTGTGCAGAGGGAATCTGAAATCCACGCCAGACCAAAAGCGGCTGAGCTGAAGTGTTGCTCTTACACTGTTCAAGAGAGTAGGAGGAATGCAGTGGGGTCAGGAGGAAATTAATGACCGTGGACGGATGGTTGGTGATGAAACAGATAAGCGACACTTGAATAAACACGGGGAATTAATTTTGGAGCCACTGGGAAGAAGTAAAGCTAAAGAATTATGGAAGACACAGTGTCTTGTGGTTTTATTTGTTCCTCGAGACTCAGAGGCGGCAGATATTTTCCATCTAAGGATGGGAAAACCTTGAGCCAAGTGAAGCTTTGTTCTTTTTAAAGACCTTGAGAGGGTCTTTCTACCATGCTGGGGGCCACCTGCGGTTTTTTTCCTCCTTTGCCTGTTTCTTGCGGGAAAGCAGTAGTCCAGTGCCATTTATATAATGAGGTTTCACATTCTAAAGGAGTGTTGCTAAGTTTTTCTTCTTTTTTTTTTTTAAATTAGTTGATTAATTTATTTATTTTTGGCTGTGTTGGGTCTTCGTTGCTGCACACGGGCTTTCTCTAGTTGCGGAGAGTGGGGGCTACTCTTCGTTGCAGTGTGTGGGCTTTTCATTGCGGTGGCTTCTCTTGTTGCGGAGCATGGGCTCTAGGCACGTGAGCTTCAGTAGTTGTGGCTCGCGGGCTCTAGAGCACAGGCTCAGTAGCTGTGGCGCACGGGCTTAGTTGCTTCGCGGCATGTGGGATCTTCCCGGACCAGGGCTCGAACCTGTGTCCCCTACATTGGCAGGCAGATTCTTAACCACTGCACCACCAGGGGAGCCCTAAGTTTCTCTTCTTAAAAATTTTTATTAAAAATTTTATGAAATACTGGGCATCAGGGCATGGGAAAGGCCCCCAAGTAATTGTCACCTGTTTGGATGCTTTGCTTGAGATCTGAATTACCATGAGGAAAACCATGACCATAATGCAAACGGATGAGATCAGTTGGCTCATGGTTACAATTCTTATTTTAAAGAAGGGTTTTTAGATTTGAAGTCTAGTGAATGTTGGCAGTTGGGTGGAGGAAGGATAGTGAGGAAAAAGGTGAGGGGCAGGAGTGACTGGAAGCCAGGGTCCCTCAGGGTTACTCTGCAGGAGGCAGGTGACCAGTTGAGGCTTTGGGGAGGTGGCAGGGAAGCGGTGAGATGGGGGTCGTTGCTGACTGAGCACAGGCAGGGCATTGCACATTGGAAATACTTGGCTAGATTAAAGAATTCACCGACAGAAGAGTCATGGAAGCTTCCCCTGAACAAAATTAGCTAACAGGACTTGGAATTCTTCTGAGATTATTCATGACTTCAAGTTTCTAATTTCATTCCAGAGTTATGGACATCTGTCAAGACCATGGAAGAATTCCATGTGCCAAAGTGATTAGTGGCTGAGGAAACCAATTTCCATGATTTGATCAAGTCAGCAGTAGCTTCTAGGAAGAGTCACCCTGCCCTTCTGAGTGGAGCCAGTTGTAGCCAAGACGTGACTTCACATCCATCCCAGAGGCCACTGGGCACAGTCCTTTGTGAAACTGAGCTCTTAGAGCCTCTGTTCACAGATGCTGTGATATGACTGAGGAAGAGACATTAAGGATTGCCGGACACTCAGTTCTAGAACCTAAGCTAGCAGCCTGCCCTTTACATCTCCTGCCTCACTTCCCCAAAGGGAAACAGAAATGTACTCAACTCCTCCCCTGAGGGTGCCAGAGAGAAAGACGGATTCTAGTTAGAAGGAGCCACTTATGGCAGGCCACGTGTGCAGGCCGTCTGGTGGGGGCCACATGTGGCAGTCAGAGTCCTGTATTCAGTTCAGGACCCTGTGTGAGGTGGAGGTTGTGGAACCTTGGATTTGTCCTTCTCTGTCACAAAGGGGCCGACACAGGCTGGCTGCTGAGCTGGTGTTGAGACCTCAGCACCTGGAAATACCAGATGTAGAAAGCCACTGCCACTGTTGCTAGGATGGTGGTCCCTGTGTTTGAATGGCCAGTTGCTGACCTTAGAAGCAGTCCGGATGTCAGATGCTACACTAGGGGGATGGGGAAGTTCTGACATGGGTGGTGGAGCCTCCTGTGGATGTAAAAGCTGGCCGATTGGCTCTTAAGTGGTGGTGTTGAGTAGACTTGAGATGTTTTCATCCAGAAACCAGCAAAATAAACAGCAGGATTAAGCCCTCTGTGAGGGCTTCCCCTACCTTCCCTGAGGCCTTCCTTGTTCACCTTCTTGCAGCCAGTGTTCAGGTGTCCTGGAGCTGGGTGAGGCTCTGAGCTCAGACACAGTCCATGGCCCACCTGACCACTAGTCATGGTTGGCCAAGACCTGTCATGGCAATCACATTCTTCTTTGCTAGTGATTGGTCTGGGGCCAGTCCATCTCCTGGTTCTGACCAATGAGATGTGAGGGAAGGAGGGGCTTCTTCCGGGAATAAGGAGAGTCTGTTGGAGAAGGCCTTTGGCCACTGCCCCTCCTTCACTGCTGATAGCTGGTGTGATCCCTGGAGCTGCCATCTGTGACTATGAAGTAACCAACAGGAGGGTGGAAAGCTCATTGCTAAACATGATGGGATGGACAGATAGAACCTTAGGCCCCTATGATGTCACTGGACCCCTCCTTGAAGACCTTTTCCTAAGTAAAAGACCCTTATGGTTAGGATTTTTTGTCAAACTTAGAGTCCCAAACATCCTAACTGTTGGACACAAATATAGATTTGCACTGTATGCATATCTCTCAGGAATTCAGTCTCATTCTGGTGATTGATTTGCTGAACAAAATTGAACTGAGCTTTTTTGGAGGCTTAACCTCTCTGCAGATACATTTGGGATATTGTCATGTTATGTTTAGCAGGAAAAATAAAGTTTATGAAGCTATAAGCTTACCTCATGAGCTAAAATGAGGCTAGCTGGTGGCTGAGTTCTTAGCTCTTGAACTTGAAGTTGACTTGATTCTGCAGAGCTCTGTCTGCAGCTTCCCTCTTTCCTAGGGCCCGGCTGTGGTTGAGGCCTGCTCTGACAATGTAAACACACAGGTAGGCACCTGGGCTGGCGGCAGTGGTGGCATTAAGTACATTCACATTGTTGTGCCAGCATCACCACCATCCATCTCCAGAACTCTTTTCAGCTTGTAAACTGAAACTCTAAACGATTAAACACTAACTTCCCGTTCCCCCCTCCCCTCAGTCCCTGGCACCCACTGTTCTACCTTTAGTCTCTGTGACTATTTAAGTTACCTCATATGTAAAAGCTTTATGAAAATCAGATTTCTTAAACTCTCAAGACTTGTGAAAGCATTGACTGGCCAGCACAGAGTAGGATTTGGGGATAGCTTGGAAAAGAAATGGGGGTTAGCTTCCTGGGAAGCAGAGCTCATGACCTTGGGGGAATTTTTATAGAGCAAGAAGTGGGCATTGCATTTGCCTGATATAGTCATTCTGAGTTGAATCTCTGCCTCTCACTCTTATTCAGAACTTTCCTTGGGCATTTTAATTCTTGCCTTCCCATTGCCAACTAGAGGTAATTAGCTTCCTCTCAATTGATGTCATCTTTTTAAGTAATAATGGGTCCTGGGGCAGTTATTGGTAATTGTCTTCCCCTTGGTCAGCTTTGGCCATTGAGTCTCTAGAAGGCAGCTGAAAAGTTCTAGTGAATTCTCTCAGCTCACGCAACATAGAATTCCATGTCCTTTTCATTGACTTGAAAGGCTAGCATCTTTTTGTAGAGAGAAAAGAGACTAATCTTTCTAGTGTGATTCATTCCAAAGAATAAAAGTCTGCTCAGCCTGTATCAAGTGAGGATCCTTGTTACTAACGCATTTGAAGGCTTTCTATCGTATAGTGTCATCTGATAGATTTTTGTAGTCAATTTAAATTTTAATAAATTATCAATTTTTCCCTTAAAAAGATGTACCATTTTATATTCTTTGCTGGCTTATTGCTTAATTATTTATGTCCATTTTTATGATCTTATGAAAATATTAACTAAAGATCTAATTACTGTATTCACTAATACAATATAGGAAATACAATATTAAAGAAATATTATATTTAAACATTGCTTAAAGAATAGAGTTATAACTGATAAATCAAGAAGATCCTAAATTTTTACCTATTGCACGTTTGATGGCTTTAATAATTTTTTTCTGAAAAATTTATTCTTCACATTCTTTCAAATACATTGATTTTTTTTTTTTTTTAAAGAATCAAGGGTTATCTTTTTTTTTCTATTATTTTTGGCTGCGTTGGGTTTTCGTTGCTATGCGCAGGCTTTCTCTAGTTGTGGCGAGCCGGGGTTACTCTTTGTTGCGGTGCGTGGGCTTCTTATTGTGGTGGCCTCTCTTGTTGTGGAGCATGGGCTCTAGGCACACGGGCTTCAGTAGTTGTGGCACGTGGGCTTCAGTAGTTGTGGCTCACGGGCTCTAGAGCGCAGGCTCAATAGTTGTGGCATGCGGGCTTAGTTGCTCTGCGGCATCTGGGATCTTCCCGGACCAGGGCTCAAACCCATGTCCCCTGCATTGGCAGGCGGATTCTTAACCACTGTGCCACCAGGGAAGTCCTTGATTTTTGTTTTGACTTTAGAAGAAAGTGCGTCCTAGCAGAAGAATACACATGCACACGTGCACATGCACACACAAATACTTTTATTTTGAAATAAGTTTAGATGTATAGAAAGGTTACAAAAATAGGGCAGTTCCCTTAACCCTTCACCCAGCTTTCCCCAATGTTAATATCATATGTCGAGGTGCACATTTATCAAAACTAGGAAAATAACTTGGTGTGATACTGTTAATTGACCCACAGACCATATTTGAATCTTGACAGTTTTCTCAATAATGTCTGCTTTTGGTCTGGGATCCAATCCAGGATTCCACATTTCATTTGATTCACACCTTTCTTTCTTCTTTTTCAGTCTGTGACAGTTCCTCAGTACTGCCTTGTTTTTCTTGACCGTCACACTTTTGAAGAGCACTGGTCAGTACTTTTGTAGAATGTCTTTCAGTTTGGGTTGGTCTGTTTTCTTATGCTTAGTTTCAGGTGATGTATTTTTGGCAGGAAGAAGACAGAAGTGTTGATGTATTATATCAGTAGGTGTGTTATGTCCACATGTTCCTCTGCTGGGGAGGTTAGCATGATCATTTGGTTAAGGTCATGCGTGCCAGATCTCTCCACTGTACAGTTTCTATTTTTTCCTTTTTGATTAGTACATATCTTGCAGGGAGATACTTTGTGAGTATGTAAAAATCCTGTTTCTCGTCATGGTTTGTCCAATGATTTTAATAGCCAAAATAATTCCTGTGGTTTTCGATCAAGTGGCTTTGATTTCCATCATCCCTTCTACATTTAGCAATTGGAATATCTACTTTCAGAGACAGCTTGTGTTTAGAGCACTGAGTTTTGTCTATTTTTAAAAGGAGCAGGTGACAGTGTTGGGTGGAGTCATAGTGATGGGACCAGCAAGGGCTAGTCCCTTCCTTTGTCCCAGATATGTATTTGAAAACATCATCTATAGTGAGTGCATAATAGTATTTTTAAATATTAACAAAATGAAGAATAAAAAATCATATGATCATCTCAATAGATACAGAAAAAGCATTTGAAATAATTCCACATTCATTTATGATAAGAACTTTCAATGAAGTGAGTATAGAGGGAACATATATTAACATTATAAAGGCCATGTGTGACAAAGCCACAGCTGACATCATACATGCTCAACACTGAAAAACTGGAAGCTTTTCCTTTAAGATCAGAACAAGACAAGGATGCCCACTCTCTCCACTTGTATTCAACATAGTATTGGAAGAGATAGAGCAATTAGTCAAGAAAAAGAAATGAAAGGAATCCAAATTGGAAAGAGAGAAGTAAAACTGTCACTGTTTTCAGATGACATGATATTATATATAGGAAATCCTGAAGACTCTACCAAAAACTGTTAGAACTAATAAATTCAGTAAAGTTACAGGATACAAAATCAGTGTACAAAAATCTGTTGCCTTTCTATACACTACTAACAAACTCTTAGAAAGAGAAATTAAGGAAACAATTCCATTTACAATTGGATCAAAAAGAATAAAATACCCAGGAATAAATTTAACCAAGGAGGTAAAAGACCTATATATTGAAAACACTAAAGAAATTGAAGAAGACACAAATAAATAGAACGATAGTCCATTTTCATGGATTGGAAGAAGTAATATTGTTAAAATGTCCATACTACCCAAAGCGATTTACAAATTTCAGTGGCATTTTTCACAGGAATAGAACAAACAGTTCTAAAATTTGTATGGAACCATAAAAGACTGAATAGTCAAAGAAATTTTGAGAAAGAAGAACAAATCATGAATACATGCCCTGATTTCAAATGATATTACTGTAGTAATTAAAACAGTGTGGTATTGGCATAAAAACAGACATAGATCAATGGAACACAGTAGGGAGCCAGAAATGAACCCATGCATATATGGCCAGTTAATTGACAACAAAGGAGCCAAGAATATACAATGGGGAAAGGACAGTCTCTTCAATAAATGATGCAGGGAAAATTGGACAGCCTCATGCAAAAGAGTGAAATTGGACCACTCACTTACACCATACTCCCAAATTAACAGAAAATGGAATAAAGACTTGAACTTAAGGCCTGAAACCATAAAGCTCCTAGAAGAAAACATAGGTGGTAAACACTTTGACATAAATCTTGGCTATGATTTTTTTGAATCTGATACTAAAAGCAAAAGCAACAAAAGCAAAAATAAACAAATGGGGCTATATCAAACTGAAAAGCTCTGCCAAAGGAAACTATCAGCAAAATGAAAAGGAAACATACTGAGTGAGAAAAAATATTTGCAAATCATATATCTGATAAGGGGCTAATACCCAAAATATATAAAGAACTCATACAATTCAATAGCAAAAAACCAAATAGTCCGATTAAAAAATGGACAGAAAATCTGAATAGACATTTTTTCGGAAGAAGACATACAGTTGGCCAGCATGTACATGAGAAGATGCTCTACATCATTAATCATCAGAGAAATGCAAATCACAATGAGATATATCACTTCACACCTTTCAGAATGGCCATTATCAAAAAGACAACAAATAACAAGTATTGGCGAGGATGTGGAGAAAAAGGAAACCTGTGCACTGTTGGTGGGAATGTAAATTGGTGCAACCACTATGGAAAACAGTATAGAGATTCCTCAAAAAATTAAAAACAGAACTACCATATGATCCAGTAATTCCACAAATCACTTTACTTTGGATAAAGTAATTTCTTTATCCAAAGAAAATGAAAACACTGATTTGAAAGGTATATATAGCCCCACGGTCCTTGCATCATTATTTATGATAGCCAAGATATGGAGACAACCTAAATGTCCAATGATGGATGAATGGGTAAAGTAATTTATTCACACACTCACATATATATGTATATATACACATACATATATGTTATTTAGCCATAAAAAAGAATGAATTTTTGCCATTTGTGACAACGTGGATGGACCGAGAGGCCATTATGCTAAGTGAAATAAATCAGAGAAAAATAAATACCATGTGATCACTCTTCTATGTGGAATCTAAAATAAATAAATAGATAGATAGGTAGATAGAGCCAAGCTCATAGCTACAGAGAACAGATTGGTGGTTGCTAGACACAGGGGGTAGAAGGTGGGAGAAATGGTGAATTTTTTTTTTTAGTTTAAATAAACTGAATAAAATTATTTTCTTTTGTCCTGTTTTAATTTGCTTCTATTGTGCTATATCATTAAAAGGGTCACATATTTTATGCATTAAATATAAAGCCAGATTTCTTTGAATATGGGCATCTCTCTGTATTCAAAGCTATTTCTTAAACGTGGATTCCCACATGTGAAGCTAATAGGTCCTCACCATATTTTGGGGGTGCAGATATTAGCAGTCATAATAATACGTCCAGGTATTTTGAAGTGGTGTGATTAATCTGACCAGATGGCCTCTAGCACACATTCACCCATCTGCTCTCCAGTTAGCAGTGTCTGTTAGCAGTGTCTCCAGTTAGCATAAAGCTTAAAAAAAAAAAAAAAGCAGATGATTTGAAGTAAAAAAGCACAGTATTTCTTTTCTTTTGAAAGAAATAAAGTTTTTTCAAGGGATCAAAATCCACAGATGGGACAGGAGGGAAAAACCAGGTCTGAGGTACAGTTAATCATATGTGTCTGAGAGACAGAAGTAGGCGAGGATGCCTGTCGAGAGTTTGGTCTTCATTCTTGTTTCCCAATCGGTGGGGATAAACCTCTTCTTTCCGCAAAGAAGAGGAGCTTCCCTGGTTTCTGAACTGGGAACCAACGTGTACAGCCTCATGTATACTGTTGTCATCCGCTTGTTTGGGCCACTTCCCTGCGAGCAGTGGCCAAGGAAGCAGCAGCTGTGTGGAGGGACTGGCCCCTGGCCCCCGGGGTCGAGGGTGTACAGACTTGACTCTACCCTGGTGGGCGAAGCACACCCAGGCCCAGAGATTTGAAGACAGATCGCAGGATAGGAAAAGCAATTAACAAGCAATTTAAAATTTCTCTTCTGAGAGAAATTCTATAGGTTGTTTTTGGCAAAGTGGCGTGTTGCGTTAGGCTCCGTGGACTCTGGTGCTCTGTAAGTTAAAGAGGTCGGAGTCATTGTGGTTTCTTCTTAAATTCCTCTTGTTGGCTTGATGCCGCCAGCAGCTGGATCCACCATGATGTGCAAATCTGGGGGGATGGAAGAGAAACTTTCCCTCCTGGTCAGCAGATTCCAACTGCCCAAGGTGTCAGCTTTATGGGTTTCCATAATGAAATTGTAAGGGGTTTGATTTGATTTCTAGGAATTTGAGTCATTTTTCTTAATTGGCATCTTCCACTTGAAACTCAGTGCTGTTTCTTTTGGCTCTATTGAGTGTTTTAAAATCTCAGTGTGGCTCATTTTGGATAATCTCTTAATGACATTAATTTTATTTGTTATTCATTTCAATTAGTTATCAGTTTTGAAGGAACAGTGGAGGGATGTTTAATTTATTTTAAGCATCTTTCTTTGGGACTAATATTGTTTATTTCCCCATGGTAATGATGTCCTCTGGATTCCTATGTAAATACCCCTTCCATAGGGTAAATACCAGCACCGACCTACCTCACAGGTCATTGTCTTGGGGATTAAATGATTTAATAGTTATAAAACCCTTGGGACCATACTGGGCTTGCAGAGAGTGTGAGATTGGTGTTTGCTAAGATAACGTCTATAGAGCCTGTTTGTGCTTTTTGTTAAAAAGTTGTTAAAACCTATATTTTCCCTAGCTAAATATTCTATTTGAAAAACTGTCTTTGTTCCCATTGTTGGGGAGACGTTTTGGTGGATGTTTTCCATAGATCCATTGCTACAACAGGTCTCGCCCTGGATGTGCCGGGGGTGCCTCAGAGGCTGCAACTCCAAAAGCAAACTTGTCATCAGCCTCCTTTGGGGTCTACCAGCCTGTCCTTCAAGGCACGGAGTGTCCCCTCCATTCCTCTTGTGACCAAGACAGAAACCAGGGAGTTGCTCCCGACTCCTCCCTCTCTTCACATCTCTCCTCTTCCTCCCCAGTTGATAAAACAGCCATGTGTTAGTTTCAGCTCCAGACTAATTTTGGATTCCCCTCTCTATCTTATCCCTCTCACCCAGCCTGTCTTTGCCTGCCACCTCTGCTGTGGGTCCCACTGAAATCTGCACAACATCCTCAGATTTATTTCATGGTGTCCTTACTGTAAACTACAGGGTGCCCCTCAGGCTCCTCCCGGTGTGCACAGGTGACTCACACGGCTGTAAAGACGTGGGCAGAGATGCCGCCTCTGCACAGGCGCTTTGAGGTGCCTTTCAACAGAGCCTCGATGACATTCAGGCTGCTGCAGAATTCCGGACTGGCTTCTAGAAGCAGTGAGGGTAACCAGGCTCCTTTGTCATGCCCTCTCTTCCAGGCTGCACTCCTGGTGGCTGGTCTTATCTCCCTCCCCCTGTGATGCCTCATTTAAAAGCAGTGCACAGGAGCTTTTAGGATGGTGGCTGGCTTTGTTTCAGGATGGACGGTCCTTCATGCTTGCTTCTGCTCTCTTCAGCCTGGTGACCTTCTCATTCTGACCCTCCTCCTCATTTTGTCTTCACTGCACACATTTGGAGGGAGCCCTCTGAGACTGTCATTGATCGGAAGAGGCCAGTTTCTGGGAAAACAACAAAATTTAGGGTGGAAAGCAGAAACTTCTCTGAGGGAAAAAAACAAAGGCCACCCATGCTTTGTAAGGCCCCACCCATGAACCCTGGTATTAATTAATTATTAATTAATTTTTATTGGCGTATGGTTGCTTTACATTGTTGTGTTAGCCTCCACTGCACAACAAAATGAATCAGCCATGCACATACAGATATCCCCTCCCTTTTGGACTTTCCTCCCATTTAGGTCACCACAGTGCATTAGGTAGAGTTCCCTCGGTATTTAGAAGCATGTTTACAAAATCTCGAATCTGTGGTTTTCAGGTACACAACCTAGCACGTGTCTGTGTAAGGAGCTACTTGATTCCCGGTTTATTAACCTGGAAGGGGGATGGACCCTTGAACCTCTTTCCCCACTGTATCCCAAATGCCCAGATGCATGGAAGACACTTAATAACTAGTCTTGGGTTTTAAAAAAAATCTTAAAAATTTTTTAATCGTGGTAAATTATATATAACATAAAATTGACCATTTTAACCACTCAGTTCAAGCAGTTAAACAGTTCAGTGGTATTAAGTACACTCATACTGTTGTGCAACCATCACCACCATCCACGCAAAGAACTTTTTTTCGTCCTCCCAGACTGAAACACTGCACCCATTAAACAACAATTCCCCGTTCCTCCCTCTTCCCAGGCCCTGGCAACCACCATTCTACTTTCTGTCTCTGAATTTGTCTACTCTCTAGACTTCATTTTTTAAAAATTGAAGTATAGTTGATTTACAATGTTGTGTTTATAGTTCATGTAAATGGAATCAGACGGTACTTGTCCATTAGTGATGGGCTTATTTCACTCAGCATAATGTGTTCAAAAATCATCCATGTTGTAGCATATGCACACTTTCCTTCCTTCTTAAGGCTTAGTGTTCCATTGCAAGTGTAAACCTCATTTCGTTTATCCATTCATCGGTCCATGGACACTTGGGTTGCTTCCACCTTTTGACTCTTGTAGATAATGCTCCTGTGAACACGGGTGTGCAAATACCACTCTGAGACCTTGCCTTCTGTTCTTTTGCTCTCAATTCTTTTCAATACCCAGAAGTGGAATCGCTGCATCGTAGGGTAATCCTATTTTTAATTTTTCATCGTGGAGTTTTTGCATCGTGGCATTTGCAGTCGCCAAGGAAGTTATTTGCCATTACAGTTTAGTTTCATCACAAAGCCCAGACGTTTCCCGAAAACCAGACTCTTTCTTTCCCTTTACTCTGAGGCTTTGCCCCGCCCCCACTGGGGGCAGCGTGTGTGGGGTGTCCGGGGCTCCCTGGATTCATCCTAACCCTGGGGGCGGCGGTGGCCCCCGATCCTGCACTGAAGAGGCTGGTAGGAGGTGAGAGGCTCACAGTTCATTTCACTCCATTCTCGGGTCCATTTAGAACATGAGATGATGACTTCTATTTAAGGAATGGAAGCTGCCCCTTTAGACATTGAAGTGCATGGTGTGCTGTCTGAGGAGGCCTCTCGTATAGCTGCTTAGAGTGTGGTTTTCTCAGAAAGAAGGCTTAATTGATTCATTTTTGATCCCTTCTGTTTTCAAATCCCCTTTCCCAGCCCTTTAGTTTTTGGTTCCTCAATCTGCAGAATCTCAGGTCACTTGTGGATTAATAAGGTGATGCCCTGAAAGAACTTGGGCTGGGCAGGGAGTAGAGAAGAGTCCGTTCTTCCCTTCCTTTCCTTGTGGCTTTTGGAGAAATTCTTTGCATCCATTTGTGTTTGGGAAGGGCATTCCCATATGTGACACAGGCACTGTCCCACTGGTCATGCAAGGAGGAGCCTGGGGGCTGTGGCACCACTCGGCTGGGAGAAAAAATGCACGCTGGCTCCTGAGAATGTGAGGCTTGACCCCCTTGTAGGGAGTTTGTAAATAAATGGCTTCCTGTCTAGGGTTTAAAGATAATTATGCAGATTTCTCACTTGATGGGGTTTTATTTGCTGCTGTGATTCAGCCCCTGCCGGTTTATCTCCCTTGATTTTAAAAATAGATGAGATCCAATGGGGAGTTGTTGTGAACGGGACAGAGTTTCAGTTCTGCAAGATACAAAAGTTCTGGGTATGGATGGTGGTGATGCTTGCACAGATCTGTGAATGTACTTAATGCCACTGAACTATGCACTGAAAAATGGTTAAGATGGTACATTTATGTCATGTGTTTACCACAATTTAAAAAATGTTTTTTAAAAAAAGCCTGGAAGCTTGAGTGCACTGGACTGGATGGAAAATGTGTACAGCTGAAGCCCGGACAGTTTGTTAACAATCCTCTGTGCTCCTCAGACTGTCAGGGAAAGAACTGGTTGGATTTTTTTCCCCAATCATTGCAAATTGGTGCTTTTCTAAAATATAACAGAAAGAATTAATAGAAAAATAAAGACAAAACAATTAGATGAAATCCATTTAATAATGCAAAGATCATATGACCATCACTGAAAGAAAAAAACAATAAAATAAATAAAATCTAAGAGATTTTCTTAAACTCCGTGAAGGAAGTTGGGAGAGACTGTCAGTCTTCCTCTCGGGAGGTCAGACACCGAGGACCATCCCTGGCTGCAGTTAGGTGGTCCCTTGTCTGGAGCTGGGACTGTACATGTTATCGTGACTTGTTGATTTCTGTGGCACCTGCTACCACATGCCGGTGGGAAGGCTGCTCAGGGTTTGGTGGGAGTACAGATGCTGAGCCATCCTCGAGGGGTTCTTTTCCTCCAGATGCACAGACTCTCAAAGGTTACGATGCACAGACCTTGTTCTGTTGGTCAACAAAGAATTTTCCTTATAAACTGCAAGTTTGTCATGGCCGACATCCCAGGTCGGCACCCAGGACCTGAAATGTCAGTCTGCACCCCGCACCCCGTGCCCCAGAGCCACCTGCAGCCCGGGGACATACAGGCTCCCTTGAACTCAGCCCCTGCAGGCCAGGCCAGAGGGTCCCCCAGGATGACTGCCATCGGTGTGCATCACACTGATCCCTCAGCCCTGTCCCCATCCCCTGCAGCCAGAGCTGAGGTCTCTGCTGGGACAGCAGGAGCTTCAGGGACAGCCGACACCTCTCTGGGGTTGGTGCGGTTTAAAAACCCTCCCCTGAATTTAGCTGTATTATGCCTGCTCAGCAATTATTACTGCTTTTTTGTTTTTTTTTTTTTAAAAGAATTCTCTACAAAGGAGCAGTGTTTTTGCCTCTTCATTAATAATAGTTTCTCAAAACCAGCAATTCAGTGTTGCACATAAATCTAGCCTGTAATTTTCTACATTTTCTTTAATATGCAATCTTCTACTGGGATCTAGAATTTCCCAGGAGTGGTTCTACTCTTGGCTCTTAAAAGAAGAGTATGCTGGTCGGCTCCCTTTCTTCGTTCTTGGACTATCTCCCCCATTTCTTCATATTTGCTTCCATTTCCATTTTCTCTTCTGAAAAGTGTGCTGTTTCGCTCCCTCTTCTCCTCCCCTTGTTCATCTACCATGTGGAGCAAGGGCTTGTGGTCTTTAAAAAAAAAAAAAAAGTTGGAGGTGTGTGTGTCTGTGTGCACGTGCACGTGTGCATGCGTGTCTGTGCACGTGCGGGCGTGCGTTCTGCAGCCGTGAGTGCAGTGCGGTCCCAGGCAGCAGGCGGCAGTGAACGTGGTGAGTCATAAGCAGTTTGATTTTTCCCTTCTGGAGGCTCTGCCTTGTTAGCTTGGAAGCAGGGGCTCCTAAAGCCATAGGTGGCGTCAGAAATCAGGAGCCTTCCCACGGCTGGTTGGGGTATCTGGATTTGGAGACAGGACACTGTCAGGCCGGAAGGGCCCCGCAGCATGTCTAGTTGCCCTCCATCCTCGCCTTCCTGTAAGGCTGGTGGTTGCTCTCCTCACGCAGGTAGGGGGTCCGCCTGCTCTCATACCTCAAGGGCAGCCCCAGGTGGTCGGCACTGTGCCTAGACTCCTGCCACTCTCTGCCTCCGTCTCCTTGCTGGGAAACGGAAGGGGTCACGACTTTTCTCCAAGGTGAGGGCATCTCTGGTTTTGGCCCAGGTCCTGCCACTCAACTTCCAGATGGTGGTCTAGAGGACGTCGATGCCCCTGCCCCAGGCTGAACCCGCCTGATGGAACATTCTTGGACCCTGGTGGCTCATGGGCATCCTTGGGTCGAGTGATGGCAGAGTGAAGTTGGGAGGTTCTCTCGGGTTCTGACCTGGGGAATTTCCTCACCCCAGTATCCTGTCGTTCCCCTGACTCTCAATATGGCTCAGGGTTCACATGAGGCTGCCACTCACACAGGTAGGGCAGTGATGCCTGGCCTTGTGGATGGTTCACCTCTTCTTTCCTCTGAAAATGTACAGCCACTCTCCTTTAAACATAGTTCAACCATCACCTGATTGTGTTTTTGAAAACCAAAGGGATTTTTTTCCAATCAATAAACATTTATTTATTTAACCCCCCTTTTCCCCTATGGTATCAGTTGATATTTCTCCTCTTTGATTTCTTATTTTATTTGGGTCCTCTCTCTTTTCTTCTTGGTGGGATTAGTAGATACAAACTAATATATATATATATAGATAAACAACAAGGTCCTACTGTATAGCCCAGGGAACTATATGCAATATCTTGTAATAAATTATAATGGAAAAAATATGAAAAAGAAAATAAACATATCTGAATCGCTTTGCTGTACACCAGAAACTAACACAACATTGTAAATCAACTATAATTCAATAAAGAAATAAAATAAACATTTATTGGGCCCACACTATGTGCCAGACTCCCGTCTTAAGAGCTGGGGATATAGCAGTGAATAAAACAAGGCAAGGCCTCGCTCTGGTGGTGCATCCGCTCTAGCGCCAGGCCCTTCGTGGGTCAGGAGGAAGCCAACGCTTCCTGCCCACCGAGTACCCTGCCCAGCCGCCCCCCTTACGGCCCCAGCTTGGCCCCGCTAGGCAGTGCTCGCAGATGCTGACCTTGTGTTTGAAACAGACAGATGGGTCACCTTCCTCTTAGGACACTTGCCCACCCCATTGTTGACCGAGGAAGGGGCCTGAGCTGGTAGGAAGCCAGGTTCTGGTGGCCGCCACACACACTCACCAGCCCAGTTGGTTTCCACGCTTAAGCCCCCTAGACACTCTCATATTTGCCCCGATCCCCAATTCCTGCCCATCGCTCCCCTTCAGGATTTTGTGTTGAGAATGTGCAATATCCCTTTAAATGCATAAAACAAGCACGGGCCTTAATTGCCATATACTTCCTAGTTACTCTTAGTCTCAGGCATTTTTATGAGCTCCTGGTAAACTTGCTCTGGAAACCGACCGAGTCCGTTGTGAGCCCCCTTTGTCTGCAGGGCTGCTGTGTTCTCGCTGAGCCCAGGGGGACCCGGATGACCAGGGGGACCGGGCAACTGTGCCGGGCTGGGCGAGTGCTGCCTTCCCTGACACTGAGAATGTGGGGAAAACCCATTTCTGGGGAAGGAGCCGATTTGCTGGCTGCAGGGAGAAAGTTGTTATCTTTACAGAGAATACTTAGGTTGACATGTTTGTTCTGACCTGTGCCGTAGAAGAATTCGGAGACGTGGACCTGGGCTTCATTCTGACTTGAGAAAGTATGGAATGACCTCTTGGGGTACATTTTTTTTTTTTAAATTATTTTATTTATTTATTTTTGGCTGTGTTGGGTCTTTGTTTCTGTGCTAGGGCTTTTCTCTAGTTGCGGCAAGCGGGGGCCACTCTTCATCGCGGTGCGCGGGCCTCTCACTATCGCGGCCTTTCTTGTTGCGGAGCACAGGCTCCAAACGCGCAGGCTCAGTAGTTGTGGCTCACAGGCCCAGTTGCTCCGCGGCATGTGGGATCTTCCCAGACCAGGGCTCGAACCCGTGTCCCCTGCATTGGCAGGCAGATTCTCAACCACTGCGCCACCAGGGAAGCCCTCTTGGGGTACATTTATTTAGGGGGCTTGTGTTGCAGAAGTGAAAGGGTGCCCGGGGGTGGGAAGGACTGAACCAGACCCCCTCCCCTTGGCTTTCAGGGCCGGGAGGGTCCGCAGTCCAGCATCCACGTTGGCTCCAACCAGCCAGCGGGAGTCAGGCCTGCCCTTGGGTCCTTACAGGCAGGAGCACAGAAAGATCTGATTGCTCTTTGAAGTGGCGGTTTTTCTTTTCCTTGAATTCACACTTTAGGGGAGAATATTCTTTTTGTTGTTTTTATTTTTGAGTGTATGGCCTTTTTCCTTTTTAAAAAAATTACGGTAAAATGACACACCATGAAACTAACCATTTAAATCATTTTAAGTGTACTGTCTGGTGGCATTAAGTACATTCACATTGTTGTGCGGTCACCATCACCATCCATCTCCAGAACTCTTTTCATCTTGCAAAACTGAAAAACTGTTCCTATTAAACCAACTCCCCATTCCCCCTCCCCAGCCCCTGGCACCTACTATACTACTTTCTATCTCTATGAATTTGACTGCTCTAGATTGCTCATGTGACTGGACTCATACAGTATGTGCCTTTTTGTGACTGGCTTATTTCACTCAGCATAATGCCCTCTGGGTTCATCTATGTTGTAGCATGTGTCAAAATTTCATTCCTGAAATTTTTCATTATGAAAAATTTCATACGGTTTTTAAACAGTCATTTTGTTTTTGCCAGTGCCGATAAATGTTCATATATTAATTCTACTCTGATGAACCAGGTTCATGTTAAAATAGTTCCAACATGTTCTTTTGTTGTTACTGATGGGAGGGTGTGTCAGTGAGGGCAGCCCCGCCCATGGGGTCTGGTGGGGGTGGGGCCCTGGACCTTATGCCCTGGCCCACAAGCAGTTAGGAGGCCCCAGGGCATGTGGCCCCCATCAAGAGCTGCTTTTGGAGATATGCTTCTAGTGGGGGCTGCTGTAGGCTGAGGGAGAGGCTGGGGGCATGGGAAGGCCCGGCTTCGTGGCTCTGGCAAGTCAGGTGGGCCCGCTGGAGAGCTGATCCTGGAAGGAAAGAAAGCGAAGGGCTCTGAGAGGGAGGGGGAGGTTTACTTCCTTTGGGGATAAGTCAGGAGAGAACATTGAACATTTTGCATTGGCTTGATGCTTTCTCCCATGTAGGAAAGAATTAGATAAAGAAAACACAAGGAGAACTTTTGGGATGACTGCTTCTCCGTCCTTCTCCATTTTTGTGTGTATCCCAATCTCTTAGTTGTTTGCAGAGTATGTAGAATGCCAGTCAGCCACTTTGGGATTGCTTCCTCCATGACCCTGGGAGGCAGACTCCCCAGTTTGGAGGAGATCCTGTCCTGTTCAGGCCTTGGCATTATCATTTGTCGTGGAGGAGAAAGCACAGAAGGCCTTGGAGTTGGGATTTTGAGCTGGGTGGAGCCCTTGTGAGTTATTTATCTCCCCGAGCCTCAGTTTCTGCATCTGCAAAATGGGCATGACAACCCCATTATGTGGATTAAAGTGTTGGGACTTGTTGAGTGAATTGAGGGAGATACTTTGTGCAAATGGTCTTTTTTCAAGTGCCTTTAGCGCACTTGGCCTGATTCTCTAGACCCAGCTAGTGGCACCTGGCATAGGTACAGATGGCCTCTTTCACGCAGGAGATTTGGAAGAATAAACCAAGCTCCTCCTATGCCTCAGGTTTAGAAACGTCAGAGCACTTGTATTTTTAACCCTCTGCAGAAGGAGATAATGTACTGAGCCAACATTTGAAATTACACGGAGCTTTTCCGCCTGTTGGAGAACCTAGAACATAGTTCTAAATTGGAGGGGAATTAAGCCAGTGAGGTCATTGAAGGTTTGGTTACATTTGAAGCAACTTTTAAACTGTCTCTCCTTAGTTGCATGTGTTTTATGACTTCCCAGAGAGATCTGAAACACGCCCACAAACTGTTAGCATGCAGGTTTACGTTTCCAGTGGGTATGGTTGGATAAAGTATACTGGATATACTATATAATTTATCTATTTATATACACCATGTATTTTATACCATCCCTATCTATTGTATAGTTTGCATTTCAGATGGGTATAGTTGGGCAGAGAAGCAAAAAAATTTGATGCTACAGTTCCTGTTTCTTTAATTGAATGACAAGAGAAAGATTAGAGAAATCACAGGCGATGGTGTCGAGAGCCCTGTGATCAGCCTCTGTGTGATCAGTAAGGCAGAGCGGCTCATGGTGCAGCTTCCCAGCTTGTACAGGGAAAACCCTGTAGCTTTTCTTTTTCGTCTGCCCGGAAAAGGGATTTACAATCTAGTACCTGATTAAACTGTGTTTTTTAATTTCAAGAGTTTTGCTTCTTAGTTGCTCTTTAATTAATAACGGATTCCCTTCTTACAAAAGCACATGTGCATTCTTGACTTAAAAGTTTTTTTGCCTCCAAGAGGGGATTTATGTTCCTCTGTTATCACAGAATCGAGGTGCAAAGTGGGTGCAGTTGTAGAGACAATTTGGGGACCGTGGTTTTACGAGAGAGACAACGGCTGGTGAGAGGGACCTCCCTATCCCCGACCCTCCCTAGCCTCCAGCCCACCCGAGACTCACCGTAGGCACTCGGCAAAATGGGCCCCAGATCTCAAAGCAGCTGTGCCTTCCGGCCATGGCGCGCCTCAGCCTGCGCAGAGCTGGGAGCCCCTGGGGAAGCGGGGTGCAGCAGTGCCACACAAGCTCTCTGCAGGGGGTCTGTGGCCAGGCCTGATGGCGCTGCTCAGCCCTGCCACCTTACCATTTTCTAGGGGATGCTGGCGTCTCGGGGACCCGTTGGCCTCTGTCACCACTTCAGCACGCTTCTTTCTTGTTCTTCAAGTCTGCGTGGTGCGGGGCCTCTAGGCCCTGGGGCCCTGTTGCACACGTGTCCTCATCTCAGCTCGGTGTGTCCTCTGGCATCTGGAACCCAGGCGGATAAAGTGCTGAGGCCAGTTCCCTCCTCTCCAACCGTCTGTTGCTCAGACTGACTAATCTCCGTGGTCGAGAACCGCCGGGTTAGGGGCTGGATGCTTTTGGTCCCTAGGTACTTAGAGGTTAATGTTTCACTAAGTTATCAAGGCTGCGTTCACAGGTCACTAAAGATTCTATACTTCTATAAGCTTAATTCCCTTACTCTTGGTTTCCTGGCGTGTGGGTGTGTGTGTATGTGTGAGTGTGTACTGCATGCCTGTAATGTGTATGTGTGTACATGAGTGTTTGTGTGGTTTCCTGGTGTGTGTTTGGCATATGTGTGGCTGTGAGTGCATGTGTGTATATTTGTATGTTTGTGTGTGTATTTGTGTGTGTGTAGTTTCCTGGAGTTTGTGTGTGAATTCGTGTGTGTATGTGGGTGCAGTTTCCTGGCCTGTGAGTGTGTTGGGGTCGAGGGGTCGCTGGGTAAAGGCAGAGTTTGGGGGACCCTTTGGGGGACCTGGTCTCAGGTGGATACCTCAGCCCCTCCTTCTCTCTGCTCCCTGAACGGGAGAGGGTCTTCCCAGCCGCCACCCCACCACCACCCAGTCCTGCCTCTCCTGGCTTCTCTGCTTCTGAGGAGGCCTGTTTCCCAGGGGTAACCTCACCATTTACACTCGTGTGCACCTGACCATGGGGCTGGGAGGGCGAGTCGCACCCGGGCACGGGCACGGGGAGGAAGCCCAGCCTCTGGTCACACGTGCATTGAGCGCCTCATCCCAAGGCCCTGCTCTTCCCGCTGCACTCAGATGTTTACAGACCCCCAGCTCCATCCCCCCCAACCATGGCGCATGAGCCCTCTTAGCTGCCTCCTTAATTCCAGTGGCTCCTTCTCCACCGTCACCTGCACCCCAGACCTTCCTGGTGGCACTTACCGCCTCGGTCCTCTCTCACAGCACGTGTGCTCTCGTGGACTGATTTTGGGGGGTGCGAGTGTCCCACCCACTGACTCAGCCACAAATCCCCAAGGGAGCTGAATGGGACGAGGCCTCATGGTGTGGCCTGGGCAGCTCCTGGCAGCTGTGTTGCCTGGACACACGGAGAATGAGTGGCAGGGCTGCCTTCTCAGCTGCCCTCCTTGTTCAGAAAGCTGCCCCTGCTGTTGCTTCTTGAGTAGCACAGAGTGACCAGGGGCAAGACCAGGGCAAGGTGCCTTGGGGCACATGGCATGCAGGGGTCCCAGGCCTCCCCCAGCCTCCTAGAGGCCTCGGGTGGAGGCAGGACAGCATTGGCCCCACCAGGGGAGGCCAGTAGGCGCCGCTCCCCTTCGGTCTCTGCTAGCTGACCAGAAGCTCCTCCCTGAGAGGGGGAATAAATTCCGCTTTGTAAACAGGACTGTGTCCTTTTAAACTGATGCAGGAATTTGTGAGTTAAGGGCACCTGGGTGAATGGTCCGCTTGCCAGTAGGTCCCTAGCCCAGACACCCTGGTAAAAGGGTGCTCTGCATTGTTCTGCTACACAGGTGAGTGTTCGTCACACCCAACCATGGGTCCACGTTGTCACGTGTAAATTACACCTCAGTAAAGGTGATGTGAACCAAAGTGTGGGCTCTCTGGGACCTCTCCAGCTTCAGATCCTGGCTCTTTCCACGTGCTTTGGGCAGATCATTTAATATCCTGGGTCCCATTGTCCACCCCGTAAAAGGGAACACCACTTCTTCCCTCACAGGGGTGTGACCAGGTCGAGCACCAGCACACTGCTGGCCTCTGGTGTTGCCCGGGTGACCACTGTCATTGCTTGGGGTCTTTGAGTCGGCCGTGGTCACTTTTCCTCTGAGGGAAGCTTGGAATGGACCCTTTGTGGAGAAGAAACTCACCAAATGCACACAGATAATCATTTGGGACATCCTTTCCAGAAGTAGTGACCATGATGGTGAGGCCCAAGGGGTCCAAGGGTCTGGGGACCCAGCCGTGGCTGGGTGTCCATTCGGCCTGTCTGTCACGTTCCCTCCACCTTCAGGCATCTCCAGTCTCACCCTTTGTGGCTCCCAGGCATCAGGGCTGCTCCCTTCGTAACCACAAACACGCCTGTGGACACAGTGATGCAGCCTAGGACGCTCTCAGAAGCTGATCCGTCTTCAGGGTGGGAACTCTGGGTGTCCCAGCTGGGTCCACCCCTAGGATTCCCGCCTGGCCCCTCTCTCGGAGCCTTGGAGTGGACGTCCCAGGCCTCGAGTGTTTTCATCTAGAAGGAGTGGCGAGGTTCTGAGTGAGCTGGTCCCCCCAGAGTCCGTCCCAGGCAGGACCCAACCACTGCCCAGCCCAGGTGCTCCCACCTCTGGGCTCTGGGGAAGCCTGTTGTCTGCACACTGTGGGCTCCTCAAGCTCACCCCACATCCAGGCCTCCGCACCTTTGGCCAGGTAGTTCCCTCCACCTGGAACACCTTCAAAATCCTGCTTGCTGGACTGAGTACTGCTCCATATGACTTCCTGCTTTTATCTCATGAAAATTTCCTGAAGTGATGGAAGTTTGCACTACTTTTTACGGGGACCCAGCTGTGGGACTATTTATACCATTTATTAGCTCCAAGACCTCTGCAGTGCCTTAGAGTAGGGTATTCCAGGAGATCTCGGTTACCTTCCTCCCTCTATACAAATGGGATGGGACTGTCTACACCGGATCCCTGTGCGATTATTTTGACCTCAAACAAGAGATCGTATTTGGATGCACTTTGAAAATTAAGTAGTATAGTTTTAATTGCTAATATTAATAATTAGCTTGACTCTCAAGTCTAATGGGACTTGAAAACTCCCCACCTCCCACTTAATTTGGGGGTATTGATTCTGATCACAGCACCTTGCTGGGCTGGGTGGGGGCTCCCCCAGTGCCCTCACGATGTCCAGGGTATACCCAGCTCCCGGTGCCATATATAACTGACAAGAAAGAGGAGCTTTTGTGGAGCGGAAACACACCCCCCTCTCTCCCACAGCTCATGCTCTCTCTTTAAATGAGCTGTGTTACCCCAGGAGAGGGTCTGAGGAGAGCAGTGGAGGGTGGCGGAGCACAGCAGTGTTTGCTGGGGCCTGGCCAAGTGGAAAGTGGGCCCGTCAGGAATGATTAAAGAGCCCAGTGTTAGAAAAGAACAAGCCTTTATGTTGGTGGTAAAATGATTAGGAAGTAATAAGAAAAATGCAGGTTTGGACAGAACATTGTTTTGTTTAATCAGTTCTAAGTCCAAAAGAAAAAAAGAAAGGACCCTTAGAAGTCATTTAAAAAGAGATTACAACATACACGTGAATGTTTTTTCCACCTAGCTTACAGGTTTAAACTTTAGGGGGAAGGGGCCAGACGAGTCTCTATTCCTGGTTGTGTTCCTCATTCCTCAATCAGATGAGACAGTCTCTATAATGGGAACTGGAAGCAGAGGGTAAGTGAGAAACAGACTGGTGTGAGAAGAAAATGTCACCTGGTGCTTACCATTCTGTCTGCTGCACAAAATCCAGATGGATCAGATTGTCCCAGAAGCTGAAGGGAGAAACCTGGAGTTTGATCACCTTGCAAGGAGAAATGAGAGCTGAAGGAGAGTGAATTCTGTTGGTTTTAAAGTCGTGTTGTTTCTGAAGATAAACCTGATGGAGACAGAATCGTGGAGGAGCAGGGGGTCCAAGGTTCTGTCAGAGACAAAGTCAAGGGCTATGAATATGCCCAGGGGAGCAGCACTGGCAGAGCCTAACAGGGTAGCCTGATGCTGCTTTTTTCTTATAGACTACAGGATATAGACTGCTTGAATATTCCTTCTCAAGGGAGGAAGACAGACAGATTTGAGGAAACCTTTTTAATAATGAATTCTAATTTCACTTGGACCCTTTGGATTTTATTATTGCTTGCAACACTATGACATTTGTAAAAAATGGAGGCTGCTTGAATATTCTTAAGTGATTTGACAAGGGTTAATGCTTGACTGATATGCTAGCAGTCTCAGAGCTTCCCTGGTGAGAAGCACTGGCACAGAGCTGTTGAGGATGAACAGGGCTTCTCTCCATCACCAAATGCCTGGCCATCACCAAATGCCTGAATCATCAAGTAAAGGAAGAGCATTTTTTGTTTGTTTGTTTTAGGTGCCTTTATATTTTAGAGCAGTTTTAGGTTCACAGCAAAACTGAGGGGAAGGTACAGAGATTTTTCATATACCTCTTGCTCCCACTTATACATAGCCTTCCCCATCGGCAACATCCCTCATCAGAGTGGTACATTTGTTACAACTAATGAACCTGCATCGACACATCACAAAGTCTGTAGTTTGCATTAGGGTTCATTCTTGGTGCTTCACATTCTGTGGTTTAGGAAAATGTGTAATGACATGTATCCACCATTATAGTATCATATAGAATAGTTTTGCTGCCCTAAAAATCTTCTGTGCTCCACCTTTTCATTCCATCCCCATCCCCAACACCTGGCAACCACTGAACTTCTTACATTCTCCATAGTTTTGCCTTTTCCAGAATGTCATAGAGTTGGAATCATACAGTATGTAGCCTTTTCAAATTGGCTTCTTTCACTTAGTGATATGCATTTAAGTTTCCTCCATGTCTTTTCTTGTCTTGATAGCTCATTTCTTTTTAGTGCTGAGTAATGTGCCATTGTCTGGATGTACCATAGTTTATTTATCCTTTTACCTACTGGAGGATATTTTGGTTGCTTCCAAGTTTTGGCAATCATGAATAAAACTGCTATAAACATCTGTGTGCAGGTTTTTGTGTGGACACGAGTTTTCAATTCATTTGGTAAGGTACCAAGGAGCGTGATTGCAGGATCGACTGGTAAGAGTATGTTCAATTTTTAAAAAAACTGTCAAACTGTCTTCCAAAGTGGCTATACCATTTTGCATTCCCACCAGCAATGAATGACTGTTCCTACTGCTCCACATCTTTGCGGCATTTGGTGCTGTCAGTGTTTTGCAGTCAAATGCTCTACCCCTGAGCTATATACCCCGTGCCTGTTTTGGATAGGAAGAGTTTTCAGTGGAGATTGAGTATCCTAAAGGGACTGGAAAGGACAGACTTTCTTTTCATCCCCAGGAATCACAGTGGAAATGCTCAGGACATCCAGTGTTTCTCACCAGGGTCCTGGGCATATTTTGGGTGCGTACAAGTTCTCTATGAAAATTTCCAAGTTTTGTGCTTTTCTGTTCAGTGGCAATCTCATCTAAAATTGGTGCTATCCAGTTTGAAAATGCCCATATTGTGATGTGAGTGGAGATCAGATGAGCCTGAGTGAGGCACACTGTGCAAATGAAATGAAGGTAGAAAATGAGGGGCAGAAACTCTGGAATGTATAAGGAAGTACTTTCATGGTAGAGGGAGTGGCCGGTGCAAAGGACCTGAGGCTGGAACAAGCTTGGAGTGTTCGAGGAGCAGCCAGCATGACTGGAGGTGGGTGCTGGGAGAGTAGTGCCAGGGCTCCTAGGGCCTTGCAGGCCACAGTGCGGATTTACATTTTATTCTGTGTGTACTGGGAAGCTTTTGAGACTCTTTGCACAAAAGAACGTTGTTACCTTGTTTTATGTTAAAAAACACCCTCCCAAAGGTCAGCCAGAAGTAGCAGAAGATGGAGCTCAGTTCTGGGCATCTGGCTTCATGGCCAGGCTGTTCTGCCTTTCTGCAGGTGGTGGGTAGGACGCTAAGGTGCCCCCAAGCTTCTTGCTCCAGCCTCCCAGCCTGTGACTGTGATGGATCTCTCTTTCATCATTAGTTTATATTATGTGACACAGACTTTAAGAAAGGGAGGTTATCCATCTGGCCTGGCCACGTCACATGAGACCCACCTGGGCCTACAGGGCAAATAGGAAATCAGAATTCAAACTGTGAGAAGGATTTGGTGTGTGTGGCTGGCTTTGAAGATGGAGGGGTCCATGTGACAAGGAACGTGGGCGGCTTCTAGAAGCTGAGAGCGGCCCCCCAGACGACAGCCAGCAAGGGAATGGGAACCTCTGTCCTACAGACCCAAGGAATGAAATCAGAGGACAACCCAAGTGAGCCCAGAGGCGCTAGAAAGGAACACAGGCCTTGTTAACAACTTGATTTCAGCTTTGTAAGACCCTGAGCTGAGAACCTGCCATGCCGTGCCTGTACCTCTCATCTACACAACTGTAAGCTCATCAGTGAGTGGTGTTTAAAGCCTCTAAATTTGTGGAACTTTGTTGTGCAGCAATTGAAATATACTGAACACAGATGCAAAAATCCTATGTAGAATTTAGCAGATAAGACCCGGCAATATGTTAAAAGAACAATAATAAATATAGTTTATCCTAGGAATTCTAGGATGATTTGACATTAAAAAAATCCGCATTTACAGAGTAGAGGGAAAAATAATCTCAATGGATGCTACAAATGCTTGTGCTAAATTTCAGAATTCTTTGCTGATTCTTCAGAATTCTTCAGAATTCTTTGCAAAGTAGGCTTAGATAACTCAATAAAAGGAATCTTTTAGAGACCATGCAGTGAGTATTACATTTCAAGTACAACATTTGAACATCAGAGACAAGAAATGGGTGTCTGCTATCATTGTTATTCTGCAGTGCTGTTTGGGAAGTCCCAGCCAACATGATAATTGGAAAAAGTGAGAGAAAGCTGTCATTTGTAGGTTATATAAATGCTGGCTCTGGAAAATTCAAGAGACTCAACTGACAAGTATTAAAACTAAGGAGAGTATTAAGCAAGGTGACTGGATATGAGTTAACACAGAAAACCCGTTGGCTTCCTGATGCGTCATGAGTGATGCTATTAGAACAAAACCAAAAACTGTAAAACACCTAGAAATAAGTCCAGTAAGAAAAGTGCAACATCCATGAGAAGAAAACCATAAACGTTCTTAACAGACCCCAAAAGAAGATCCAAATGAAAGGAGAAACTATGTTATTATCTAGGAAGTCTCAGTTTTGTTCAAATATCAGTTCCCCATCAGATACTCTATAAATTAGTGCATTGTTAATCAACATCAAAAGCCTTTTTCATCAAACTCAATGAGCTGATTCTAAAATTCATGTAGAAGTACAAAACCTAAAAGCAATCAAGATCGTTTTGAAAATTAACAATAAAAGTTGGGAGGTTATCTTACTAGATATCAAAACCTAGTCTAAGGCTCTAATAATTGGAATTGTGTGATGTTGACATAGGAATAGACAAGGGCTATGGGCTGAATTGTGTTCCCCCTGAAATTCATATGTTGAAGTTCTAACACCCAGGACCTCATAATGTGACTGTATTTGGAGGTAGGGTCTTCAAAGAGGTGGCTAAATTAAAATGAGGTCATTAGGGTTGGCCCCTAATCCAGTGTGACTGGTGTCCTTATGAGAAGAGGAAATCAGGACACATAAACACACAGAGAGAAGCCCATGTGAGGACACAGGGAGAAGACTGCCATCTGCAAGCAAAGGAGAGAGGCCTCAGGAGAAATCAACCCTGCTCATGCCTTAATCTTGGACTTCCGGCCTGCAGAACTGTGAGAAAATGAATTTCTGTTTTTTAAGCCCAGCAGACCATGGGACTTTGTTACAACAGTCCTAGAAAACTAATACAACAACCAAATAAGAAAACTGAAGAATCTAGAAACTGAACCATGTCTGTGTGAACTAAATATAAAGATGTTGGGCCGCTGGGTATTCATTTGGGGGAGAATAGCTCTACCCTCACCATTCACAAAAATTAATTTCAGATGGAATAGTCATCCAAAAAGTTGCAGAAGTGCATATAAGAGGTTAAGTTTGTAGTCTTATTCTGGAAAGTCTTCTTAGTGAAGAAAAAAGACAAAAAGCTACGTGGGAGAAGATTCCAACATTCTTTCTGTGAAACATTATCATTCCATAGTGAAGATATCTTTAAGTGAGTGATTTCTTTTATTTTCCTGAGAAAATCTTCCACTTTGAAGTCTGATGCAGTGGGCTCTTGTTCTGGAAAAAGGAGGCCAGGCTAAATGGGAGGGGCGGTGAGACCCTGTTTGGGAGGGTGGAGGTTTCACGCAGTGCTGTGAGGGGTGAGGGGCTTTGTTCGAGAACCACTAACATCCAGGCACGTTTACTGCCAGGTCACATTCATGGTACAGCCAGTGTCGGCGTTTCCTCATAAGCCCTCATTTGAAACCATGTGTGTCAGGCATTGAATCGTGATGTTTACCCCAAAACATACAAGAAAAATGGCTCTGGATAGAGGGGATCCTATTTCTGTTGGAAGAGCCATGGCATCGTATTAATGGACTCAATGTGTGTGAACATCTGTCTCTGAACAACATTCGTTTGTGCTCAGTATCTTTTTAGGCCCGTGAAGCCCAACTGTGTTCTGTGAGTTGTAGTTACAAAGTCGGTCCAGAAGATCTGGATCGAGGGGTGAGCACACGAGGGGTTTGGGGGAACCCCTGGCAGAACCTTGGGAGGCTGGAGCACTTGGGCTTGCTCTCTGGATGGGGTTGCAGAGAAACCAGCGCTGGTTCTCACAGCTTGTCATGAGAGAGGTCTTGAAGGGTGCAGGGACACACCGCCCCGAGGAGAGACATGGCACCGTCGTCCCACAGGACAGGCTCCCTGCTTGCGGTTGAGCACAGCTCCCGGGGGAGAGGATCTCTGCTCACAGATGTGTCCTTGCCTGTCCTGTCCACGTCCCCAGATGTGGCCTTTGAATCGCTCTCTGGCCCCTGATTTTCCCTTCTGGCTTTTCTTCCAGGAAACTGAGGAAAAACGTGTGTTTCCATTTTCTAAGAAAAGAACAATCTGGGAAAAGACCGACAGACCTACTCCGGGCTTTTACTGCTCACACAGCTGAAGTCATTGTCTCCCCTCCCTGACTCGGGGTGCAGCCTGACCAGCCAGCTTAGGGAGCAGAGCCAGCCAGGCCTGCCTGCCCTGCCTTGGGCTGGCTGGCTTGGAGCCCTGGCTGTGGGAATGGTGACTCCCACCCCAATATCCATCCAATATTCTCAGGGGCTCAAGCCAGAATTATTCTGGAGCCTGTCCTATGTGAGGGGGTTTCCTGCGTGGGTCAGCCATAAAACACCCATTTCTCACTCTGTAGGCCCCTTAAAGAGGGCGAGGTACATGAACACAGATTTTAAAGTTGAGTGCTGTGTTTTCGGACCTCAAGAAATTTCTGAGTCAGCCTTTCTGAAGCCCATCTCTGGGCCCAGTCTCAGGGAATCAGCGTGTTCTGTGCAGTTTTCGAGTCTGATGTTGGCCATGGTGTTTGTAGTAAGCCTGTCTTCTGGTCTGTGGCACGCACTGGTCAGTGTGGGTGGCTAGGAGGCGTCGCAGAGAGGAGGGGTGTCTGTCCAAAGTCTTGGAGCAGCAGATCCAGAGCTCAGGCCTCCTGACCTGGCTACGCCAAGCACATCAGCTACATATCGGGACGTTTCTCAGTTCTCCGGCGGATGACTTGCATGATGTAGCTTTGAGACGGTGGCCTTCACAGTGTGTCCACCTGCAGGCCTGATGGGCTGGGCGGCCCAGCAGTTGCCTGGCCCCGAAGGCTTGGGCGTGGGCCCACCGTTGCCAGCTTCAGCTCTGCAGGCAGGGGCTGCGTACTTAGCACCAGGTGTTAACAGGCTCAGGAAGTGCCCTGGGACCATTGAGTCACTCCGCCAGTCTTGCTGGAGAGCTTTCAAGGTTTAGTATTGACTAGGCATGGGGGAACGAAGCGCCCATCTCTCTTCTATTACATGGTCTGTCTTCCAAACGGCGTTACCTGTGATGGATTGTTTTTCCAAGGAGTTGTTCAGATCCAGTGAGAGAGCAAACTAAAATGGACAGTTAATGTTAAATGTTAAAAAGTGGAAAAAGAAGCCCAGCAAGCCACTTGGTGACAGCCTGTGGACAAACAGTAGTGGGTAGGGGCTTGGCCTGGAGCACACAGCTCTCCCCCCAAATGCTGGGAGCCAGAGAGGCCTTGGCTATGAGGAGGCCCTTTTCTGTCTCTGGGCTGCAGTGACTCCTCTCCTGGTGGCCAGTGGTTCCTCCTTGTTAATTTAGCCTTTATTTTCATGGCCAGACACGCATCTTGTCCTGCTGTTTCTGAGCAGTGACCTTGGCCTTGACCAGCCTCCTAGAGAGCTGTGTGGTCCAGCATGCCTGGGCAGGAAGGGAGAACTGTTTACTTCTGTTTCACCCCATCCCAACACTGCCACACTTGTGACAGTGTAGACAGAGACATTAAGCAAAGAGGGAGCCTTAAGAGTGTCTACTGCTAGCTGGCTACGGAGCTAGTATCAATGGGTGTTTCATCACGTCTCCTGGAGGGGTGTCAGCATTGGGGGAGGGGAAGGAGGTTGATTACTGCCCAGGTATTTCCCTGGATACAACGCGCTTCCTTCCCATGGGTCAGTGTGGTTTGTGGTTCATTGTTTGTACCTCTAAATCTGTGTGACTATCCACATTCCCCTCTATCTAATCAATGGAACTAAAAAATATTAATAGGCAGCTCACCTATGAGGAAACCTTCAAAAGACTCATGAACCTGGAAACGCAAGTTAAAACCTCGAAGAGGTACCACCACTTTGCCCCCGTCAGAGACAAAAAAATTTAAGTCTGACAATTCCAAGTGTGGGCAAAAATATGCTGTGAGAGAAGAAACTGGCAGAGGGAGTTGACTTGTTTTCACAAAGAAGGATGTTTTTTACTTAAAATAGTACGCAGCATATTCTGATGTTAAGATCTTTTTAAAAAAATTTTTATTGGAGTATAGTTGCTTTACAATGTTGTGTTAGTTTCTGTTGTACAGTAAAGTGAATTAGTTATATGCATACATATATCCTCTCTTTTTTAGATTTCCTCCCCATTTAGGTCACCACAGATCACTGAGTAGAGTTCCCTGTGCTAAATAGTAGGTTCTCATTAGTTATCTTTTTTATACATAGTGGTATATATATGTCAATCCCAATCTCCCAATTTGTCCCATCCCCTGCTTCCCCCCTTGGTAACCATAAGTTTGTTCTCTACATCTGTGACTCTATTTCTGCTTTGCCATAAGTTCATCTGTACCATTTTTCTAGATTCCACATATAAGCGGTAATATACGATATTTGTTTCTTTCTGACTTACTTCACTCTCTATGACAGTCTCTAGGTCTATCCACGTCTCTGCAAATGGCACCATTTTGTTCATTTTTATGGCTGAGTAATATTGCATTGTGTGTGTGTGTGTGTGTGTGTGTGTGTGTGTGTGTGTATGTATACACCACATCTTCTTTATCCATTCCTCTGTCGATGGACATTTAGGTTGTTTCCATGTCCTGGCTATTGTAAATAGTGCTGCAGTGAACATCAGGGTGCATGCATCCTTTCAAATTCTGGTTTTCTAATATTAAGGTCTTTATTGACCTGGTTATATTTGACCTAATCTGATGTAGGTGAAATATTTGTGTCTGTATTCTTCTATCCTTTTACTGATTCCTTGTGTAACATGAGTATTCTTGATTTTTAAGCTTCTAAATAAACAGAATTGCTATCTTAATAACAATCTGTGAAATACAAAATATTTTCTGTTCAGATCAAAACCTCACATTTTCTCTGTTAAGTCATTAAACTATGTGGATAATTATGTGGATAAATTACAAATTATAAATAGGTTATTTTACCCTCTTCTTAAAATGAATGTGCATATTTGGATTAGCATGTCTTATTCTTAGTCTCCTTTTAGTTTTATTTTTTTCTGACTAGCCCCTGCTTTTTTATTTTTATTTAAAAATTTTTTATTGTGGTATAGTTAATTTACAATGTTGTGTTAGTTTCAGGTGCACAGCAAAGTGATTCAGTTATACATATATATATTCTTTCATATATATATTCATTTTCAGATTCTTTTCCATTGTAGGTTATTACAAGATATTGAGTATAGTTCTCTGGGCTATATAGTACGTCCTTATTGGTTATCTATTTTGTATCCAGAGAGAGTTTAGATTGGTGCACCCACATTATCAGGCAGCTGAGCCCCAGCTGGAAAAGTTGGATCCTGCCACACCTCGAGGCAGGTACCAAAGAAACCCTCACACAGGGCGAAAGGGAACCACAGCAGGGGTATTCACAAAAACTGCAGACAACCCAGATGGTTACAAATTGTGATGTATTTATTGAGTGGAGCCACAGGTTCTAACATGGATGGCTCTCACAACATAGCTTGAGTAGGAAAAGCCAGCTGTAAGAGGATCCAAATGGCCCGATTCTATTTATGTAAAGGTTAAATCTATGCAAAGCAATCTTATATGTTGCTTTGGGATAAATGCATATATGGTAAAAGCGTAAAGCTATTTATGAGAATACTAAAATAATATAAATTCAGGATAGTGGGGGCCTTTGTAAGGGGACTGAGAAAGAAATAGGACTGTAATTTGGCTGTTGTATTAATCATTCACTTTTTCTGGATACAGCTGAAGTAGTACCTCTAAATTATTCAAAACCTGAAAAACAAATGAACCCCGAAGCCTATGAATAATCGGATGTTAGAAATGGAACTCTGAAAGACTTTTTTTTCTTCCCTCAATGTGCCCTGTGCCTGGGATGGGAGATTGTCCCCTGAAGCAAAACCCTCACCCGGCGGGTCCTGCTCGGCCTTGCCTTTGTGGGTCCCTTCTGAGGAGCCAGAGACGTTAAAAGCTGTTTTGCTCCGGATGCTTGAAGAGGTTGAATTTCCTTAAGATCCTGGTATCCTGGATAAAAGAAAGGCGGGCTGTCTCTCCTGTTGTCAGGGGAGCCCCTCTTGGGTCTGTTTTTATATATTCATAGGATCCTCTCCTGCAGGGCTTTTAAATGGTGAGTAATGGGTTCATGACCCTTGGTGAGAAGAAAGATAACCCCAGCAGGTAATATTATCTTTTCCTTTCATCTGCTAATCTCCCTGCTGCCGGCCAAACACCCCAGAGTGCTGGGTCTCTGTGCTCTCCAGAACCCTGCAATTACACCCTTTGCCACCCACCCCTCCCCCCAAGCTGGAAAACCTGATTTTCTTAAGGAGAAAAGAAAAGAAACCTCATCCCGGGAACGGAATTTGGTTTGTATTTCCAGAGAAGCATGGGGTGGTCAGGGATCACTTCCTAACCCTCCTGCATAGCCCCCGGAGCAGGAAATCGGAAGACCTTTGTCTCAGCGTTGGGGGTGGGGGGGAGGCAGCTGCTCCCATCCTGGCCCCCCTGCCCAGACGCCGCGGTGTAGACAGTCTGAGGTGTAGACGGAGTCCGTGGTGTACATGTCATCATTCCAGCCCAGGTCAGCCTGGACTTGTGTCGCACCCTCAAAGTGGGGAAGGGGAAAGGATTGCTAGGAATGATAGGAGTTTTCTTTACGGAAAATTTCCGACTCCTACAGAAGTAGAGGGAGTAGCACCCCTTTGGCACCACCCCCCCCTCCCCCCCACCCCCGTGGACCCCACCCCCTCACTGGCTCCTACAATAATAGTCTATTCACACCTCCGTTCTCTCCCCTTCTGCTCTTTGAATTCATTTCATTCGTACTTACACATCTTATTATGTGTCTTAAAAAGATAAGGACTCCTTGACAAGGGAACTGCATTCTGCCATTATCCCACTTGAAACGGTGAACAATTATTTCATAAAATAAAATATGCAATCAGTGTTCACATTTCGCTGTTGATTTCATGATTATTTTTTATTGTTCAGCCAGGATTGAAATAAGGTCTTACACCTTGCAAATGGTAGATTGACTTAAACACATTAAATTAAATCTCACTAATGGAGACGATCACAAGCTGGGCGGGGAGGGGCTTTAGAGGTTTCATGTTGGAATTACATTGTGGTAATTCTCCCCTTCCTTTCTGATCCCAGCCTAGCCCAGGCATCTAGCCCTGTCCTTTAATTCCATCCTATGTCATACTCACCTGGTGCAGCAAGGCAGGCATGGGGTCACACTCTACTTCTGGCCACCGAGAAGCCCCTCCCCTGCCACCCCAAGGGTGGGATGCAGGGATCGTGAAGCACTTTAAGGAGGACAAGTGGTCATCCTGACGTGACAGCCTGTGTTGGGCTTGATGACACAGGAAGTCTGTGGAGGCTGGTTCATTCCTGTGGAGGAGGTCCGGGAGTGGGCCTCCAGAACCATAGACCTCTCCCCCCAAACTTTTGCAGAGCCTGTCTTGTTTGTTTTGTTTTGTTTTTAACCTCTCTGCGGCCCTCTGTTGCCCCCCCAGCCCCTTTGTTTTCCGGCCAGCTGTAGGCCATGCTGCAGTTTGGAAACCGGGCTCTCTCCCTGGGTCTGGCTAACAGATGGGAGAGAGCTGGGGTACAGAGGCTCGCGCCTTTCAGTGGGGGAAAGTGGAGGTGGAGAGGGCTGCCAGCTTAATCACCTTGGGTTCTGGGAACCGCCAGGTCTGGACTCCTGAGCTCAAAGGCGTGTTAGCTTTCTTGGTAGAAGGCTTAGTGAGCTCTGCCAGGTAACACAGAAAATTCTGAGTTAGGGCCATAAAGTGTTTCCTACATTGTCTCGCCTACCAATTAATCACCTTCTCAGCACAGGAAGTCGATGACTTAATTTAGAAAATATGGTTTAAAAAGTTGGTCCCAAAGGTTCTTTGGACTTAATTCAGTGCATGTTAATATCTCTCCGGATTATATCCTGACATTCATTTAATTAAAAAAAAAAAGGATTCAGAAGTTTTGCCAAACTGGAAATGGAAGCGTGCTCTGTGGATGCCTCGATCAGTCTTGCACGTGCTTGGCAGTCCGAGGGATGCTTTAGCTGCTGCTCAAGCCAAAAATCCAGTAGAGGAACGAGTTTGTTAGATAATTGTCAGATCAGGGAGAAGATTGAGATAAAGCCTTGCAGCATTAATATTCTGACAATGTTAAAAACTGTCAGGAAAACAGTCATGGTGAATGCAGAATGGAGAATATAGAAGCTGTGTGTACCTAGAAGGCCTGCTTTTTTTTTTTAAAGGTGATCAAGGATAAGTGGAGAGTAAGTAATCCTCTTTGTAGGTCAATTAGGTAAATTGCACCTGAGTTCTCCCCCAGTGATTCCTGGAGGGGTGACCGTCTGTCACACATACATCACTGTGAGGTGGAATCCGAAATGCTAGCGCAAAGGGCCTCGACCGGGGTGTTTCTGCTTGTGTTTATTTGGATTTAGTTGGGCAGAAACTGACATGTGGACAGGTGAGGCAGGCTTTATTGGATGGTGTTGAATGAGGGACGATGGAACTGAATTGAAAAGGACTGACAGACAGAGTGGTGAAAGGAAGGAGAAAAGAAAGGGATTAGGACTTAAGCACCTCAACTTCCCAGACCGAGCGTCCTGTGGGGACTCTTCCAGTTTCCTTTTGGTTGAGTGGCACGGTGGTTCTAGCTACCCGTGGGCTTGGTGAGTGTTTTTTTCTGTCTGGTTTTTCCCTCGTGTGGCTTTGGCAGTGACCATAACATGCTTCCCAAGACACACATGTACCCTGGCAAGAACCGTGTTGGTGTGAAATCCCCTGAGATTTTACCCCCAGCTGGGACTGCGGTGGCATCTCCTTAGGAGAAGGGACTTTGGCGGGATTTCAGCTCAAGCGAGTGCTTTGTTAAAACTGACCCAGCAACTTCCAGAGGGAAGGGCAGTGCGGAGGTAGTTGTGGCTGCCAGAACACAGAACAAAGGGAGCGTTCCTGTTGAGAGTGAGAGGATTCCAGTCCTCACATGTCTCATTCTGAGGCCTCTTGGAGGTGAAATCGTATAGAGCAGCACTGCCTGGTAGAAGTTTCTGCCAAGATGAAAACATGCTACATTCATGGTGTCCAAAATAGTAGCCACCAGCCACGTGGCTATTGAGCACTTGAAAAGTGACTAGTGCAGCTAAGGAACTAAGTTTCTAATTGTATTACTTGATTTTTAATTAATTTGGATTTAAAGAGCCCCATGTGGCTAGTGGCTTCCATCCTGGATGGTGCAGCGTTGAGATCCAGCTTCCTTTCACCTTTAAACATTTTATATTATCATGCAAAATAGTATAGAAAACGTGAGTGTACAGTGTGAAGAGTGATAAAATGAGCGGTTGGGGACCTACCACCCAGTTTAAGAAACTGAGCTTCATTCTCAGTTCCTAAGAAGTGTTCTGGGTCCCATCGGTTTCCAAGGTAACGATTGTCCTCTTATTTTGTGCTAATTGTAATTTTACCATATAGTAGTGTGTACCCCTGGATTAGTTTGCTAGAGCTGCCATAACAAAGTGCTTGGGAGGCTTAAGCAACAAAAATTTATTTCCTTATAGTTCTGGAAGCTGGAAGTCCAAGATCAAGGTGTGGTCAGTGTTGTTTCTCCTGAGGCCTCTCTCCTTGGCTTGCAGATGGCTGTCTTCTCCCTGTGTCCTCACATGGTCCTCCCTGTGTGTGTGTCTGTGTCCTAATCTCCTCTTGCAGGGACACTAGTCAGACTGGATTAGGGCCCACTGCAACCACCTTATTCAAACTTAATTACTTCTTTGAAGACCCTATCTCCAACTGTAATCATGTTATCAGGTACTGGAGGTTAAGACTTCAATGTGTGAATTTTAGGGGGAATACAGTTAAGTCCCTAACACCCCCTAAATGGCATATGGCTTAGTTTTGCTTGTTTTTGACATTTATATAAGTAGAGGCATGTTATGGATGCTTTTGCTGCCTGCTTTCTTCACTCAGCATTTTCATTGCCTCTTCATGGTCACTTAGAGACCAACTTACAACTCTCTTGGGGTGTGGTTGCCTTGGTAATGGGCCAGTTCTTTGGGCTGAGGGATCAGTTCTGGGTTCTCTTTCGGGGTTGAAAGGGCCAGAACCAAACCTTACTTGCTGTAGAATCAGTAGGCTTCTGCCCTGGATTGACAAGGAGAGGTGGCTCCGCCCGGAGCCTTGCACCGCCTCTGCCCAGCTAGATGGAGACACACTGATGCCCAGCCTAGGAGAGGCTACTGCCCTCCTGGCCCCTTAATAGAACTTTCTTCCCAGCCTCTGCTTTAGAATTTTAGTCTCTCTTTTTTAAAATTTTTATTGGAGTATAGTTGATTTACAATTTTGTGTTAGTTTCTGCTGTGCAGCAAAGTGAATCAGGTATACATATATATATTCCACTCTTTTTTCGATTCTTTTCCCATGTAGGCCGTTACAGCGTATTGAGTAGAGTTCTCTGTGCTATATAGTAGGTCCTTATCAGTTATCTATTTTATATATACTAGTGTGTACGTGTCCATCCCAATCTCCCAATTTATCACACCCTCCTCCTTACCCCCTGGTAACCATAAATTTGTTTTCTACATCTGTGACTCTATTTCTGTTTTGTAAAAAGGTTCATTTGTAACCTTTTTTTTTGGATTCCACATACAAGCGATATCATATGATATGTGTCTTTCTCTGACTTACTTCACTCAGTATGACAGTGATCTCTTAACACCTCTCCCCAGCGTACCCCCGACCCCGTCCCCCCCCCCTCATCCTCTCTTCACCCTGCAAAGCTCCTTGTCCTCATAGGGACTTTACCTAGAAGCCCTTTTTCTTTGCAATATTCCCCCATGGCCTTGTTTTTGCTCCTCGAGAATGGCCTTGGCTGACAAGGCTTAACAGCCCTGTGGTGCTCACCCGCCTCCTAAATTTTTCACCTATAAAATGGGTGCATGTATGTCAATATTTGGAAGGAAAGTAGTATAAAGAAGAAAACAAATTATTTGTAATTACGCCACTGGAGATAATGCACTCTTAAAAATTTTGGAGTATTTACTTCCATTTTCACACATTTGTAATCGTATCAACGTGCTTTTGTTACATAAACATTTTTTCTTGTTGCCTATTTAGTCTTTTTATAACCACCACTTTTAATGGTTGCATATTATCTAATCAAGTATGATGTTCCTATCAAGCACTCCAATGTGTTTAGTCATGTAGAGTTTTTTGATTTTTCCAAATTATATGTATGAAGTTCAGAACTTACTGGAAAGTTGCAGGTACAGTACACAGAACATTTTTCCCCTGAACCATTTGAAAGTAAGTGGCTGACAAGATGCGCATCACCCCTAAATACCTTAGTGTGTATTTCCTACAAACAAGGACGTTTTGTACGTAATCCTAATTTTACCACCATGAAAATCAAGAAATTAGTATTGATCACATAATTACCATCAGATCCCATCCAGGACACTTTCACTGGCGGTCCCAGGGATGTCCTTTGCACAGAAGAATCCAGTTCAGGATCACACGCTGCATTTGGTCTCCTCCAGTCTGGGACATTCCTCAGCCTGTTCTTGATCTTTGCAATCTTGACACTTGTGAACGGAACAGCCCACTTTTGTAGAAAGTCTCACAGTTTGGGTTTATCAGGGTTTGTATATTCGGCAGGACTAATGTAGACGTGATGCTATGTATATCTTTCTCACTGCCTTCTATCAGATGGCACGTTAGGTCCAGTCTGTCCCTAACTGATGAGGTTCACTGATGAGGTGGCATCTGCCAGGCTCTCCCTTTGAAATTGATCAGTATTTGGTATTTGGTGGGGAGGTACTTTGAAATCATCCTATTCCCCATCAAACTCTCACTTTATTCATTAGTTTACTTATGTTAGTATGTTTTATTCAGTGGATTATCATCCTGCCACGGGAGCTTGTGATTATTGTGTCATTACCTAATGTGAATGTGTCTACAACCACAAACACTTTAAGTGTATTTATGACTATATTAGCTTGCTAGGGCTGCTATTACAAAGTACCACACACAGGGTGGCTTAAACACCCGAAATTTATTTCCTCACAGTACTGGAGGCTGGAAGTCTGGGATCAGGGTATCGGCAGGGTGATTTTTCTGAGGCCTCTGTCCTTGGCTTGTAGATGGCCATCTTCCCTGGCATGTGTATCTGTGTCCAAAATTCCCCTTTTATAAGGACACCAGTCGGATTGGATTGGGACCCACCCTAATGACTTTATTTTTATCTTAATCACCTCTTTAAAGGCCCTTTCTCCAAAACCATTCACATTCAGAAGTACTGGGGGTTAGGGCTTCAACATATGAATTTTGGGGACACCATTCAGCCCAAAGCAGTTATTAACTGGGCTTCTTTTTGTATTGACATTCTATCTGGCCAACATTTGCTATGATGAAATACTCAGTTTTGCCCTCCTTAACCTTGCTAAGAATCGTCTCAGACAATGTGAGTGCAAACAGAGGCAAAGGCTCTGAGTTTAAGTGGAGGCGCGGGTAAGTACAGGGGTTGGAAACTAAACCCTCCATAGTCCTTGTCTAAGTTAGCAGGACTCTCTTGATACTTGGTGAGGTCTTCACTTAGCCTTTGGGGCCCAGGCTTTGGTCAGGCCCCAGGGTTTTCCTAGGATTTGCTTTTTGGTAAGCATGTTCTGACCGTCATAAATGCCTGATTGTACATCAGAAGAGATCAAGGTTTTGTGGATATTTAAAGAAAGCTGAAGTTGTTGCCCCTGCAGAGTGGGGGGCAAGAGTGGAAGAAGACCTTACTTTCCATTTCTTTATAACTTTTGAATTTTGATTTCATTTCATTCACACACTTCGTGTGTATGTATATATATCTCTTATTCAGAAAATAAATAACTAAATTTATCTTAAAAAAAAAAAGGAAGTAGAGTGGTAAAGAGGGTCGGTTCATCTTCTCACGGCCTTATCCTTTGTCCTTAAATTTAGAAGGATGTTGTCACTTTCCCCACTGCTCCTGTGGCCCAGGGTGCTGGGATTCCCCATCTCCTTTCCTGGAACAGAGCCCAAGTCCCCTTCGCTGGTGACATGAGTGAATATATGCCACGTATTAAGAGCTCCTTTTTGATCAATTTCCATGACCTTTGGGGGTGCCTTTCTTTTGGATTTGTCTTTTTAAGAAAACTAGAGTTTTGCAGGAGTATTGGTTGGCTTTTAATTTTGTCCTCTAGAAAGTGAGGGCCCTTCTCACGTTTATGCTTCTTAGAAGATGGTGGGCCACAGTTTGCTTGAAGCCTCTGAGTGGTGTTGCAAAGAGACTAATTTGCCACATTCATTCAAAAAAAAAAAGGTATCAAGCCCAAGAGAGTCCTGAATGTTTAATGAGGTGCTTCTCGGAAGGTTGACAATGAATAAACAGACTCTGTCCTTAGGGAACCCATGTTTTACAGGAGGAGCCAAACAAGTGAATAATTGTTCAGTTTGGTAGATGCTATGAGGTGGGTGGGTCTGTATGAAATACCAGTTGATGATCTATAAATAAAACACCTGCTTCTGCCAGGTGAGGCCAGGAAAGCTTTGTGGAGAGGATGTGGCCTCTGGAGCTGACCGTGAGGGGCAAGTCATTTTCACAGGTGGAGGAGAAGAAGAGTCGTGGAGGTGTGAAGGAACACAGGACCTTGAACCCGAGGAGGGGAGGGGGCTATCATGGTCTGTTGAGGCAAGATTCATTCATTCTTACTGCCCTCCACCACCCCGTCCTATACTGGTCTGTAGAATAAGAGAATTGAATGAATGGGCACAGTCAGTGCTACTCTGATATTTTTCTAGCCAGGAAGGGATTTCTCAGATACTGTAAATATTCCATTTGTTGGAGAAAACCAGAGATGGTACTGGGGCCCTGTGAAGTTCTAAACACTCTGGAAATCTTGTTAAAGCTAGAGGCTTAAACAAATTAAGGGGTCTCCATCCTTAAAGTCTTTCTTTGTTAGCCTCCTTTTGATGAGAAAATAATTGATTATCTTTGGGGATAATAATACCTTGAGTTATTTATAGTCCTTCTCCCTGGGGAGCTCTGGAACAGTTTGCAAATGCAATCTAATTATAAATCTTACAACCTCCTACTGAGGTAAGAGGCAAGTATTATTACCCCTTTGGCCCCTTTCCCCTCCTGTTTTTAGTTTAAATCTAACCCTGGGAGATGAAGCGACTTGCCTAAATATAATGTAGTCTGTCAATGGACATAACAGGAATAACTGGTATATAAAAAACTCCAGCTGCAAAATGATTGGATAATGTCATTTGCTATGGTTATTCAGAATTACTAAGAGACTGAACAAGAATCGAGTGAATGTAATAGAGTTATCTGGCAACACTTAATATGTTTCCTGGAAATTGAGTTTTTTGCAAACATCTAGATGATAATTTTGCCTTTATAGGTATCTCTTCTTTTTCTGACACGGTAGTCTTTGTCTGACCTTCTTGGTCCTTTTTGGTCACAAAACCCCTCAATCCCCTGGGGAGCTTATTCTGTGTCTTTCTGTCTCCCATCTGTCTAGGCTGGATACCTGACTTGGGGATGGGCATGCTCCCCACACCAGGCATCTGTGGGACTTCCTGATCTTCTTCTTCTTTCAGGAAGTGTGGATGAAACCTTGAGTGTGTGGTGGTGAGTGAGGTTGGAAGGAGAGTGAAGGGAGGCATGGGAGGATGAGATAGGAACTTTCTAAGAAATGGTGTGTCAGTAGTAAGTTTTCTGAGTCCTTGTAAGTTACACACACACACACACACACACACACACACACACACACACACACACACACACGATACTTTGACTGGGTATCATTCTCAGTTGGATGTCATGTTCCCTGGAACATCACCCACAGTTGCCTAGCACACTGTGCTGCCTTCTGAGAGGTCCACTGCCACTTGCAGCCTCATTTCTTCCCTGGTGACTCGTTTTTGCTTGGAGAGATTTGACGATCTTCTATTTATCCTTGGTGTTCTGAAATTTCATGATGGTATATTAGATGTACGTGTCTTTTACATTAGTATTAGGTGAACAACAACATGGTTTGTTGTTCTGCGTGCTGGCTTGGCTCTTTTAATATGGATACTTGAGTCTTTCAGCTTGGGAATGTTCTTTGTATTATTTTTTTTAATCCCCTGCTCCATTTTTTTTTTTTCTGTTTTATCTTTCTAAAACTCCCCCTTTCCTTTTTGTTCTCCTTGTGAAATTTCAGCTTTATCTTCCAGTCCTTCCACTGAATTTTGCTTTTACCTTGGGCATCATATTTTAATTTCCAGTAGCTCCTCCTTCTCTAATTATTCCTATTTCATTGTTCTCCGGTAATTTTCAAAGAATCCAATACCATCTCTCTACTGTCTCCAAAGGTTTAGTTTTCTTTCTGTTAACTCCTCTGGAGTCATTTGTTTGTTTGTGTTCTTATCTTGGTACCTCTTTTTCAAAATGGGGGCTTTCTTCAAATGTGTGGTGATTCTTCGTTGATTCCTGATTAAAGCGGTAGCATATGATTTGTGGGGCCCATTTACCCATATGGATGGGCGGACGCACTTCAGGTTAAGCGTCAGGGGCTGGGTACTTTACAAGATATACAAGTCTGTTCCTAGGTGGTCCGTTTTGCTTTACTCTTGAATGACTGGCACACCCTTTTTCTTTGGTCCCCTGCGGGGATTAGAAGAAAGATAAGAAATGGATACCTGAGCGCCAGGCCTGCTCTGGGCTCACATGGGAAAGGGTTGTGGGCCCAGCAGGGATGAGAGTTGATGGTTTGGGTCTCTGCTTGTCCATCTGTAGATTTGCAGTCCTGCTGTTTTTCACCCTTGCCTTGCTCTTGGATAAACTTGGTCAGTATTTCTGAATTCTGAGTCTTTCTACGCCTGTGCTAGCCACTCGGACCCCCTTTATACTGTTTCATTTTTCAGTTGCATCCCCCCTAGCTCCCCTAGGCTTTGGGTCCTCCTACCTGTTGTACCATGAGTCTGTTGACTTGCTTTCTTCTGTAAATTTATGGAGCTCTCTCACCTTCCGTGATCTTTCTCTTGTTCTCTTTGTGGTTATGGGTTTATACCTTATTTTATCTCATTCCTATTACTTTGTGGGGCTTTTAGAAAGGAAAACAGAGAAAAGCATGAGGTCAGTCCAGCATTTTTTCACTTCTGGATGCAATAATTTGAGAAGCACTGCAATTGGCCTCTCCTATTTTCTACTGACTCTTAAAAATAAGAAAATGAACCAGTTACTTTCTTAAGGGCACTTGGAGATTCCTTGAAAAGAATTTACATTTCTACACCTTTCTCAAGTGGATTGAGCGCTCTACTAGGATTTCTACATATACTTCTTATTGCCAGTTATTTGTTACTTCTGATTGAGTCAAATTCTTATCCATTTAGAAAGTTGGTATCAACAAAATTATGAAAGGCTTTGGAGAATATCTATAGGCATTACACTGATAGCATTGCATATTGAAATTAGAATAGAAATCTGCTTACCGTCTGCTGCCAGGACTTGTAATTGGGTGGGCTAACCAAAAAAAAGTCTTTTAAAGTTAGTGAAACATATGAAAATAATAATCAATGTATTAAACATTGTATTCAACTTAAATCATATAAATATACATGAAGCCACCAGTCTTTTGATGTAAGCCAAGGTCTTTTGGCGAGGGTCACCTGATAGGAGTCCTCAGTTGTCTTCCTTGCATAAGCTACATCCAAGGTTTTGAGTCTGGTTTCTTTAGAAATGAAATGAAAACTGAAAGAAACCTGTGACGCAGGCCGAGGTCAGATGTTTATAGTATCTTCTTAGTCATTTATAGTTTTATCTTCCACACCTCATTCTAAAATAGTTTTTATTCATTGTATTGAGTCCTTTCAAAACCAACTTAGCTTTCCTAGAAAGAACTCTTTTTACCCTCATATTTCCTCATAAATATTACATATCTAAATAATATTTAATTATGTATTTTGATGACCATAAGTGCCACTGGTATAAGCAGGCTTGAGAACAGATGTGATTGAGTCCTGGCGAGTGTGTGTGTCACTTCATGGAGCAAAAGTGGAGTCTGGACTTGCTGTGATTGGTCAGTGTGTTTCACAGGGGCCATGAAGAACCTTCCGTGACTCCCAGAGGAGTTGGCTTAGTAGAAGTTGCTCGAGAGCCTTTTGCTGGAACAATCCTGCCGGGAAGCAGATTGATTTTCCACCATCAGAGTGGAAATGAAGAGTCTTCTCTCTTTCTCTGAGTGTAAGCCCAAATTTAATGGTTCCTGGAGGGCCTTTTTGGGAGCAGGGCTTTGACAGCCCCCTTCCAGGTGGCTATCATTCCCCCATGTCCTGACTTGATTTTCTATGGACAGACACTGAATTACGGCTGTAAGTCTTTGTTGAAGCAAAAGAAGCCCAACTCTCCCAGCCAATCCAACAGACCACCAGATGGAAAAGCCTTTAATGTACTCTCTTAGACACTCTCCTTTTAAAATCTATCTCCAAGGAGAAGTGAAAGTTAATTTGTCAAAGGTAATTTACAACCTGAATTTTCAGGGGAGAAAAAGTTTCCCTGAAGGCATCTCTTTATGGAAGAATTTGGATGTAGAATGAGACGTTGGACTCTGGTATTCAGCTGCTTAGTGCTGGATAAATTACAGTGCTGTCAATGGAGCAATATTTATTGCTGGGCTGGGTACAGTATGTTACTGTAGAGGTGGTATGTGCATCTGCCCTGGTTCAAATGCACTTCAGATGTCCCTGGGACTGTAACAAAGAGGCCTTATTGCACCCTGTGTTCCCTTGGTGGCATTATGGTGTTATTGCCAAACACTTTCACTGGCTGACAAGGGGGATACGGGCCAGAGGCACACAAGCAGTAGTAAATGAGTCAATTTGCAGTTTTCATAAATGCAAAATGATGGGTAAAAACCAACCTTTATGCTGTTTCATCCAGAGGAAGGAACCAGACCCACAGGGCCAGGAGTCATGGGGACCAGCCTTATCCCATTGCTGTCAAAATTGGAGGAAAGTACGATGATGATGATAAAATGAAAATGTTAAGTCTCTGTGAACTTTAAGAATTTTTGAAGAACAGTACTCACGTTCTCCTACAGAGTCAAAAACGTGAATTAAGGGGACATTGGGTCTGTGGACCTTTGTGGGTATAGTTCCTTAGTTTTAGGCAAAGCACCCCAAGGTGCTTTAGTTTTTCTCACTGTGAACAGGACCATACTGCCCAGGTCCCTTTCTGTCCCCCAGCGTGTGTTGTTACTTTGGCTGTGGGCCATACCTTCCTAATTTATATTGAGGGGCTGCTAAAGGAGTTCTTATTCTGTATATTTTTATATCTCTAGCCCAGCCTCCTGGGTTACATAGTAAAATGCAGGCCCTGTGTTTTGACAGTTGACTGTGCTGCCTGTTGAGCACCATGTAGTATGAGGGGGCCCATGGAATACACTGATCTTTAAGCACAGCAGCCCAAGAGGAGGAGTTGGGAAATGCTGAAATGAAAGAAGAGTTAACTTACTAGCAACCTTACAAAAGTCTGTCTTGACAAAAATAGAGTTGATTCTGGTCATGTGTAAATGCTGCCTGATCCCCCCTCAAGGCCGAGCAGGAGAGGGAGGAAGAGTTGTTGGGTGTATTGGAAATCCGACATCTGTCGGAAAAGAAAAGTAGCTTCCCTTGAGTGGTGCAATTATTCATAATTAACGTGACCGGACGGATCAAAGGGTGAATAGTGCCAACCTGAGGCTATAGCTCCAAATGCATTTACATGAGGGAGCCAGGTCAGAAAACTTTCCACCCCCCATAGACTCACTTTAACTTTAATTATACCAAAGATGGGGAACCTCTTTTATGCTGATGCTGACTTTTCCCAGAAAGCATGAATGAATGAATGAATAAATAATTAGAAAGAAAGAAAGAGCAAATGAGGTTAAATAAATAATGTAAACTTCTTTATTTGGAATTATTTATGGAGAAAATGAAATTCTTCCACAGATCTGTTTTGGTTATCTGTTGCTGTATAACAAAACACTCCACAACTTAGAGGCTTAAACCTGTAGTTTATTATTATGCCACCCAGTTCTGTGGGTTGACAGGGTTCCTACTTGGGGTCTTTTGTGAGGCTGTGGTAAGGTGTCATCTGGGACTGCAGTCTCATCAGAAGGTTCAATTGGGCTGATCATCCAAGATGGTGCACTGACATGGCAGGTGGCTGATGCTGATTTTTGGCTCAGAGCTCAGGGGGTCTCTTGTCCTGAGCTCCCATATGTAACCTCTCCATATGACTTGGCCTTCTCATGGTGTGGCAGCCGGTGTCCAAGAAGGACTCTCCCAAGAGTGAGTGTTCTAAGGACAGAAAGTGGAATCTGGCTAGTTACAGGCTTCATACAGACTGGCATATGGTCATTTCCTCTCTATTCTATGGGTCAAAGCAATGCCAAGGTCCACTTGGATTTTGGAGGGTGGGCCCTCCAAAAGATAGGCATATACACATTTGTATTATTACAGTACACAAACACATTCTTTCAGTCTGCAGGCTGATTCATTCATTCATTCATCAAACATTTATCTAGTGCATGCTGCATGATGTATCAGGACCAATAAGTGACAAGATGGAAGAATGATAGAAAGAGAGAGTAAAAGACACAGATAATGGTTTAGATAGAGAAAAACAAACAGTGATATATCAATCAGACAGTTGCTCTACACACGGAGGGAACCCAATGCATAAACAGAGAAAATGAGACTCTCCAGGGCAGAGGCAGAGGGGAGAGCTGCATACTAGAGCCGAGGAAGGGCAGCACAGCACAGACCATCTCAAGTTGTGCTTTCTTACCTCTGGAGAAAATAGTGGACTCTCACCCTGTGAGCCATGTTGAAACAACCAGGAGTTTCTGTGGTCAGGAGAGTTCTTAAATCTGGATGTTAGTGCCTCTCTCTGGAAGGTGCCACTTTAAAGAGTAATTTGATTGACCTGTGGAACAATACTATTTTTAATGTTTGTATTAACAATCTTTACAACTGTATTTTTACTTAATATGAACTCTGCTAATAGCATTCTGGAAACTAAAGGATGATCATGAGTGGAGTTTTCTTCCTCCTGTGAGTGTCATTAGAATACATATTTTCCCCAGGTATATAAAAATATTATACACACTTAACTAAGACTCTCCTTAAAAATCACTTCCAAATCTGTGGCTAAGGGCCATTTGCAGGCTGCATGAAATAATGCAGTCCAGATTGGTTGAAATGTAAGGGCTTTTTTTGTTTCTTTTGACGTCTGCATTTTCAACATTCAGTATTTTATTCAACATTAAAAAATCATTTTTGATCCTGAGTTGCTTTCAACATCACAAGGACAGATATATTTGTATAACCACCACCAAAATCAGGATAAGAACAGTTCCAGCGCTCCCCAAACTTCCTTGAGGTACCCCTTTATAGTTGCCCCTCCCCTTACCCAAAAGCTTTGGCAACCACTGATCTCTTTGTTCTCTGTCCTGTATTTTGTCTTTTCAAGAATGTCAGGTATGGGGCTTCCCTGGTGGCGCAGTGGTTGAGAATTTGCCTGCTAATGCAGGGGACATGGGTTCGAGCCCTGGTCTGGGAAGATCCCACATGCCGCCGAGCAGCTAGGCCCATGAGCCACAGCTACTGAGCTTGCGCGTCTGGAGCCTGTGCTTCGCAACAAGAGAGGCCGTGATAGTGAGAGGCCCGTGCACCGTGATGAAGAGTGGCCCCCACTTGCCGCAACTAGAGAAAGCCCTCGCACAGAAACGAAGACCCAACACAGCCAAAAATAAATAAATAAATTAAAAAAAAAGAATGTCAGGTAGTAGAATCATAAAGTATTTAACCCTCTGAGTCAGCATAATGCCTTTGTGATTCACCCATGTTGTTCCAGGTATCAATAGTTCATTACTTTTTACTGCTGAGCAATAGTCCATTGTATGGGTGAAGCATAATTTGCTTGTCCATTCACCTGTTGAAGGGCATTTGCGTTACTTCTAGTTTTGATGGTCATAAATAGAGCTGCTTTAATATTCATGTACCAGTTTTTGTGAGAACATGAGTTTTCATTTCTCTATGGTGAATGCTAGGCGTGGGATTGCTGTGTCATATGATGTGTATGTTCAATTTTTTAAGAAACTACTAAATTGTTTTTCAGAGTGGTTGTACCATTTTGCATTCTTACCATCAGTGTAGGAAGGTTTCAGTTTACCAGTTTTGTTCTTCTTCCTTCATTCTTGATCATCCAAGTTTTTCTTCTGTTATTAACTCTCTTCTGTATGAAGTACTTCCTTTAGTAGTTCTTGTACTGCCAGTCTGCTGACAATAAATTCTATTAGTTTTCCTACATTTCAAAATATTCTAAAACCTTCATTCTGTAAAGATGTTTTCGCTGAGTAGGTGTAGAATTCTGGGTTGATAGTTTGCTTCTTTGAACACTTTAATATCTGTTCCACATCCTTCTGACCTCCATTATTTTTAATGAGAAATCTGCAGCCATTAATGTATAGTTTTTCCTTTAAAATAAATAATTTGTTGTTTTTCTCTGATTGCTTTTAAGATTTTTTTCTCTTTGTCCATGTCTTTAGGGGTTTTTTAGTGGTTTGATTATTATATGTTTGAGTGTAGATTTCTTTGGGTTTATTTTTTTGGGGGTTCACTGAGTTTCTTTGTTTGGTGGGTTTACATTTTTTGCCACATTTAGGAAGTTCCTAGCCATTATTTTTTCATTTTTTTTCCAGTTCCTTCTGGGACTCTGATGATACAAATGTTAGATTATTTATTTTGTCTCACAAGTCTGTGAGGGTTTGTTCATTTATTTCTCAATCTTTTTTCTCTTTTTGTCCAGATTCTATAATTTTTATTGACACCTCTCTATCATCTCCATATTAGTATCAATCTCATCCAGTGAGATTTTCTTCCATTTATTGTATGTTTCTTACTCTAAAATTTCCTTTTTTTAAAATATATCTTCAATTTCTTTGCTGAGACATTCCTTCTTTCTTTGGTTTCCAAAGTGCTTATTACTTATTGGAGCATTTTTATAGTAGATGTATTAAAGTTTTTGTCAGATAATTCCAGCCTCTATGTCATCTTGTTTTTAATGTCTGTTGATTGTATTTTCCTGGTTCTCTGTATGTTGAGTACTTTTGGATTGCATCACAGAGATTTAACATATTATATTTTGGCTACAAGACTCTGAGTGTTGTTTAGCCCCTATGGGGAATATTGATACTGATTTAACAGGCAGTTGATGCATTTGGTTCAGTCTGCAAACTCCCAACAGCCTTCTATATTTGTGGTTCCAGTGACAGTTCTGCTTTCAAAGCCTTTGTAGTGCTATTTGGATCTGTCTTGCATGTGTGCCAAGCTGTGGCCAGTCTGGGACCTGAGTGGTGTTCTATTTTTCAGTTCTATTCTAACATCTGTTTAGGGTCAAATCCACACATGCACAGCTCATGGGTGGTCTCAGGAGTTTATAAACAACTTTAAGGGATCACTTTTCTGAATTTTTCCCTCCCGTGGCCTCCCTTGTACTTTCTGATTCCTTGGAACTTCCATTTTCAATCCCCTGGCACAAAACCTTGTGCTTTAGTTACATGTTCTGCCCCATACCCACCTTGACTATGCCTGTGTCCAGGGCTAAGCAGTTGGAGGACAGAAAGAGAAAAAGGCAACGAGTCTGACCACTGCTTGGGACCCCAACTCCTCTAATTGCAGAAGTAGGTTCTTCTCCTTCTGAATTTTAGGCTCCTGCAGTCACCTGTTGCTACCTCCAGTATTACCTGCATATCACCCCATAGGGCTGGGGGTGCAAGAGAGTGAAAAAAGGAAGAAAATGATAAAGAAAATGCTGGGCTGCTCTCTGTGCTCTTCTAGTAGGGAAAGATATACAGATGTTGCCCGACTTATGATGGTTTGACTTATGATTTTTCAACTTTACAGTGTTGCGAAAATGATACTCATTCAGTAGTAACCATACTTCGAATTTTAAATTTTGATTTTTTTTCCTGGGCTCGCAATATGCAGTACAATATTCTCTTTTGATGCTGGGCAGCAGCAGTGAGACACAGCTCCCAGTCAGCCATGCAATTGCAAAGGTAAACAGCTGATACCTTTACGACCATTCTGCACCCGTATGACCATTCTGTTTTTCACTTTCATTGTAGTATTCAATAAATTACATGAGATATTCAACTCTGTATTATAAAATAGGATTTGTGTTAGATAATTTTGCCCAACTGTAGGCTAATGTAAGTGTTTTCAGCACGTTTAAGGTAGGCTAGGCTAAGCTAGGATGCTTAGTAGATTAGGTGTATTAAATGCATTTTCAATTTCAAAAGTTTTTTCAACTTAGGGTGGGTTTATAGGGATATAATCCCATGGTAAGTCGAGGAAGATCTGTACTTATCTTTATATTCCTCAAGAAGAGCTAGAAGGCTTCTCCTGGCACTTTCTTCTGTGCTGATGCGCATATGTGATTCTTGGGCTGTGTTAAATTCAGGTCTGGGAGTACTGCAGAAACCCCAACTATCTGTTCCCTGCATTTATTCAGTGGGAGAGACAGGTACAGTGTGCTTACACCATCTTGTCCAGAACCACAACCCTTAAGGTGTTTTGATCATGGTAAATAATTTGCAGATTTTATTTTCTTTTTTTGTCTTAAAACACAATAGCACCAACTTCATTTTGAGGAGGATTTGCAGATTTCAGGTTGTTTCGAGATCCTATCCAGTTTTTTTTCCAAGCAAAAACATCTGCAGGCACTGGTTTCTTAGATTCTGTTAAGTCCTGGCCCATAGAACTTTTGGGGATGATAGAAGTATTCCACGTCTGTGTATGGTAGCCATTCGCCTCACGCAGCTCTTAAGCACTTGGGATGTGGTTGGTGAGACTAACTGAATTTTAAATCTTCTTTAATTTTAGTTAATTTAAATTTCAGTAGCCCCCATATGGCTACTGAAGGAGCCCCATAGTGGCTCCTTTACCGTGCAATGCAGCCCTAAAACATGCAGCTGGCAAGCCTGGATTTGGGTCCAAGGAAAGGACCTCTCTATTTCTTGCTTTGTTAGTTCATATGAAAGCATCTTTGTTGTGACTCCACTATTGTAATACAACACCTAGCTGGAGTGTTTTGATTTAGGTAATTTGGGAAGTGGCTGTTTTTCAACATACGTTGCTAAGCTTGGATAGTGTCCGTGTTTGAGGCATATCCTGTGGAGCCACTTAAAGAAAAACATCTTCTGTATTATATTTTTGGGCATGGGGCTCTATTGAACAGCTCTGGTAACTCTGATTCAGCTGTTCCCCTTCGTTTAGAAGTTACCTTAGGCCAGTTGACCTGGCCCCCGAAGAAGCCAACATTTTTCACTGTACCCCCAACCCACGCTTCCAACTGAAAACCAGAGTAGAACTTAGTGATCTCATAATTGTGTCTAAAATAAACTCGTGTCTTGGGCCCATATTTTGAAATATTATCATGCCTTTGTTTAATTTTTTTAAGGAATGACAAAGGACTTATCTGCAAAAACGTACCTCTTTCTAGCTTAGTGCTTATATTTACCAAATTGCTTTTTGGTTGCTTTGTGTGCTTTTTTAAAAATGAAAGGGCTCTTCTGCCCTCCCTAGTTTTACTCCTGCAAAGTCAGCGTTTTGGTGTTCTGATTTGGAAAGAGGTAAAGAGGAGGAAAGTTAATGTGATTAAAGTCACATTATTTTTCAGTTAAAAAAAAAGGCTTCACAAATGAGTCGTTTGATTCCACTATTCTCTAATTGGGGGACTGTTCTTCTAAGCTGAGGTGTCACTTACAGAGAGGTGTCACTGTCAGTCGCAGGAAAAGCCTGCTGGTTGGAAGTGTGCAAACTGCCTATTTACTGGGAGTGATGGGCTTAAGAACAGTGAGTGCCTTTATGTGGTTTTTCCTTTTGTTGTCCTATGAAAGAGCTGGTGGAGATCTTTTAAGCATTTTATTGGCATCTAGAATTACTGTATTTGAAAACTATACTAAAAAAAAAAGCTTTTGTCTTAGCTCTTACTTTGGGAATGTTGTAGGTCACAGAACTGAGTCAAAGACTTCGCTGTTGGGGGAGAGTATTTTGCAAAGCACACAGATTCCTGGCTAAGGGAAATATTGTGGCCATTTGAATTTCCCTTTTGAGGAATGCTATGGCTAAAGTGATGTAAATGAACTTTATCTTTAGGAACCACCATCTTCCCCCTTCGGAGCAGACAGAAGGAAGATATATTGGAGTGTGTGTAATCATCAGGAGAAATAAGACAGATAGTACATTTGGATTTACCGAGTTCTGTTTATCTGTTCCTTTTTCTTTGTTCAGTTATGGTGAAAAGGATCTATTTTTTAAATAACTTGTTGTGTAAAATGAGCACATCCTGAATATATCCCGGCCTCATTGACTCCTCTGGTATGTCCTCATAAACATAGGAAACAGATTCTTGGGACTTCTGTTTGGAAGGACCAACTGTGTGTGTGACCACGCTGTAAAGTGGGCCAACGGACTGTAGACCCTCTTAATTCATGTGACTTTCGCAGTGCAGGCGGGGTGCCTTCCACACGCTTTGATCTCTGGTGGTGTTTCCCTGCAAACTTTGGCACGAGAATCATAATGTCTCTAAGTCATAATTAAGATTGTATGACAGGACTGGAGTGTCCCCCCTCCCCTTTGCAGTTGACAGTGCTTCCTTATTCCCACACCCCCTGTACTCCCCATGCCCATGGTCCTGCTTCTCAGCTGCCAGGGGAGGGGTAGAGAGGGGACCCAGAGTGGTTTGTCAACTCAGAGGGAAACGTAGATTTTTCTCCATTGCCTTGTTCTGGTCAAAACTACCGGTATCTGCGTCAGAAACAAGAGGACCCCTTTCCCAGTGCAGTCATCTGATAATATAACACAAGTGCTGGGTCTTTCAGGTTGAGTTTAACTTCTAGGGAACACAGAGGTGTGTGGTGGAAAGGAAAATTGGCTTGTACACGAGGATAAGGTTAGAAACCTTGCACATTGAAGGGATCCAGGAGTTCATCCCCCAAACTGAGTCTACCTCCACCTTTTCCTGAAACCACCTTATTTTCCACTTCTTTTCTGCTTATTGTCTGAGCCTTTCCTTTTTCCTTTCCCATTTCCAGCATCTCCAAATTAGTCATTCTTATTGATGCGCATTTATTGAGACATACTTCACATACAAATGCAACTCATCATGTAAAGTGTACAATTCAATGATTTTTAGTATATTCGCAGAGTTGTGCAACCATCTCCACACTCAGTTTTAGAACTTTTCATCACTTCAAAAAGAAATCTGTTTCCTTTAGCTATCATCCCTCTCTGCCCATCCCCCCACCCATCTCCCAATCCCCAGCCCTAACTGCTCACTAACGTACTTTGGTCTCTATGGATTTGTCTGTTCTGGACATTTCATATAAATAGAATCATAAAATATGTAGCCTTTCTGTCTGGCTTTTTTTCCCCACTTAGCGTCATGTTTTCAAGATTCATTCATGCTGTAGCATATATCAGAACTTCATTCCTTTTAATGGCTGGATAATATTCCATTGTATGGATATACCACATTTTTTCAGTATATGGACATTTAGGTTGTTTCTGCTTTTTGACTATTATGAATAATACTGCTGTGAACATTCCTGTGCAAGTTTTTGTGTGGACATATGTTTTCATTTCTCTTGGGTATATACCTAGGAGTGGAATTACTGGGTCACGTGGTAACTCTATGTTTAACATTTTGAAGGACTGCCAGCCTATTTTCCACCGCAACTGCACCATTTTATATTCCCATCAGCAGTATATGAGGGTTCTAGTTTCTCCATATCCTTGCCAGCATTTGTTATTATATATCTTTTTGATTGTAATTATCCTAGTAGGTGTGAATTAGTATTACCTTGTGATTTTGCTTTTAATTTCATGGATGGTTAATGATGTTGAACATCTTTTCATGTACTTATCTGTCATTTGTGTATTATCATTGGAGAAATGACTATTCAGACCCTCTGACCATGTTTGGATCGAGTTATTTGTCTTTTGTATTAGTCCGCTTGGCCTGCCATAACAAAATACCACAGAATGGGTGGCTTAAACAACAGAAATTGATTTCTCACAGTTCTGGAGGCTGGGAGTCCAAGATCGAGGTGCTGGCATTGTGGGTTCCTGGTGAGGATTTGGATCTTCTTGGCTGTGGACAGCCACCTTCTCACTGTGTCCTTACATGGCAGAGACAGCAAGCTCTGGTGTCTCTTCCTCTTCTTATAAGGACACATCCCTCATGACCTCATCCAAACTGAATTACCTTCAGAAGTCCTCACCTCCCAACTCCATCACATTGAGTGTTAGGACTTCAATATGTGAATTTGCAGTGGGGGTAGGGCATACACATCCAGTCTATAACAGTCTTCTTTATAGAGTCTAGACACAAGTTCCTCATCAAATATGTAATTTGTTAATATATTCTCCCATTTTGTGAGTCTTTTCACTTTCTTGATGAAGTCCATTGAAGCACAAAAGTTTTTAATATGGATGCACTCCAATTTATGTATTTCTCATTGTTGCTTTCTTTTTGGTTTCATATCTTAGAAACCATTGTCTAGCTCAAGGTCATGAGGATTTGCGCCTGTGATTTCTTCTAAGTGTTTTATAGTTCTAGCTCTTATAATTATTTCATTTCATGATTGATTTTAAGTTTTATGTATTTTGTGAGGAAGCGGTTCAACTTCACTCTTTTGCATGTGGCTATCCAGTTGTCCCAGCACCAGGTGAATTGTCATGGTAACCTTGGTAAAAATCAGTTGACCATAATGTGAAGGTTTATTTCTGCACTTTGAATTCTGTTCCATTGATCTATACATCTATCCTATGCCAACACCACACTGTCTCAGTTACTGGGACGTGTGAGGCTTCCAACTTCGTTGTTCTATTTCAAGATAGTTTTGGTATTCTGGGCCTCTTGCATTTCCATATGAAATTTGATGGAGGCTGGTCAATTTCTGCAAAAACACCAGTCAGGGTATTGGTAGGGATTGTGTTCAATCTATAGAAAAACTTAGGGAGGATTCCTATCTTAATACTGTTTTCCAATCCATGAGCATGGGATGTTTTTCCATTTATTTAGATCTTCTGTCATTTCTTTCAACAATATTTTGTAGTTTTCAGGCTTTAAGTATGTACTAAGCATTTAAGTTTTTGGATACTGTTATAAGTGGAATTGCTTTCTTAATTTCATTTGCATATTATTTATTGCTAGTGCATAGAAATACAATTGCTTTTTGTATATTGGTTTTGTATTTATATTTTATAAATTGATCATCCGAATGCTCACAGAGGGGTTAAATATCTCCCCTCTCAAGCTGGCTCTTTTCTCTGACTCCTCTGTTCCTGGTAAGGTCCCTTCATTCGTCCAGAGAGTAGGAGGAAACCCTAGGTGGGATTTCACTTCTTTCCTAATCAAGAAGTCACTGGAAGTTCCCTCTCTCCTGCTTTGCTTCTGCAGGAACCCCAGAGCCCCCGCTCACGGGGAGGAGAGCAGGTTTGACTCCTTACCCTTTCCCTCTCCCAGACGTTGAAGGTCTCTGTAAGCTGGTCAGGGGTCCACTTTTCCAGAAGCCCCTCTTGGGAAGGGCCTGAGACCCTGAGCCTTTCCTGGGGTGTGTGTGTGGGGGTGTCTCCTTAAACCGTCCAGGTGGGATCTCCACTGGCTTCCCAGAGAAAGGCCTCCTGCCCTGCAGCTGTTCTGGATAGCATCCTAGGCCTGCAGAACCACACTTGCCCTAGTGCCCCTCAAGAGTGGGTTGGGGCTGGGGGTGTTTGGATCTTCTTGGTGTGGTTTTCTTTGTGATGCTTCCACCTGCTGGAGCTGTGCACACCTGCTGGAGCTCAAACACGCATCCAGATTTTACGTTGAATATTGCCAAAATGCTCTTTCTTGAAAATGCTGACTTGCCCTTTTTTTAGCATCCCTTTAAAAAAATATTCATAATGTTGAACACTTCGAAGTGGACTTTGAAATGTGTGCTGCTTACTACTTTAAGTTCTGTCTTCCCCACTCCCCAGTCTTTTAACAATGGGTGCTATTTACTCAGCTATCAGACCTTCAAGATGGCCTTTCTGAAGTGTTGGTTTGGTGTAACAGTCAAGTAGGTGGGGTGTGTGTTCTGATTACCTGGATATAATAGATATACATCAAAAGCTTTACAATATCTTACTGTATTCCTTTTAGGATTGCAAAGACGGAATTTTATCAGCAAGGTATGAAAATGCAGTTATAGATTTTTTTTTTTTTTAAAGTCAGTATTTTTTTTTTTTTTAATTTATTTATTTTTGGCTGTGTTGTGTCTTCGTTTCTGTGCGAGGGCTTTCTCTAGTTGCGGCAAGCGGGGGCCACTCTTCATCGCGGTGCGCGGGCCTCTCACTATCGTGGCCTCTCTTGTTGCAGAGCACAGGCTCCAGACGCGCAGGCTCAGTAATTGCAGCTCACGGGCCCAGTTGCTCCGCGGCACGTGGGATCTTCCCAGACCAGGGCACAAACCCGTGTCCCCTGCATTGGCAGGTAGATTCTCAACCACTGCGCCACCAGGGAAGCCCCAGTTATAGATTTTTTAAAAAGTCTGTTGTGGCTCAGACTTTCAAATGCTCTGTCCAGTCAGGGCTGAGTTACCCCCTTGTTGGGACCTTCATGTTCCTCAGCCTTCACCTGGGGCAGGGTCAGCACTGGCATCTCCTTGTGGGTCACCAAATTTCTCCTTGACTGACCTGCCCCAGCCTGGCCTTGGCCTTGGACCCAGGGCTGCAGGCTCCTGAGCCCCCTGCCTCTCCGGCCTCTCTAGCATCAGCCCTTCATCTCTCCTCAGCGGTGACAGTGGCAGGCAGCACTGTGTCCTTCGCCATGCTCACCATAGTTGTGTGTTTAGGAGGTGGACACTGGGACCTACCCAGTGGTTCTGTCCCTCACTAGCTGTGTGATCTTGGGCAAGTTATTCAACCTTTCTGTGCTACAGTTTCCTTACCTGTAAGGCGAGACGCTGGCACTAGCCTCAAAGGGTCATTGTGAAGGTAAATGAGTTGGTACGAGTCAGTGGTTAGGACAGGCATGCTGTGGGGAGGCACTGCGGAAACACTAAGTGCTCTTGTTATTATTACTGCCTGTGAGCACAAGAAGTGTTCTTCAGTGAAGTCATAAAATCGCTTTCTTATTTGTTTTGAATGTAAATGGACTTTGTTTTTAGAGCAGCTTTAGGTTCACAGATACTTTGTGTGAAAGGTTCAGAGATTTCCCACATACCTCCCGGCCCGCCCCCTACAGTCTCCTCCACCATCAATATCCCCACCAGGGTGGTGCATTAGTTATAGTTGATGAACCTACAGTGACACATCATCATTCAAAGCCCATAGTTTACATTAGGCTTCGCTCTTGGTGGTGTGCATTCTGTGGATTTCGATAAATGTATAAAGACATGTATCCATCATTATGGTATCATACAGAGTAGTTTCGCTGCCCTAAACATCCTCTGTGCTTCACCTGTTAACCCTTTACCCCACAACCCCTGGCAATCACTGATCTTTTACTATCTCTATAATTTTACCTTTTCCAGAATGTCATATCGTTGAAATCATACGGTATGTAGCCTTTTCAGATTGGCTTCTTTTACTTAGTAATGTACATTTTAGTTTCCTCCTTGTGTTTTCATGGCTGGATAGTTCATTTCTTTTTATACTGAATAATATTCAGTTGTGTGAATGGCTCTATTGTTTTTTAAACCAGTACTTTGCCTCTGTATGAATAAGACCTGCTCTACGGAGTGGTGGTTCTCAACCTTTAGCCTGGAGGCTTGTTAAATACAGATTGTCCAGTCCTGCCCTCAGTATATTGGATTCTGTAGGTCTTGGGTAGGGGCTGAGGTTATGCATTTCTAAGGACTTCCTGAGGCTGCTGCTGGTGGCAGGCACTTTGGGAGCCGGTGCTCTGTAGGCTGTATGAACACAGACACATAACCTTGCATGTGTTCACACATGTGCACGTGTACCTGTGCATGTGTGCGTGCATGTGCGTGAATGTGTACATGTACATGTGTGTGTGCATGTGCAGTTGCATGTGTGTGCATGTGAGTGCCTGTGCGTCCTTTTCCGTTGCCCAGGGGGGCTGCTGACAGTCACCGCCCTCCCCAGGTCAGCCCTGGGGGGTACAGGAGCCCAGGTTGGGGGCTGTAGGAAAACAGGTCCTCCCCTTAGGGACGGCCTAGGTGGACGTTATCTTTGCTCCCCGGTGCCGCCATCAAGCAGGGCTCAGACTGCCTTTGTTTTCTCTTCCTGTGCAGGATTAGGGCTGGATTCTGAGTGGGAACCAGTCTTCGTTTGTATTTACTGGGCTTGGCGGCTACACGCTGGCTTCCTCTGAAATCCAGAGGATCTGTGGGCGTAGCATCTACCCCCCTTTTCCACGTTCACCCCTTTATTTTCTCATGTTCATTTCAACAGGATTTATGCTTGATTAAGTTACTCTCTTTTATCATAATTAAAGAAAAATGTGGTGGGAGAGCCCTCCAAACTCCACTCAATGAAAACCAGATTGTTGAACCTGCAGGGAAACAAGGGCAGCCCTGTGCATCCGGCGCCCGGCGGGGAACCGGCCTCCAGAGGGACAGATCGGCTGCAGTGGGGACGTGCCCGCCCGGTGCTGCCCAGGATGACCCAAGGCCATGGGCACAGCAGTCTCTCCACCCACCGGCCCCAGCCCTGCCCCGAGGCGCTATGCCCATGGTGTTAACTCAGGCACCGTGAGCCGCCTGCGTGCCACAGCCCAGCTCATAAAGACCCTTCCCTGTGGGGCCCACCAGCCCTCTTCTGTGTCCACGTGGACGTTTGTGAAGAGCGTGCTTCTAGCTGACTCAGAGCTGGCCAGGCTAACTCATACAGGTGACATTGCAAGGGTTGCGATGCCGCCTGGGAGGTCACAAAGCCCTCACTTCTTGCAGGGACCAGGGAGCTAAGGGGCCCCTGAGAACTTGGCTGAGCGAGGTCAAGGCTGCCAGGTGGGATGGTCTCGCAGCAGAAGGGAAGACGAGCTTGCTGATGCTCATGAACTGGCTTCTGTGATCTGTGTGGGGTGCTTAGAACGTTTAGACACAGAGCCCTGAAGTCCCAGACCTACAGAGCCAGACGTGGGGAAGAGGAGGGGCGATGGTCACCAGTGAAGTCAGGAGCGGGGTTGGGGGCTGTCGTACAGTCCCCATCCTGCCACAACCACACAAGAGTGTGCCCTGGGGCCCCTGACTAAGGGGCCGGTTTAGGGGCCAGGTGTGAGCATGGGTTCTGGAGCCTCACAGCCTGAGCCCCAGCCCTGGCCCTGACACTTACCCGTAGGCTGAGCCTGGGTGAGTGACTTCAGCAGAGAATGGCTGATTTTCTTCCTCTGTCTATTGAGGATAATAAAAATAATACCCATCGCGGGGAGTCGTGGCGGTGACTGAATGAGCGAAGCGCTCAGAACAGCAGGCACCCATCATATGTTGGGAATTATCACTGTTGTTATGGGATGTCTGTTTTAGGGCTGTGAGGCCCCAGACTGCGGCATTATACCAGTCAGCTCGGGCTGCCACAAGAGGTACCACAGACTGGGCAGCTTAAACAACAGACATTTTTTGTCTGAGTTCTGGAGGCTGGAGATCAAATTATCAGCAGGGCTGGGTCCTTCTGAGGCCTCTCTCCTTGCCTTGTAGACCCTTCTCCCTGCGTCCTCAACCTGGTCGTCCCTCTGTGCGTGTCTGTGTAAACAAGGTCTGCCTCTGGACCGGGGAGGAGGCCTGGGTCAGTGTCCAGGGAAGGGGGGATACAGGGAGCGGGGAAGGACGTCGGGTTTGTCTTACTCAGCCAATGCTCACTGCGCCCTACGTGTGCTGGCACTGGGCACGCAGTGCCTCTGCCCTGATGCAGCTGACAGTTCTGGGGTCCCGTCCACCTGTTAGCCTGAGACCCGTCTACCTCTTAGACCTTCCCCTGCCATCTGGTTGCAGGAAACTCATGGGGGTGCAGTCACAACTTCTGAGGGAAGGTGCCCATTCCAGTGCTGTGGGAGATGAACCTTCTCCCTTTCCTTTCTTAAGGAGGGAATCCCTGCCAGCCTGGGTCTTTGGACTTCAGGGTTTGCACGACACTCTGACCATGGCCTGGGGCCTGGCGGAGATGTAGGGTGGCCTGAATGCCATGCCCTGGGGCAGAAGACCTCTATGGGTTGAGTCCTGTCCAACAGCTCAGCTCTGCACACAGGGACGTTCTCAGTGTCTTGGTCCAGAAGCACCAGCGGGAAAAAAGGCCCAGGGATTTTTATTGAGCCTTCTGGGAACATTGCTCTCTTGTCACATGTGAGAATGGGGTTGACTTTAAGATAAATTTTTAGTAATCTAGTAGGAGCTTCCTGGACCCAGAGAACAGCTGACAGCACTTCAGAACTGAGGGGCCAATGTAAGTGAGGGCCCAGCTGCCTCCTACCTGGTAGAAAGGTAAGCCCTCCTTTGGGGGATGGGAGAGTGGGTGATAACTTAGTTTTAAAAGCAACTGAGCTAAATTTTATGTTCTCAAGTAAGGGGTAGTAACTTGACTTGAGGATAATTCTGTTCTTCTGAAAACAAGGTTTTAAGTATTTTAGAAATATCAGTTGTGATTATAACCTATTAATATGTGTTTTCATTTGCCTCTTCTAAAATATTTGAGTCATCACTACTAATTACAGTTTTTAAAATAAAGCCTTTGCTAGTTCTTGTTGGAGGCCACAGAGGATCAAGTGCCTTTAGATTATGAAACTTGCAATTCTGTCATGTGACTTGGGTTCCTTAAAAGAGGACGCTTGATCTTAATTTCTTGATGTAAATCATCGGGAAGTGATATGAAGCCAGATCACCTTCACTGAGAGATTAGAGTGAAGAAAAATCATCGCTTTATTACTCTGCAGTCAAGACTTTGCAAATGAGTAGCATCTGCATACAGAATGTCAGTAGCCACAGAGCATATATGTGACAAGGAAAGTGCAAGGCCAGTAATTATGTAGTAGCCAGTGTTGCCCGTTGGTACCCGCCCGGCCTCCCTCCCATGTCACGCAGGCTGCTGACTCCAAGCCCTTGCAACTCTGCCCTAGGCCTTTTCTGGCCAAAGTCACCCTGGCCCACAGATAAGGTACCCTGGAGGTGTGGGGAGCTAGCACATACACCCAGCCTCCAGCAGCCCTCCCCCAGCAATGACCAGGACCTAGTAAAGAAGTATGCCAACTGCCTTACCCATTAGGTGGGTCAGCTCCGTGATGCATGATTGCACAGCCTCCGGGGCTGTAACCTGCTCATCGTCTCACCTGGATGGGCTTCCACCTGGTCTCCCTCTCTTTGTCCTACTCCGCTACCAGGATGTGACATAACCGATATAGATTTGGTCTCTGCACCTGGTCCCTGACACAGAGCTCCTAAGACCTGGGTCATTTCCCGAGTGACAGGGGTGCTAGGAGCATCTTTTGTTCCAGTGTTTGGTCTTTGAACCCATTTCCTGATACAGAGCTCCTAAGTCCCTTGGAATTTCCTGGGTGACGGGAGCATCTTTTGTTCCAATGAGGTGACTTGTGGTGGGCTCCTGGATAGCTTCAGGATGAGGGCTGGTCACCAGGAACACCAAGCGGTGATTAGAAGTTTGGAAATTGCAGCCTCACCCCCACCCCCTGGGGAGAGGACAGGGGCTAGAGACTAGGTTAGTGATTTATCCTGCCGACAAGATGAAGCCTCCCTAAAAATCCCTGAACTACAGGGTTGGGAGAGCTTCCGGATTGATGCACAAATCCACGTGCCGTGAGGGTGGCATACCCCAACTCCATGGGGACAGAAGCTCCTAGGCTCGGGTCCCTTCTGGACCTCACCCTGTGTGCCTCTCTTCCTCTGGTTGTTCATCTGTATTCTGTATAATAAACTGGTAAATGTAAGTAAGTATTTCCCTGAGTTTTGCGAGTGGTTCTAACGTATTATCAAGTCTGAGGGGAGGGTTGTAGAACCCCTGACTTTGCAGCCAAGTTGGACAGAAGCGTGGCTACCCTGGGGACCCAATACTTGCGACTGGCAATCTGAAGTGAGGGTATCTTGTGGAGCCTCTAGGTAGATGATGTGAGAATTGAATTAAATATGGGACACCCAGTTGGTGTCCAGAGAGTTGGAGAATTAGTTGGTGGGGGGAAGATACTCCAACACATTCCGTGTCAGAAGTATTGTGAGTAGAGAAACAGTTTTCCCTTACAGGGGTCAAACTGGGGTCATTCCCCAAATACACCACTTGCCCTCAAATTCTTGTCTCTGAGCTGGCTTCTTGAGGAACCCAACGTACAATAGAAACTGCCGATTTTGGCTAGGGGGTACCTTGTTCATCCACATCTCAAAAATCCTTGTTTTGCTCACATTTACCCTTTCTATCATCTTCTATGTCTCTGTCGTTTTACATATTCAATAAGGGCCCCACGGCACTGTCAGACCTAAATGCATATTAATGCATGGAATTTGACAGAACTCGGCTCTTCATGCTTTCCTGACACAGTATCAGTTCATGTGTCATTGATTCATGTGGCAGAACATCGAGTGGGACACTTCCTGTCCTCTTGAATTAGCAACCAAGACCCTGGGCTGAGGATAGACAGGGGAGGACCTAGGGGTGGTCACCACTCTGCAGAGCTCCCGAGTGGGCCCTGCCACCCCAACGCTATGCCCCCCTGAGTCTCCTGCTCCTGATGATTAGAGGGTAGTGGAGGGAAGGAAGGTGGACTGCAGTGTCTTCGGTTTTGTCACTGTGTCACTTGTCTGCAAAGTTCATCCATGTGGATGGCTCATCTGACATCCTGATGTCTGGGGCCTGGACTTACTCATCTCCAGGGACCTTGTCCTTCACCTACCCCAGGTGCTGACACCCCTGAAGCTCTCTTATCTGGGAAAAGCCTCCTTTCCTTCTACCTCACAGGAGTTTCTGGGTCACCCTACCTATTCATGGCATGGTCACCACTTACCTGTTCACTGAGTGACCACTATCCTACCTGTTCGTAGCACATGGTCACCTTTCAGTACTCTTTCTCCAGGTCTTCACACTTGTGCCCTCTGCTCATTTAGTCCTGGCATCATCTGGTGAGACCCAGCCCTGGAGGAGCCCAGCTGACTGTAGTCTTTGAGACAGCTGGAGGGCATCCAACAGGGTAGCATGGTCAACCCCATTTGCTGGTGATCAGTGCCCCCAGCTGGGCTGTCACGGTTTGGCAGACTCACCGTTGGCTTGAGAGCTCATCCTCCTATGCTCCCCAAAGTTTAACCATTGACTCAACCAGCATTTCTCACGTGCCCTGAAGGAGCTTATATTCAAGAGGGAGTGAGAAAGGCAATAAGCAGGAGGACAAATAGTAGGCGGTGTGAAATGATGTGCTGCAAATCAAGCAGGATGTTGCGATGGGTGACTGAGACCAGCTTCACTTTGATGGTAGAAATCTCCCTTTCCTTTCATCTCTTCAGGCGTTCCTGCCTTTTAATTCACAGACACTAAAGAAAGCTTTAGAAGGGAAATCCCTCAAGTTCTTGGTCTACATCCTACCAGCAGCATCCTGTCCTCTCTCTTCCTATTAGGACAGGAGTGATTTCTTTTCTTTTTTGAAGGACAGTTCCTCCACTTACTTCATGGCCCCATTCCTTTCCGCCTTCTTATGGACTCTCATGTCTTCTTGCATTGATTTCATTTATTTATAACTCTGCCCTTTCAACTGAATTCTTCTCACCTCCTTTTAGATGTGCTCACATTTCCTGCATTTAGGGATAAAATTCTGCCTACCACACCTCTTCAAGGAAATCATCCCATATTATTGGGATATAAATCATCACAATATATCTTGAATTTACTCCCCCTCCACCTCCTGGGATGGAATTAGTTACTTCCCATCACACGTGGGATGGTTGTATGATAGTCATATCCACTATTGTGAGAGGTGAAACTAGTGTCAAGAACACTAGGAGGTTGTAAAGAGCCTAATTTCTCCAAGACAAAGTTAAATGTAGCAAACAATAAGTATACATTTTGTAAGTGATAAAACTGAAATTAATTGCAGTTGGTTCAATTTTCTATATATAGAAAATGCAAGGAATTCAATTGAACATCTTAGAACTAATAAGGGGAGATATGGCAAGTTGGCTGGATTCAGGATCAACTTAGAAACATCAATATCATTTTTGTTTACTTGCAGAAAACTGTGAGAACACGGGATGGGAAATAATCCTGTTCACAGTAGCAACAAAACCAATCAGATACCCAGGAATCACCGTAGTAAGAAATGTGCAACAGCTCTGACTTCACTGAAGGGTATGAAAGATTAAAGTAACTGGAAAGGGAAATCCAGTTGTTTGAATGGGACATCAGTGCTCTTGAAATTAACATATTAACTTAATGCAGTTCCATTTAGTACCCTGGTAAGTTATTTTATAGAATTTGGCTCGCTGTTTCTAAAATCTATGTAGAATTGAAAGTTAGTAAGAAGAGCCAAGATAATTTTGAAAAAGAAAAACTAATGGGATCCTTGCTCTATCTGATATCACAATGTGTTATAGTGATTAACTAGGCAAGTAGATCAAAGGAAGAGAATAATCAATTAACAGACCCATGGAATATATGGAAATTTATTAGATGATAAACGTGCCTTTTCAAATGAGTGGGGGAAATAATGAATTTTTAAATAAATAGTGTTGAAATAATTGAATGTGCCTTTGGGAGAATATCATATGAGACACCTTCTTTACACCAGTCACCAAAAAAACGATATTAGAATTTGTTTATGACAAGTAGGGAATTCATTCTTGAGTAAGTCAATGAAGACCATAATAGAACGATTGAGAAATCGTAATAGAAGCTTTATTGGGCAAAGGATATGAAAAAAGGAATTTATAGAAAAGAATATAAAAATAGCCAGTAAAATTAGAAAAAATGCTTATCGTCAGTAGTTGTATTATTTTCTTATTGCTGCTGTAATAAATACCATAAACTTAGTTGCTTAAAGCAACACAGATCTATTCTTTTTTTTTTTTTTAATAGATTTATTTATTTATTTATTTTTGTCTGTGTTGGGTCTTCGTTGCTGCATGCGGGCTTCCTCTAGTTGTACCGAGCGGGGGCTGCTCTTCGTTGCAGTGCGCGGGCTTCTCATTGCGGTGGCTTCTCTTGTTGCGGAGCACGGGCTCTAGGCACGTAGGCTTCAGTAGTTGTGGCACGCGGGCTCAGTAGTTGTGGCTTGGGGGCTCTAGAGTGCAGGCTCAGTAGTTGTGGCACGCGGGCTTAGTTGCTCCGCGGCATGTGGGATCTTCCCGGACCAGGGCTCAAACCCGTGTCCCCTTCATTGGCAGGCAGGCTCAACCACTGTGCCACCAGAGAAGCCCCAGATCTATTCTTTTTTAGTTCTGGAGGTCAGATATTAAAATGGATCAGTGTGTGCTGTGCTCCTGCTGGAGTCTCCAGGGGAGAATCCATTTCCTTTCCTTTTCTGCTTCTAGAGTCTCCCACATTTCTTGGCTTGTGGCCCCTTCCTCCATCTTCAAAGCCAGCAGTAGAGCATCTTCCAGTCTCTCTCCCTCTGGTTCATCATCTCACATTGCCTTTTTTTAACCCTCTTATCTCCCTCTTGTAAGGATCCTGGTTATGACACTGGACACCCCTGGATAATCCAGGATCATCTCCCCATCTCAAGATTCTTAATTTAATCCCTTTTGCCATGTAAGGTAACATATTCATAGATTCTGGGGATTAGGCTGTGGACATCTTCGGTGGGCCATTATTCCGTCTACTACGCTATTACTAGGAAACATAAAATAAGTTATGATCTTCAGCCATCATTTTGTCAAGGTTTAAAGATTTCGTTAAGGGCTAGTGAGGGTATGGGGAAATGGGCATTTTGATAAACTGTGGAGTATATATTGGTACCTCCATTTTGGAGGGCAATGAGCCGTATTTCTTAAAATCAGCACCGTGTATCCCCATGGACTTGGGCTTGCCTTCCAGACTCACTGAGCCTGGAGCACAGAGGAGCATGTACGGGATATTCATGGCAGTGCTGTTGGGGAGAGAGAAGAAGAAACATTAACTGTTTATTGTTTTGGACATGGTAAAAAAGCAAGAACAAACTCACAAACATGGCATATTCATACTAGGGAATATTATACATTCCCTATGAATGAAATGTAAAATTGGAGGTGGCTCTAACTTCAAAGATCATGGCTCAGTGAACAGAAGTCATTTGCAAAGTAGCATGTGTACAGTGATGCTATTTAGGGGAAGAGCTGCACTCAAAACAACATATTTCTATAGGTAGAGAAAAATTTGGAAGCATAAAGGACAAAGCACAAACTGGTTGTGTCTGGGGAGGTGGGGGTGAGTGGACTTCATTCAGCTTTATCTACCAGCGTGACTCGGGGTGGGCAGCGTATTCACATACTCCTTGCATAGTGTAAAAGAAAGTTTGAAAGGCAAGGGCACCTTCTTTGAAGCAAAAGGTCAAGTATTCTGTGGTGATCACCCAGCAGTGTGGGTTCTTGAAGACTGTGAACTTGGTCCTTGGACTATGGGTTCTGCATGAACTCGGCTGTGTGGCTGGGGCGGGGACCCAGGCTGGAGCCACAGATCTTTGTAGTGGGTGGGTTTCCTTGCGAACATTAGTCCTAACTGCCGGGTTGAAGAGCAGAGCCTGGAAGCACTTGGTCACGCTCAGAGATTTGCATTGCATTTTCTCACCGCCAATACCAGCTGGCTCGTCCGTTGAGATATTTTTCATGTCGAAATTTATCTCCGTCTCCTGGGTCCCTGCGGCTGGTCTCTTGTTCTCTTTCCCTGCCCTGGGACTCTCAGCATTGACATCAAGAGAAGCCTGGGAGTGCTGTGTGGCTGTGGTGGGGATGAGAAGGGGAGGTCATGGGCACAGTTTCTCTGATGCTCCTGAAATCACACGAAATCACAGTAAGGTTGACCGAAGTGATCTCCTTGCCCAGTGAGCAGCCGTCCTATCATCACCTGTGTCTCCTTGAATGTGGACACGTGGATGAGCTTGTGGACGGTGGTGGCTGTGGACTTGAATTCTCAGTTCTCAAGGGTAGAGTGTTAAGAATCCGGATTTCCCTAGAAAAAAATACTTCTTAGAGTTGCAACTGCTTTAGAAGTCTTGGAACACAAAAGTATTACATAATGCGTTTCTTTCCTTCATGTATTATTTGGAGATTATTATAAAAATGTCCTCAACTGTAGGCCAACATGAGTCCACATGATATTATGGACTACAGCCTGATGTCCTGCTGTTATTGAGATAATAACTCTTCAGGGAGACTGGTGAGGAGAGTGGATGGCCACCCTGAGCAGAGGCCCCATGTATCCGAGTCCGCATCTCCTCGAGTCTCGGGATGGGTAGACACACAGATGCCCGCCCCTTTCTGAAAAGCCAGCAGAGTTTCGATACAGCCTCCCCCACTGGTTTAATTACCTGAGCCACCTCCCTCTTAATCCTGACCTTCGGAGGGATTCTCAGGAAAGAGCCCTTCTCCGGGCTTCTTGAATGGCATTTTCCCTTGATCGTGAACACCGACATGCATCCATTAATGGAAAGAGAAATCAAGAAATAGAATCAGACCAACACATTTCCTTGTTTTGTTTGCCATAAAACACATCTGCCCCTTCACTGTGAGAAGACTCGAGTATCATTGGTTTTGTGCCCCAGGTGATAAACCTCAAGTTTCTGCTTGCTCTGAAAGATTCCACAATATAAATAACTTTTTCTTTAAAAGGCTCATCTGTTTTACATTTTGAGGCAGTTCGACACTGCTGGGCGGGGGATGCTAGCCTAGGAGTTCTGCTGAAGCCAGTGCCTGTGTACTTCCCATGCTGAAGAGTGAGTGTGTGTGCTTCTTTCAAGATCAAAGACAGACTTGCGTCCAGCTGAGCGGAGTCCAACTACACTCTGGGGAGTGTAGTTTTTGGTGGCGGCAAAGATATGAAGGATGTCTTCCTGCTCAGCAGCAGCCCCTCGGGTGGAAGGAGCAGGGTCCACCCTGTGCAGGGGGTATTCTCACCTGATCTTCCACCCACACCCTCAGCACACCTGACAGGGAAATGAGAAAAGCAGCTCTGGAGGACAGATGCGATTTAGCAGAGTTGGGTCTTGTCTGTTCAGACTTATGTTTAAAGACTGGACTTGTCGCTTTGTTTGTTGCCTCTCACAGTGTCTCCTCTGGCGTCCTTGGAGCCTGCCTACAATGGGGTGCTGTGGATGGAATGTCTGCCTCCCCAAATCCACATGTTGAAGCCCCAACCCCCACTGTGATGGTATTGGGAGATGGGGCCTTTGGGAGGTGATTAGGTTTAGATGAGGTCATGTGAGTTGGGTCCCTGCAATGGGATTAGTGCCCTTATAAGAAGAGGAAGAGACAACAGAGCTCTCTCTCCATCATGAGAAGACAGCTGTATGGAAGCCAGGAAGAGAGTTCTCACCAGGAACTGAATCCACCAGCACCTTGGTCTTGGACTCCCAGACTCCAGAACTGTGAGAAGTAAATGTTGTTCAAGCTACCTGTCTATGGTGTTCTGTTACGGCAGCCTGAGCTGACTGAGAGAGGGGGAAATAGGTTTGGGAGTCCCTTCCAGGGGCACATTTGGGCTTCTTTGTGGTGTGGAACACAGCCTTCCATTTTGGGCTGCATTGCAGAGAGGCATAGGGTCACAGGTACTTAGCAAATATTAAGTACTTAGCAATAGATTGGGCCCTGAAAGGATCTCCTGGAGCTCAGAGAGACAGTAGCCCTGCCTGCTGAGGTTAACACAGGCCTCAGGACGAATGAGAGGGCCCAGGAGGGAGGCACAGTGGCCTCCCCCAGGGGTCAGGTATGATGCCCCCACCACTGGAGCCCTTGGCGTAGAGCCCATCTGGGTGGGATGGGCTCCCTTCCAGGGCCCAGCCCACCCCTGCTGTTCACAGGGCTGGCTCCTGCTGACACCTTGAATCTCATCCCATTTGCCTGTTGTGGGGACTGGGCTCATGGGGCCCATTGGGCCACAGTAACCCCGATATACTTCTGGGAAGGAAGGAGGCATGCCCACTTTAAGTCCAGACTCTTGCATAGCTGCTGCCTCCCTGCCTGGACTCACCTCCCACCTTCTCCATTCCCTGCTCCGACCCCATGACATTTTGTATCTTGGTGCTTTTGCACGTGCTCTTCCCTCAGCTCGTGCTGCCCTTCCCTCCATCTCCTGGGAAATCCACTAGGCTCTGCCCCATGGCACCTGCATGCTGTGCGCTGTGGTCGGCCTGGTATCTGATGGGCACTTTTTCTTCAGCAGGTCTTTATGCACTTTGACCTGTAGTTTCTGCCACATTAGTTCTGTCCCCAGACTAGTTGATATTTGGATCATAGGATTTCCAGAGGAAGGTATCTCATCTTCCTTAGAAGGCAGGGGAGCAAAAACTACAAAGACACTCCTGATCCCGAAGACTTCCAACGGTGTTCTCAGGAGCTCTAGCTTCAAAGGAGGTTCAACCATGGAGGGGAGAGCAAGACTTGAAACCGAAGCCCCATGTGAATAGAGCAGATCCATCACGTGTTTTTTAAAAAATTTTTATTGAAATATAGTTGATTTACAATGTTGTGTTAGTTTCAGGTGTACAGCACAGTGATTCAGTTATACATATGTATGTATACTCTTTTTTAGATTCTTTTCCATTATAGGTTATTACAATATTGAGTCAAGTTCCCTGTGCTATACAGTAGGTCCTTGTTGTTTATCTATTTTATATATAGTAGTGTGTATATTTTAATCGCATCCTCCTAATTTATTTCTCCTCCACCCCTTTCCCTTTTGGTAACCATATGTTTGTTTTCCATGTCTGTGAGTCTGTTTCTGTTTTGTAAATAAGTTCCTTTGTATCATATTTTTAGATTCCACATATAAGCAGTATCATACGATATTTGTCTCTCTGTCTGACTTACTTTACTTAGTATGATAATCTTTATTTTAGGTCCATCCATGTTGCTGCAAATGGCATTATTTCATTCTTTTTTTATGGCTGAGTAATATTCCATTGTATATATATACCACATATTCTTTATCCATTCATCTGTCGATAGACATTTAGGTTGTTTCTGTGTCTTGGCTATTGTAAATAGTGTTGCTGTGAACATTGGGGTGCATGTGTCTTTTTGAATTAGAGTTTTCTTTGGATAACTGCCAAGGAGTGGGATTGCAGGATAATATGGTAGCTCTATTTTTAGTTTTTTAAGGAACCTCCATACTGTTCTCCATAGTGGCTACACCAATTTACATTCCCACCAACAGTGTAGGAGGGTTTCAGATCCATCACATGTTGAATAGTGAGGTTTGACCTGAGATTTCCTATAAGGAGAGGGTTTTACTGCTGAGAGAAAGTCTGTGTCAGTCAGCTTGGGCTGCTATAATAAAACACCACAGAACTGGCAGCTTAAACAATTGACATTTATTCCTCATAGCTCTAGAGGCTGGATGTCCAAGATCAAGGTGCCAGCATGGTTGTGTTCTGGTGAGGGCCCTCTTCCTGGCTTGCAGACGTCCTCCTTCTCACTGTGTCCTCACATGACAGAGAGAGAGCTCTGGTGCCTCTTCCTCTTCTTGTAAGGGCACAGTCCTATGGGATCAGGGCCCCATCCTGCAGCCTCATTTAACCTTTATCACCTCCTCACAGGCCCCATCTCCAAATACAGGGACACTGGGGGCTAGGACTTCAACATATAGATTTGTGGGGGGACACAGCCCAGTTCATAGCAAAGTCAAAATCCACTATACAGCATTCTTACTTTTAAGACAAAGAGTCTGAGTGTTAACTTGATCCAGCTACTCCAGATATGACCAATGGTCCTAGGCCTAGGCTCCTGTCACCTCTACCACCCCGGTGAGCTGTTTTCATAATTGCCCAGCCTGGAGCAGTTCTCAGAGGCTGACCATGCCAGCTCACTGCGGTCACTTCTTTTGCCACTTGCTTCTTAGGGCTGCTTGTGGTGGTGCAGTCTGTATTTGTTGACATTCACCAAGATGTGCTCCTAAAATGGGTGTGTTTTACTGTGTGTAAATTATACCCCAGTATAGTTGATTAAGAATCCTTCATTGTGACATTATTTTGTGTTTGATTTTAGGATAAAATAGATATTTATATGTGGACTAATTTTTAAAATTTTGAATGAGTTTAAAACCTTCAGAAGAGTTTTAAGAATGAGACAAAGAACTTTTTTTCCCCCTGACCCTCCCAAGAGCAAGCTGCAGGTATAATGCCTTCTCACACTGTTTGGAGACATCTAATATAGAAGAAATTGTATGTGTTTTTAAAAGTCTGATGTATGTAGTTCTTGCACTTTGTGCTTTAAATTAAGAGCATTTGCTTTATTTTGTTAAAAAAGAATCCTTCTGTGGTGGTGGTATGTTCCTTTGAATCTACCCCATCAGAGTGGTGGGTTAGCACTGGGAGTACACTTATCAGGGATTCCCGTATGTTTGTCAAGTGGGTGAGCTTTGAGTAAGAATTAAATCGTGATGAGAAGAAGGATGGTTTTCCAGGATGGATATTTCCATGAACGTCCTCTGGGTTCAACACTGCTTTGAGCAGAATTGGCCTGAGGGTCTCCGATTTGGGGGGAGGCCTGGCCGTGCAGCCCTGGCTGCTAGCTGCCCAGAAGAGATTCCCAGGAGAGTCAGGGCCTGGCTCCGCCCCCCAGACTAGCTCTGACTCTGGGCTCGCAGGCTGGACACCAGAGGTGAGGGATGCTGGGGACACAGTGTCCAGAGCCCCCGACCTTGTGTCCTCGTGTTGCTGGACAGAGGGCCATGGATGAGAAAGCGATCCTTGTCCCGTCTTGAGCACCTTGGAAGTGGGAGGGCAGCTGCATGTCTTCGAGAGGGTAGAGAATCAGGAATCGTCCCTCTACCAGCAGACCACGGGAACTTCCCCTACTTTTGATTGGATTCATAATTTTAAAGTGTGTCACGGATGCATCTTGCTTTGTCTAGCAATATTTCGCAAACCATGAAATGGTTGCTTTAAATCAGGACACATGTGTGAAAAATGCAGGAATTATTCCTTCCCCCTTCTCCCTCCAACCCTGACCCATGGGGACGATGGCTGAGGTTATGGAAAAGAATTCCTAAATGGGGCCTTTTGGGCCCCAGTGATTTCGCCTGGGTTCTGGTTTTCAACCTTCCTTTCAACCTTTCAACCTTCCCAACCACGCGGGTTCTGATGGCAAAGAGCTGTAGTCCAGACACGGAGAGAAACTGCAATGTTGCAGACAGCCTGAGCATCTCGAGTAAAACCGCAGCATGTGTGACAGCGATTGGCAGAGAGGGAAGTGTGGCAGCGCCCTGGGCAAGGAACAAGTGCCCGTCTGTGGAAGGAGCACAGCCCGGAGCGCACAGCGCCTTCCTGGAGGAGGCCTGGGACTCGCCAACAGTGTTTCTTTGTGCTCCGGGCTCCCGGGACTAACAGCCTTGAAGCTGGTAGCTAGAAGTCTAGCCACCAGGCAGTGGTTTAAATCAAAATAATCACTTTAAGAAACGGTAGGGAGCTTAGCTGGAGAACCATTTCCTCTGCCCCGAAATGCTAAAAACACGTTCTGATTTATGCTGTTGGCTCTGGGCAGCTCGCTAGAACGTTCAGAGTAACGCTGACCCCTCCCCTCTTCCTCCCCCACTCCTGGGATGAAAAACATTTCAGAGGGAGAGTTTGCGGAAGGCCTTTAGTGCCAGAGAGTGGCTGTTGAAAGGATGCAGGTCTGCAGGGAGGAGGCGATGGGGCAAGATGTGTGGCCAGCCGGCTGGGAAGTGCACGCTGAGGCTTGCTTCGTTTTCTTCTGAACTGAGAGTTTTCTGAAGATGTGCTCTGCCTCTCTAACTCGACGGGGTTCCTTGAATTTGATGTTGGAGACTCTCATTCCTTAAGAGAAGCAGGGGCGGCGCCAGCCCCTCGGGGCCGGTTGAGGCTTCCTGGTGAGGGTGGCCCTGCACCTCGTGTCCCCACCCCCGTGTCCAGTTCTGGGCTTGACTCAGTGCTCCCCTGGGGGTGATGTCACGGCGTCACACGGCTCCTTCTCTCCACGGGTGATGAGGGCGTCTGAATTTCTGACATCAAGCAGGTGTGGATTTGGGCCTGGAGGCTCATTTCCTCCCCATGGTGGCAGGTAGGCAAGCGCCACACCAATGGGGTGGAGGGGCCGTGTGACCTCCTGGGCCCCCGTTGCATCCTTTGCATCCTTGGCGCAGCGCGAGCCTTGTGCCCTCCTCCCCTTAGGTGGCATCTAGTCTGTTGGCTTGTGGTTTTTATCCAGGGAACACATGCTGCCTGTGCTCAGGGTGAGTCAGATCTGGTACCTTCTGTCAAACAGCTCCGTCAGTGGGCAGGGATGAGTGGCTGTTGGCCAAGTGGCCAAGTGGGCTCTGCCAGGTGTCTGGGCGAGGCTGGGGTTTCTAGGAACAGGGGCAGGAAGAGAGAAGAAGGATGGTGATGGGTGTTCCAGGCTCCCATCTGCCCTGTGGATTTATTACATACAGACACTGACTCACATGTAGAAAGACACAGCCTTGTGGGGCGGGGGGCGGGGGGAGCATCTATGGACACAATAATCGCTAAGTGGGAGCAAGCTTATGGAATGGGGCGGAGCCCTGTAGGGGAAGTCCATTTCCTCCCAAGAAAGTAGGGAATTTCAGTAATAACACCCCTTCTACCCCAATCTAGAGCAGCATTTCTTTTTTTAAAAAATTTTATTTATTTATTTATTTATGACTGTGTTGGGTCTTCATTTCTGTGCGAGGGCTTTCTCTAGTTGCGGCAAGCGGGGGCCACTCTTCATCGCGGTGCGCGGGCCTCTCACTATCGCGGCCTCTCTTGTTGCGGAGCACAGGCTCCAGACGCGCAGGCTCGGTAATTGTGGCTCACGGGCCCAGTTGCTCCGCGGCATGTGGGATCTTCCCAGACCAGGGCTCGAACCCGTGTCCCCTGCATTGGCAGGCAGACTCTCAACCACTGCGCCACCAGGGAAGCCCAGGAGCAGCCTTTCTTACAGGGGCTGTGGGCTTTCAGGATGTATTATGTGGGGTATTAAGAACAATCAGTAAGTCTAGGGTAAATGGGTTATCTTGATGGGGCCATGTGGGCCTTTGACCCACTCCTGCACCCCTGCCTCTCCCCGGGAAAGTGTGGAGTGCCCCCCTCGGATGGGAACCGGGTGTGTCCCCGGGCCTGTGGTCAGGGTCTTTCCACCAGTCCGCTGGCCGCTTCCTAGGCCCCAGCCATCCTCTGTTTGTTCCCAGATTCCCTGGGTAACTGCAGCTGCTCCCTCCAATTCTGACACATTTGTGCTCACCTCAACACAGTCAGGATGGTCCCACTCTCACCCCAGGTGGTTCTCTTTCAAATTCACATTGTCCCCGAAAATGCTGCTCAGCATCAATCAGAGAAGCGTGTCCGGAAAGCCTTCTTGGAGGGGAGGGTGGGTTCCACCGGTGGGTAGGTGGGCATGTCGGTCCAAGGGCCGGGAAGAAACAGGCCATGAGAAGACGCTTCCCCACTGACCGGGGGGCTGGGAGCCTGAGATAACTCGGTGACGTCCACGCCTTTTCCCTCCAGCCACGTGTGGGTAACTCGGGGGCCCTACAGACCGAGTAGACACATGGCTGGCAGCACAGGGCCCTGTGGTCCAGGGCTTGGGGTGGCGGTGAGAGTGTGGCACCTCTGCCCTCCCTTGAGGCGCTGGGCCCTCCCGGTCTCCTCACTCGAAACCCTGCTGGGCACTGGGTCCGTGTCCCCTCCCAGCTCCATCCTGGGCCCCTCAAGGGGGAATGAAAATGTTGAAATGTTCAGAACTGACTGGGCAAAATGGGCTGTTTCTCCTTGTTGTCTTGGATTCAGGAAAGCTGCAGGCGATTAGAACTAAGCTGGCTGTGTTGTCCTTAGGTGACAAGAAAGGGGAGGGAAATGGTGGGGACCATTGTGGCTTGAAGCTGGGCCAGCTCAGCACGGCCCCAGGTGGGTTTCTCCTGCAGGAGACTCGCGTGCAGGGTTGGGAGCGGGCATCCGAGTGCCAGCCTGTGGGCATGAGCCTCAGTGTTCTCAGCTGACATGTGGGATAACATTGGGGTCACCAGGATTAAACGGGATGACATCGGGTCTGGCGTCTGGCACACAGGCCATATGCACTGGCCATTCCTGAAATGTGTAGCAGCAAGAGTAATAACTACAGCAGATATTCAGAGGGTTAAGGAGCTGGAGTAGGTCTGAGAATTTGGAGGAGGAAGAAGATTAAGAAATCCTTCCCAGGGCTTCCCTGGTGGCGCAGTGGTTGAGAATCCGCCTGCCAATGCAGGGGACACGGGTTCGAGCCCTGGTCTGGGAAGATCCCACATGCCGCGGAGCAACTAGGCCCGTGAGCCACAACTACTGAGCCTGCGCATCTGGAGCCTGTGCTCTGCAACAAGAGAGGCCACGATGGTGAGAGGCCCGCGCACCGCGATGAAGAGTGGTCCCCACTTGCCGCAACTAGAGAAAGCCCTCGCACAGAAACGAAGACCCAACACAGCCATAAATAAATAAATAAAAGAACGTGAATTTCTAAAAAAAAAAAAAGAAAAAAAGAAATCCTTCCCAACACCAACCATCCATCTTGCGAAAAAACTTGTTTTATGACAGTCTCTCCTCTTTGTGCTTTTCCTCGCCTTTTGTTCATTCGTTCCTACCCTCTCTCTTCTGTGTTCAGCACCGGCTGAGCAGATTTGGACTGCACTGGGGGTGTGGATCCATGGCCTGTTACCGAGCATAGCGCGAGAGGCCTGGCCCAGCGGGGACATTACTTCCGGGCCTTGGAGAAGGTGCCCTGTCCTCTCTTTGGGAAACACAGAGATGCTCTGAGATGACTGGTGCCAGGTTCTGGACAGAAGGTGGAGGAAAATACACAAGCTTCCGGCGGTTGAGGTGCCCTTAATGTAAGAAGAGGAAGTTCAAGAAGAGGCAGCATGGTGGGGATGGCATCAGGGCTTCTCCTGGACCCAGGAGGAACTGCCAAGGAGCTGGAACTCCAAGGGCCTTGAACACCGGCAGCTTTGGAATCTGAAGAGCGGAGGAGCCACTGGCCATTGGGAGAGCTCAGGCGGTGACCTGGGGGCCGAGGGGAGGAGGGAGGCCACCTAGGAGCCCCCCTACCCAATGCTCTTGTGGGGAGATAAATAGGGACGTTTGCAGACGTCCCTGCAGACCCACATCCGCTCTCATTTGTAGATCACCTACCTAGCAGGTGAATTTAAAATCTTAGCGCTTTAAATAAACCAATGAGCACAGTCTTTTAAAATTAACTTCCTTGAAGAGCTTCTGACCTCAGCCGGTCCTGGCGGGGACCATCTTAGGGCCTGTAACTGGTTTCCGAAGTTGGGCCTGCACTACATTCTGAGCCCTAGGGAATTTATTAACATCTGTTCGGTGGACGAGCTTCTAGAAAGCATTCATGCCCCAAAGAGAAACACGTAGCTTAGAAGATTGCTTTACATCACCAAGGCTTTTTGTGAGCAATTGAAAGAAACGTGCTTGTGGAGAAAGAGGAATATGGTTCACATTGCATCTTCAAATAAAAGATAGTGGGGAACGGGAAATTTTATTACACCTATCTTGATCTCCAGGTAGTGTTGTGGCATCAGCTGAGAAAAGTGGCTTCAAGCCCCTGATGCCACTCCAGACAAACAGATACACACAGACAGACAGAGACACACAAGCAGATACATATACTTATATAGGCACACAGGCAGACACACACAGACACAGACAGACAGACACACACACGCAGATACACATACTGACAGAGACACACACTTATATATCAGAGAGACACACAGACATACAAATGTCGCAGGCTCTGGTCTGGCCACACGGGCTATTGGAGGATGTGTTTCGGTAAAGACAAAATTAGCCTAACAGCTCTCTGCTCCCCCATGAAACCCTTCATCTTGTCAGATCACTAAGTTTACTCCTAGTCTCCCGTCATCGTCGTCTGCATTGTCAGCCGTGTGCGGCGACACAGAGGGCCTTGGGCCTGTGCAGTGTGAGCGCCAAGTATCTTTATTTTAATGTCCTTTTGACTCTTTGCCCAGGATCAGTTATGAGGTTTTCCTTTCAACCAAAGTGAAATGTGTCCACTTTTCCTTCAGAGCTCACAAAGAAACCCTCTCTCTGGTTTCTGCTGAAGCAGGCGTCCACCGTACGCTGAAAAACGATTTTCTTGTTCCTTGTGCTCTTTTATTGAAAACTCCAGAGTGGAGCATTTGCTTTTATGAATGCTGGGTTTCAAGAAAATTCATAACATCTGTAATGCGTAAGTGCGTGAACACACAATGCCTGTTTTACTCTTTCAAAAGGCCCTGGTAAGATCGATCACGTTTTCTGAATGCTCGGGGTCTCTGTCCCCAGGGCCCAGCTCCTCCCCCTCCAGAGAGGATGCAGCCATGCTGTGGGTGACTCCCTGCGCACCCAGTCGGGGAACAGGCCCCGGGCTGCAGCGGACCAGCTCAGAAATGGGCAATTTTTGAATTCGAAGTCCTAAATCAGAGTGGAACCGCCCCTGGGTTTTGATCTGTCAGTGTTTTTGTGTCTTGTTTTATGAAAAGGTGATTTATGATGAAGGCAGATGAGGTAGAGGGCTGCAGAGCAGGGAGACTAGGTGGTTCTGGAATGTTCTGGGTGCTAGGAGAGGGGGGGAGTCACTGCAGACATGGGGGGGACGGTGGTTGCAGGCCACCCCATGGCCAGGAGGCACCCTTGGGGACAGAGGGGCTGTTCCAGAGGGGTTTAGAGGCGAGGCCTTGAAGCTCAGTTCCGCACAGCTCTGGCCTCCCGACCAGTGGGAGCTCCCGATGGGTTCGCTCACCCTCATACCTTCTCTCTGGGCTTCAGGCTAATCCAAACTTGTGGTTTGGGTGGCTTGCTCTGTCCCTAAATGGCTTCGTATCGCCTGGTTGAATTTGCCTTTATGAGCTCTCAGGCATAGCTGAGCTTTTCAAAAGGATACTCTTTTCCTCTATTATGAGTTGCAGTGGACATATCTTTCAGGGTCCAAAGGGAGAATTATACACATCAGGTGAGCCCAGGTTAAGGAATATGCTAAAGATGTTAACTGCCTCATAAACTGTAAATCTCAAAATAAACTCATGAACAAGGCAGGAAAAGCTCCAGGTCAACATGCTTACATGAAACAAGTCTTGTGAGGGCAGTGGGAGTATGGATCATTTCTGGTTTTCCTAAAATGTGTATTTAATGTGGCAGTTTGACAATGAAAACTATCATTTGAGTTTGTTTTTTTTACATGTTCCAGTCAGAATGTGTGAACAGGTGGCATTTTACATCTCTTACTCTTTAACTTCTACTTTGTAGTTCAAAATCAAGGTAGGGGGAAAATAAATTAAACCTACAACAGTGCTTAAAAATTATATTTTTTCCTACTTGCCAAATGTGTGTAAATCCATCTAAGAACCCTGAGCCTTAAGAAAATTTCTTGTGCACAATTGGAATCTTTCCTCTCCTTTTAAAACAGTTTAAACATCTTGAAAATGAGACAGCTGGGAAATGAACAATTTATGAGGAGCCTTTGAGAATAACTGCTGACCCTTTAATTGATTGGCCCCCTCCCCAAACCCCTCAAGATATGTCACCTTTGGATAGTGCTCATAAAACATGCAGCAGTGGAGGGGTTTGTTGTTAATATAGCCAGGTTTTTGTTTTTTTTTTACTTCCCCTCTTACTTGTAATATTTGGTGATTTTTTAACTGCTATAAATTATGGTTTCATTGTAGTGGATGTGATCTCATTATATATATATATTTTAAGACTAGGAAACACTGCCGAAGAGAAATTCTTAAGGAAAGATTTAAAAATGTGTATGTATGTATATATATATATATATATAATTTTTTTTAATCTGAAATGAACTTTTAAAGTAGTTTTTCTTGGACACACATTCCTTAAAGAAAAATGACTTATGAATTTTCTTCTGATGGTTCTCTAATCCAATAATCTTAAACTATTGTAACTCCTTTCCTTTGGAAATAAACATTGACCAAAGTTGCAAACAAAAATCACCCCAATTTAAAATATTGCATTAGTCCAGTGCATTAGAGCAGACACACTGAAACCAGGGACAGGGCTCAGGTGGCCCGAGGTGTCCTCACCTGGCACCTGGGCTGGGAGGCTGGAACCCCAGACTCACAGAGCGTCTCTTCCCAGGCACAGGGGAGCCTGGGGGCAGGTGGTGTCTCACCTGGTGGTTCTGGCTCCTCAGGGGAGTGTTCTGGGAGACCGGAAGCCGGGGTGGCCAGGCTCATGAGACCTGGGCCTAGGAGTGGCATGGCACCACTTCCGCCTTATTCTTTGCGTCACATGGCCACGGAGCCCACCCTGATCCTCCCAAGGGCAGGTGGGAGAGGACCAGGGCATTTGTTCCACCTTCAGCCCACCATGCTTCCCCACCCGGGACGCCTGTGATTCTCCCTTTGGACCATCTCAGTGGTCATCATCTTCAGTGTTTGCTGAACCCACCTGCATGCCCAGAGGCTCTGAGTTCATTGGTCTGGGGTGTAGTCTGGGAATATGTATCGTTTTGAAGTTCTCTCAGGTAGTTCTGAAGTGTGGCCAAGGTTAAGAGCCACTGTCATGATTGAATAGAAGTAGGCGTTTGGTATGCAAGTTGATGCACATAGTAGTAGGGCCTTAGTAAATACCTGCGTAGTGGGGTGGGTTTTCCTAAGGTAGCTGCTTGGGCAGTTGGTGGATTGTTATGGAGATGACGGTCAGATCCAGAAGGCCTGGATGCAACTTGGGGCTGCAGAGGGACTTTGGTCCGGAGACTGCCCCTTCCTGGCCTCTGCAAGAGCCTCACAGCGCAGCCTCACAGGCGCCAAGTGCCTGTTAAGTCCTTGACATGACGGTGATGCATGATCAGAGAGGCTGGGAAGACCACGGCTCTGAGAAGTTCCGAAACTCGCCATGAGGTGGGCAGCCTGTGAGCAGCCTGTGAGCAGCAGCTGTGCCATCCCCGGACCCTGGGCAGGGCGACCCCTGCATCCTCCCAGCAATGGACACAGGAGACCTGGTCCAGGACATTCTTAGCAGCACTGTACACGTCAGTACAAAAGGAACACTTCAGCCACACGTGACACTGTGGGCGAATCCCACCACCAGGATGTCAAACCAGAGAAGGGAGCTGCAGCGAGCCTGTGGGATTCCACATGCAGAGTTGGTTATTTATTTATTTATTTATCTATTTTTATTTTTAGATTTTTTTTTTTTTGATGTGGACCGTTTTTAAAGTCTTTATTGAATTTGTTACAATATTGCTTCTGTTTTATGTTTTGGTTTTTTGGCTGCAAGGCATGTGGGAACTTAGCTCCCCAACCAGGGATCAAACCTGCACCCCCCCTGCATTGGAAGATGAAGTCTCAACCACTGGACCACCAGGGAAGTCCCAGAGTTGGTTTTTTAAAACCGACAAACAATGTAGGTGGCAGAAGGATGCAGAAAAGTAGGGAAGTGATTACCACAAAGCATTGTCATAGCATCGAGAAGTGGTCACCTTTGAGAGGGGAAGGACACACAGAGGAGACATCCGTGGAGAGTATTTTTGTAGCGTCTTCTTGAAAAACAGATCTCACAAGGCATCCTTCCTAGGCTGGTGGGTGGTTTTACCCCCGCTGGGTCAGGCTCAGTCCCCACAGGTGTGTCCTTCTGCTTCTTCCCGCAGTGGCAGGTCCTTTCGTCTGCAGGCCTTTCATTCTCCTGCCTCTGTGCATCTTTCCTCTGTGCATCTTTCTGCAGAGACGCTGTTCACTGTTACTTAGGATCTTACCGAAAGATGCCCAGCGCCGATGCTGTAGGCTCCTGAGTCCGTGGCTGTGAGTTAGGAGTGTTACTGGGAATATCTTTCCTGGTCGGTGATGGGGGAGCTGCGGAGAGACCTGTCTGGCACTTCAACCTGAAGCGTGCCAGGGCATCCCCAGTGGTACTGGGCCTGCTGCTCCTGCCTTTTCAGGATATGGAGTGAGGGCTGGGGCTGTGGGTGTGTGGAGAGAGAGATGGAACCCTTATACTGATGCCACTATCCAGTGAAATTACAGATGTCTTAAAGAAGCCACTAAAATCGGAGTATTTTACGAAGACGGGACAAGGCTACTTGTTACACACGTTTGGTAAACAAGGCACATCTTTGTTTTCGTTAGCAAGCAGCTCTCTCTGAACCAGCCGGTTGGCTGGGCTGGTGAAAACTGGTTGGAGAAGAGGGAGGCATTGGCAGGGCAAGGCTTGTCGGCTGCTTGCAGCAGGAGGGTGGCGTGAAGACCGAAGGGGCCTTGTTTCTGGAGGGCCTTCGGGCATCTTAAATTCTGTCCCCGTGTGTTTAGACCTGTGTGGGCCCCGGCCCTCCTCCTGGCCCACCCGTTTGCCTGACGCTTGTGCTGAGACATAAGGCAGAGCACATTCTTGGGCTGGACTGAAAAAGCAATCATTTCCTGGCAGAGGGCTTGGTCCAGTTATAAAGTGGCCTCCCTAGAGCAGAGCCCGCGCTATCGGGTTTTATTAGGGCTGTGTTTATCTTGAGCCCTGTGAGAGTCAGAGCCGTTACTCCAGTGGAACTTTTAGGCGAACCTTCGGGCTGAGTCTGATGGACCACACCTTCCTTCCTTTCAGGACTCAAGAAGAGTTTTTCTCGGCCTTAAAATCACATGGGCTTTCACTTGGGAACCATAGCTTTTGAGAAGGCTTTAAAAATTCGATTCCACTTCACTTTTTCATTTTGGAATTTTAAGTGTTTGGATAGATGGGTCCATTACCCAACGTCGTGGGGTTTTTGGGGGCTGGAACATAAATCTCTCTGACATTTGCTTTGCTTGGCTTTAAAGAGCAGTCCTGCTGACGTGTGCTGGGGGACGTTTTCTCCCCATTACTCCGTGTGTGAGGCTCGGCCGAGAGGTCTTCCTTCCTTCCGCTAGAGTTAGATGTAACGAAAATTCAGACAGGGCACACGCCAGGACCGAGTGAGGATTCACATTTGCTCTGTGGCTGGATTAAAAAATGAAGCACAAAACACAAGGACCCTTCAAGCAGGGCTGGCTTTGAGAACTAGCAGCCATCCAGTGAACTGGGTCCGAATTGGCGGACCGAATTGGCGGGTGGTGGGTCCGAATTGGCGGAATGCTGGTCCTGGTGGCGGATTTGTGGGTGTCTGGGGGTGCGGGGGCGGGGAGAGGTGTGCCCGGGAGGCCTGCCTGCTCCGGCTCCCACACCCACGGCTCTCAGTCCTGTCCCCTGAGCCAGGGCTGTGCTCTCTCTGAGTAACAAGATTTACAAGTCTTTGTCATGGAGATCAATTTGCAACCTGAGATGGATCTCTTACTTTCCGTTCATCAGCTGCAATGGAGCCTGGATGAAATTTACAGCCCTGCAGTCCACGAGGACGGACCAGTCCCTCTCTTCGCCTTCTTGGACAGTTCCTGACCTCAGCCACCAATGCCTGAGGCTGGGGGTGAGACCGCGGGGAGGAATCATGCTCACAACTGCCTTGGATTTTCCAAAAGCTGGGCTGGGAAAAAGCGGTTCTAATCAGTGCATTCAAGCCTACACAGCAGGGCCCAAGGAGTTCGCTGGCAGCTCATGGGGAGGAGGGAACTTGAGGTCGCCCTCCCTGCAGAGTGCACCCGGGGAAGGCTAACAGGGTAGGAGTCGACGAGGGTGGTGGTCGGGTTACATGGGGTGTGCAGGCCGGGGTGGGACTTGGGCTGTTCTCCTAGTGAAGGGGAGGCACCAAGAGATGTGCACAGAGCGGACGTGTGGGTACCACTGGGGGGACCAGAGACCCCAAGCACCTGGAGGATGTGACCTCCCTGTACTGGGAGGGGGATTGGTTGCTGAGAAAGGGGGCCGCGATGTGGGCTTGGTGCATTTGCCCACCTCCCCTGTTCCTCTTCTGGGCTATTGTAGGGTCTGGGGGAGACTCCACCTGTGGAGTCTGGAGGTGCTGAGGGGCTCCTAACGGGAAAGCTGTGTGCAGCAGGGCCCTGAGGGCTGGCACTGCACCTCTTCTCGGGGACCTCTCCTCACCCATCCTGGGAGCCCTTTTTCCACTGAGGTTCAGGCCTGCAGGAGGCGCCTATCCTCCCCCCAGATGGAGATCACATTTCTGTTTCTCTTGTTTTGGAGTGATTTCGGGTTCAGTCAGGGTTCAACAAGGGAAACAGAATGAGTATGAAGAGTTTTATCATGAGGAATTGGCCTGTGGCACCACGAGGCAAGTTGGAGACGCATCGTCGGGCAGGCCGCGTGGAAGGGCTGGACTCTGGCTCCAGCTGCAGCCCACACACGGCGGAATGCCTTCCTCCTCAGGGGACACCCCACCCTGCCCAGAGGCTGGTCAGCTGATCATTCAGGCCCACTGAGATCTTCTAGGGTGACTCCCTTCCTTAAAGCCTTAAAGGTGACGGACGTTAATCACATACAACTCATACCTTCCTCTTTGATGTAATGGCCAGGCTGTGGCCAGCACGTGGATCCGGCCATCACAGGGGCAAGGGGTGAGAGGGGATCACACCTCTTTTCTCTGCCATCTTAATGCTTTGTTTAACATCTCATTGATGTTTTTTAAAAAATTTATCAGTGCTTTCATCTGCAGCTGACCCAAAGTTTAAATTTTAAAGTAGAAAATAGTACCAATGTCAATCTAAAGAAAGACCCCCCCCTCCTGGAATGACATGGACCGGCAGCCCGCTGTGTCCTGGGCACTGTGTGCGCCTCTTTTGGGCTCTCTCCATTCTTCACCTCAGTTCTGCAAGGTCAGCCTTGTGGTGACCGGTCAAGATCACCAAGTGGTCAGCTCAAAAGTCCGAACAAGATGGAAGCCCTGCTCCCAGCCCCGTGTGGGCATCTTAGGTCTGTGGAGCCTTGAGTCAGGGACGTGATCGGTTTGTACTTGGCGTCACACAGATCATCTTTTTACAGGGATGGGGGGTGGGGCCGTCCTCTCTGGTGGTACAAGCCTGGTTTGCAGTTCCTTTGCCTGCTTTTCTTAAAGGGAGCAATCTTATATAAGTGCACAGCCGCCTCTAAGAGATAGTAGCATGAAATCCTTGATTCATTCCAACCAGACTCTCCTGGTTCCTTCCAGGAAGTCATTTGATTCATCCATCCCCAAAACTGCACTTCCTGCTCCCATTCTTTTTCTTAAAAGCAAACTTATGTTGCAAAGCTAATAATATGAATTTTTTAAAAAATTCAAATCCAAAACAATGTGTCATATTAATTCTAACCTTTCCATTTCTCAAAGACCAAATGTAGTTACTGGTAACAGTTCGGAGTCTATCTTTCCAGGCTTTTTTCTCTCTATATAAACTGTGTGTGTGTGTGTGTGTGTGTGTGTGTGTGTGTGTGTGCGTGTGTGTGTGTATATTTAAAAAATGTTCATATTAACTTTTTTCGGGAAACTCTTTCTTCCCTTAATATTGTAACATATACATCGTTTACTTTCAAGGATTGGTTGTATAATTCTTTCTTATTCTTTTTCGTGGCTGCAAAATAAACTAGAAGCTCCATTTCCTGTGTTAATAAACTGACGGTTGCCCATGGCACGGCAGCACCGGAGGCTGCTGGGTTCCTCTCCCCTAAGTCTCCACATACCTGCTTTCACAGTGGGGCTGTGTATTTTTAGCCGAGAGTCTTCCTAAACCTGCTTATGGGAGCCTTGTTTGTTATCACACATACATAATTATGTAACTCAATGTAACTGTAACCCAATGGGATACAGTATGCAAAGAAAGGAAAACTCAAGGTGAATGCTCTGAAAATACAGAATGAGAAAAACTTGTTAAAACTTAGCTGTTGATTTAGATATGTCATAATGAAAATTGATTAGGGTTTTGTATTCAGTTTCATAGGTGTATGTAAACATGTCACTTTAAGAAAACCAAACCAGGAAATAGATGATATATTTATGAAGAAATTAATGTAAACAAAAATCAGTAGATTTTTCACTCCAAGAAAGGGCCTGGGCTCTGCATCAGTAGATTGATTAATGATGGTTCATTTCTGTGTTTTAGGTTAAATTAAAATATGTATTGTAGGGGTACATCACTTTTTATGATTTCCCCACTTCATGTCACTGGCTTCCGTTAATCAATCATCTATAAATCACAATCACGTTGGTAAGAATGTGTCACCTGACCGGTATTCCAGAATATGGCTGTGCCTTCATTTCATCACTCCCTGCTCTAATTATTTAAATTTTTCTTTCACGTGGTTCCTGGTACACGGAAATACTCACAGATTACGCCTGAGCTTCCTGCCTGCTGTGAAATGCCTGTGTTTAATTACACATGTGCATGTAAATGTGGCCCTATGTTTACAAGGATGGCCCAGAGTGTTAATTCGTTAGTCTCCCTCCAAATGCACTGCAGGGAAGTGACCGCACATGCAGTGTAGTTTATTTAGAGGTGGGACAGTGTGACAATGGTTAGTTAATGTATACTTAAGCTATATCTTGAGGTCATTTGAAAGTGGAATTCTCCCTCATTCTCAGCTTGTGTTTACTTTCTGATGTCTATAATCATTTAGACACTATAAATAGGGAGATTATGACATACCCAAAAGGCTTTTAAGAAAATTAATCACACATTTCTCATTTTACAAAATTGTAGGAAACTAGAGATGATAGAAGGATAACTTTTTATAATGTTAATTAATATCTATGCCAAACTAAAAACAAACATTAGTGGCGTAACCTAGATATTCTTATTAATATCAAGGCTGGTTATAAAAGCCTTAGGTGACATCTCTCTGTAAGTCTTGCCAACGTATTAAGACATGAAACAGAAACAAGGGGAGATTTTTGGATCGTACAAGATGTAGCTATTGTTTTTACGAGACTGTGTATTTTTTTTTTTTTTAATTTATTTATTTTTTGGCTGTGTTGGGTCTTCGTTTCTGCGTGAGGGCTTTCTCTAGTTGCGGCAAGCGGGGGCCGCTCTTCATCGCGGTGCGCGGGCCTTTCACTGTCGCGGCCTCTCTTGTTGCGGGGCGCAGGCTCAGTAATTGTGGCTCACGGGCCTAGTTGCTGCGCGGCATGTGTGATCTTCCCAGACCAGGGCTCGAACCCGTGTCCCCTGCATTGGCAGGCAGACTCTAAGCCACTGCGCCACCAGTGAAGCCCCTAGACTGTGTATCTTAAAAATCCTAGTAAATAGACTAAAAACTTTTAGAATTCGTGAATTCATTAATATAGTTGGAAAAAATATATTGGAAAATCTTTCCTATGTATCACCAAAAATCAGAAGCTGTATGGGGGAAAAATTCTACTGCAAAAAGCAAAACCAGATAAACTATACCATCATATCATCAAAAAGTGTGTAAATTCTATTGAAGTAACCTAAAAACTTTACCAAAGGATATGATATCATGTTAGAATAATGAAAGTTTAAAAAGGACAATAATTTATTCATGCTCTAGAAGACTAAATGTTTTAAAGATGTCAGTTCTTTTCAGAGTAGCAAACATTTAAAATAATCTCAATCTGCATCCCAGTGGGACTTTAAGGCGGAGGACACTGGACAAAATGACCCCAGGGATTATCTGGGAGAATAAAGAAATGGTTAAATTGCCGAGAAAATTTTGAATGTGAAAAGTGATAAAAGAAGATCTTTACTATGTTTAATAATATGTTGTAAACCTGCAAATGCTGAAACAGTATGGTGCTACCCCAAATGATGACTAATAGGAGGGTAGGCAAAGGACACTAGTAAATTCACAGAAGAAAAATACTAATGGGGGTACAGAAATGTCAATATCCTCAGAATCCTTCAAAATCCAGAAAGATATTAAGCTTAATGATGAACTACTTTTGGCTATCAAATTGTAAAAAGTCTTAGAAAATTATAGTTTTATGCACTGCTGATAAATGTATAAATTGGACCAGTCTTTGACCCAGTACTCTCACTTCTAGGAATCCTTCCTGAGAATATGGGGAGAGAAATAAACAAAGATTTACAGATGGGGATGTTTATCATAGCTTTATTTGGTCCAGTTGATGATGAGAAACAGTCTTGAGTGTTCGGTAGCTGGAGAAGAGTTAAGTAAACTTGGTAAGCTACATAGAGAAATGTTTTGTAGACGTTTTTAAAAAAATCACATTTTCAGGGAATAATTAATAATACAGCAAAATCTTCATGATACAGTGTTATCTATAATGATATGGAAAAAATTTTACAGTGTAATATTCATCTGTTCAACTAAGACATATAGAATGCTTAATATGCACCAGGAAGTGCCCCAAACTCCCAGGATCTGTCTGAATTATGTAGCAGGATTCCCTTCCTTATAGGGCAAAGAGTCCAGTGGTATAATAACAAAAAGCTCAGTTTAGGAACTAACTCTAACCTTGTAACAAAAAGTGTCTGTATCAGTATGTAGAGTGTGTCTAGTTTGGGAAGCCAGAAAGAAATGCATCCAAATTTTAATACTGGCTTTGTCTGGGTCAGAGTATGACGGGTGATTTTTTTGTTCTTTCCTTATGCTTTTCCCAATTTTTTATAAAAGCTGACTTAGATTTTTAGTAATCAGAACAGAGTTAAAAAAGAACCCCCTCCCCCTCCAAGGCTCCCTTTCTCAAAGTACACACACAGTGATTTACAGACACAGGAATTGTTGCTTATTCTCATTACAAAAGGTCGTTTGCTGAACCCATGAATTGACCACTGGATTCTGCCCAACAAGTTACTCTGTACAGTTGCAGGGTCATGGAATTTAACCATAATATACTCTGGGTTTTTCTCTGGGTTTTTTGTTTGCTTGTTTGTTCAGGAACACGTTGGTTATAACACAAAGATGTGGGTATGTCAGCGTTAAAAATAGCATGAAATTAGAAATGGGGCCTGGAGAGTATGGGGGACACAGACTGTACAAAAATAAAATAACAAGGTCAGTGTGGGTGGACTGCTTACTGCTGTTCTGTGTTCTACCCTCATGCGTTTCACCTTGTGAGGCGTCTTCCCTCTTTCACGGATGGCCTGGGGCCTGCATGCTCCCTGGGAGTGTCTGCCACCCAGCTCATACTTGGTTGAACTGGGATTTGAAGCCAGGCAGCAAAACCATAAGACACCTACAACAATGACATCAGCATTCCCTCCGGAAAAGCAGTTGTTTCCCAGTAGCTGGGGGCCAGAACCTTCCTGCTTTCCCACCAAGTTAGACTTTCATACAAGTCACACAGGAGAGGACCTGAAAGGATCTGTCCCTCATGCCTGTGGGTCACAGCTGACTAAATGAGCCATAGTGCCTGTCACTGGTGTATTTGCTGAAGGAGGGACCTTCTCTTTCTTTTCTCTGCTCAGAAATCAGAGTGTTTGTCTTAAGTCAGCAGTTTGTGGCCATGGAGGAAATCTGAGGATTCACTCTGTGGCTTTGCTAAATTGATGCTTCTCCTTTCGCAGTCCAATTCAAAAGTCCTGTGATATAGAAAAATATGCCATGTGATTGGCGGCCCCAGTCCTTGGGAGATGCTTCCTAAAAGATGGGATTTGGGATGTTTCCTCAAACCCCACCCCCTCTGCCTCCACTCCCAGGACTCAGGCAGGATATCCCTGTAGAAATCTCTGTAAATAATTTGGGCAGTGGCAGCTCTCCAGATCTTCTAAGGGACGGTTTCTCGGATACTTTGCTTTCTGTTTCACGTTTTCACCCCAGCGTCCTTAGAGGCGAGTTAAATGTGAGCGGGGACCTACTGGTTGCAAGTTTGAAAGGTCTGACCCCTCCACACCGGATACCCAGGGTGGGAATGGGGCCTGGGCCTGTCCCGAACTCAGCGTCTCATACCTCACAACATCTGCTCTTGTCTGGGGGCAAGTGGCCCAAGAGCAGTTTTTAGTATATTGCTGGTCCCGAGTCTTCCAGGATTACCGAAGGCTTTCTTCCACATCCGGGGAGGCGGGCTTGTTTGAAGGGCTTCTGTGTATTACAGACTCGTTGCCAGTGGTGGAAACAGATGTGTGTGTTTTTCTTCTTGTCCCCCATGTCTGAAAAGACACATGCTATTTGTCACTGGCTTCCGTAAGGCCACAAAGAAACATTCTGCGGCTCAGCCATGAGGCCTGTCTGCCTTGGGGCACACGACTGAGCCCAGAGCTCCCTCTTCCCTTCATTTGCTGGAGGCCAGAGGACTGGGCTGCCCTATGGGCAGTGTTCTTCACTAGGTTAAGGGGCCTCGTTTTGGCAGAGAAGAAATTACGGCTGGCAAGAGGCCTTGCTGGGCCCTCCCCTCCTGCAGGCTGCTTCCTAATCGCAAACACATGGGCTAGTTCCAGAGAGCAGGGACAGATTTCAGATCCTGCCTGGTGAGAGCCGTGTGTGTTTCACCCGATGCCCTGTATCTCTTCAAGGGAACTGGGGCACCACATACCAGGGACAGCGGACAGCTGCCTCGGCTGGGCTGGGCCCTCCCAAATGTGCCTGCCTCGAATGTTTTTGGTGTAAGTTGGTGACCATTTCAGTTATCCCCTATTTCCTCCTGCATTTTTAGAGAATGATTTTGAAGACTTTTCCCCTTTCCTTTCTCTTGGTATGAACGTATTTGCTGTTATAAATAGAATTCTTGAATGCAAAGTGTCCCGCAGAGGGATGCCCTCCATGCACGTTCCTGGCCTTTAGCCAAGTTCTGTTTCCCTCAGAGATTGGCAGGGACCCCATCTGCCAGTGCACAGGCGTCCCCGGGGTGGCTGGTGTCGCTGTGCCCAGGGGCCTGGCTTAGAGTGGGGAGGTTCCCTGCGGTCACAGCAGAGGGAGGGGTTATGGGAACCTCCCAGGCTCGTATCAGACCCACCTGCTTTCAGTGCCCACTTCCTTGTGGCCCTGCCATCTGGTCACCTTCCTGAGGTCTGATCTTGCTGCAGAATTCCAGCATCAGTGTCTCCTGCAGGGGGTCATGGTGATGACAGGGGGCAAATGAAGTAGAGTCTGCTTTGAGCTCATGGCTCGTTGTGAGAGACCTGCTTTCTAAGAGCTGAGCTTGAGAACCTGAGGGCAGTGGGGAAAGAGTGGCCACAAGCCGTGGGCGTCTTAGAGGAGCTGCCACGAATCCAGCGTGTACAGAATTTCAAGGAATTCAGGAGACTGAGAAATCTCGTGCATCGGGAACTTTGGGGGTGTTGCATATCCGGGCTTTCCCTGAGAACCGGATCTAAGTGAGCAGAATCCTATTGATTCATCACTAACCTGCCACTGTGGGCCTCTTTATTTTCCATCACCTTTTGATGCTAAAAGTTTTCAAGTATGTAAAAAAGTTGAAAGGTAGTACGGCAGACACACATAAACTCTCCACCCACGTTCAACAGCCAGTGATGTTATGCCGTGTTTCTTGCTCTTTCTCTCTGCCCCCAACACGTGCATTTTATAAAAATTGTTTGCAGGGTGTGCTGGCTCCTCCCCATGGGCCTTTTCAGCTCTTCTTGCCTCTCAGACTTCTTTAAACACCTGTGTCTGTTCTCCGGAGCTCCACGCACCCCCTGGTTTCCCTCATGGAAGCTGGACCCACCCTGAGCCATCCTGAGTTCCAGCCCCTGACCCTATGCCCCTTGGACTGCGCTCAGCTGGGCCACCCGTCCCAGGAGCACCCAAAGAGCCGGTGCTGCTGCTGGGGACCTGATTGAGAACATGCAAGTGGACGACTCCTGCCCAGGCTCTAGGTGGGCAGTGCCTGGGTCTCACCTTGTCCTGGGATGCGTGTGCAGGTGGCTGCCGTCTCCATGGCAAAGGCTGATGCGTTGGCTGCGTGGCTTCAGAGGGTCTGCATCTCAATCCTGTCGCATTTCTACTGTGTCGCTCCAGGACACAGCAGGATCTCACAGGTAGCCGAGGCAGCTCGATGCCGTCCTGCTCGTGAGGATACCTCAAAGGGGGCCTGCTCCAGCCTTATCTGCCTTGATTGTTCCCAGGGTCTGAAGCTTTAAGGGTGCAGAGCAAGGGAACTTTGTTTTCTGATTTCTTGGGCCAGGATCCACGTGCCTTCTGTTTTCCAAACAAGACTCCAGGAGCCTATATCACGTGGCTGGGGTGGAGTGAGAACCGGGCTCCTTGGGTGATGGTGGGAATCCAGCGGCCCCACCCCACTGGGTTGTCTTGGGGCCGAGTGCATGTGTGCACGTGTGGCACTCAGAACAGGGCTGGGTCGGGAGATGCTGAGTAATGATGCCAACCGTGCTAGTGTGTGGGCTGCCGGAGCTACTGGGGTCCTTGCCGGAGGATGAGATGTGAGGGTCTCCCCAGCGGAGAAGTTTGAGTCTCAGAGTGAACGGCTGAGCCAAGCTTATGCTTGAGGGGCTGGGAGACCGAGGGTTGGACCCAGGCAGGTTGGCCTGTGTCCAAATGAGTGGACCGTGGAGGGTGGGGTGACAGGAGCTGTGACCAGAGGGGCGGCCGGACCTGCGGGGGCTGCTGAGGGCGCGGGCTGCTAGGAGATCAGGCAGTGGGCGTGGAAGGGAGATCAGGACGGTGCCGAACTCAGAGCACTGGTCCATGGCGGAGGGGAAGCGTTTCTCAACTGAAGGGGAAGTTGAGCAATAATAACAAGCAGTATGAGAGCCTGTCACGTGCTATGTGGGTCGGCTCGGGCTGCTGTAATGAAGCACCACAGATGGAGCGGCTTGAATACCAGATACTCACTGTCTCACAGCTCCAGGGGCCAGAAGTCAGAGGTTAAGGTGTCCACAGGGTTGGTTTCTTCAGGGGCCCCTCTCCCCCCTGGCTTGCAGGTGGCTCTCATATCCTTGTGTCTTCACATCATCTTCCCTCTGTGTGTGTCTGTCTCCAAGTCTCCCTTGTTTATAAGGGCTCTGGTCATATTGGACTAGGGCCCACCCTAATGACCTCATTTTAACTTGATGACCTCTGTAAAGGCCCTCTCTCCAAATTAGGTCATCTTCTGAGATGTTGGGGGTTAGGGCTTCCGCATATGAGTTTGAGGAACACAGTTCAACCCAAACACATATGTAGATTGTAAAGCACTGGGCTATATAATAACCCATTGTGCCTACATGGACGTGGCGGGGTGGTGAGGGGAAAGGAGCTTGGTGACAGACCCTCCCCATGAATGGATTGCAGCTGCTCCCGTGACTGTCACTCTTGGGATGGTGTTGAAGCCACTGTGCCTGTTCTCAACTCTGGGGTGGGGACAGGACCGCCGGGCTCTTTTCCGGGTCTCCAGGACACCTCCCTGCAGTGAGCTCTGGGCATTCTTCCTGACCAGTAGCATGTTAGGCCATTCCCAGGGAACACCTCCAAATTTGGTCTCTCCAACAGTTTTCACCTGCTGTGGCCACAAACACGTGGGCAAGCAGGCACTCTGCTTTTCTTGGGTCAGTAGGAGGATGGCTATGCGGCTGCTTGGGCACCTTCTGTGGTTGGAATTTCTGAACTATTATTTCTCATTCTCTTATTGATGGGTTTTCTTGCATAGCTATTAACAAGTGGCGAAATCTAAATAAAATTTAGAGGTCAACCCCCTGGTCGACGACAGTCGTTTCTCTTCCATTTCTCCGTGGGTCGATCCGCTGCGTGTTGCTTTTCAGGTGCCTCCACTGGGAAACATACTCCTTCCCTCCCTCTCGCTGTCACCACCCCCGTGTTTCCCCTCCTGGCTTTTCTTTCTGTGTCCATCCTCTAAATGCCAAGGCCCAGGGCTGGCACTGCTCCCTTCCTCAGGGGACCCTCGCCCTCAGCATCTTTTGGAAGCCGAGAGTTCCCCGACACCCACCTCTAGTCCAGACCTGGTCACAGCAAGGTTTTCCTTTCCCTGTGAGAGTCTCCTTCGGGTCATCTTGGTGTCTCCAGACCCCTTCCCTGAAATTGCTTTTGCTGCCCAGGAGGGATTGCATGGCACTCGTAGGTATCAGGAGCTAAGAGCCTGTGGACTGGAGAGGCTGGCCTTTTGAAGGGAAGGACAGAGACCCTCGGCATCATGGGTTCTATCTGGAGGGGGAGAGGCGGGAGGGAAGGGGGTGTGGGTTTGGGGGTGGATTGCCAGGAGAGCCAGGGTCCGACTGGAAGCCTGGAGCATTTGTGCAAAAACCCCAAAGTGGAAAATAATACACATTCCAGCCCTGGTACCCCCAGGTACCACAAGTGGCCCAGGTGTGTGAACATGATGGAGGCGGCCTGGCTGAAACACTGGCTGCCCAACCCAGCGAAACAGAACCTCAGAGGACAAAACCCGAGCGAAGGGGATAATGGTAACAGTATATATGGTCCAGTGTGATCCCATTTGCACAGAACACTTCCAAGTCTGTTCTGTCTTTTCAGCCCTGGCTGCATGTACTGGAATTTCCTTGGGACCCAGTCCCAGAGGTTCTGATTTCATTGCTCTCTGTGGGGCCCTGGCGTTGATCTTGCTGAAATTCCCCAGCTGATTGCAACATGCAGGCAGCCCTCCTCTGATCTCATCTACTCCCCTGCCTTTTACATGAAGAAACTGGGGCTTAAGTAGCTCAGCAGGCCCATCCAGAGCCAACCCCTACTTGGTGGCTGGCTCAGCTGTGCTGGAATCGACTTCCCAAAGGTCAGGCGATGGAACCCAGGTCAGGCACGCAGACCTAAGGATGAGAGTCGTCTTTGCAATTTTTTTCTTTTTACGTAAAAATTCTTTGTGTTTTCTTCTGCATAAAAGGGTTAAACTTATCTATAACCAGAATAGGCAATTGTTCCAGATCCTTCTACAGTAGCTTCCTTTGTAATAAATTCTTCCTCCTTCTACCCCAGAGGGCTCTGTTAGGAAGGATTCAGGCTTTCAGTGTAGCTGGTTGTCCAGGCAATTAGGGTGGCTCAGGGGGGGAAGGCTGGCAGCACCACGTAGGGGATCAGTGACTGTGGTGCAGGAAGGAGGCTCGTGGGGTGTGTGGCCTTTTGTTCCAGTTAAAGATATTACGAGAGATGCTAGTGCACAGGGAGTGCTGTTAAGAAAAGTTGAGTGTTTCTGCCTGATGTGAATGAAAAAATTTAGCTGTGCATATCAAAGAATAGAAATCTGTCATCTTAAAAGTCACTAATTTATAGTTATGTGACACAGATTTGAGTAATTAGAGGATTTGATCACCAAGCATGTGAAACCTATACAAATGTTGGTCGACATTCTTGGAAAGAAGTCAAACTTTGAGACTGTTTGAGCGAGTCATGACTCTTTAAAGGTTGCCACAAGTTGAATTGATTTAGTTTGGCAGAAACTACAAAAACAAACATGGAGTTTAGAAAAGCAAAGGCTCATGTGATCACAGCTCTGGCCCCCGAGAAAAGGAAATGCTTCATAAATTGCACCGTGGACCCGCTCGCCTAGGCTCCCTCTCCCCCGCCTGATAATTTTAAGATCATCTGGAACAGCTCTAAACAAAAGCTGGAGACACTGAAAGAGCCTCGGCGGCCCCTCCCCCTCCCCTCTGCTCCTGCTTTCTCTCCCCCCTCCATTAACAACCCGCTGGGCTTGTGGTTTCTTTCTGCTTTTACTCCCTAAGTAAATCTTCATCGTGGTAGTTAAATGCGGCCTTGATTGTCTTCCGTTCCCATGGATACCAGATGGGGCCTTGGCTTGGCAAGATGGTCATGGGACAGCCTGATTCAGAGCGGCCATGGCGCTGCATCCCTGGGCGTCAACGTCTGGACCACGGGGACCGGACCAAGGGAGGCCCCTTCTTGGGGCTGGGCTGGCGCCTGCCCGGTATGCAGAGGTAGGGTGACAGTTGCCAGGGTGCGAAGCCTCTTCTCTGGCTCCTTCTGGTACCGTCTCTTCTCAGACATGTCCACACGCCCCGAGGCCACAGTTACGCTGGTCCTGATGTGGCCTCACGCATTTATGGTGAGCATGTGATCCCATCAGTTAGCCATGGGGCAGCGTGGCCCTGCGGGTCTGGGCAACCACCACGACTTCTGGATGCCACGGAAGACGTCCTGCAGTGCTGGAGGCGGTTCACTGTCCTGGATTGAAGCTGGGGAGGTGGGAAAATGAACCCACCCAGGTCTGCCCCCACAGCTGGGTCCAGACATCCATCCCCGCAGCTCCACCTCAGAAGTGAAGTTGGCCAAGACTGAGGCCAAGGGCCTCGCCAGCACCAACCTTCGAGGGTATATTGCCTGTAGTGTTTGAAGTGGGGGTGTCAGCTCTCTGCACTGCTTGAGGGAAGGAATTGCCCAGAAGGCAGGCAGGGCAGGGGGTGCCAGAGGCCATGGGGCTCCCTCCCAGGAATCCATGTCTCCTTCAGAAATGCATGGTAGCTTCAGAGTAATCCAAAAACATAGGCCATCAGTGAAAATACACTTTGTCACGTTTTCAGGATAGTTAAGATAACATCCACTTAAAATAGCACAATTTGCTAGTGAATGGTGATGAGTATTTCTCAAATTCCATTTATAAGTGTCTTTTCTTTTTGAAGCTGGGCTCAAAACCAGTAACGAATGGTAAATGACAGTCCTTGCCCTCCTCTCTGATGCCCTTGCTTCTTTTTTTTTTTAAATAGGAATTGATTGAGGAGATTTAAGCAGGGGAATGACATGATTTTAAATTTATTTATTTATTTATTTATTTTTGGCTGTGTTGGGTCTTCGTTTCTGTGCGAGGGCTTTCTCTAGTTGCGGCAAGCAGGGGCCACTCTTCATCGCGGTGCGCGGGCCTCTCACTGTCGCGGCCTCTCGTTGCGGAGCACAGGCTCCAGACGCACAGGCTCAGTAATTGTGGCTCACGGGCCTAGTTGCTCCGTGGCATGTGGGATCCTCCCGGACCGGGGCACGAACCCGTGTCCCCTGCACTGGCAGGCAGATTCTCAACCGCTGCACCACCAGGGAAGCCCTCCCTTGCTTCTTTATCTCATGTTTAAATCCTCTGTGGATTGTCATGTCCTTTCCCTTGAAGTATACAGAACCCACCAATTCTGGAGGGGACTGGAGACAATTAACAGCTGAAAAATAAGCAAGGGGATTTTGGATAGAGGCAAAGGCAATGAAGACAATAACATGAGAGGATGAGACTGAGTGATGGGGGCGTGGGGAGCAGGGGGAGGCCCGGGGGAGGTGGGCATGGAAGGCCTGTCTGAGAAGGAGCTCTGCACAGGAGGCAGGCTGATGAAACACATGTCCGTGTCTTCGGGCAGGAAAGAGCTTTGGTGGACCAGGACCAGTAGGGAGATAGTAGCTACTCTGGAAGGAGGAGGACTGGCAGAGTGAAGACTGGCCTTTGCGAGGGATGATGAGGATTTGGGCCTTTAATTGAAGTGGGTTGGGCGCCCGCTTGGAGGGTATGAAGCAATGAGGTGACGTGATAGAGTTTATCTTTTGAACGGACCCTTCTGGCTGCGGGCAAACAGCTGGGTGTGCTATGGTGGTTGAATGTGGAAGTAGGGAGCCTGGGTGGAGGCCAGGTTGGAAGGTCAGAACAAGGATGGTGGGGGCTGGTACTGGGGGGCGGGGAACGAGGAGAGAAGGAACTGGCTTCCGACCTGTTCTGGGGGTAAAACTTGACTCCTGACCTAATGACTGCCAGGACTTAGGGGAGGATGGAGCAAGATGGTGACTGGTGTTTGCCTTGAGCTACTGGATCCAAGGTGGGGCTGTTTACTGTTTACTGAGGAGGGTTTTCTAAGATGGGGAAACCACAGGCACTGGGGGTTCTACAAGGCTGTCCGTATGGGTGACCGTGAGCACACTTAAGAGAATGGCCACGGAAAGCATATTTAAGGGCAGCCCCTCCCCCGTTGCTGGTTGTTACCTTTACCTTGTTGTGGTTGTTGGGTTTTTGAAACCTACTTATCTTCTAGACATCTGGACATTGCCTAGGGAGTTGATGATTTCCTCCTAATCAATTAAAAAGGGCCTCCAGACCTACTCTGCATTGCAGAGTGGTCTTTTTAAATTTCTTTGGCATCCCATCAAATACTTTTGGTTTGCAGGGAATTTACACGAAGACCATCAGTTTCTAGAAGGTTGACAGTTGAAGTGCTGTCACAGTTCCTGTCAAAAATACCCCTCGATAGCCAGCAGGCAATTTCTGAGCTAAGAACAGTATTTACTCTGTTTATTTGAGGATTAGTGCAAATCCTGTAATTCCCTATGACCCTGTCAAAGCAAGAGGAGCTTGATTTAATGCCTCAGTCTTGAGCAAAATGCACTCATTTTACCTGTAAATATTTAATGTTCTCTTTTAAGCACCTTTTCAGACCTATGTATTCTAATTGCCTTAAAGTTTATTTTTCAAACCATGTGATAACTTTAATTATGAATGAAAATGCCTGTGGTTTCTTCGCTACTGAGTGGGAGCTATACTGCTCTGTAATAACTACTCATCAGAGAAATATCATTTTATATATGCCATGAATCCGTAAAACGGCATGCTGGAAGCCATTGATCATTTTAAAATGTAATGCATATCATTTAGTATGGAAAAGGGTATTTGACATTATTGGATTCCTTTCTTGAAACATAATCTATAACCATGAACTTTTTCATGAACCCATTACATAAGTAGACCTTCACGATTCACTAGAAGAGTTAAATTGCTTGTATTTGGTGATCTTGACTTAGAACCATTATCATTTTTCTGCATCCTGTCTTTTGAGGAGGTAATGAGGGGGAACTCTGCTGGGTGGCAAACATTTGACCAGATCCTTTGCAGGAACAACTCATTTGTCAGCTCTGCCCGTGCCTGACCAAGGGAAGCGGAGGTTTGTCGCTGAATGTGTTGGTCCCGTGGGCTGATGAGAAAAGAACTGCCCAGTGAGTTTAGCAAGTAGAAGCCAGCAGAGCCTGTATTTGAACTCAGTTTTCTTTGTTTTGTTTTTTAAATTCCATAGCCTAAGTTCTTATTTTACAGCCATACTGCAGATGAGTGTTAATCAATAAACTCCATTTTCTTGGGAGCTGAGTTGTTTTCCCACCACTGTTCAGATCCTTGAAAGGTAGGAAGGAACCCTTTTGCTTTTATCTTACAGAGAAGGAATTAGGAGCATGGAGGGAGCCCCTAAATCTTGGGGGGAACTGAAAGTCACTTTAAAAAAATGTGGTCCAAAGTGCAGTTTTTGTTTTAATATCCAGAAGTCAACTTGTTGGCAGCGCTGCAGTCCCTGGGGGATAACCCAAGAGGGTGACGAGAATAGAGGGTGACTGTCATGCCGTGGCCCTTGGGAGGCCTCCCAGCCATGACCTGGCCCCCAGGGCCTGTGGCATCTGCAGGCCTGGTGTCCCTTCTCCTCACCAGAGTGGGCAGAGGGCTGCATTAGAGGCCAGAGTATGCAGGCTTTGGGAGTAGTTTTCTGTTCCCTAGGTGGCTGACAGAGCTGGGCTGTTGCCCTCCAGAGATGGAAGATGCCTTCCAAGAGTAGAAATATGCCAAGGTTTCTTTCACTTTGATTTTTTTTTTCCTTGAACATTTTTCTTCCTGACAGAACATCTTATTTTGCAATTTCTTTTCTTTTTGGAGAGGAAATGCAGTACCATTCAGAATTGTCACTGAGTGCCTGCCGTATCCAGCAGGTTCTCAGATCTCTTGTTCTGCTATCTTCAAGTTTTTCCAGTGCATTCTGCTCATTTCTGGTGTCCAAGGGCCTTCTCTTCACTTCGGTTTGGGGAAGCCTCCCATTCCGGGGTCATGAATGCTCTCTCCTGAGAAGCACATGGTTATGATGGGAAGTCTGTGGGAAGGGAGATCCAGGAAGGCTATTCAGAAAACTTTCTAGAGTGGCCCTGAACTTGTACTGAATGGCGCAGCGCAACCTAAGAGATGGGGCACGACAGAACCTTCTGGAAGGCTGCTCTGGGCTCCCGGGCGACAGAGTTGGGTTTCTGTGGTGGGATGTTTTTTGGCATCCCTTTGCTGTGTGGTTACTCCAGAAAGCAGGCCACACAATGTAGGCCTATTTACAATTCACAAAGACCCTTTCTCGCATCATAATTTCCCTGCTGCCCATTTATTTGGCTCCTTTAAGCGTGTAGGTTCTGAGTGGTGCTCCACAGACGGCCAACCCACCTCAAGCCAGACGCGCCAGCCCTAAACAATATGGTTACTGTTTAAGCAACCGATGTAAATAATGAGCACCTCCATTACCGAGAGTATAAATACATTGAGACAAGTAAGAGTTCTGTAGAGTGAAAGTTTAGGTTATGCGAAAACATCAACAGCTGTAATTTGTAGGCCCTTGTAGAGAGAGGGGTGTGAGTGATATAAACTGGAGAGAGCCGACGTTTCGTTTATGTATATTTTGTCATTGTGCCAGGAGGTCAACTTTGTTACATTTCTTTTGCTGTGAATTCATCTTGAGGGGGCAGCACCTGCCAGAAAAAAATGTTTTGGCCAAAAGTAAACTTTGCATATTCGGTTAGGTGGCTTATGTTAAGGAGTGTCCTGGCAAGGCTGGGCCGGGCATGACCATCAGCTTTGTACGGGGAACTGCAGTTGGTTTGCTGCTCTTTTCCTGGTGCTGAAAACAATAATGAAAGGCAAACCACAAAGGCATGTGATTAAGGTGAATTCAACAGTAAGTAGACAGAGGTATTGGGTTGGCCCAAAAGTTCATTCGGGTTTTTCTGTAAGATGTTACATGTGACAAAGGACCACAATGTTGGCTCCAAGTACCAAACCTAATGTTTCTCTGCTTTCGGAGCACAGGAAGCTGGTCTGTGTAAGTCAATACAGTGTTGGCGGGGCTTCTCTTGGTGAATGGGTAGAGTGAAGTCTTCCTCTTTTTATTTTTTGGCCAAAGCGGGAACTGTCACTTAACTATAAAGTTAAGTAGTTTTTTTTTTTTTTTTACAGTGAGAAACAGGTGAGGCAGAGAGTCACTTGGGTGTGAGGGATGACTGGATTTTCTCCTCACCAATGGCACAGTTCATGCATGTGAACCGGCTCCAAGCCAAGGCATGTTTGAGAGGGTCCCAGTGTGGGAGACCGCCACACACGTGTGCACGCCTGACCCTCAGAGGTGCTGATTCTGCCTTATGTTTGGAAATGACATTTGTGTTGATTTTCACAGTCACTGCGAATTCGTGGATTAGCTTCTGAGACCTTCCCTGACACCCCAAATGCTCAGCCCAGCCTGGGGCCTTGAGGACATATTTGTATTATGATCACCTATTTGGGAAGATGTACAGATCGGGTGATCTCAACTAGCTATTTGCTAACTCTGTTCCTTTTCTTCTATGTCTCCACTTCCAGGAGAGGACCCACTGATTCATTCCACACACACATACACACACACACACACACACAGCTGAAGGGATTGTCTAGATTTTAGTAGAAATGAGAATTGAGTGAACTGAACGCCAGGCAGGCCAAACCAGAGTCCAGAGTCAGAGGGAGGTGTGTGCTTGAAGGTATGGGGAATTCCCCTGGCAGCAAGGCCCTGTTTTAAAATATGCCTGGGTTTTGTTTTAATCATGTCTGGTAAATACACAGGCTTAGAAATGATTGCCATGAAGCGAGAAGTTTTTGTCCTCATGGAGCCCTAGAAACAGGAGGCGGGCCACACAGGGCCACACAGGAAAGCACCAGGGTTGGTCAGGAGGCAGAGGGGAAAGTGGGCAGGAGCTTTTTTTTTTTTTTTTTTAAATAAATTTGTTTATTTATGTGTTTATTTCTGGCTGCGTTGGGTCTTTGTTGCTGCACGCGGGCTTTCTCTAGTTGCAGTGAGCGGGGGCTACTCTTCACTGTGGTGCACGGGCTTCTCATTGTGGTGGCTTCTCTTGTTGCGGAGCACAGGCTCTAGGTGCCTGGGCTCAGTAGTTGTGGTGCACAGGCTTAGTTACTCTGCGGCATGTGGGATCTTCCTGGACCAGGGATCGAACCCGTGTCCCCTGCACTGGCAGGCCGATTCTTAACCACTGCACCACCAGGGAAGTCACAGGAACTTTTAATGTGGTTTTCACAGGGAGAAATGGGCGAAGCAGGGTGAGCAGGCTAAACAGGTGTAAGGGGTGGGGGCTGCCCTAGGTGTCTGGTACAGCCGTGGGGTGGTGAGGGCAGATGTTGAGGGTGTGGGAGCCTTGCTTGGTTTGCATATTGTCCAGCCCAGGGCATGGGGGTGGGGCGACAGCCTCTCCAGGGTCAACAAGGCCCCAGATGTCAGAAATATAGAAAATAAAAAGGAGTGGTTAATATAGTCCCTTCCTCAGGGAGACCCCAGGTAGAGAAGGGCTGGAGGGAGGACCTGGGGGAAGCGGCCAGCTTTCCACAGGGGTTGAGCACAGACTCCCAGCCACACCCAGGTCCGTGCATGGTCCAGGTGCCCTGGAGGACATCCCCAGGGTCAGCATTCCTACCATTCCCCATGTGACTGCCCCACGGGGGACTGGTTGGGGGGCTAAAAGCGCTGCAGTGCTGGGCAGGGGATTCTGTAGGCTCTTGAGAGGCAGTGCGGGATGAAGTGAATCAGTGCGGGTGCGTGTGTCCTTCTCCACCCTGAATTCTACACTGAAGCCACTGCCCCAGCATCCCCAGTCCTCCCAACCACCCCTCCTTCACCCCGAAGGCAAAAGGGATGGTGAATGCTTCTCTCCTGCTTGTCACTGAGCTCAGTTGAACTTCACTAGCTCCTTAGTCCTTGATGTGAACCCGCACGTTGTACTTCTGCCCGGAAAAGAGCTGAGTGACACGCCCAGCACCAGCGGTCCTCACCTTCCTCCGAGAAGCTCTACATGAGCATCTTGTGTGTTTGTTCTATGAGAAGATAGCCCCTTCATTCATAGTCCATTAACTGTTAAATTGCCAAATCATAAACCTGTGTGCAAAGATACTGATTATAGCCTCGCTTGTAGTAGCAAAACAGCCACATGGAAACAAACTGAATGCACAGCTCCAGGGAAAGAGCCGGACAAATCCTGGTGCATTCATACCATGAACCTGCATTCATACTGTGACCATCAGCTGCTGCTAAAAAAATGGGGTAGAGCTCTGTCAATATCTGATGCTTCTGGAGAAGAGAATGGAAGGATGCTCACGAAACTGTGCAGTGGTTACCAGATTATTTGGAATGAAAATGTGAGCCGAGGAGGAGTTGAGATGTGTGTCTCTCTATCTGTTTGTCTATATAGATATAGATAGATAGATATACATATATAGATATATACACACATACAGAGATATATATAGATAGATAGATATGTTGCTATCTGAGCATATATAACTATGTATATATGTTATCATAGAAATTCACTTTATTTGGAGTTTTAAGTTTATTTATTGGATTTATTTGGATATTTTACTTGGATCACAGAAATGTATTACCATACTGGGCATCAGAGTTTATTTACTTTACATGTATGTGATATGTATGCAGAGAAACAACAAGCTACATCACTGTGAGAAGAAAAAGTGGTGAGAAGAATTTCAAACCACACGTTGCCAGCGTACTCTTCAATTGTGTGCGCCCAGCTTGACACACACAAGGCAGAGAGATGGTCCAGGTAGTTATGAGATTGTGATGGCTCTTCGGTGCATCTTAGTGCATCACCCTGCCTTTTACACTAATATGGCTCTGGACAAACAAGTCATCTGGGGATGTTGTGCTTTCTCTTTTCTTGAACATGAGATGCCATAGTCTCACATTTGCATGTGCTGGAAACCGGTGCCCAAGGCCGCAGCTTGAGGGACCTGCTCATGCTTTGTTGTTTGCTTCCTGTGGGTCTTACCTTCAAGTCTCCCAGGCTGGGAGAACTGAGTATGCAATTCTATGGGAAACGTGCTTCATCATTCACTCTCCATTATGCAAGTAGTTTATATGCTGTTGTCATTAAAGGCCCTGACTTCGGAATTATAATTGGACCTCAGAAACGTAACCCGATGGGGCCTCAGCGTTCATTACCTGTCTGCATCCTCATCCTAAGAAGGAGCTGATGGGCATAGTGTGGAAAGTTGGGGCTGTTGGTTCTGCATATAGCAGGGCTTTAGACTCACCCTCAGGCTGCTTCTTGTTGACTTAAAAAAAAAAAAACTATGGAGTGAGCAGCCTCGGGGGCACCGTAAGACTGTGGCGGGGCTCGGGGTTCAGCCCAACACCCCCTCCCCCTTCCACCATCTTCACTGTGTACTTTTTCCCACCTGGTCCAGGCCTTTCTGTATCTGCCCACCTGGTTTCTCTGTGCCCCACCCAGCCTGCCTCCCAGGCTCATCACCCTCCCCCCTCTCCCCCTCCACCCACCCCTGCAGAGGACCAGCCACCTTACAGGCAGGGTTTCGTGGACCTTGGTGCTGGGCGGGAGCTGCAGGAGGGCAGGGCTCCTATGTGGACATCCTGCACCTGTAGGCCCCTGCAGTGTCACGCTTGGGATTCGCTGAGTGAACGAAGGAATCCAGGTTCTTGTTATTGTGGGTGGGACCTTACAACAGCCTGGAGTCTGTCCTTGGAGGTACCTGTGAGTTTCCTTCACCTACATAAGTGGCCAGGTCCTCCGCCCGGCAGGTGTAAGAAGGTCCAGCTCTGAGATCGTGCAACAGGGGAAAGAGGATCCCCGGTTGGCACTCTTCCTCTACTTCAAGTACCCTCTTTCCATGCGGAGTAAGGGCTAAAAGCAGATTATAAATTGTTACAGGAGTGACAGCCTGGTGAGAGTGAGCAGGGGCTGCCCAGCGGGAGAGGACCGGCCTGCTCTTTGCTCTCCTGCAGGAGATGACTGCCACCCACCCCCGGACAGCCGCAGTGGTCTCCTGTCTGCACCTCCACCTTGCTAGCACTTAACAACGTCTCTTCTTTTTAAAAGATACTGTGTTCATTTGCTAGGGCTGCAGGAACAAAGCACCAGAGCCAGGGGGCTTAAACAACTGATGTTTATCCTCTCACAACCCTGGAGGCTAGAAGTCCCAGATCAAGGTGCGAGTGGGTCGGTTCCTTCTGAGAGGCCTCTCTTGTTGGTTTGTAGACAACCACCTTCTCCCTGTCTTCATGTGGTCTTCCCTCTGTGTGTGTCTATGTCCTAATCTCTTCTTATAAGGACACTAGTCATGCTGGATTAGGACCCACCCTAACAACCTCATTTTACCATAATCACCTCTTTAAAGGCCCTACCTCCACATGCAGTTCCATTCTGAGGTGCTGGGAGTTAGGACTTCAACACGTGGGTTTGGGGACACAGTTCAGCCCAAAACAGTTGCCAACCTGAGACAGCAGGAGAGTGAGGCTCACACTACCTTGTGGCAGACTGAACGCCGGTCCAGGGCGAGAAGTCCTGGACTTCTAAGGGTTGGGCTTCTTTGGCCTCACCTTCTGTTGTCCCCACCACTAACACTTTGGAGAGGGCTCTGGCCGAGGTGGGGGCCACCCTCCTCCCTGTGCCAAGTGGCCAGGCCATGTGGGGCTTAGGTAGCCCTGTTCAGCTCAGACATACTATGCCCACCCCACCCCCTCACCTCCCCACACCTGGGCTCTCATCCTCCTAGGAGAAGTGAGGTCATTGCCAAGGCCAGTCCTCACAGGGGCCTGTTCCATGTGTGTGCCCCGCATGGCAAACAGTACTGGTCAGGCGATTCCAGCCTTCCTGGACACTCTGGCCCTGCTGTGCCCTCCATCACCTCCTAAGCCTGTGCTGTGAGCACAGAGAGTGTGGTCCCTGCTTTCCAGGCCACCCCCATGACGCAGGTCACAGGGCACCACGTGGCAGCCTTCATTCTTGGGCACGCGAACTTCTGTCGGGAGTGCCTGGGAGGCACCTTGTGTTAATGCCCTGTTGGAGGTTGAATTTACCCATGTGTTAGCCATCTGTGGGCTGCAGGATGTCACATGTCAGGGCTTCCTCCTCCTGGTGTGGCTGCACCAGGGCTTAACGTGAAGCACACGGTGGCCTGGGGCTGGGGCATGCCTCTACCTGGAACGTGCCAGAGTGCAGAGCAGGGAGGGGCTCCAAGTGTGGCTGTGTGTCTTGGCTTCTCCTGTAGAACCGTTCGACCGTGTATCGCAGGTAAGTAATACCTGTGAAAACATCTGCTTAAGCATAATGCAAAACCACACCTGTCAATCCAGCAGGCCCTTCGGGTCTTGACGGTCGCTTCTAAGAAAGCATTTGCCTTCTCATGCTTCTCATGTTTGTGACAGATACCCTTGTACATGAATGCTTGGGATGAGCTTGGTTTTCACTGTGAAATAGGTAGGGTGGCTGTGAAACTTTCCCAGAGAGGTGGGAACTGGTGCCAAAACACTCTTGAACTTCAGGAAATCACTGTGCCCCATTCCAGATTCTGTCACCGGGCAGCCTCAGCAATGATGGTGGAAACCGGCTCCGCCCAGGGTGGTGGGTGTGGCAGCCTCGCGAGGTGGGAGGGGGTCACCTTGTGCCGCTCTCTTGCATTTGGTCATGTCAAGGTGGGGAGCCCAGATGTCTCCTTGCCTGACTGTTGCCAGGAGTTAACAGCACAGCTTGGTTGGTGTTTTTCCTCTTGGTGCATAGTATCAGTTTTAACTAAACTGCCACACGTTACGTGTCTGAGAGAGGCACGCATTGTCAGTTACAGCTGTCCTTACTTGAGACACCGTTTTGGGTCAGGAATGTGTTAAAGCCAATTCGTACTGATGGTACTCCCATTCCATTAAAGGCTAGTGTTAGCCCTTGGGATGTCACAGTGGGGTTCGTGGAAGCTCCTGGGCCTGGTCTGGGGGCACATGTGCTTTCAGACATACGCAGTAGTGAGGACGCCCACGACCTTTGCCCTCCCTTGCTGCCCACCAGTCCCCAGAAACCACATATCCGTGGGTTGTTAGAAGTGAATCGCGCCGGCAGGCTGCTGCCCAGGATTTGGTTCTGGCCCAGGACTACCCCCTTAGAACAAGCTGCAAACAGCTATGAGGCAGGCCTGGCTCCTCCCTTTTATAGCCCCCCCCTGCCCCCTTCCCCCGCCTCCCCCTTCTCCTCCTCCCTTCCTTTTTCTCTCTGGAGTTGGGAGAGGGTCAGTGGCTTGTCAAAAGGGATTCAGAGACCTGTGAAGCAAAATTGTCGCTTTTGCCAGAAGAGTGACTGAAAATGCATGTGGTTACTTATAAAGAAGCAGAAATAATAGGAAGCAGAGAAAAGCTGGCATCCGATTATTGCTGATAGGTCACAATGACAGAGGGCAGAGGAACAGCCCACAGATCCTAGCCTGAAAGGACCATAAGCTCTATGCTGGTTTATGAGCAAAATGATAGGTTTCGTACCAACATTCCCACTGAGCAGATTAGCTGCAATTTTTTTTTCAGAGAATGTCGGCATAAAAGAATACCTGCCAAGGAGGGGGGGAGGAGGGGAAGGAAAGAAGGAAGGAAAGGAGGGAGGCGGGAAAGAAGGGCCTTGTAGACAATTTGGGGACCCCTGAAGGAAGCAAACCATTGAGATGGCAAGAAGGTGTTGAGATTCTCAGGAGTGCCTGAACCTGTCTTCCTTTTAGGGCATGTGCAGTTTCTAAGTGAGAGAGAGCCCTGAGATTCAAGTGAAGAGATAGTGTTACACCTGTGGATTCTTTTAAAGTAGTTGTCATTTCTGTAAATGGACCTGAATTGAGCATCTGAGTCACAGGTCCTGTCTCTGGTGTGGTTCCAGTGACATGACTGTGGGCAGAATGTCCAGAGCAGCTGTGGTTGAGGTGTGGTCCCTGGCCCCGCAGCGTCAGCATCAACTGGAAACTTGTTGGAAATGCAGATTCCTGGGCTCCACCCCAGACCGGCCGAGCAGGAAACCTGGGGGTGGACCCAGTGCTCTTTCAACAGGCCCCTAGGTGATTCTGATGCTGGCTCAGGTTTCAGATCCACTGGGCAAAGGGAGTTGCCCCGCTGTCCAGGGACAGCCTGTAGGGCCACGTGGGGACCTGCAGCGCGTCTCCCGGGCTGCCACTGGCGTCACCTGGGGAGCTTGGCACACCTGGGCTGCAGCTTGATCATAGGACATGAAAATCCCCTGTGATTCTGGTGTGCCCCCAGGGCGGAGAACCGGCTCTTCCCGGTTGTGTGGGGCACTTCTCCATTAGAGGTGCTCCATAATTAGGTCAGAATGTGAACTGGCTCCTTGCCCCAGGCAGGTGGTCTTCCTGGCTGTTTCTTGAGCTCTGCTTTCTCCGTGTGAGATGCAGGAGGGCAGATGGTGGATGTTCAGATGACTGACTCACCAGTGAGGCATTTAGGAGTTCTGAAATACAAAACCGCTTTTCATGTCTTTTCAGGGAAGAAGACATAAGCCGTCTTGTTTGTCAGCATGTATTCCACAAACTTGAAAAGTGTCCTTTCGCCTCCACTCAGCACACCGAGATGTTTCATGTGCTGGTTATGTGAGGTTTTGGGCCGCAGTCGGAACAGGGTGTCCTGTGCCCGGCCACCTGAGGGAGCTCTGTCTGTGTGTGACATGTGATACGTCCCGTGTTGGGGACCACTGGAACAGAATTCTTCCTCAGTGCCCCCACGTGGTGCAGCAGCTCTGCTTAGCTGCTCAGACCACAGCCTGTCTCCTCATTTTTAGAGCAGAGTTTTGTCTGGTTCTGTTGCACTGCCCCCTAAATATTCTGGATATCGAATGGCACAGGTCTTACCCCAAATTCTGTTCTCCTGCTTTCCCTCTCATTGGGAAGCAGGTGTTTGCGTTTTTGGTTTTGGTAAGCTGCAGCTTTTTGTGCGAGGCCCTGAGCTAGGTGCTGGGGTGAGGTGCTTAGCAAGTGACTGGGAAGATTTGGTGGTCTGAATTCATGTGTTGGGCGTAAGCAGAAATCTCTTTTTGTTTTTAAGAGAATTGCTTTAAAATTGTTACTGTAGCTTAATGTGTATTTTCCTTTACACTTTCTTTTTTGGTGGTCTTGTTATCATCTGAGCGGTTTCAGGTAGAAGTCAGTGGAGTCTTCTGTGCAGATAAATCCAGCTCCTAGGATCAGAGGCCCCACCTCTCAGCATAGCTGTTCCCACACCAGCTGTCAATGGGAAGACCTGGCGAAAACTTGGCGTGACCTCCTGTGGATTTGGATAAATTGCTTACTTCCTCTTTACCTCAGTTTACCTGTCCGAAGCATGGCTATAATAACGACTACTTCAAAGGGTCATTGAAAGGAATAAAAAAGATAATATTGTAAAATTCTTAATACATTCCCTAGCACGTGATAAGTATTCAACAAATGAGAAGCTTAGCAGTTGCTGGTGGAGTTAGAGGAGGATTCCTTGCTTATGATGCAGTGAGAGCTGTCAGTTGAAAAAGTAGATTAAATCAGGAAACATTCAAAAGACCCCTACTTCACACATTTAATTTTAACTCATTATGTGCGTTAATTTACTGATATTTTAATTGAGGGGAGCTCTGCATAAGGGCCATGTCATCCTTCTCACGTCAACCACACCCAAAGCGCATTTTCAGTGATTTCCAGCTTTTGATTTCTTTAAAATGAAGTAAAAACTCTTAGATATTTAGAATGTGCAGAATCCTAATAGATTTTCACCCCCACCAATGTTTTATAGTTGTCACGTGCACCAGTACATTATTATTTTTTAAGCAAACACCTTTATTTTTTTCCTAAAGTATTCAGCTTAGTTTTTCTAACAATAACTTTCTTCGTGTTAAGTCCTGTGTCATCACATTTAGTAATAGTTAACTAAGTAGCATAGTATAATAACATTACAATGGGCATAAACAGGTTTGGTCCAAAGAAGACATACAGATGGCCAATAGCCACATGAAAGGATGCTCAACATCACTAACTAGAGAAATGCAAATCAAAACTACAGTGAGGCATACCTCACGCCAGTCAGAATGGCCATCATTAAAAAGTCTATAAATAGTAAATGCTGGAGAGGGTGTGGAGAAAAGGGAACCCTCCTGCACTGTTGGTGGGAATGTAAATTGGTGCAGCCACCATGGAAAACAATGTGGAGTTTCCTCAAAAAACTAAAAATAGAGTTAACATATGATCCAGCAATCCCACTCCTGAGCATGGACCCAGACCAAACTATAATTCGAAAAGATACATGCACCCCTATGTTCATAGCAGCACTATTCACAATAGCCAAAACATGGAAGCAACCTAAATGTCCATCGACAGATGAATGGATAAAGAAGATTTATGTGGTACATATATACAATGGAATATTACTCAGCCATAATAAAGAATGAAATAATGTAACAACATGGATGGACCTAGAGATTATCATACTAAGTGAAATAAGCCAGGAGAAAGACAAATACCATATGATATCACTTGTATGTGGAATCTAAAATATGACACAAATGAACATATCTATGAAACAGAAACAGACTCACAGACATAGAGAACGGACTTGTGGTTGCCAAGGGGGAGGAAGGTGAAGGAGGGATGGAGTGGGAGTTTGGGGTTAGCAGATGCAAACTATTATATATAGAATGGATAAACAACAAGGTCCTACTGTATAGCACAGGAAACTATATTCAATATCCTGTGATAAACCATAATTGAAAAGAATATGAAAAAAGAATATACATATGTATAACTGAATCACTTTGCTGTACAGCAGAAATTAACACATTGTAAATCAACTGTACTTCAATTAAAAAAAAACAGGTTAGGGACAGCAGCTGACCATTGGTGGCATAGGGCTTGGCTGGTGCAAGCGGGGACACGGAGAGGACCAGGCACCAGCCAGGGGCAGAACTCAGGCATCCAACTATTGGCGCCTTCTCAGAAAAAAATGGAGAGGATCTTATGGCAGATCAGCCCGGGCTTGTTTGGCAATAGACATACTTCTGTCATATTATCATAAAGTACAGTGATCTCATTGACCTCCCTCATCAGGTCTAAATGGAATTTGTCCTTCTCCCTCTCCAAACCACCATTGCGTCTTCTCCCTAATTCTGTTCATAAATCACTGCTGGGCCCTTTCTCAACTCCCTGCACTCAGACACTTAGTCACAGAGCAGCTGGTTCTACCACTGAAATGCACATAATAGGCAATTTTACTTTTTAGCATCAGATTAAAACTGAACTCTCTACTGAATTCCACCGGATTCTCAACTGCCTCAGTATAGATATTGTGGGGTGATGTGTGCTCCTCTGCAGTGCGTGTGTGTTGTGCTTTCCCATTGGTTATATCCCAAGAAGAATGTTAGCTGAGGGTAATATGTACCTTTATCCTTTCAGGGGGGACAGTATCGATGATGGGATGGGATTCAGTTGAAAGTTTCAATGGATTTTCATCATCTCATCTCTTTTCCTTCTTCATTCAGCTCACAGAGTGCTTCCTGTGGAGGTGAAAGGTGTGTGTGTGTGTGTGTGTGTGCGTGCTCACACGCCCTCATGAGTGCTGCTTTCCCTGAAGACACAGCCAGAGCACACTGGTGTTTCTTCCTCTGCTGCCCCCTTTGCTTGTGTCTGCATTTTGGATTTCCACTTCTCATGCCAAGGGCGTATGGCTGTCTAGCCAGGAGTTGCAGCTTCTCTAGGCTTCTGGCTTGAGGTGAGAATGGAGAGTGTTGTTTAGGGGTGGAGGGAGAGAGGGAGGGGAGCTAAATTTGATGGAGGACGAGGGCAGATGGGAGAAGGTGGACCTCAGGGGCAGCTCCAGCTCTGCCACTGACTGCCTTGGGCTGCCTTTGGATCCTCACCTGTGTACCTGGGTCCCAGGTGGGCGGACTGATGCCGGATGAGGGGCCTCTCAGGTTTGCTTCTCTTTCCTCCTGCAACTCAGTGCCTGGGAAGAGGGTGGATAATCAAAGCATGTCATCCCATGACCCTTGTCAGCCTAGTGTGGGTGTTCCGAGACCAGTGTTGGTGCTGTGTGACTGTGTGGTGGCAGCAGGCCTGTGTGTGTGCTGTGTGTCACAGTGTGTGCCAGGGATACCGAGAGAAGGATTCTGAGGGGACTGGAGAACAGTCACGGGGCTTTTGAAGACCAGAAGCTGGTTAATAAGTTGTAGTGATTAAACACTATTCGTGTATTACTGTGAAGTACTTTGGATAAGTAAGAGCTCTTTTGTGACTAGCAGGAGGATTAAGGGTGCATACCTCATTCCTGCAGAGCATTTGGTTTAAGCTTTTAAATCATAAAAGAGAGAAAAAGGAATTTTCCCTAGGTGGGTAAAATACTAACAGGGAAGGCTGGATAATGCAAATGAAGCTTTCAAGTGATCCAGTTCGTTAAAATCGAGGAAAACAACTCAAAAGTCGAGGGCTGAAGGAATTTAACAGCTGTTTTCATTCATACTTCTCATCTCCAGAGCTCAGGACTGCAACTCTACTCTTAATCCATTGCTGTAGTTTCATCCCTAAAGATTTGCTCTTGGTGGTGGATTCCAGGACCTGGGGTGGCCTGGGAACTCTGGGGGTGTCTCCAGGAATCAGCCCCCTGCAAGAGCGGGCTGAAATGCAAAGCAACGGCTTGAAGGCAGGCCCAGGAGCTCAGGCACTGGGAATTAGGCTCTTGCCAAACTGCCACATCCTGACGCGGAGACGTGGGTGGCCTTTCTGTCTCTGTGCCCAGGCTGGGAGAGAGCCTTGGTCCTCTGTGCCTGTTACTTCCTGTGGGCCAGCCGCCAGGGTGGGAGCCCTGGGCTCTGGGAGGCCCCCAGCTGGGCCACAGGTTAAGAAGAGGCTGCCAAGCAAAGCCCCTCCAAGGACAGCTAGGTGACTTTGCAGCTGTAGGGGCAGGGCTTTGCCAAGACAGCTCCTGGGTCATCATGACGTGTAAACTGGCCCAGTTTCAACTCAGGGGGTTGTAGGAAGACAGAGGACAGAGCAGGCAAAGGCAGTGTTGACCTAAACAAAGAGGTAGACTGACGCCAGCTCAAAATTGTCAAAAAGATGAGTTTCTTCGGGAACAGCAGAGGAATTGCAGTTTGGCACACAAACGCTACAGCAAGCTACAGACGAGTCCTCTGAGGGTTTGGGGTAGGCTGTATTTAAGGGCAGGGAAAGTAATGAGGAGAGAATTCAGAGTCAGTTAAAATCAAAAAACAAACAGAGGCTGGCTTGGAAGTTCCCTTAGCAGATAAAGCCAGTCCAGTCATACAAACAGAGCTCAATATAGCTTATTTTTCAAGACCAACTCGACCTGGGTCACTTTCTTGTTGGTGTCTCTGGAAACCGTAAGCAAAACTTCCCGAGGTTGGTGATAGGAGGCAACCCCTGACCAACTCCCTATCAGTTAGAAAACGGATAGAATCTATCTATCTATTTATCTATCTATCTACCTATCTATAAATAAATATGTATCAAAATATAAATATAGAAATAAATCAGGCATTTCCGAGAAGTCAGCCCCTCATTCCTTCAGTTTTGTTTTCCTTAGGGCACAGGCATGAGATTTTCCAGTTTAGAATGAAATTCTTTCACCAGACAAAGATGTTATTAAGTGCTTTCCACTGTGATCACTGAGTTAGGCAAGGCTCACAGTGGGGTCCAGCCCTGCTCTGCACGCTTGCAGAGGTGGGTGCAATTGGTATTGTTCCCATTTCCAGATGTGCAGACTGAGCCACAAGGAGCTCTTCTGACATCAGACGTTTAGAAATGAGTGTGTTTCTGGTGGCGATAGCCTCCATGGGGTCACAGTCAATTAAAAATAAAATCTAAAGTGTTTTCACCCAGAGAAGAGATCCCAAACAGTGTATGACATGGGCCTTGAAGCCCACTCCCTGACTCAGGGAGATTCTAAAGGCATATGTGAAGCCTTCAGTCAGAATAATTCTTGAAAGTGACTGAGGATCCATGGAAAGTACAGATCACTTAACTTTGTGTGCAAGGCTCCAGACGGTCCTGAGTGGATGCACATTCATGTTCACCCAGGTGTGGCGTGTGGTCCCACAGAGGACATGCATGTAGGGCGCTTCTCCACTTGGAGCCTTCTACGTGGGTGTCTCTCCAGCAGCGCATTGGGTCCTTCTCTGGAGTTCTCATCTAGCTTGCGTGGATTTTTTTAAAATTGTGTTTAAAAACACAACATAAAATTTAGCATCTTAACCATTTCTGAGTGTACAGTTCAGTCGTGTTAAGTATATTCACATTGTTGTGCAACCAACTTCCAAAACTTTTTCATTTTGCAAAACTGAAACTCTGTACCCCTTAAACAACTCCCCATTTTCCCCTTCCCTGGCCCTTGGGAACCATCTTTCTACTTTCTGTTTCTATGGATTTGATTGCTCTAGATACTTCACATGAATCATATAACATTTGTCTTTTTGTGACTGGTTTATTTCACTTAACATGATGTCCTCATGTTATCTATGTTGTAGCGGGTGTCAGAATTTCCTTTTGTTTTGTTGTATGGATGTACTACATTTTGTTTATCCATTTATCCATTGATGGACACTTGGGTTGCCTCCACCTTTTGGCTATTGTGAATAATGCTCCTGTGAACACAGGTGTACAAATGTCCCTTCAAGACCCTGCTTTCAGAAGTGGAATTGCTGGATCGTATAGCAGTTATATTTTCAATTTTTTGAAGAACCACCATATTGTTTTCCACAGCAACTGTACCATTTTACATTCCCACCAACAGTGCACAAGGGTTCCAATTTCTCACATCCTCGCCAAAACCTGTTATTTTCTGTTAAGTGGTATTTCGTGGTTTTGCTTGCATTTCTCTAATGATTAGTGATCTTTGCATGTGTCTGTTGACCATTTGTATATCTTCTTTGGAGAAATGCCTATTTTTGTTGTTTGCCCATTTTCTGGTCAGTTCCTTCAAGTCTTCATGAGTCAGCGTCCCTGCATGGCCCTGGAACACTCTGAGCTTTTTCCTGAGTCGTTGCTCCTGGTGGTTCCTTCGCTTCCCTGGTGGTCAGGGAAATCAGGAAAACCTCACATTCTTTCCACCTGGGCTCTCCTGGCACACATCGCCCACTTGGGCTGGATTCAGTCCATTTCCCATGGGCAAAAGGGGAGGTGTTTCTGGCTCTATTTAATAGATGTTCTGTGAGCCCTTCCCTCTCTATTGCCCCTCTCCCTTCTTTCTCTCTTTGCCAAGCACCATAGTTGAAGTTGCCTGTGTTTTGATGGCCTTTGAAGAAGCTACACTGCACAGAGAAAGTGCTGCCCTTACATCCTTGGGCTAAAAAAGTGGTTTCTTCTGCCCCTGGGTGAGGCTCAGGAGGGGTCTCAAACTTAAATGCCTGCAGGGCTCAGGTGGGTAATACAAATGCGGATTGCGTGCTCCACCTAAAACCTTCCAAATTAAAGGAAGGTTTATTTGTGATGGGCTTTGTTGACCAATCAAAGGACCTGATGACAGCTGCCAGTCTTTTTTTTTTTTTTTTTATAACATCTTTATTGGAGTATAATTGCTTTACAATGGTGTGTTAGTTTCTGCCGTGTAACAAAGTGAATCAGCTATATGTATACATATATCCCCATATCCCCTCCCTCTTGCAGTCTCCCACCCACCCTCCCTATCCCACCCCTCTAGGTGGTCACAAAGCACTGAGCTGATCTCCCTGTGCGATGCAGCTACTTCCCACTAGCTATCTATTTTACATTTGGTAGCATATATATGTCAGTGCTACTCTCTCATTTGTCCCAGCTTACCCTTCCCCCTCCCCGTGTCCTCAAGTCCGTTCTCTACGTCTGCATCTTTATTCCTGTCCTGTCCCTAGGTTTGTCAGAACCTTTTTTTTTGTTTTTTAAGATTCCATATATATGTGTTAGCATATGGTATTTGTTTTTCTCTTTCTGACTTACTTCACTCTGTATGACAGACTCTAGGTTCATCCACCTCACTGCAAATAACTCAATTTCGTTTCTTTTTATGGCTGAGTAATATTCCATTGTATATATGTGCCACACCTTCTTTATCCATTCATCTGTTGATGGACACTTAGGTTGCTTCCAGGTCCTGGCTATTATAAATAGTGCTGCAATGAACATTGGGGTGCATGTGTCTTTTTGAATTCTGGTTTTCTCAGGGTATATGCCCAGTAGTGGGATTGCTGGGTCATATGGTAGTTCTCTTTTTAGTTTTTTAAGGAACCTCCATACTGTTCTCCATAGCGTCTGTATCAATTTACATTCCCACCAACAGTGGAAGAGGGTTCCCTTTTCTCTGCACCCTCTCCAGCATTTGAGCTGCCAGTCCTAACTTCCGTTCCGATTACCTGAAAGGGCATCCTGGGGCACAGCCCTCTCTGCCTGGAAGCCAAGACCTCACTGCTCTTAGTGGCCCACACACCAGCAGCATCACATTGCCTGGGAGCTGTTTGGAATGCAAAATCCTGGGCCCCGCCCCGCAGAGTCAGAATCTGCACTTAAAAAGCTCTTTGGGTGGTTTGTATGCTCATTAAAGTGTGAGAGGGCTGGTCCAAAGGGATTACCTCAGAGTAGACACTCAGGCTCCTGGCTGCTACCCAGAGAATGGAAATTTATGTTCACACAAAAACCTGTCTACAGATGTTCTTAGCAGCTTTATTTGAAATAGCCCAAAACTGGAAATAGTGCAGATGTCCATCAGTGAATGAATGGATAAACCAACTGTGGTCCATCCATACCAGGGAATACTGTTTTTCAAAAAAGAGGAAATAACTATCTCTACAGGCACCAAATTAGATGACTCTCAAAGGCATTCTGTTGAGTGAGAGGAGCCAGTTTCAAAAAGTTATGTAGGGGGGAAGAAAACTTCTTCTACTCTCTTAGATTCGGTGACTGGAGCCTGGGAATTAAACTGACAGAAGGCAGCAGGAGAAAAGTTATACTGACTTTATTGATGTTGACATTTTTATGTGCACGACGACATCACAGAAAAAAAGTGAAAACTCAAAGACGTGGTCAGGCTTGGGTGCTTATATACCATATAAACAAAGGATGATAAATTGTGGAGACATGATTAGACAAAGGAAAGAGGTTTGGGTTTCTAGGGGTGGTAGACTGTGAGGAAGTGACTAGGAAATATATGTGGGAAACTAATGGTAGGTAAGGGTTATTTAGTAAGATTTGTTTATGCAGATTCATCTTGGTACCACCTGTATCTATGGTGACAAGGGTTGTTCTTCCCTTCATGGTCTGAGAGATGGGGACACCTTCACAAAGAGAAATTTATGTCCTGCTTTTAGGCAGATGGGGGAGGGCAGAGAGCCCTTCCTGTCTCTGCTGTTTCCCAATTACCTTCAGCTCAAAATAATTCTTATGCCAAAGTGGCATATTTGGGGATGGCATGTTCTAATCCCCTTCAGGTACATACTGTGTGATTCCATTTTTCTCAAAAAGATACAACTATAGTGATGGAGAAAAAAGTCTTGTGTGTGTGTGTGTGCGTGTGTGTGTATGGTGTGGTGTGGGTGTCACTGTAGAGGGAGAGCATGAGAAGAGTTTTTTGGGTGATGAGACTCTTCTATAAATTGACTGTGGTTGTGATGAAGTGAATCTATTGTGTTAAAATGCACAGACCTGGACACCAAAAGACAAAGTAAAAGTCAGTGAAAATGCAAACAAAACCAAAACCAAAACCCAGTGCTTCAATGAATAACCGTGTCTACATATCATTTCACATACACGTGAGTTCATTGTGTAGGACACATTTCCTACAGGTGGAATTGTTGGGTCACAGGTATGTGCCTTTGTTAGTGACGGATCCAGGTCATGGTCCTGTGTGGCGTTTGTCCCAGTTATACACCTCCCGCCGTGTCTCCACCCTCCCTCAGCCTCGCCTGGCCATTGTGTGACCCAGCCTCGTGGTCTTTGCCAGGTGATGGGGAAAACCATCCCAGTTTTTAAATGTCAGGTGAGCTTTGTTTTGTGGGCCACTCACAGGCCAGAGACATACAAGTGGACCATCATTTTCTGGGATGGTTTTCTACGGCAAAGGTTCATCCACTTGACCTTGAGGTCAACTGAAAGAACTAGCTCCTTTCAGCATCCTGTCAGCAGTAGTTTAGCTCTTTTTGTGCGCTTGTCATTCAGGGCTTGGTGGTGGAGCCCCAAGGCCCCGCCCCTTAGGACCTGGCAACAGTCCACCTGTCGGCAGGTAAGATGGCTTCAGGGATTTTGGACAAATCACAGCAGCACTGGAGCTCTGGCTTCTTTTTCCAGTCCATCTTTTTCTAGCCCTCCTGCACACCACAGGGGCCCTCACCTCTGGCAGGCTTCTCCGCTTGGCCTGCTCGCCCCTCCACTGCCCTCCCCAGCGGATACTGCCTCTTCTCCCCATGTGGGGCAGCAGCATGACTTGGGAGAGCACCGTTTCTGTCCTCACCGAGGAGAATGTATCCGCTCCGGGAGGCTTGCTGTCATCTTCCCCTTATGACAACTGCCATCTAGACTTTCTCAGGGTCTCTCCTAATTCACTTCCCCTTTTAGCACGAGGCCTTGGGAACAGTCACGTCCAAGAGGAGCTTGGAGAGAAGATAACCTGAGAGTTTTTCAGGCCATATCCGGCACCCTGCTCTGCAGATCTTACTCACGGGGTGCTTCCTGTGTTCAGGCCGTCCTCAGCATCCTCAGGGAACGCACCCTGGGGAGGCAGAGCTGTGTGGGGACCCCATGACTGCCTAGCCTCCTCTAAGGGATGCGTCTGTGCTCAGTAGACTTGTCATAGATGTCCGGGCCCAGTTTATCTAAACTCTTCTATGCTTTACATTCTTTACACGTGAGAGTAATGATGGGAGGAGCGGTGAGGCGGGTGGGAGTATGATCCAGTTTTCTGTGTAGGCTGCTGGTGTGCAGAGTTTCAGGAGCTGCCTCATTGGATGCCTTGGTCTGACATCTCCATTTTGGCCAAACTTAACCCTCCAGGATGGAGAGATTCCAGACCTTTACTCCCCTTGACTTTTACATGGTGTTAGACTTGGCGTCTGTTTTGGTGCACATTTTAAACAGGGCTGTGGCCCGTTATGAGCTCCTTACTGTTGGCAAGCCAGTGCACATGGAAGAAAGGCTTGTTTGCATAAATAATGTGTCTCTTTGGAAACATGGCTGTGAACTGCACGGTGGCCTAGTCACGAAGCATGAAACCAGCTTGGAAAGGGTTTGCAGGTTGGGGTTGTGTGTTGGAGCTGGTTGTGTCCACAGCGTGAGCCCCTGGCCCCTTCGCCTCCTTCTGTGTCTCCTTCACCGTCCAGCCTGCGTTGCAGCCTCACTGACCTTCCTTCCATTTCATGTTTGCATTTTTATTGCAGTGGGAAAACACAGGAAGGTGAGACCACCAAGTTTTTCCTGCCCTTGTGTAAGGAAACATGTTTCCTCCAGTTGTTCCAATATCTGGGTAACCCAAGTCTCCGTAGCCAGCAGTACCGTCCCCACCTTTCTCTGTAACCATAGGCGGGGTACCAAGAGGGGGCTAGCCCATGGGTGCTGTATGACACACTGATGATGGCAACATCTGCAATGATGTCACTGTCTGCGAAGGCAAATGATTATGAGAAACAAATAGAAACATGGCCAGTGTCACAGAGAAGGAAAGCGAGGCCCCAAGATTGGTCCTGCCCACTCCTTCCCTTCTCAGTTACCACCTCTCCCTGCTGAGGGGGCCCAGGTCAGGAATACCTGTTGCTGGGTGCTGGTGCTGGGTACTGGGTACTGCTGCTGGTTCTGGTGCTGTGCTGGGTATTGGTGCTGGTGCTGACGCCAGGCGCCGTAGGGCCATCTCATGGAGGAAGGAACTGTGACCTTGGCCTAGAAGGCACTCACAGTGACCCACAGGCTTCACCTGGCCTCAGGGTCATCTCCCCAACTGAGTTGGAAGAGGAGGAAGAATTAGAAAAAGGTGACAGATGGAAAAAAAGAATAAGCATTTATTGACTTCCATGTAAGGCATGCAAAACACAGTCTGAGAAGTTTAGCATGAATCTCGTCCAATCGGCACCCCAGACAGTGAGGCCTCCTTACTGCCATCCTGCATTTAGGGAGATGGAGTTTCCCGTGGGCCGTTTCTCTTGCCCCCGGTTCAAAGCTCATAAGTGGCAGGGGCAGGATTCGCATGGGCATCTGACTGTAAGGTTGGGCTTTTCTAAGGCACCAGCATCTTTTGAGGGCTCAGTTTCGGTATGTGGAATGGGAACAAGGATGAGCAAGGCTGGATGAGATTTTATCTAAATTTTATTTCAACTCTCAGGCTTTGCTGACTCAAAACTGAGAACCTGCAGGAAGATAGAAGGTAGCCTGGAGTTGAGCAGAGTTTCTCAGCATCACACTGTTGACATTTGGGGCCCAGTAAATCTTTGCAGTGGTGGCTTCCCTGTGCGTTGGGGATGTTCAGCAACATCCCTGGCCTCGACCCCTTAGACGTCAAGGGTGCCCCCATCTGACAGTCAAAAATGTCTCCAGGTGTTGCCAGATGTCCCCTGGGGGCAAAATCCATTTTATCCATTGAGAACTACTAGGGTAAAGGGAAGATATAGCCTCTGGAAGGGTGGAAAGGGAATTGGAACGGGAAACAGAAAAGAGGTTCGTTACAACTTCCTCTACCCCTCGCACATGCGGACCCCCAAAATGAAAAGGAAAAATACAAAATTAACGTGAGAGAGGAGGGGTGTGTGTGTGTGTGTGTGTGTGTGTGTGTGTGTGTATGCATATGTGTGTGTATTTGGGTGTGTGTGTGAGAGAGAGAGAGAGGAATTGATCTTTTAACTTGATTGTTCTGTTTGAAAAATTCTTCATAAGCAGATCTACCCCCTAAAACGTGTTTTTGTTCATGTGAAATTACCCACGGATGAGCAGGGAGGGGATTTTATTTTCTCTGGCTTGCAGTCTCTCTCTCCTTCCTGTATCCCAAAGTCTACCTAGCCTCACAGATACGTTATGAGAAGAAATAGGATTTCCTCTGAGTTATGCTTGAGGAAAGTAGAACACAGGGCTAGATTTGATCGGAGGCATCTTGTGCTCCCATTTTCCTGGACGAGGAAGGAGAGCCAGGGATGTCAGCCCCCAGCTGTGTGCTAGGGGATGTGTCAGCCTACCTTGTTCTCTTCATCAGGTCACATTTTCCTCCAAATCCAACGGTTTAAGATTACTGAGAGTGTAAAGCTGTGAGGATGGAGCCGCGGGGATCCCCTGAGTCCCTGAGTCATGTGTGTGTGCCTGTTTCCTGGGTGTCCTGCATGTGTACCTTCATGTGTATTTTCGTGATAATGATGGAGAGAGAGGTTCCCTGGTGCCATTTGGTTGTTAAAACAAAAGTGCTTTAAAAATACCAAGCTGAGAGACACCTGCGGCCTCAAGAGACAGAGAAGGCAAGTCACCCCCGTGGTAATTACCCATGACATTATTCCATGATTGATTAGTTTAGGGCTTCTGGCTGTGAAAATAAAAAAGCCTCAAAGAAAAGCCTGAAACAACCATGATTTATGAGTTTAAGAGTCTCAATTAGGTAAAACAATGTATTGAAAAATGTCCCTTTTTATAGGGGCAGGGGAAATAAGTAGTGTCTGGTGATATGATTGCTAACTTAATTCTTTCAATAAATTCTTTCCTTAGAGGAAAAGCTTAGAAAACACAAAGACATTAATTTATAGAAAAGAATCACAGATGGCAATTATGTGCATTTTTATGATAACCACTAGCAATGGTTTATATTGCTTTAATCTGTTCAATATTAATACTACAATACTCTGACTATAAAATACAAATCTGTACGTTGATGTCGCAGAATCCTTGCTTTTTTTGTTGAAGAAGTTAGACATCATGCAGTGGTATCCACTGCAGTGGAAGAAATTCAGGAAATAGAATATAAAGACTCTATCTTCAAGTTGTTTCAAATGCATGGGGGAGGGGCATGCAGGGAAATTTCTCAGTACAGCTTCACCTCTTTTTGTGCAGTAGATATTTTGTTATATAATTTGTTAAATTGTTAGCATTCTTTTAAAAAACCGAAGAATTTCCAATGTGAAGTATTTTGTTTTACTCTAAAAAAAATTAGGTGTTTTTTTTTGTTTTTGTTTTTTTTGAAAAAGAGAAGGCTGAGTGTGCTGAAACAGTTCAGACACAGGCTCACCCTGTTTCCCCCTCCGAAGTGATCTGCTTCTTATGTAGCTTCAGCAACTGTAAATAGGCCAGCAGCCTGTGTGTGATCAGGAGTGGCTGTGTACACTCAGTTTTATCTTGCTTTGCTCACACCTGAGTCTGTCTTCATCATCTTTCCGCATCTTATACACAGGTTTACTTCATGCTGCAATCCCGAAATATAGACATTTAAAATTCTTTATCGGGGCTTCCCTGGTGGCGCAGTGGTTGAGAGTCTGCCTGCCAATGCAGGGGACACGGGTTCGAGCCCTGGTCTGGGAGGATCCCACATGCTGCGGAGCGACTGAGCCCGTGAGCCACAATTGCTGAGCCTGCGCGTCTGGAGCCTGTGCTCCGCAGCGAGAGAGGCCGCGATGGTGAGAGTCCCGCGCACCGCGATGAAGAGTGGCCCCCACTTGCCGCAAATGGAGGAAGCCCTCGCACAGAAACGAAGACCCAACACAGCCAAAAATAAATAAATAAATAAATGAAAACTAGTAAATTGGCCACATAAGATCTTAAAAAAAAAAAAAATTCTTTATCAATGATTGGGGGTGACCATAGAAGCTCATAGGGTCCTTTGAGGTTAGACAAATAATCCATGAGAAGGGGTTTGGCGCCCAGCACTGCTTAAGGGCTTAAAACTTGTGACAATTGCTATCATTATTATTTATGTACCATGTTTATTATTGCCTATTACATTTAACCATTCTGTGTCAAACCAATACTGGCTCAATCAGTATTTGGGTATCTCCCATCTTCTGCTGTGACAGCAAGGGCTGGAACAAGCATCCTTAGAGTTGTGACTTTGCACCTGTAGAGTACCTGGAGGGTAAACTCCTGACTGTGGAATTGCTGCACAGGGACCTGATTGGTTTGGGGAGATGGATACCTGCTGTGGCAGAGATTCTGAGGAACTCTGCACGCCCTAGGCCAGAGAAGGAGTGCCTGCTTCCTTTCCTTTCCAATGTGACACGTGAACATAAGTCTCCCATTTCAGTTCACCTTTGTTGAGTTAACACTGTGGTGTTGAGTCTTTTCATAGACTTAATAGCCATTTGAATTTATTTGCACACTCTCACGTCCTTCAGCGCTCCATATTCTTGAGCAAATACTTGACTCATGGTTTCATATTATATGCTGAAGTCTTTGATCAGCCAGAGTTTACTTTTTCATGAAAGGTTACAGAGTTGCAGCTTTCAGTGACTGTCCTATCCCAACCAGTTGTGGATTCCTTCCCATTTAGTTGAAAAACCGCCTGTTTCTAATCGCCATTTCCATATATACTTGGGTCATTTCTGGATTCTCAAATTCCATGTGCTAGTGGGAATAGACAACTCTCCAAAGAAGATATGCTGTATTTTGTTGAGAACTTTTGCATCTGTATTCATAAGAGATATTGACGTTTAGTTTTGTTTTCTTGTGACGTGTTTTTCTGGTTTTGTATCAGGGTAATACTGTCTCATAGATTGGTTTGGAAAGTCTCCCCTCTTCGGTTTTCTGAGTCTGTGAAGGATTGGTATCAAGTCTTCTCAAAATGTACGGTAGAATTCACCAGAGAAGTCATCTGGTCTTATGCTTTTTCTCTGTGGGAAGTTTTTTGGTTACTAATCAAACCTCTTTACTTGTTATAGGTCTATTCAGATTTTCTCTTTCTTCTTGAGTCAGTTTCAGTACTTATGTTTCTGTAGGGATTTGTCAATTTCATCGACATTATCTAATTTGTTGGCGCACAATTGTTCACAGTATTCTCTTATAGTTCTTTTTATTTCTATAAGGTTGGTAGTAATGTCCTCTCTTTCATTTCTGATTTTAATAATTTGGGTTTTCTCCTCTTTTTATTGGTCACCCTAGCTAAAGGTTGTCCATAGTTTTTATCTTTTCAAAGAAGCAACTTATTGTTTTATTGATTTTCTCTATTGTTTTTCTGTTCTCTATTTTAAATAAAATAATAATTTTATTTATTATTAACAATAAATTTTCTGCTTTAAGCTTGATTCTTTCCCTTCTTCTGCTAGGTTTGTGTGTAGTTTGCTCTTTTTTTATAAGTCCTTAAGGTGTAAAATTAAGTTATTGATTTGAGATCTCCTTGAGATCTCCTTTTTTAAAATAGATAGTTAAAGCTATAAAATTATCTGTAAGCACTTCTTTAGGTCTACTCCATAAGTTTTGTTACATTGTGTTTCATTTTTGTTTATCTCAAAGTGTTTTCTTATCTCCATTGTGATTTCTTCTGTGACTCATTGGTTATTTAGGTATGTTTTGTTTAATTTCCACATATTTGTGAATTTCCCAAATTTTCTTCATTTATTTATCTTTAAAAATTTGTTTATTTTATTTATTTATTTTTGACTGTGTTGGGTCTTCGTTGCTGCGCACAAGCTTTCTCTAGTTGCGGCGAGCAGGGGCACTCTTCAATGAGGTGGGCAGGCTTCTCATTGCAGTGGGTTCTCTTGCTGTGGAGCCCGGGCTCTAGGCACGTGGGCTTCAGTAGTTGTGGCTCGCAGGTTCAGTAGTTGTGGCTCACAGGCTCTAGAGCGCAGGCTCAGTAATTGTGGCGCATGGGCTTAGTTGCTCCGCGGCATATGGGATCTTCCCGGACCAGGGCTCGAACCCATGTCCCCTGCACTGGCAGGTGGATTCTTAACCACTGCGCCACCAGGGAAACCCCTCTTCTTTTGTTAATTTCTAGTTTCATTCTTTTGTTAGAGAATATTCTTTGCATGATTTTAATCCTTTTAAATTTATTAAGGCCTATTGTATGGCCTAGAATATGGTCTGTCCTGGAGAATGTTCTGTGTAAGCTTGAGAAGAATGTGTCCTACAGTTGAGGTGGAATGTTCTATAGTATTAGGTCTAATTGGTTTGTAGTATTGTTTAATCTTCTATTTCCTTGCTGATTTGCCTAGTTCTTTTTTTTTTTTAACTTTATTTATTTAATTTATTTTTTTAATTTTTGGCTACATTGGGTCTTCATTGCTGTGTCCGGGCTTTCTCTAGTTGCGGCAGGTGGGGGCTACTCTTTGTTGTGGTGCACGGGCTTCTCATTGCGGTGGCTTCTCTTGTTGCGGAGCACTGGCTCTAGGCACGCAGGCCTCAGCAGTTGTGGCACGTGGGCTCAGCAGTCACGGCTCGCGGGCTCCAGAGCACAGGCTCAGCAGCCGTGGCGCACAAGCCCAGCTGCTCCGCAGCATGTGGGATCCTCCCGGACCAGGGCTCGAACCAGTGTCCCCTGCATTGGCAGGCGGACTCTCAACCACTGTGCCACCAGGGAAGCCCTTGCCTAGTTCTTATATCCATTATTGAAAGTGGAATATTGAAGTCTCCGGTTATTATTTTGAATTTTCTATGTTCCCCTTTATTTCTGTAAGTTTTTGTTTTGTGTATTTTGGGGCTTTGTTGTTAGGTGCATATACATTTATAAAGATTGATGGGTTGACCAGCTTATCATTATAAAATGTTCTTCTTTGTTTCTAGTAATGATTTTTGTCTTGTACTTTATTTTGTCTGATACTAGTATAGCCATTTCAACGTTTTTATGATTGCTGTTGGCATGATATATCCTTTCAGCCTATTTGTGTTTTTTAATATGAAATGTCTCTTGTAGACAGATAATTTTTAATCCATTCTGCGAATTTCTGTGTTTTGATTTGTCCTTTTAATCCATTTGTACTTAATTTAATTACTGATAAGGTAGGTTTTAATTCTGTTATTTTGCTACTTGTTTTCTATATGTCATACCTTTTTTGTTCCTCTGTTCCTTGATTCTTACATTTTTTATGTTAAACAGATAGTTCCTAGTGTACTTTAAATTCCTTTATATTTTCTCTCTCTATGAAAATTACTTTCATAGTGGTTGCTATAAGGATTACTATTATCATGTTACTTTAAAAAAACTAGTTCAGATTAATACTAACTTAATTTCAAAAGTAGATAATTTGCTCCAGCATATCAGTCTTCTCTCCTCTCTTCTATGAACTATTAGTATCATACAAATTATATCTTTATATGTTTTAAGTCCATTGACACCATTATATAATTATAGTTTTATGCAGTAGTCTTTTAAAACAAATAGGAGAAGAAAAGAGTTACAAACAAAAATATGTTTATATTGTCTTTCATAGTATCTATGAAGTTACCTTCCTGGTACTGTTTTATTTTCTTGTATAAATTAGAATTCCTTCCAGTGCTCTTTCACTTCATCTCGAATGACTCCCTTTACTATTTCCTGTAGAGCAGTCTGCTAATAACACATTTTCTCTTTTTTTGTTGTTTGTTTGGAAGTGACCTAACTTCTTCATTTTTGAAGAAGAGTTTAGCTAGACATAGAACTCTTGGTTGATGGTCTGTTTTCCCCAACACTTTAAATATGTCATCACACTGGGTTTCTGATGAGAAGTCAACTCTTAATCTTACTGAGAATCCCTTGTACATGATGAGTCACTTCTCTTGCTGCTTTTAATATTCTTTATTTTTCAGCAGTTTGTTTATGATGTGTCTAGTTGTGGATATCTTAGAGCTTACCCTACCTACAGTTCCTTGAGTTTCTTAAGTGTGTAAGTTAATACTTTTAATCAAATTTGGTAAGTGTTTGGTTATTATTTCTTCAGGTATTTTTTCTGCCTTTCTCTTCTTCTAGACTCCCATTATGTATGTGTTGGTACTTTTTTTTTTTTTTTTTGGCTGCGTTGGGTCTTCGTTGCTGTACACAGGCTTTCTCTAGTTTTGGCAAGCAGGGGCTACTCTTCGTTGTGATGCGTGGGCTTCTCATTGCAGTGGCTTCTCTTGTTGCGGAGCATGGGCTCTAGGTGCATGCATGGGCTGCAATAGTTGTGGCTCGCGGGCTCTAAAGCGCAGGCTCAGTAGTTGTGGCGCATGGGCTTAGTTGCTTCGCAGCATGTGGGATCTTCCCAGACCAGGGCTCGAACCTGTGTCCCCTGCATTGGCAGGCGGATTCTTAACCACTGCGCCACCAGGGAAGTCCCATGTGGGTACTTTTGATAGTGTCCCACAGGTCTCTTAGGCTCTGTTATTTTTCTTCATTTGTTTTATTTTCTTCTTTACAGACTGTACAATCTCTATCCCAGTAAAAACAGTAAACTGTCTTCCAGTTCACTGATTCTCTCTTCTACCATCTCAAATTTGTTGTTGAGCCCACCTGGTGAATTTCAGTTATTGTACGTTCAACTGTAGAATTTCTATTTGAGTTTTTAAATTTCTATCACTTTATTGATATTCTCTATTTATTGAAATAAATTTGTTGTAATTCCCCTTAATTCTTTTTTTTTTAACATCTTTATTGGAGTATAATTGCTTTACAATGGTGTGTTAGTTTCTGCTTTATAACAAAGTGAATCAGTTATACATATACATATGTTCCCATATCTCTTCCCTCTTGCATCTCCCTCCCTCCCACCCTCCCTATCCCACCCCTCTAGGTGGTCACAAACCACCGAGCTGATCTCCCTGTGCTATGCAGCTGCTTCCCACTAGCTATCTATTTTACGTTTGGTAGTGTATATATGTCCATGCCACTCTCTCACTTTGTCACAGCTTACCCTTCCCCCTCCCCATATCCTCAAGTCCATTCTCTAGTAGGTCTGTGTCTTTATTCCTGTCTTACCCCTAGGTTCTTCATGACCTTTTTTTTTTTTTTCTTAGATTCCATATATTTGTGTTAGCATACTGTATTTGTTTTTCTCTTTCTGACTTACTTCACTCTGTATGACAGACTCTAGGTCCATCCACCTCACTGCAAATAACTCAATTTTGTTTCTTTTTATGGCTGAGTAATATTCCATTGTATGTATGTGCCACATCTTCTTTATCCATTCATCTGTTGATGGACACTTAGGTTGCTTCCATGTTCTGGCTATTGTAAATAGAGCTGCAATGAACATTTTGGTACATGACTCTTTTTGAATTATGGTTTTCTCAGGGTATATGCCCAGTAGTGGATTGCTGGGTCATATGGTAATTCTATTTTTAGTTTTTTAAGGAACCTCCATACTGTTCTCCGTAGTGGCTGTATCAATTTACATTCCTACCAACAGTGCAAGAGTGTTCCCTTTTCTCCACACCCTCTCCAGCATTTATTGTTTCTAGATTTTTTGATGATGGCCATTCTGACCGGTGTGAGATGATATCTCATTGTAGTTTTGATTTGCATTTCTCTAATGATTAATGATGTTGAGCATTCTTTCATGTGTCTGTTGGCAATCTGTATATCTTCTCTGGAGAAATGTCTATTTAGATCTTCTGCCCATTTTTGGATTGGGTTGTTTGTTTTTTTGTTATTGAGCTGCATGAGCTGCTTGTAAATTTTGGAGATGAATCCTTTGTCAGTTGCTTCATTTGCAAATATTTTCTCCCATTCTGAGGGTTGTCTTTTGGTCTTGTTTATGGTTTCCTTTGCTGTGCAAAAGCTTTTAAGTTTCATTAGGTCCCATTTGTTTATTTTTGTTTTTATTTCCATTTCTCTAGGAGCTGGGTCAAAAAGGATCTTGTTGTGATTTATGTCATAGAGTGTTCTGCCTATGTTTTCCTCTAAGAGTTTGATAGTGTCTGGCCTTACATTTAGGTCTTTAATCCATTTTGAGTCCCCTTAATTCTTTAGATATTCTTTTCTTTAGTTCTTTGAACATATTTATTGGGTTGGTTCCTCAGGGGTTCCCTTTTCTCTTGGGTGTTTTTTTCCTTCCTGTGTATGTGGCATAGTTTCCTCTTTCCTCATGTGTCTTTGTAGTTCTTTTTTTTAAACTGGTCATATTACATATTGTTTCAACAACACTGGTAGCAAATTCTTCAAGCCCTTCAAAGTTTTTTGTTGCTGCTGTGGTTTTGTTTTTGTTTCATTTTGGATATTGTTGGTGTTTTTTCTATTACTGTTCATTTGTTTAGCGGCTTTCCTTTACTAATTCTAAAGTTTCTGTATTTCTAAAATTTCTGTATTCCCTCTATTGTATAACCACTGAGTTATCTATTATTTTTTTAAGTTATTTTCATTTTTTTAAACCACTTTATAGAGGTATGATTGACATTCAAAAAGCTGTACATATTTAATATATACAACTTGATAAGTTTGGAGAGAAGTATAAGCCCACGAAACCATCACCACAATCTATGCCATAAACATGTCCATCTCCTCCACAAGTTTCCTCGTGCCCTCTTTATTTATTGTTGTGGTTATAATTATTGTTATTTTGTGTGTGTGTGGTAAGAACACTTAACATAAGATCCCTTACATTTTTAAGGCTTGATTCCTAGGGATGACATCTGAGTCAGTATAGTTGTGTGATTAGCCAGTCACTGGTCATGAGATTTTCTTGCACTTTTTGCCCAGGGGATCTTGTGAGAAGGCATGCCATCAAACATCAGCCTTAGCTGTCACTTCTTTTTTAAAAAAATTTTTATTGGAGTATAGTTGATTTACAATGTCATGTTAGTTTCAGGTGTACATTAGCTGTCACTTCTTGATTGCACCAGAGATGAGGGACTGGTGTCTTCTCCTTTTGCAGGGCTTCCTTGGGCATGTGCATAGCCTTCCATGTGTGCACAGCCTTTTTGACCCTGGAAATACATCGGCGCTTTTGAAGTGCCCTGAAGTCCTCTAGTTCTCCTGGATTTCCTTTTAAATCCTGGGCTGGGCTCAAGTTTACTGCAGTTGTAGTCACAGCATTAGGCAGCTGAAGTGTTGCCAGCAGCTTGTTGTTGTTTGTTTAACACTCCAGGGACAGACACCACCTGCCACCCTCCCCACGACCCCAGGCCAGCCCAGCTCTGAGTCAAACCTAGAGATTTCCCAGAGTGCTGCAAGTCCAGACAAAATAGTGACTATGGGATGGCACTTTTAACAGAACTTCAAAAGCTTCAGATCTGCCGGCCACCTGCAGGGCTGCTGGGGAGGGAGAGAAGATGGTCACAGCCCACATTAAACCAGCACAGCCCCGCCGTCTTGCTAAGGTTCCATTACTTCTCTTGGACAGATGATTTTTCAGTTCATTCTGTGGCTATGGTTCATTATCTGAGTTCTTAAATGGTTGGTTTTAGTTGTTTAGCCTGCATTTTTGCTATTCTGGAGGGAAAGTGAGTTCATCAATATCCTCATGCCGCCATTCTGGAAGTTGATTCTCCAGTACATTCCCCTGTGAGTCTGGCCTCTTCACTTAGCCAGATGCATGTGAGATGCACCCACTGTGAGGCGTGTATCAACAGTTGGCCCTTTTTATGTTTGAGTAGCACATGGTATGGTTTTAAAATTGTAAAAGCTTCTTTTTATTCATTTGGAGTTGTAAAGATGCATATGCTCATTTAAAAGGGCCTGTTGTCAGAGAGATTGTGGAATGTGGGCCTGGTGGCGCTCCTTGGGGCACTGCCAGGAATCTCAGGTCTGAGCGCCTTCGAGCAGGGCAGTGTTCACTAGTGGTTTGGAGGAGCAGCCCGTCCCGGGGCAGCAGAGTTGCGGCACCATCGTCTGCCTGTGGGAAGAGGAGCTGACATGATGTAGGAGGAGGTGCTGGTGGGGTGGGCACTGCCCATGCTTGGAGCAGGTATGAGCTCCATCCCTCAAAATGTGAGGTGAAACTCAGGACTTCTCCTCACACATGAGCGTGATGGTCCCAGGACACTGCCCATGTTTGTTTATTCCTCACATGGTCATGGAGTGCCTCCTGCAGGCCGGGGTTCCAGGTGGTGGACACCAGATGGTCACCCAGAGCCTGGCATCATGGAGGCCACCCTCTTCTGATGTGAGACAGACACGGACAGGGCAGGCCACGTGTGGGCCTTAGAGGCTTTCAGTACAGGCTTTCAGGGGAGGCCTTGTTTATGAGTGAAGCTTGAAGCAGAGGAAGTAAGGGGTGAGCTACAGGGGGGTCTGGGGAAGAGTTTTCCAGGCAGAGGGAAAAGGAAATGCAAACCCCAGAGGGAAAAGGAGCTGGAACTGTTCCTGGAGAGTGAAGGGGAAAGGAGTTGAGGTGAGGTCAGGAGCGTGTGTGTGTGTGTGTGTGTGCAGGCATGCACGCTCACATGTGGAGGGGGTGGAGAAGGGGCTCTGGCTGCTCCTCTGAGGAGGTGGAAGGTGCTGGAAGTTGTTGAGCACAGAAGCATTCATTCATTCACCAAATGAGCAACTACCGGCTATGCTCCAGGTGCTGGGGATAGAGCAGTGAGCAGACAGGCAGAAACTCCTGCTCCCAGGAAGAGGAGACAGAGACATAAACTAATGAATAAATCGTCTCTTGGAAGTGCTAAGGGGAAAAGAAAAATGGGAAGCAGGTTAAGTGGCAGGATTGTGTGCACAAATGTGGAGGGAAGTGTTTGAATAACATCCCGGCAGGCCTTGTTCCAGGAGGTAGCATTATATGAGCGAGATAAAAATAGAAGCAACGTGGTAAGCTTTGTGTAAGTATAATATACATAGATAAAAGTTCATAAATCCCCACATCACTGGACCACGCCAGCAGCCTCTCAGAAACCCAGCCCCTGCTCCTTCCCGGCCGTCACCCCCAACGTCACCAGTCTTCTGACCTCCATCACTGCAGATGCCTTTGCCCATTTACGAACGTGGTATAAGTGGGATCATACAATACAGGGTTTCTTGTATGTGTATTTTCTTCCACTCAGCCTCAGGCTTCTGTGATTCACCCTGCTGTCTCAGGCAATGGTATTTGAAGCTCCTTTTAGAGGTGCAAGTGTGTTTGCTGCATGGAGAGCAGCGGGGAGGGGAGGGTGGACCCAGGGAGGGCTGGGGGGGGGCTGTCATGTGATCCAGCAGAGCCGGAGCTACTGAGACTGGGTGTGAGCAGGGAGGGGTGAGGAGCGTCGCATTCTGATGTATTTTGAAGATAGAGCAAACAGCATTTCTTGTTGGATTGCGCGTGGGATATGAGAGGAAAAGGAGTCAGAGATAACCCGGATGTGTGGCCTTAGCCCACGGAAGGCTGAAGTCAGAGTTTAGGGAGGCTGGTGACTGCAGGGGAACAGTCTGTGGAGGAAAGCCGGGTTTGTGTTTGGACAAGCTGAGCGTGATGTGTCTATTAGATGTGCAAGCGGAGACGTGAGCTGGTCCTCCTGTTTCTGAGCCTGGCTTTTTATGGAGAGGTCCGGCTCGGAAAGGTGTGCTGGGGAGTTATGGGCATTTTGCTGTCGTTTAAAGCCAGGTCATCAAGGGGACAGGTACAGAAAGAGAGGGAAAGCTTTTGCAGGCCCAACTCTGGGGCACTGCAGCATTTACGGGGCCAGAGATGAGGAGACATTCGCAGGAGAGACTGAAGCGGGAGAGGATCCAAACTTGGAGGGTCAAGTGAAGGGAGTCGTACGGATGGTGTGCATCATACAAAGTGGGCAGCCCTGTGTAAATGTTGAGCAGAATCATTACCAAAAATGGTCAGACAGACTGCTCCAGATCCCACGACACATTCGCTCTGGGCCTGCCATGCCGCTCTTTGGGAAGAGTGGTGGTGGTGTAAATATTATGAGAAAGAAGGAATGCCAGCCTGAGAGGAGGGGGTCTGGGAAGATGCCACGGCTGCTGCCGGAAACTTAGGGAGAAGAAGCTCAGAGGACAGCGGTGTCCCCAACGGAAGCCATGAGGGGACACCTTCAGAACGAAGGAGTCGGGATGCTGGAGTCATTAGCAAGTTGTTGGCAGATCCTTTCAGTATGTGGGCAAGCCCGCCCCCGACACCTCTGTACTTAGTCCAGACCCCCTGTTTATTCTTTCTCATCAAGGCTTTCTCTGTCTCTGTCAGCCTGTTCCATGCAGTTGCAAAAGTCACTTTTAAATCAGCATTAAGTATAAAGAAGCTTTGAAGATAAGTAACACTATCTGTTATGGGTTGATTTGTGTCCCCCCAAAATAGATAATAATGGAGTCCTAACCCCCAGTATCTCAGAATGTGACCTTATTTGGAGATAGTGTCTTTACAGAATTCAATTAAAATGAGGTCACTGGGGTGGGCCTCTATCCACTGTGACTGGTGTCTATGCATAGAGGGAAGACCATGTGAAGACACAGGGAGAAGCTGGCCACCTACAAGCCAAGGAGAGAGGCTGCAAGAGAAACAACCCTGCCAACACTTTGATCTTGGATTTCCGGTTTCCAGAACTGTTGTTTAAGCCACCCAGGCTGTGGCACTTCGTTGGGGCAGCCCTAGCAAACTCATACAGGAGCTACCTTTAAGAAAATCACTGCTGTCATCTTTGATTATAACAGATGTATATCCTTGTTTGTTTCCATGAGCTCCAAGTGATCACTGCCAACAAATCTGCTTTCAAATATGCCAACTGGTCGACCTGCTCTGGGGATGAGTGCAACTTCAGGCTACATAGGCTGGACATAGACTCCTGGTTGAAAGAGGCTGCAAACCTTCAGAATCCCTTCCCTCTGGGTCTCATTCACTCCACCCTGAGACTTCTCCAGGCAACCCTGGGTTCCAAGGCTGTTGCACCTGCAGCTGAGGAGTTTAAAACTCTCCCTGAAGCAAACAGAAAGTAACTTCCAGCATTATCATGGGACAATACGCAGTTTCTTTTTCTAATAAGGGTTTTTCTTTAAAAAAAAAATCTTTTCCCTCCTTACCTTTTTTTTTTTTTAAAAAATAAATTTATTTATTTATTTATTTTTGGCTGCGTTGGGTCTTTGTTGCTGTGCACGGGCTTTCTCTAGTTGCGGCAGGCGGGGGCTACTCTTCATTGCTGTGCGCAGGCTTCTCCTTGCGGTGGCTTCTCTTGTTGCAGAGCACAGGCTCTAGGCATGTGGGCTTCAGGAGTTGCGGCTCGCGGGTTCAGTAGTTGTGGCTTGCAGGCTCTAGAGCACAGGCTCAGTAGTTGTGGCGCACGGGCTTAGTTGCTCCGCAGCATGTGGGATCTTCCTGGATCAGGGCTCAAACCCGTGTCCCCTGCATTTGCAGGCAGATTCTTAACCACTGCGCCACGAGGGAAGTCCCCTCCTTACCTTTAATGAAACACCTTACAGAGGTTCAAGGTGAAAAAGTGATTCCTTGTGTTCATGGGAATAATTGATACTCAAAAGAGTCTTCTGTGAAACCAAGTGGAAACAGAATGAGCTCGGAGTACTTACTCAACATTTCTGTTTGCTCCTCTTCTGTCGGTTTTGCAGAAACCGGCAGTAACAAGCAGGCACATCAGTGGCATCAGGCCCCAGAGCTCGTGTTGCAGTGAAGGGTGTCAGGGTCTCGTCCTTTCAGCTGCATCTGTTATGCATGGTGTCTCCCGGCCTCCGGACTCTGCCAGGCCCCCTGCCACCGCGGCCAGTGGCTGTAGGTGTTGGGAAAGAGAGAGGTCAGTGAAAGGCCCCAGTTCAGCCTCCTGAGCAGCTTCACTCCCCCTTCAACCAACTATACACTTGGCCCTTGACAGTGGGACCTTTGTTGGGGGTTCTGGGGGGCTGTCTGTGACAGAGGTAGAAAAAGCGTTATGACGGCAATATTGGAGAGCATTGGGCCTGTGCCTGGACTCATTTGGGGGTTTGATATTTTTGCTGTGGAAGTAGAATCAAAGTGAAGGTTAAATTGGTGAGAGACACTGGTCACTCCATTTTCAGGTTGTTGGATTTAACTTTGTATTTCCAGAGCAGAGTTAGGTCAGCCCCTTAAGGAATGTAGACCCAGAGGCTAATATTTACTCAACTCAAAGTTCAAAATAACGAAATGAAAGATTACAGACTGTTAAGACTACTGCGATTAGATACTGGCAGCTCACCTTGAACGCCGTGTGGTTTTCTAGCTGGCGGTTGAGACACACGGTGTGACGTTTTAATAAGCGCATTCCCAGAAACATTATCGAGTCTCTTTACTATGGACATACTTTGTCTGGCCCAGTTCCCAGGCTGATGGACTCACCTTTTAGGATTCTATACTCTGCTCCTTTCCAGTTATTCATTCTTTTCCTTAATTGTTGCATTTCCAGCATCACGGATGTTTTCGATTTGATGTGCTGCTGAGCTAAGTGATTGTTCTGGAACACATTATGGACGTTTCCAGTTGCCAGTGGATGTGCTGACTTTTCATGCAGCACAGCTAATCATAAAATCCATGCTTGCCCTTCCAGAGGCTCCTGGCCTGCCGCACGGTCCTCCCTTCCAGGCTGTGGTCTTTTACCCATGTGCCCTGACTGCTGTTCGTTCTCATATTCTGGAAATTACACCGTCATTAAGGATGACCAAACCCAAGAATGCAAAGCTTTGGTGAATGAAATACCCTCACTAATTAAAAGGAGGCTGCTTTGAAGTTGTCCAAATAGGCCAGAGACTGCATATAATTAAATCACAACAAGTGTACCGATTCACATCAACAGGTAGAGATTAATGGGTGAATAGTCTGAATAACAAAACATTTTTTAAGAGAAACACAAATCAAAAACAGAGTAGCACATGAGCTCAAATCCAAGGGTGTGGGTTGAACTTCATTAGTAAACTCTCTCTTAATCATGTCTCTGCTCTTAATGAGAGAGCTGTATTTTAAGACCAGAGAAGGAGCCTGAGAATCAGAACAGACCCACTTGTACTTTGCAGATATAAATTTCTCTTACCTTATCGATGCCTTAAATCAAGATGTCACATTAGAGGCCTGTGTTGAGAGAAGGTCTGTAGGACATCTTGTTTGACTGAGGCGCGTTTTCTAATTACTCAGAATTTGCACACATTTGGGCCGGACGTGCATTTCCAGCTATTGCGGGCTTGTGGGAAACCCTGATTTCTTAACCAGCCCAGCGACATCAACAATGCATCCTTTCATCTGGTCTTTCTTCAGACACCAATTGGTTGAGCCCTGAATATACGGGACAGTGATAAGTGCTGCTAAGAATGCATGCTAAGTACCAGGTTAGGAGCCAGTATCGCCATGCCATGACAATTAACGTAAAATTTTGCTCAAAACCCGATATTCTCAAAAGTGATTTAATTGCTGAGCATTCGCTGTTATACTGTTGAATCTTTGAATAAACTGTATCAGATTCTGTGAATCTGTGTCGTATTCTGTTCATGTGGTTAACATTCATGCCTGGCTTGCACCATTAAGGCTGTTTGGAGATAGGGTCTTTCCTACAGCTCTTCTTTACTTGTGAGCCTTGGTTAAGTGCTTGACCAGTGTGGAAGAATGTTTAATTGTTCTTCAATAAACTTTTTACTGTGTGAAGATAGGGCAGAGGGTTTGCATATTCCTCATACTCTGCTTCCTCTTAGCATTATTAAATCTTATATTAGTGCGGTACCTTTGTCACAGCGGATATGCCAAGATCAACGCATTATTCTTTACTAAAATCCGTACTATTCATCTTTCTTTGGACTTTTGGATATCTTTTTTTTGTTCTAGGATCCCGCTCTGGTTACCACATTGTAGTTAGTCTTTGCTCTAGGTTTTAAAGTGTAATTTTGACATGGATCAAATTATACACTTAATGTATCATTGCATGGCAACCAGCCACACTTAAATTTTTCCATATTAAATGCTCTCCTTTCTTTAAACATCAAAAAACTAATATAGAGTTAATGATCACTACCTGATTGATGCTATCAAAGGTTTGAGTTTTCCGGTAGCTTTACACTGTCGCCCTGTGTGTTTTTTTTTTACAGTGAAGATCACTCACATCCAATGGAAAAAGTTAGAGCGTCATGAATTCACATTTTTTTAAATAAGTTTACTTTTTTTTAAACTTATTTTTATTTTTGGCTGCGTTGGGTCTTTGTTGTTGCACACGGGCTTTTCTCTAGTTGTGACGAGCGGGGGCTACTGTTCGTCGCAGCGCGTGGGCTTCTCATTGCAGTGGCCTCTCCCGCCGCGGAGCACGGGCTCCAGGCGCGCGGGCCTCAGTAGTTGTGGCACACGGGCTTAGTTGCTCTGTGGCATGTGGGATCTTCCCGGACCAGGGCTCGAACCCGTGTCCCCTGCATTGGCAGGCAATTCTTAACAACTGCACCACCAAGGAAGCCCCCGTGAATTCACATTCTTCATGGACACGTGTGGTGTTAGTACAGCTTTTAGTATTTTACCAAAACGAAGGACATGTAGATTTGCTCCAAGTAGTAGCCTGGTTTTCAGAAAACAATAATTAAGTCCTGAGGAGTTAGGGCAGCCAAATCCTCCCGGAACCTTTTCTCTCTTTAGGTCTTCCCCATCTCCAGTCAGCCAGCTGGGGTGAGGGTACCGGCACCAGGTAAACCCAAGGGGACCTTTGTGTAAAGAAGCACTCAGGACAGCCATGTGGGAGGTCTGACTGGACTCACACCGCCTTGGACCAGTCGCTGACTGAACTGGGCTGGCAGTAATTGCCAAGGTGGGTTATGGGGTGAAGAAGGTGGATAGAGGTCATTCGTCCGGCCCTGGTGACCTGCAGAAGAACATGCTAGATGGGGAGAAAGCAGATGACACGAGTTCCCAATGCTGCATTCATTTTGGTGGCCCCTAAACTCACAGTGATGAAATCCTTCCTTAGTTCTTGTCACGAGCCATGTCTTATCTACAGCAGGAATGTGAACGTGTGCTGGTCTCTTCCGAGTGAGACTTTCAGCTCCTAAACCGTCATATCTTTGGATAAATAATCCTAGTTCTCTGGCTTTTCATAGTTCTCTGTCTTTCATCCTTTAGTCATCACTGTGTCTCCCATGCGTCCTCCACATCCTGTCTACTTGGGCAGCCAAAACCTCCCCACAGGGTCTGGGCAGTGGTCTGATGTGCTGATGTAGCATTTAATGGCCTTTGCTAATCACTTAGTACAGTGTGCTTCTCTCTAGCCTTTTTTTTTTTTTTTCTCTCTTTGGGCATGAAATTTTAAAAACCTAATAAAATTAATGTTTGTTCAAAAGCCCACATATTGTATGATTCCATTTATATAAAATGGCCCAAACAGATAAATCCATAGAGACAAAAAGCAGGTTAGTGGTTACAGGGTCTGGGGGAGGTGGGATTCCGGGGGACTGCTAATGGGAACAAGGTTACTTTTGGTGGTGAGGAAATATTGCAGAATTACATAGTGGAGATGGTTGAACAACCTTGTGAATATATTAAAAACCACTTGATTATAGACTTTAAAATGCGGACTTTTGTGGTATGTGAATTATGTCAGTTAAAAGCTTGATGCTTGTTCGTTGTAAAGATGTTGAAAAATAAAATAAAAGAGGACATTTAAATTACCTATATAATTTCAGATAACTAATAGTGACACTTTGACGTGTGGGTGGCAGTTTTTGTTGTTTCTGTTTTACGTTTGTTTCATTTTTTTTTCTTTTGGGTTGTTCTTGACCCTTTTAGGGCCAGGAGAAATCCTGTTGGAATCTGCCGAGGCACTAGACCCTGGTCTCACTTGTCCCCATACCCCAGGTTCACATTTGCCCCTGTTACAGTTTGCTTGTAAATTTTAGGAGGTGCAGCATCTTGAGTAAAGATGGCTGTTCTGCACTGTAGGAGAATGAAGACTGTTAACTTCAGAATGTAAATACTGCCCTTGTTTCTCAGGAAGCAACAACAGGGCCTAGTTTTGCTGGAACTTAAGGTGTCAGTTCTAAGGACCGAGGTGATTGGATATCGTGAATTTATTCACACATTTGACTTGCAGAGGAAATGGGCAGGATCTTAGCCACTGTATGCTTTCACATCTAAGTCCCAAAGCTTGGGGTCCCTGATATTAGCCTGGTGGGCTACTTGAAACTTACCTGTTTTTCCAAATATGTAGATGACGCTCTCTTGCTCAAATACCCAAACTAAATTTTACCTAGGGTAAAAATTAAGGCTGAGGAGAAACAAAAAATCAAATTCCAGCATATGTGCTGACCAGGGCAATATATTCAGGGAGAATCTCAGCATTTCTAATGTCGAGAGCAACTTTGCATGTCTCTGTGGGGGTGACATCTGCTCACGAGTCTACCGAAGCATTTGGATCACCTCCGGCTCTTCTCCCATGAAGAGTGTGCATGTCCACCCCCCGGCTTGGATGCTCATGAAAATACTTCTGCTTCCAAAGTAAAAGCTGCCTTGGAAGAGCCAGGAACCTTGTGCCCAGTGGAATTGGGCTAATGGCGCTTATTTTTCTTCAGAGTGTATATTTATTTGACTGTTTCACACCATTTGTCAATTTCTAAGCAGTTAATAATTTTTATGCCTCTTTCAGATATGTGTATATAGTACAAGTGTGTTTGATTTCCTGTGGTCTCTCTACATTTAAACAGTGCTGAGTGATGGTATGTGTAACATGCCAATTTAAAATTTCAAACCCCAACTGAACCGCGTTGATTGGCTTACATAGCTTATGCTCGTCTCTGTCCTGTAGCAGCCCCAGATTCTGTCTAGGTTTTAGTGCTAGGACCATTAGCCCTCAATAGAGACGCAGCATCTGATGTCCTCCAGCTGTTTACAACCCATTGAGGAAAATTAAAATATATGCAACTATTAATTCAGAGAATGATGTGATTGCCATAGGAGAGGTGTACGGTATGTTTTGGGTTTTTTTTTTTTTTAATATTTATTAATTTATTTGGCTGCGTCGGGTCTTAGTTGAGGCATGCGGGATCCTCCACTGTGGCGCACGGGCTCTTTGTTGCAGTGCTCGGGCTTTTCTCTAGTTGTGGCATGCGGGCTCTAGAGCCCACGGGCTTAGTTACCCCGGGCATGTGGGATCTTAGTTCCCCGACCGGGGATCGAACCCGAGTACCCTGCATTGGAAGGCGGATTCTTAACCACTGTACCACCAGGGAAGTCTCTTGGGGCATGGTTTTAAAAGATGTTACTTCTGAATGGTTGATCAAGGACATTTTATGAAAGATGGTACGGGTGCATGGCTTGTGATGGGTGGGTAAGTTTGGACTGGGAGTGATAGAAAGAAGGACTCTACCATAATTGAATGTGAAAAGCCATGGGCCCATTCAGAAATAATGTCTCCTGTTGGTTGCTTGGGAACTGGGCCTGAATTCTAAGGGCATTGCAAGCTTATGCGTCGCCTCGAGTGTCCTGTGACTTAGGAACAAGCGGGTAGAGAGGATCAGCTTAGACACACGGGTACCCTTAAGTGTAAACCGGCCAGTGTTTGTTTAGCTAAATAATTTGAAGAATCTTGCGTACCTGGTTCTGCCTGAAAATCACTTGTACTTCACTTTTAGACACTAGTTTTTTTGAGCAAGGCCTCATCTTAAGCGGGGGCTTAAGTTAGTTCTCGTCTCTCATTTGAGAGACAAGTGGGGTGACCCAATATTGAATTATAAACCGCCTTTAATAAATTTTTACAAATGTGGTGAATACATATAACATAAAATTTACCATCTTAACCATTTTAAATGCACAGTTCAGTGGCATCAAGTATATTCGCATTGTTGTAAATCCATCACCATTATCCAGCTTCAGAACTTTCTCATCTTCCCAAAATGAAACTCTGTCCCTATTAAACAAACACTAACGGCCCATTCTGCCTCCCTACAATCCCTGTTACCAACTATTCTACTTTCTTTGAATTTGACTACTCTATGTATCTCATTAATCATATAGTGTTTGTTTTTCTGTGTCAGGCTATTCCACTCAGCATAATGTCTTCAAGTTTCATCCATGTTGTAACATGTGTCAGGATTTCCTTCTTTCTAAGCTGCATCATTTTCCATTGTATGTGTGTCCCACTCTTTGATAGGCTTTGATGCCATAAACCCAGATTCATCCAGATGTGTAGTCAGAGTCGCCCTTGACTTCTCCATTTCTACCCCCACCTCCATCCAGTGTGACCCAGTCAAGGCCAAGGTATGGGGTGAAAGTTTTGAAAGTAAACCGCGTTGGGATATTGAGAAGGGTCTCTAGGAGGCCCCAAACGGTTTCTAGGTCATCAGTCACACCTGCCCACCCTTCCCCGGCATTCCAGGACGGGGGACCCATGACTGTGTGTTGTATTCCCACTTGAACAGACCAGATCTGTTTATGATTTTGGGTGTTTATGATTTGGGGAGTGGCTTCTCCCTCTGACACAGCCTCTGAGGTGCGGGGTTGTGATTGCCTTTAAGATGAGAAACTTCTGTCCTTACAGTTATGGGTCGATCAGTTCTTGACTGCTGGCTGCCGGTGGGTCTGGGGGCCGGGAGGGGAATGAATGAGCTGCTGAAGAAACCCTCCAATTCTGAATGTATTCAGAATTACCAGGGACCTCTATTTGGAGGGCCATCTGCTGACTCTGGCTCCAGAGTGTTTAATTTTGCCAGCCTGTGTTTTAATCTCTCTCTCTTTCCCTTAATGAAACTTGAGCCACATGTTTGCTTCCTCCGTATGTGCCGCGAAGCATTTGCATTTTGCTGTTCTTGGGATAAAGCAAGAATCACTTTTGCTGTTGTATCAGATCTGATGCTAGAAAAGCCCTCTGGAAGTTACCACAACGCCTTATCCCTCTAGGTTTTCTATACAGTGGGGAGTTTTGCTAAAACACTATTGTCTCTGCATGAGAAGCAGAGTAAAGGTCCCGAAGGGAAATCTCAGTAATGTGTGTGCTGTGCTCTTTTGCCCAGGGCAAGCAGAGGTTCCCGACCCGAATGACCCTTTGGGACAACTGGATGGACCCAACAGCCCTATTCCAACTCTGAAAGGTAAATTGTGAAGTGCTCTTTGAATGCAAGTGTTCGAAAGTGTTTTCAGAGTACCATGTAGAGGGGCTCACAGTGCCATTCTACTCAAGGCTTGGCCTGATGAAATGGATGGTCAGGGTCCCCTGTGGCCCAGTGCTGCCCCATGGGTGGGTGTGAAGTCGAATCCAGCCTCTGTATCCCAACACTGAATCAAATCTCGGAGACAGAGTTTTGGGTGAAGTGGAAAAGAATAGATTTATTGCTTTGCCAGGCAAAGGGGGCCACAGCAGGCTAATGCCCTCAAATCTGTGTGTCCCAACCTGGAGGGGGGTTGTGAGGAGTTTTATGGTAATGGTTCAAAGAAGAGGGCGTGGTCAGCTCATGGACATTCTTCTGATTGGTTGGTGATGTGGTAAGTGGGAGTTAGCATCATCAACCTTCTGGTTCCAACTGGTCTGGGGTCTTCGTGCTTGTGGGCAGCATACCTTTCACTTCTCCCACCAAGTGGGGGTTTCAGTTTCTGCAAAACAGCTCAAAGATATTGTTATGTATCTCCCTTGAGGGGGAACCAGGACCCTGCCCCAAGGCTGCACTATTGTTTCTTGACTGTTCCTCCCTTGTCTCCACATCCCCTCCCTTCCCTGATTAGCAACTGTTGGAACTGCCCACTGGAACTCAGGGAAGGTCATGGAGGCTGAATGAAGCCTATTTCCTGTAATCAAGAAATGGGGGACAGAGGCTTTTGTGCCCAGGAACCCCACGGGGTCCTGCTTAGTATCTGCGCAGTGGCCTGCCTCCCTCCACATCTGTGTATCTTGATGCAGTTGTGAGGGTGCTGAGGGCTGGTTGAAGCTAGTCAGAAGCCTGTGGGTGGGTGGGAGATAGAGGGCAGGGGTAGACAGATGGCCACTGGAGGGAGGAAGGGGCTTTGGGGGTGTTTCGTGGGCCTGAGTGGAGCCTTAAGAGCTGGACTCCTGGCTTGGCCACAGAGTCTCCTGATGACAAGCGGCCGTCTTCTGGGCTTATTGTTGAGGTGTAATTGTCCAGACTAGGGTGCACCTCAGACAGGCAGGTGGCCCTCCTCCAAAGGATCACCAAAGACCATGTTCTTTGTCTTGTTGCTCCGGGCTTTCCCAGAGGTCACTGTCAGGGTTACTGTTCACTTGGCACACTTTGTTGGCATCTTAGATTTGTAGAGTCGATAGACCCCATTTCCTGTGATGCAGCCCAGTCACTTGAGGAAGTGATGATTTTCCTGCTTCCTCCGCTGTCACCATATTGCCTTAGATTATTGCGTCAGTCAGCTTGAGCTGCCGCAACAAAACACCACAGACTGAATGGCTTAATCATCAGGTATATATTCCTCACAGTCCCGGAGGCTGGAAGTCCGAGATCAAGGTGCTGGCATGGCCACGTCCTAGTGAGGGCACTCTTCCTGGTTTGTAGGCAGTGCAGTCTTGCTGTGTCCTCACAGGGAGAGAGAGCGGGCTCTGGTTTCTTCCTGTCTTATAAAGATTTGGATCCCTTCCTGGGGGCCCCACCCTCATGACCTCATTTAACCCTAATTGCTTCCCAATGGCCTCTCCTTCAAATACTGTCACACACATGGGGTTAGGGCTTCAACGTGTGAATCTGGGGGGACACAGTTCAGTGTATAACAATTAACGATTAAAACAACCACTTCATTTCTGTTTCATTTCTTTTCTTAATCATTATTCAGAACCCAGAAATCCATATTAGTTTCTCAGCCCCTTGCACATTGAGGGTCCCTGTGTCCCCTCAGGAATGTGTTCACCTCCACGTGTCCAAGGCCGGGTCTCCTGGGGATTGAGCAGCAATGACTCAAGTCCACCAGTCTCAGCCGAGTTGACCAGATGTCCCTCTGTGTCCTGAAAGGGCCTCTTGGGGTCACACAGGGAGCTGCTCCCTTCTGGCCTCAGAACAGTCATTTAAATCAACAGAAATAGAGTCACAGATGTAGAAAACAAATTTATGGTTACCAGGGGGGAAAAGGGGTGGGAGGGGTAAATTGAGAGATTGGGATTGACATATACACACTACTGTATATAAAATAGGTAACTAATAAGGACCCATTTTATAGCACAGGGAACTCTACTCAATACTCTGTAATGACCTACGTGGGAATAGAATCTAAAAATGAGTGGATATATATATATATGTATAACTGATTTACTTTGCTGTACACCTGAACTAACACAACATTGTAAATCAACTATACTCCAATTAAAAAAAAATAAGAGTGCATGGATCTATGTGCTGTTGGTAGCGTCTGGTGTCTGGAGGCTCCTTGACAAGGATTTTCCTCTTTAGTATGTTATGCAGTAAATACACAAGTTAGTTTCCTCAGTCGACCCCCTCGAAGTCCTACTTTGGTCGCTGTGACCTTGCTTGTTAGGCGAGGGCCTCTACTGGGATAGGGGTGCGTTCCCCAGACAGACAAGACCCGGTCTCTGGAAGCTTGTGTACAATGCTGGGCCTCAGGAGAGGTTTCTTAGGAAGAAAGATGCTTTTTGATGATTAGATTCTGAAATCACTGCTCACAAGTGTGACTGAGCCCGAAGTCGAGACAGCCCACACAGATTTCCTGACTGCTCCGTACCAGGCGCTGTGTGAGGCTGGGCACACACTGGTGATCAAAACAAGTGTGTCTCTGCCTCTCAGAGTTTACTGGACTGGGGAATTGGCATCGTAAGGGAAAACTGGTAAGTTATAAAACTAGGAGTTGTGACGAGTAGTCTGAAGGAAGAAATGAGGGCGTGGTGAACTGGAAGGAAAGGAAAGGGGGTCTTGGTTTAAGGAAAGGATGTTTGTGCTGAGGTCTGAAGAGCTGACATTCGCTAAAAGAAGGTGGGGAGATGGTGTGTCTGGGGCCAAGGCAGAAGCCTGTGAAAAGACCCTGAGGCCAAGAGGACTCGGTGTCCTGGGGCAGCTGGGAGAAGGTGGGGGCTTATGGGCTGGGGGAGCTGAGGTTGGAGAGGTTTTTCGGTCCAGTACCATGGCCATCAGCCACGTGTGGGTCTTTAAATTTAAGTCAATTAAAATTAAATAAAATTAAGACTCCAGTTCCTTGGTCTTACTAGCTATATTTCAAGTGCTCAGGGGCCACCTGTGGCTAGAAGCCACCATCATGGGCAGTACAGATCTAGAGCATTCCATTATCAAAGAAAGTTCTGTTGGGCAGCCCTAGGAGAGCATGCACAGCTGTTTAGATGGCAGGGGAAAGCTCTATTTCATCGTAAGAGATGCCCTTCACTCTGGAAAGCCTGGGATGTGGTGTAACCTGATTTACTCTCTGTGAAGATCTCCCTGGCAGCTCTGGAGGATGATGGAGGGGAAGTGGAGGGGAATTAGGAGGGAGGTGTGGCTGGGTAAATAAGTGGACGAGCCACAGTAACAGCCTAAAATCCAACCTGCAGTCATTCCGTGGATGCTAATATCCCCTAGGGAAAACGTGCTCTGGGGCTGTGTTTAGATGTGCAGACCTCTCCCTCCAGCCAGAGTGGGGCCTCCTTGTGGGCATGGGCTGGGGTGTGCAGGGGCCGGGAGGGAGTGCTGCACTGGCTACCGCTGTTCTTCAAGCCGAGTGTTCACAGCTGCCCTCTGGGAGGCAGAAGCAGCCGCTGGACTCTTGGTCCACTTGGTTGGAAGATGCATTTGCTAATCGAGGTGCTGAAATGACCATGGGCTAAACGGTCATAGAAACTTTATTGCCAACTAGCCGTAAGCTCCAAACATCAATAAGTCAGCTTCAGTGGCTTGGGTGGGATTCCTTGACCTCCGTTTTGGTATTCAAGCAACTTCTCAAGCCTAGAACAGGATGCTTTCTAATGTCCTCTGCTTAGTTGGGATTGGATTGCCTCTTGATTTTGTTAACCCACTTGTGATTGTGTTACACCTGTGTGCACATCAGTGTGTGTGCAGGGCTGAGGGGAGTTTCAGTTAGAGTTTGGAAGCTTCTCCAGGGCACAGAAATACCAGTTGCTGAAGTTAACTTGTCAGGCAGGTGTGCGTGTGTGTGTACACGTGTCTGTGAGAATGTGTACACGCTTGTAAAAAGGCAGTAAAAAAGGATGCAGAGGACCACAGCAAGCTGGGCCCCTTTTCTGTGGTGGCAGCACCGGATAGTGAAGCATGGTGAGTGCAGCGGTCCGTGCTTGGCTTGGCCAGAAGACAGGCCTGGATTGGGTGGCGCTCCACCATCCTGTTGGGGTCTGGGCACTGCTCTCGGCCACATCTCACCCCCAGCCATTGGAGGGATGGAAGGGCTTAGTGTATAGCTCTCACCCAAAAAGCAGTGGCTGGATGCTGAGGCCATTTGTCATTGTCACAGTTATGATTTTCAGTGTGTCCATCAGTTTCTAGGCATCGAGACCGCAGCAGCCCCTCAGGGACAGGAGCCTGGTGAATGGCCCCCCGGGGAGACCCAGGGGCGTCAGTTATTCCCTTGCAACCCAATTCTCTAGTCCTGTTGTGCGATTTTACTTCCTTATGGGTTATGGCTCTTGCACAAAAGAGGACTCAATCCACTCTTCCTTTCTGCTCCCCCGACCTCCTTCTCGCACCCTCAGTGACGGAAGGAACTGGCCTGGCAATGCCAAACTTATTATTCCATGCATTTTTTTGTTTAAAGAGCTTCAGGGAGCGTTACTGCTTGGCCACATTTGGCTTAAATCATGTATAAAAAATAATAATAGCCGAATGGACTGTATGAGCTATTTCTTTAACCCAGTTACCATTTATGATGCCCACGCATCTGTAAAATTGCAGGCAGGTGGAAACGGCCAGCGGGCCAGTCTGTCACTGAGCAAAACAGGATCTGAGAATTAGTTACAAGGGTAAAAAGCATTTGAGTTCAAATGTACTGGGCCAAGATTGAGCACTTAACATATAATTGGTGGTTGGTATTCAGAAAGAGAGAGATCCCAGAGTCTAGAAGGAAAAAATGAATACAAAAGACACTGTGATTTACAGCTGAAACGTTTGCCTGAAATTTCTGTATTCCAAAGTACTGTCATTGTTAACACTGAAGGCTTACGACTCCAGTTACAGTGATATTTAACAGGAGTTTTATATTCTTTGCTATATTAGACACACTATTTATTATTATTATACTTACAAAAGTGTGCATTTGGCCTAGAAACCATTTGCTCTTTTGTTCCAAGGCTGTATTTTAAATGCATATGTAACACATCTCTGGTTTTGTAGAATCAGTACTTTGGAATGTGTGTGGGAAGTGGATCATTTCTGAGAGCCCGGACGGGTGGTACTCATCTTGTTCGTCCTACAGCCTCCAAAAATAGACTCGCTTGCTTGTGTCTCCTGTCTTAGGAGAAGGGCTGCTCATCGTCCCCACTGAAACCAGAAGGGGAATCCCTGACTCTCCCCACTTGAGGATGTGTTGCAATGAGAGGTGATCTGAAGGGCATTCTAAATCACAGGGCAGGAGTCGATGCCTTACTTACCAGGCTGCCCCCTGTTATTTGTGACACGCTGTGCTGCAGTGCTGAACTAAAATTTCCTGGGACAGAGAAAAAAAAGCCATCAACAGAGTTCACCATGTTGGCATGAAGACGATGCCTGATGTCTGTTTACTGGGTGCCTGGTTCCTGATTCACATAGGACACAAGGATTGATTAGCATATATGTTGGGTGCGTTTCTGTTTTATTCTGGAACTCTTGGTGTGTGTGTGAATGTGTGTGTGATTGTCTCCTGCAGTTTACTAGAGAGTGAGCGTCTCCAGGGCTGATGGGGTAGACTTGAAAACAGCACCCTGCTTGCAGACACAGTTAGCGTGAAGTCTGTGGCTGGGAACTTGGCACCTCCCCTCTGGGTGTCCCCTGGCTGGTCATGGAAACCTGGGGCTCCCCCAGACAGTGAGCGGAGGGCCTAGAATGTTGCCCCACTTCCTCTGGACAGATCTAACATGGGTTTCCAGGCTCTGATCCCTGGCCACTCTCGAGGTGAAGGCTGCTCGTTGAGCTCCCCCGATCCTCCTGCCGGCTGTGAATTTGCAGAGCCCATTGGGCTGCCCGGGATCTGGACAAACTGAGCCGTGTTGGGAGAAAGCCTCAACCCACAGATGAGAGATCTCGAAATGTACACACTCATGTTGTCCAGGGCGGATTGGGAGCTCGTACATGTGCACGGGAGCCCACCCTGGGGAGGGCGGGGACACAGCCTGCTTCCAGGGGCATGAGGCCAGTCTCTGCCTCCAAGCCTTCCTCTCTGCTTCTCCTTCTCAGTGTCCCCCACTCACTCTCCCAGGGTAGCTGCTGGAGACCTGCACTTCAGCTGGGATGCAGTCACGGCAACTGGTGGCCATTGTCTGGCTGGACCATCCATTGTTGTCCCTATTGAAGGTGACGGAGAGGCAGTCATTCTTCTTCATCCCACTGAGTTTGAACACCAAACTGCAGCGGGCTTGTTCATGTGTGCTTGTCTAACGTCTGTCCCAGGTGTGTGTGTCTGTGTGTGTGTGTGTGTGTGTTTTTCTCTCCCTATGACCCACCCCTGATATGCACCAGCTCCTATGTGCTCCCAGCCGCCTGGGTTTTGTGTGTGCTTCTCTCTCTCTAAGCCCGCCCGTGCCTGCATCTGGTTTTCTGGGTCTGGGTCTGTCTTCCTGTGCCTGAACCCTCCAAGTGTGTGTGTGTGTGTGTGTGTGTGTGTGTGTGTGTGTGTGTGTGAATGTATCTGTGTCCCTGTCCCTTTGAAAGGATGTGGGTGTCACCCTGTTTGTCAAATGGTCTCCTTCCTTCTCCCTCTCTTCTGCTTTTCTTCCTCAATCCCTCGAGCCCCCTGCAGTATTTTCCAAGGGCTGTCATAACAAAGTACCACAAACTAGGTTCCTTAAACAACAGAAATTTATTCTTACAGTTGTGGAGGCCAGAAATCCAAAATGAAGGTGTTGGCAGGATTAGTGCCTTCTGGAGGCTCTGAGGGAGAAACCGTCCATGTCTCTGAGCTTCTGGCATTGCCGGCGGTCCGTGCAGTTCCTGGGTTTGGGGCCGCATTACTCCAATCTCTGCCTCTTGTTTTCACGTGATCTTCTCTGTGTCTGTATCCAAATGTCCCTCTTTAAAGGACACCAGCCTTTGGATTAAGGCCCACCCATATGTCCTCATCTCAATTTGATTACATCTGCAATGACTCAATTTCCAGGTAAGGTCACATTCACAGGTTCCAGCACCTCTATCTCACTGGGGGACACAGTTCAACCCACAGCACCCTGTTCTCCGCCAAACACTGTTACTTACTTTTCTCCATCTCTCAGGTCCTTTAATTTCATTTCCCCCTGTTTTTCTTATTTTCTCCGATTGCCATCCTTTCTAGTCTCACACCCTCCTCTGACCCTGTTGCTCCCCCTGGTAAGCTCCCCTCCTCCAACTCTTTCTGCTGCTGGCTCCATGCAGACCGCTAGACAGCTCAGCGGGAAGGTCTGAGCCCCTGCCACTGCCCCCAATGGATTTATTGGCCTGTAAATACTTCCTTCTGGGAAGAGCAGCTCTGTCCTCTGCGCTGGCTCTCAGGGTCCCCTCATCACCTGCCCTTCTAGGCAGGCTGTTTTATTTCCCACCAATCAAAGCCCTGTGACCTCATGACCCTAGTACACATGGCTTTCCTTATCTCCTCCCAGGCTAGTCAGTATGATCTGGTAAACAAGCAGATCCTCAAACACCTTAGTCATTTGACCAAGTTGGTGAATATGTGGACGGTCAGTTGGGGTAAAAAAAAAATCATTAATCATTGATCTGACTGTGAGGTCAGGAGTGGTGTCCACTGGAAACAGGTTCTCTGTTACCCCTGCCTTTAGTATGTTTTCATGCTTGGACTAAGCTCCACTGTGTGGAGTTTAGGGGCAAGCAGAGAGCTAGCCTGGGCATCAGGGAGATGGAATGCATTAGCATCAGTTGTTGAAGTGACCCTGCTATGAGGAAGGGGAAACCCTCTTGGATAATCAAAAGGGAAAACTTCTGTTCTCCTCTCTTAACGCTGTGACGGACTGACGGGATCCAAGGTAGCAGAATTTGCAGTCGCCCATGCCTAGCTCCTCCTGGCCTGTTCAGTTGCGTCTGGAGAGGTTTGGGGCAACTCTAAAGGAAGACTTTGTGAGCTAGAGGAGAACTTAGCAATGGCCAGTACAAATGCCATATTTCACACGGAAAGGAAGTGAAGCCGAGAGATAAAAAACTGGCTGGTATTTAAACACCAAGGGAAAAAGCAATATTGTGCTTAGTCTTCAGAGAATTTTCTTTCTACTTTCATTTCGGCCTCCAGAGAATGAATGATGGTTGTAATGGTGGACCAAACTAACTTGGCCTCCCTCGGACTTAAATTACATACAGGTGCTCAATAAAATATTCGTAAAAGATGTAAATGCTTAGATGAACTTGCAAGAGAGATGGAGAAATGCCCAGGAGCCAGGAATAGGAAGGAAACAGAATTGTGATAGCCCTGGACTGCCAAGGCAGGAACCACCCGGGTGGTTCCACTATGTTTACAGCCATGGAGAACGGCCCAGTTTTCCTGGGAAAAAGTTTAACTGAGACAAAGAGTTGGAATCTGCAGGTGTTGTGCAGTTATGACATGAGCTTTCCAATGGTGAGCTCTTCAGCCGTGTCACCTTGTGGCCGTGGGGCAAATGTGGATGCATCCATGGGCTCCAGAGTAGAACGAGCACCATTAAGACGAGGACACTTTGGTGCAGGAAAAGGGTAGCTACAGACACATCAATCTTCAGTGTTTTGACGCTGGAATAGCTTACACTGGAGAGGATACCCAGAAGTAGAAAATCCTGATTTTGAGATTACGTGAAATAAACAAAATATGCTAAAGTTACTAATTCCACTGGAATTGGATGTATTACATTTCCTTCAATCAGGAGAAATAAGGGGTTGAGAAAAAAAATCAAGTTTGGTTTTAGAAAAATGAAGGAATTTACATTTTTTATGCCTTAACATAAGGCCTATGAAATATAACCCCTGCTATACAAACTATTCTGCTAAGCTTAGTTACATCAGAAGCCTTGGGTTTCAGTATCATGCCAGAAGGCAACCCATGAGGCAGAGATCAGAGATGTTGTAGCTAAGGCACCGTGGCTAAGCCCTAGGAGACCTAAGGAAAGAGGGGGGAATTTTCATTCATTAGCCCAGGAGGGTGAGAAGAGGGCTTGCCTGAAGCCTGGCTCAAGGTGGGAAACACAGAAGGCTTTCCCATGAGAAATCAGACTTGGACCCACACCTCAGGAAAGCAAATTTACATTACCAGAACGTTGTGGGGGAATCCTGAGCCCAAGAATCAACGTGAACATTTGACACTGCCTGTTGCAGGAACCCAGTCCTAAAGGGATTCCCACAGAAAACCCAGCCCTGCAGTGAAAAATTACAAAGTACACTCAGAGAGGCCCAGGATGAGTGATGAGCTAGTAAACAATGAAGCCAGAAGGATTAAAGATAAAGGAAGAAAAAGCAGTGGTGGGTTTGAAAAGGAACCAAAGAGACCTTCTAGAAATGAAAAATGTAGTAGACGAAATGAGAAAACCTGATGGACAGTAGATTGTGCTTAGCTAAAGATTATAAAAGGACAGGAAATATAAAAGTAGGTGAATAGTTTGGAGGAATCACATAAAGAAATTCAGCATATATCAAGAAGGAGATTTCAAAGGAGACATAAAGGGGAAGGGAGAAACAATATTTTGTGAGATACTGGTAGAGAATTTTACAGAATTGATGGAAGGCATGAATCTTCAGATATTGGAAATGGCACGGAGGCCCGTTGAGGCTAAAATAAAACTAAATTCACAGCTAGTGATACTTCGGAATGGCAAAGACAAGGGGAAGTATGAAAAGTAGCCGAAGAGGGGAAAGGTCAGATATTACCCACAAAGGAACAGCAGAACTTGTAACAAAAACCACAAAAGACAGAGGACAGTACTGTAATTGTCAGTCTAGAATTCTGTACCCAGCTAAGCTATTATTCAAGTGTGAAAGTAACAGGTAATTTTCGACCAAGAGTAAGAGTGTTTACAACCTCAGTTCTTTACCCAAAGAGCAAATGAGAATCAGGAAGAGCTCAGTTGAACCAGGAGGAAGGAGTGAGATGCAGGCAGACTTGGCAAGGAAAGAACTTGGTAACCAGGTTGGCAAATCTAAAGAAATTCTGTTAGTAAAAATCATCAGTAATAATGACCCCTGGGGGTGTACAAATGGAGTGTAACTAAACACTGGGAAGCAATGACTCCAAGCTCTGGTGGCTGGGGGGTGATTGCAGCTCACAGCACTTCAAGGTGCTTGTATTTGGTTGTATTTGGGAGACTTTGTCAAATTAGGTATGCCTATAAAAAGTAGTAAAGCTAGCTAGCCACTTAAGCCTAACTTTCAAACAAGTAAAGGGAGAATAAAGAAGAAAAAAAAACGAATAGAAAATAGGAAGAGAGACTTAAGAAGAAAAATTAACACTTTAAAAATAAACCCATCAGTTAAGAAAGTCATAGGTTAACACATACAAACTTATAAACTAACATGTTAAATTATACGTTGCTTACAAGATTCATGTCTAGTATATAAACATAAAAATCATTAAAAAAATAAAAATACAGAGTAGGACTACATTAACCAAAAGTACTCTGAAATAGGTACATTACTATCAAACTAAATGGTTTTTTAGACACAGAAGCCTTACATAGTGATGTAAAGACTAGACGATATAATAAACTGGGAGTTTATTGCACCCAGCAACATAGTTTCCAATATATAAGCACAACCTCACAGAATTATTAATGGCTATTTGCCATATACAGTATCAATTAATACATATCTCATTGAAATTGATGTGTATTAAAAATTTGGGCAACAAATTGACAAGCTTAATCTAGTGGGCATATATAAACACCTGCACTGAGCAATTAGAGAAAACACATTCTTACCAATCAAATGTGGGACATTTCAGGAATTGACTCTGTACTAGGCTGTAAAGAAAATCTCTTTTTTTTTTTTTTCACGTTTCATTTTCTGTTTATTCCTTGAAATCGTCGTGTTTGTGCAAGCAAATCTCAGTGGTATCAAAGAATTATCATCACACAGACTATGTTTTGTGACAACAGTGCAGTTAAAGCACACCTTTAATAACTCAACCAAAAAAAATTATAAATTATAAGAAAACTGGGGTCTGACCAACCACATGGAGATTAAATAAAATAATTTATTTGATGGCTAAATAAGAACTTGAAAAATTCATATTTAATGCATACATTAGAAAAGGAAAAAGAAAATTTATTAGTTAGGAGTATAAAGATTTGAATAGACAGCAACAGAAGGAGAACCTCAAGGACTGGTAAACCTTCCTAAAGACTCTTGAGCTCATGAGGAATCCTTAAGATACAACCTAAAACAACAGCACTATTTCATGTCCAAAATATTGGCAAACATTTTAAAGCCCCCAAACACCAAATGCTGGCAAAGTTGTAGGAGAAATACTTTAACTCAGGCACTTTTGAGACCTAGACGGATGAAAGATTTCAAGGCCCTATGACTTATCACTAATGCATCCAGGTGGATGCTTTCAAGGTTATTCCCATACATGTACAAGTTGAGGTGTATAAAGATGGTCATTAAACACTGTTTGTATTAGCAAAAATGTGGAAACGATTTACTGCTCCAGAATTGGGAAATGGATAAAGAAATTGTGGTTTGTTTGTACAGTAGAATATTATACAGTAATTAAAATAAATGAACTACATCAACATAGGTAAATCCCAAGCTGACTTTGAGTGAAAAAAAGCAACTAGCAAAGATGATCTTTCAGAGAAAATTCTAAAAATATAAAATAATACAAATATGAATTGGAATAGTGTAGTTCTCTGGAGAGGAAAGGGCAAATAGGGAAGGGTGTGCTTTAGTTACATTCCAGAATGTCTTATTTTTTAAGTGTTGTAAGTCAAATATGGTAAAATATTTGCGTAAAATCTTGATGTTGTGTACATGGGTACTACTATGTTAATATCTGTACTTTTCTGTGCAACATTTCAGTATTAAAAATTGTTAGCTCAAAAATAATACTGAAGAGGAGGCAAGAGGAGATAGGAGCAGTATGAATTTTGGAAGCAAAAAGGCTATATTATTGTTATTTGAAGAAAATCTACATAGAAAATCTAAGACCATCAACTCAGAAACTCTTATAACTAAGGTAGTTCAGTAAAGTGGCAAGATAAAAGAAAAATATACATAAGGGACAGAATAATGGCCTCCCAAAGATGTCCACGTCCTAAGTCCTGGAACTCAGAGCGTGTCACCTTTCACGGAACAGGGACTTGGCAGATGGGACTAAGTTCAGGATTTTGAGATGGGAAATGATCCTGGATGATCCAGGTGGGCCAATGTAATTACAGAGGTCCTTATAAGAGAGAGACAGGAGGGTCAGAGTCACTCAACAGAGATGTGATGGAAACAGAAGTTGGAGTGATACAAGGAAGGCACCATGAGCCAGGGCATGCAGGTGGCCTCCAGAAGCCAGGGAAGGCAAGTAGAAAGACTCTCCCAGAGCCTCCAGAAGGAATACAGCCCTGCCGACACATTGATTTTCGGACCTCCGACCTGCGGAACTGTATGATAGTAAATTTGTGTTGTTTCACGCTGTTTGTGCTAACATGTTACAGCAACAACAGGAAATTAGTACAATACGTAGAAATATAATACTTTTCCTATAATAAATGCAGTTCTCTCTCCATCATCCTATCCCAATTTTTAAATGGAACTTATCAGGATGGAAGAGAAATAGCCATGAAATTGAGAAACTTGCCCCCCTGTCAAAGTAAAATTTGTTATTCTTGATGTCAAAATGTATTTCAGTCATCATAATTTAATGCGTGTGACTTTGACATAGCAGCAGGCCAAGATCAGTGAGGTGGGGGGCAAGGTTAGAAGTGAATAGAGGCAGCTGGGAACACCCTCTGTGGAGGTGACTTTCTGGCAGAGAATTGACTTATGAGAAATAGAAAAGATCAGAGGACTAGGGGTTCTTGGCTGACTGCACAATAAGGGATCAGTTGGGTGTGTTTTAGGAAGAACAAGGGACCCCCCCTCCCTTCCAGTGGGGGAGAATGTGGGAAGGGAAAGAACATTCCAGAAGCCTTGATACCATGGGTATAACTTAGCTTTTCTTCATTATCTGTCTTTCTGATTTCTTCCTGAAGGCTTGCTTTTACTCATCTGCCTAGGGAGGGAGCTATGAATGTATGAAATTACCATGTTATCGACCCACAGTTTTGGTCTCTCTGAGCTTCCTGCAGAGCATGAAGGAGGCTGATTCAAGGCCTCAGTCGGGACATGGGTGCTGTCTGTGGACATCCTGCCCTTTTGTCCATTCCCAACTGGACAGGCCTCTTATATGCCATTGCACTCAGAACCTCCCCAGGTATCCTTTCCAGTCCTACCGTGCCCTCCAGCGATGCTTCTCAGTGTTGTTTCGGGTCTGCTCTAAGTTCATTCTTGGATGGGTTTCGTTCACTGGAATTGTTGCTTTTCTTTCTCCTCAGCGCTTCAGAGCAGGGACTCTTAGCTCAGGCTGCACACTTGAGAGTTTTGACAAATTGCGCAGCTGGATGTATGTTATAAGCTTCCAGGTGACCCCAATGTGAAGACACTGTTGAACCCCACTGGTTTAGACGGTGTAGGATCGAGAAGAGTTGGCAAGAACTCCCCATGTGGACTAGATCACTTCACTAGATTCTCCTTCGTTTTTTGTAGATTGAGGAAGGTGTGGCTTCAGGAGTGAGTGTTCATCTGGTTGAGAGTGAAGGGAATCTGGATAAATTGGGGAGGAAATCAGTGGAAGGCTTACCCCGGGGTCTGAGCAAAACTGAGGGTGGTTGCCAGCAAGCACTCTGGGAAGGATGCTTTCAAGAGAGTGGTCCCCTTCCCCTTTGCCTGACATCTCCACCTCCCCTCTTCCTGCTTGTCCGTGATTTGTTCACCTGGTCTCACCTTGCCCATCCCTCCTCAGCAGGCATTTCCTGACCCCAGGACTACACTTGTAATGCTGTGCAACCATCACTGCTCTCTAGTTGCAGACACTTTCATCACCCCAAAGTGAGACCCCATACCCATTAAGAGTCACTCCCTAATTTCCCTTCCCCCAGCCTCTGGCAACCACTAATCTATTTTCTGTCTCTGGATTTACCTATTCTGTACATTTCACATAAACAGATATAGCCAAGAGGGCTTTAAAGATTAAATCAACTGTGTAAGGTGCTTGATTCCAGTACCTGTGGATTTCTTTAGTCCTTGTTAGCTAGTGTTGATAAAGCATCGGAAAGGGAGATACCAGCACCATCTCTGGATTAAGCCTAATAGATGGTTTCACAGCGCCCTACCCGGTGGGACAAGGTTAACATCAGGGCTCTCTGTGCCCACGTGGCGTGCGAACAGGCACGAGCCCATCTGCCCTATTCTGCATTTCTCAAAAAGGAGCCTTCCTGAGGGACACGGAAAGACTAAGTCTAAACCGCTGTCAATTTGTCAGTCGGGTGTAGGAGAAGCTGTTGGTGGGAACAGTGAAGAAGAACTCCACGTTTCCATACCCATTCGATGTAAAAAAAGATATTCTTGAAAAGAAGCAGACACTAAGGGTCTATATTTAGAGTAACTGGACAGTCCTGGACTCTCCCCAGGTTTCCTTCTAAATTGTACAAAAGGAAGTGTCTCCTTAACTTTCTCCTCTGAGTGCTTCCCTCCCTTTCTTCCCTTTCTAGACAAATGTTTTTTCCATGTTGAAGAAGATCCTTCTATATCTTTCAAGATTTTTAGCCAATCGATGGAGACGTCCCAAGTTGATGTATGCAAATGGAGGAAGGTGGTAGCAGAACTACTCTCAAGCCAGTCCCCCAAATGGATGAGATAAGAGCCAGCAGCGACCATCCTGTCTCGGCCCTCAGAACCCCTGGGCCTGCTCCTTTTAGGTTTTTGCTAGTCAGCTTGGAGACACAGATCTTTACACTCTGCCTTTACACGAAGCCATTGCCTGTGTCTCCCAGGAAGCCATGGTTTGTCAAAGGCCTTTGGAAAAACTGTCATCAGGGTAGAGATGAGAATTATAATTAAACTTATGCCAGGAAGAAGAGATCATGGTGATTTAATCTGTCATTTGCTATTTTAAATTATAATTTGATGACTATTTTATATGCCCTACTGTGCATTTTAGTGTTATGAGACCTTAATGAAGCATTTGAATCTTAAGCAACTTGTAAGTGCTTGGGCTCTGGCCAGAACATAGTGAAACAATGTGTTCGCTGTAATCTGGGCAGCCCAGATTATACAAAAGTAACCGCTTCAGAATGTCAAATCAGATCTCATTTTCTTTTCAAAGATGCCGGGTCTAGTGCAGGAGCGTCAGGAATGCAGGTCTCTCCAAATTGAGCTTGTGCTGTTAATGAACAGCCCTGACATCCAAGATGTCACCCTGCTTGATTCAGCCTCTTTTCAGGTGTTTGTCATCGACATTTTAGTTACCTTCCAGCTTTGTGTCATCAGTAAGAATTCTGTTCCGCAACTTGAGTGCACTGAGAAAGGGGTTGGCTAGCAGAGAATCAAGGTAGAACCTAATGATGTTGTTAATAATATTCATAAATAGTAATCAGTACTGGTTAGTGACACCTCTCTAGACCGCTATCTATCCACTCTCCCCTGTGAAGGAAAACTGTCCCTTCACCTTGAAATTCACAACCTCCCACCTCCTCAGCTATCTCCTATCACCCAACATCTGAGCCATCACTCATCCTGTGAAACTTATCCCCAGGGTCCACTAGGAATCCTGTAATTTTTCATCCAATTAAATCAGTAATACAGATATGTGCCATCTTTCAATGTTTCACTTCATTAAAAAAGAAAAAAAGAATAGGGACCAACCATAAATCAAGCCAAAAGATTTAGAACTTGAATACGCTTTATAGGCTTTTTCGATTGCTCCATTATCTTGGTTTTGTCTGTAGTAAGTTCATCTCCTGATGATTGATTGTCTTGTCTGTCTAGCCTTAGTGGGTTTCTTTGGTGTTGTGGAATTTTAGTGTGCATGTTTATCTTGACAGAGAGTATCCCCCAGCCCCTGACCTACACCACACACACACACACACACACACACACACACACACACACACACACACACACACACACACACACACACACCCTTACCCCTCCCCACCGCTGTCTGCCTTACTTCCTCTTGTTCCCAGTGGCCTTTGTCACCAGCTGAGAAGCACTTGCCTGTGGTTGAACTGGAACCCCACGTTCCTGGGCAGTGTTTCCAGCCCCACTAGCTCTGTATTTCAGGTACTTTTAGGCCCTGTTTTCTTTCCTGTGTGCGAGCCCTGGACGGCTTCTTCCTGCTCCTGCCCTGGGTGCAGTGGGCAGCAACACTCAACCTTGTGATTTTTGTTCTGTTCAGACCAATGATTAGCTTGTTTTTGAGGATATCTCTGTTTTGTCACATGCTTTCTTTTTCTACTTTCCTTATTGCGGCTTGTGCTTGATGGTGTGGTAGAAGGGAGGATGGACTTTCTGAATATGAATTTGCATCATAAATTTAGTGAGATTAGATTTAGTGCTTTCAAAAAGAAGTAAAGTTGATTCTCATTATTTGCAGATTCCATATTTGCAAGTTTGCTTATTACCTAAAATGTATTTTTAACCCCCAAATCAGTTCTCACAGCACTTTCATGGTCATTCATAGACATGCCCAGAGCAGTGAAAATTTTGAATTGCCCAATGCACACATGCACACATTCCCAGCTGAGCTTGAACAAAATGACACTCTGCCTAATGTCCCAACTCATACTGTAAACAAATGTCCTTTTCGTGGTCTATTTAGTCCCATGTTTTTTGCATTTTTGTACTTTTTGTTGGTAATTTGCCATTTAAAATGCCCCCAATAATGGTGCTGAAGTGCTGTTTGGTGTCCTAAGCACAACATGTGCCTTATGGAGAAAGCATGTGTGTTAGATAAGCTTCCTTCAGACACAAGTTATTGGTCTGTTGGTCATGAGATCGATGTTAATGAATCAACAATACTTATTAAATAAGGTGTCTTTAAACAGAGCACAATAAAACAAGGTTCTTTATTGATCGGTTGATTAGAACGCTGTGAGCAGAGGCTCACAGGAACCTAACCCTGTGTTTCTCCAGCAGCAGTGATTCCGTATTCGCTCATTCAGTGTTTGAGGCAACATTCTAGAACAAAATTACCCCAAATAACGAGAATGGGCTATACTTATGTGAGAGAAAAATCAAAACCTTCCCCAAGCAATTCCAAGAAGGAGCCTCAGGCAGCCTTCTCTCCCAGCCCTCACGGACGTTTGCTCCTCTCTGACTGTTCTCCTTTGAAGGGTACTTTCTGAATTTTCTGGAGCCGGTGAACAATATCACCATAGTCCAAGGCCAGACAGCGATTCTGCACTGCAAGGTGGCCGGAAACCCGCCGCCCAGCGTGCGGTGGCTGAAGAACGACGCCCCGGTCGTGCAGGAGCCCCGGCGTATCATCATCCGCAAGACGGAATACGGTTCTCGGCTGCGGATCCAGGACCTGGACACGACGGACACCGGCTACTACCAGTGCGTGGCCACCAATGGGGTGAAGACCATCACCGCCACTGGCGTCCTGTTCGTGCGGCTCGGTGAGTGGGGACAGTCCCCGGTGTGCTGCTTATCAGATAGGAAAGTCCCCAGCCACCGAGCAGCAGATGAATGTGCAGTTTGAAACTGAACACACACAAGTCAGCAGAGAGGAAATCAATAAAACCCTTCCCCGAGGCCTTTCCCATTGTGCACGAGGTCCTGGCTTAACCTGTTGCCCATTTACTAGTAATAAAAGAAAATAGACGCAGATGGAGAGGTCTGTAAACCTGGAGTGCAGAACATAATCTCAGGCAGGCTGTGTGTCAGGAGGTCACCCCACGGGGAGGCTGGCCACGCACGCTTCAAGCCCAGGCGATCCAGACAGGCACCCACCCACCCACCCACAGAAACCCAGCCCGGCCCAGAGGATGGGCAGGGAGCAGAGCGTGAGGACAATTCTGTACTCTTGCGCTTGTCACAGGTGGCATGAAGCAGTTAAATGGCAGGCAGGAATATGTCCCTTTCATCCCAGTTCTGTGGAGGTCCCTGCAATGCCCCAGCCGTTCTGTCACCAGTAAGACAGATCTTGTGAATCAAGTTTAGATGAGACGAGAGAAAAGACAGCAGAAACTCCCAAAATATCTCCTGACATTTCTGCATCAACACAGAGCACCCCTTCCATCCTTGGTGGTTTCCCCCATCCTTGGCATATAATATTGGGCAGGGGCAGAGCTGGAGGCCGAAGGCCGCTCACCACAAATGAGCACCCTGGGCTGCGGTTGCCTTTACCACGGGCTGGATTGGAAAAAGAAATTATTCCAAATCATGAAGTATTAATAACTTGTCTTTTTTCTTTTCCTTTAGGTCCAACACACAGCCCAAATCATAACTTTCAGTAAGTATTTGCTTTCCTCAAACCATTTTCTCATTCTTTGTGGGCTTCCGTTATGTAAGAACCCCGGCTTTAAATCGGGCAAACACATGTTTCTGCTGAATTTGCTAGAAGTTGGCTGGACTTCACACAAGGATGGCAATGTGCTTGCTTTTGGCTGGAAAACTGTTATATTTTCCATGTTGAGTGTTAGGGAAAAAGTCATAAAAGCAGGCAAAGTTAATTGCTTTCAGAGATCGTGACCTTGCAGGGCAACTGGAGGCAGCGTAAGTGTACAGACCAGGTTGCCAGGGCTGCCAGGACCCTGGTGTCCCGGACACATTTAAAACAGGGAGGCAGTACCCTGAAGTCCCAGCGCCGCCCTAACTGCATCGCCAGCTGCAGTCTACAAAATGTATGCCTGTCAAGCCTCGGGGAACCTCCACCATAGGCGGGGTCGCAGACCCACTTCAGAAGACTGAGGCTCAGAGCCTGGCTCAGGGGTCTTCACCCACCTGCGGGCAGGTTCTGGCTGTGAACTCAGGCCTCTTGTTTCCTGGTGTAACGTCTTTTCTCCTCCGGACCTCACATCCATGAGAATCACTCTTTTCAGCACCTGTGTTCGAGGTTAGCCATGGCTGTTGGATTCCTCATTTTCTATTCAGGCATATCAGAAAGCCTTTGCTTCACATCTGAAAGTTCTGAGCAGTGGCGCAGACGCTGTGCTGGTCAGCCAAGCAGAGTTTGCTTCTCTGTGTCCCCCTGCTGCCTCGTAAACCCTGGCCATTGGGGTGAGGTGGGTGGGCAGGGGCCCCTCTTAGCTTACATCAGGTGCCACTTGCAGAAGGCAGATTTTTGAGAGCTTTCTGTGCTGAGCCGTAGTGTCCAAGCATTTCTCCTTAATAATCATTCATGCATAGAGTGAGAAAAGAAGAAATTGCATCCAGGGCACATCTGTGAGGCTTTCGAAAAGGTATAAGTCATTCAAAAGTTGAATTCTTATTTTCGTTTATATCTATATCTTATGTTGTCTATTTATGTATAATTAAAGTAAATATTATATAACATAAACATATATATATTGCGAAATATATAAATAAATAATTTACGCATAATTATAATGTAATTTATTAAATATATAAATATCAAATATACTTACCTATTTAATTTTATATACAATTAAAATTTTTTTCTGTTTTTTAAAAATTTATTTTATCGAAGTATAATTGATTTACAATGTTGTGTTAGCTTACATTTTACTGTGCTAGCCTATCTTTCCATCTGTTTCCATTCCTCAGTTGTCTTATTTCTTTTATTCATTTCACAATAATTTGCAGATATTTGTACACTTATCCTGAAATATTTTGGATATCATTATGGATTATGATATCATTTAGAAATATTATGGAAATCATTAACAAGAGTCCAACACCTGTGTACTTACTATTCTTGTTTCTTCTTTTTGAGTTAAAACTTACATTAAGTATTCTATTAATAAGGCCCAAACAATGCAAAAACCTCTGCAATCTAACCCTTATCCAGGCGCAGAACATTCCTATCACTCTAGAAAGTTCCATCATGCAACTTCTTGATCACTTCCTCTCCTCCCCAGGCAACAACTGTTCTGATTTTTTTCTACCATGAGCTAGTTTTACGTGTTTTAGAACTTCATAGAAATGAAATCCTACAATACATAGCCACCTGAGCCTGGTTTCCTTCACTTGACATGATTCTCTCGAGAGTCATCTATGCTGTACATGTTTCACTAGGCTGCTGCTATTTATTGCCAAATAGTGTTCCCTTGTGTGACTGTATCAGTTAGTTTATCCATTTTCCTCTTGATGGACACCTGAGCAGGTTGCATCTTTTGACATTGATGAATAAGCTGCTTTGGATAGTCTCATACAAGTTTTTTGTGGACATGTATTTTCATTTCTGCTAGGTAAATACCTAGGGTCAAAGTGCTGACTTATAGGGTATGTGTGTGCTGAGTTTTGTAAGAAATACCAGACCTTTTCCTAAGGTGATTGTACCACTCTGTACTCCCACCAGCAGGTAGGAAAGTTATGGTCACTGCATTGTTTGCCAACATTTGATCTGGTTGGTCTTTCTAAGTTGAGCCATTCTGATGTGTGTGTAGTGGTTCAAGTGATCTTTATGTCATTCTGACTTCTTAAAAAAGTAGTTTTTATTAGTTGTTTTACATTTTCAAACAAATGCATTTAAGACAGTAAAGTTTCCTCTGAATACCATTTTGGCTACATCTTTTTCCTCTCCAGGCAACATAAGCTTTTGTTTTTTGTTATTTTCTGATTTGTGTTGTATTATTATCGGTGAATTTGGGATGTATTTTACAGTTGGTAGTTGGTTGAGATTTTCTTTGTGGCCAATTAGATATGGTAAATTTTTGTGAATATTTCCTGTTGTTTCAAAAAATAAATGTGCTCTGATGGTAGCCAGTACACAATATTTCAATTCATATATTAAATCACATATGTTAAGTGTGTTATTAAAAGTGTCTATATTTTTTGTTCACATTGGTTACAGATATCTGAAAATATATGAAAGTTGTCTATACTCATTTTGGATTTGCCAATTTCTATCAGTTTTCTATTTTTTTAAATTTTGAGTTTATGTTCTTAAATACCTCCAGGTTTGAAACTATATAGCTTTTGTTTCGTTTTGTCTTGTTTTTAAGTCTCTTTTGAGGCTTTTTGCCTTGAATTCGATTTTGCCTAGCAATAATATTGCTCCACCTACTTTCTTTTTATTTGCATTTGCTAGAAAGCTGTTTTACTATTCCTGTCCCACTTTTTCCCTCAACCTTTTTGTGTTCTGTTTTATGTAGGCCTCTTGTAAATAGCATATAACTGTAGTTTTTTTAGAGGTGGGTGAGGAGGGGGGTTTGCCAATCTGGAAGTACAGGTTAATACATGTAGGTTAAGTTCATTTTAACAAATATACAATACTCCATTCTGTGAGTCAGTCTCACTTTAATTGTCCATGTGTCTACTCAGTGAAGGTTAGTTGTTTTCACTGATGCAGACCATCTTATGTAAACATCTTTCCATGTCTACTTGTCCCAGTGGGCCAGAGTCCTCCAGCAGTAGAAGTCTGGGAGTGGAATTGCAGGTATGCACTTCCCACCTCTACCACGTATGGTCAGATTGCCCTCCAAAGTGATAAAGGACTTCCTAGTCCCACCGGCAAGGCATGAGTTCTTATTTCCCCATGTTTTCCAGCACGTGGTATTATCAGAACTCAAAATTTTGCCAATATCTTGGGTGTCGGTTGTAAGTTATAGTAATTTTACATTAGATTTCACCAGTAAACAGTGAAGTTGAGCATATTTGTATTGGTTTAATAACCATTGGATTGCCAGTTCAAATACAGTCCATTCTTATTTATAGACTCAATACTTGCAAATTTTCTTACTCAGTAAAATTTCTTTGTAACCCCCAAATCAATACTCAGGATGTTTCCATGGTCACTCATGGATATGCACACAACAGTGAAAAATTTGAGTTGCCCAGTGCATGCGTTCCCAGCTGAGATCTGCCATCTTGTTTCAGCTCTCCTGCTGTGCACAAGTGTGCTTTTCTGGGTCTGTTTATATTTTGTACTTTTCGTTGGTGATTTTGATGTTTAGAATGGCCCCAAGCACAGTGCTGAAGTGCTGTCTTATGTTCCTAAGCACCAGAAGGCTGTGATGTGCCTTGTGGAGGAAAAATACGTTAGATAAGCTTCATTCAAGCATGAGTTACAGTGCTGTTGGCCCCAAGCTTATTATTAATGAATCACCAACCACATTAAATAAGACATCTTTAAACAGAAACACACATAAAACAAGGTTATGTATTGATTGGTTGATGAAAACGTTATGACCACAGACTTGCAGAAAAGTATCTCTTTATTTGCCTTAGGAACAATGGCTCAGTATTTGCTAATTCAGTGTTTGTGGCAACTTTATAGAAAATGACTGTCACAGATAACCAGAGTCGACTGTATTTTGTCCATTTTTCATTAGGACGTTTGTCTTTTTCATATTGATTTTCAAGAGTCTTAAGATATATTCTAGATACAATTTTTACACAGTTTCTACTCCATCTAGAATTGATTTTTATGCTGGTATCAGCTAGGGTTCTACTGTAATATTTTCCTATCTCAGTGGCCTAGTGCCTTGGCATCATCTAATGAATAGCCACATCTGTAATCATTAAATTTAATGTCACTTCTGTCATCTGTGAAATTTCTATACATGCGGATCTGCTTCTAGGCTCTCTATTCTGTTCTAGTAACTTTTGTGCCTGGAATAAATACCACAATATTCTAACACTATATCTTTGTAATATATCTTGCTATATGTAGAGAAATATTTTTGCTTGTTACTATGGATTAAATTGTGCCCCCCCACCAAATTCAGATATTGAAGCTTTAACCCCCCTTCATGGGACTGTATTGAAGATAGGGCCTTTAAGTAGGTAATTAAGGTTAAATGAGGTCTTAAGGGTGGGTCCCTGATCTGATAGGGCTGGTGTCCTTATAAGAAGAGGAAGATACATCAGAGATTGCTGTCTCTCCTTTCTGCCATGTGGGGACACAGCAAGAAGGTGGCCGTCTGAAAGCTGGGAACTAAATAGGGTTGCACTTTGATATTGAACTTAACCTCCAGAACTGTGAGAAGTCAATGTCTGTTGTTTAAGCCCCCCAGTCTGTGGTGTTTGTTATGGCAGCCTAAGCTGGCTAATACAGCTACCTTATTACTATACCATTTTTCTAAATTATCTTGACTGTTATCTTTTATTCTTCCATATGAATTTTATCAGTTTGTATTTTTATTGGAATTGCATAGAAGTTTGATTTTTACAGTTACTTTTTCAGATACAAAGGTGATTGTGTAGTTTTTCTCCTTTCAACGTATTAATATTACGGTATGTAATAGAGTTCCTATTACTGGGTCGCTTTACAGTTCTAGACTGAAATCCACTTGGTCAGGGTGAGATATTCTTTTAATATTATGCTGAATTGATCTGCTAACTTTGTGTTGGCAGATGACCCGCTTTGTTCAGATACTTCGTAGCCTAAGGCACCAGCCCATTGACGGTTGTCTTTTTTGTGACCATGATTTTTTTCTCCCCATTGACTGTAATTATGTTTCGGCACACTCACCTTCACCTCCTTTATGATACCTCTGGAAGTTGACCAGAACAAAGACAAAAAGAAGGAACATCAGTGGGTTTAAAACAGAATTACCCACAAGTTCTCCGTTTTTGTCTCTGGAATATCACTAGCTTATCCAATACTGTGACTCTCTCCTCTTGGGCCATTTCCTGAGAAAATGCACAGCAGTTAAAGCTCTTTCATTGTTGGTCTGGTGGTATATCCTGTACCTGCAAATGGAGTGTTGAAACAGTGAATAATCATACAGCCCTGGTTGATCCCTGTGTACAGCATGTCAGCATGGGGACACGCCGAGGTTGGTTCTGAACCGTGAACGGGGATGGTTGTGATGACTCATCCCCTCCAGGCTCTTCGCTCTCTTCCTCTGGCCGCTGCCCTCACACATCCACACACGTGGTCATCAGCAGTGTTGGTGGCTATCAGTTTGTGTGTATTGAAGGAGATGGGGGGGTGGGGTGAAAATCCCCAGAGGTTAAGGGATTTATTACCATTAAAACATTGTTTTTCCTTCCATCCATTTGAAGGTGGGGTGAGGAGGGTGTGTTTATGGAGAACAAAAGCTTCAAGGACAGGCTGTGTCTCCACAGACGTAGGTTCAAAGACAGGGTGATTATAGCTTACTCAGGTAGCAGGTTTGGTAATGCGAGGGGATTAATGTGAGGCTGTGTGTCTCACATTTCATGTGTGGGTATCTTTTCTAGCTACTCTTTTAAAAAGTGGTTTATTTTCATGATGATAGACACATATGTACACTGGTGGGGTAGCCTGGTGGTAGCAAAGTCGTCGGGTGAAGGGGTCGGGAGTGCTCCCTGAAGCGTGAGCGTCAAGGCTTCCATGTTTCCTGTGTTGGTTGTCCTAGGCTACCCTGATGGCTCACAAGTAAATGCACGCATAATGTGCTTCAACGAACGTCTGCTTAAAGGAAAATGTGTTGTTTTTTGGACAATTAAAAGTTACGTTAATTATTGGCCGCTGGGAAATCACTTTCCTTGAGGCCATGTCTGAGCCCTTCTTGCTTCACGACTTGCAGGCAATTCCAAGGTTTCAGCCCTTCTCCACCCATAAGCTCATGACCCTGACATCTCCACTTCCAAGTCTGACTTATCTCCCCATCTCCAGGCCCCCCAGTTCAGCCCCATGGTGGGCATCTCCAGGCAGATGATTCACAGGCACCTCACAATTTGCATGTCTAAATGGAACTCAGCCATCTTCTACCTCAAACTCCTTCCATTGCTCTTTGGGAAACTGTAATAAGCCTAGTTCAAACTTTGTCCTAATTATAGGAAAATAGCACTATTAAAAAACCCCCTGAAACTGCCAACTGACTATCCAGTAATTAAAAATGACTTCAGGAGAAAGCAAGCTGCCTTACTGACAAGTTGGTAAAAGTAAATTAACTCAGACAAAAGGCTAACATTTAGCATTTGATGTTAAATTCATTAAACCACCAACCTAATGAAATTGAGTTGGAAGGGGGAGAGAAGCCAACCTAATTTTTTCTCCATGACTTCTTGTTGTGGTAGGTTCTTTTTTCTGGAAAAGTAACTCCCCTTAAATCCCATAGTGCAGAACTTGAATAAAAGATAGAAACTTAATTCATTTTAAGATTATGTGATACAGGCGATAAGTGGCTAAACACAGTCATAAAGTAGTTAGAGACTACACACACATTCTTTTTAATTCAGATCATATAGTGACACAAATGAAAATGTTTGTGCTTTAGCAGTAATGATAATACTAGCACTTGATGGTAGAAGCACATTTAATGCTCCCACTAAATCTTTTTGTTTTCAGTTAAACTCATGTATCAGCTATGATGCCCTATTATACATGAATGAGAGCTTTTTACACACCAACCTCCAAATTCACCCAAAGTCACCAATCTTCCAAGGTTGATGTGAGAGGGACCAGCCCCCTGAACATGACAGAGGAGAATAACGTTTGCTTGCCAATGAACTATTAGTGTTGGAGACACTGTTTCTCTGCCTCTGGCCGTCTCATGTGATCCTAGCCTTAGAGATGGCCATTGCAAAAGCCAATGTTTCTAAAAGGTTTTGCTGACTTGGGTTTTTATGACATGAATGTTGGTGTTGGCTTTATGAATGAATGTGCTCCGTTCACATTTTTGCCACATCAAATATGACATCAGTATAATTGCATGCAGGAGTATTTCATCTCAAAAGTAGAGAGGAATAAAGTATGATGTCTAATTTTCAAGGAAATCATTCATTCATTTATTCATTTATTTAACAAATTTATATTGAGGGCCAGCTATGTGCCAGGCCCTGTTCAAGTTATTGGGGAGGTCCAACAATGAATGAAACAGACAAAAACTAAAAACTCCTGCCTTGTGCTGCTTACATTTTCCTGGGAGACTCTTATGTCTGGCTTCTTTCACAAAATGTAATATCTGAAAAATACTTTCTGTGGTTTATTCCTTTTTATTGATGACAATTATTCTGTTGTATGAAGATACTACAATGTATTATCTGTTGATGGACATTTGGGCTGCTAATTTGGAGCAATTATAAATAGACTGCTATGAATATTTAATTTGGGGGAACATGTTTTCATTTTTCTAGAATAAATCCTAGGTGTAAGATTGCTCAGTCAGGGCTTCCCTGGTGGCGCAGTGGTTGAGAATCTGCCTGCCAATGCAGGGGACACGGGTTCGAGCCCTGGTCTGGGAAGATCCCACATGCCGCGGAGCAGCTGGGCCCGTGAGCCACAACTACTGAGCCTGAGCGTCTGGAGCCTCTGCTCCGCAACAAGAGAGGCCGCGATAGTGACAGGCCCGCGCACCACGATGAAGAGTGGCCCCCACTCGCCGCAACTGGAGAAAGCCCTCACACAGAAACGAAGACCCAACACAGCCAAAAATAAACATAATAAATAAATAATAAATAAAAATTAAAAAAAAAAAAAGATTGCTCAGTCAGATGGTATGTATATATATAAACTGTATAAGAAATTGCCAAATTCTTCCCCAAAGTGATCTTTCCATTTTATACTGCCACCAGCAACGTATGAGAGTTCCAGTTGCCCCACATCCATACCAACATTTGATAGTCAGTCATTTAATTGTAGCCATTCTAGTGTCTTGCATCGTGATGATTCAGGGTGTTTTAATTATATTTCTTCAGTCACTAAAAATGGGGCCATCTTCTAAGGACACACTTTTGTGAAGTATCTGTTAGGCCTTTTGTACAATTTTTACTGTGTTGTTTGTCTTCTTATTGAGTTATGGGAGTTCTTTATATTTTCTGTATACAATTTCTTTGTCAGATATTATAAGGTGTTTTCTGCCAGCTTGTGGTTTGCCTTTTTAATTTTCTTAATGCTGTCTTTTGATGATCAGGAAATTTTAATTTTGGTAAATCTGATTTATGGTTTTTTTCTTTTATGCATCATGTCTAAGAAACCTTTGCTCTCACCTACCTCAATACTATAAAGATATTCTCCTGTGATTCCTTCTGTAAGCATTTTAATTTTAGCTTTTATGTTTAGGTCTATGATCCATCTTCAAAACAATTTTTGTGTATGGTGTGAGTTAATACGTTTAAGTTCATTTTTTTCCATACAAATATCCAGTTGTTCCAGCATCATTTTTGAAAAGACTGTTCTGTCTCCCTTGAATGCGTTAGTGCCTTTATTGAAAATCACTTGACTACATGTGAAGATATATTTTGGAATTCTCTGTTATGTTCTATTGATCTATCCTTACACTCCAATACCACATTGTCTTAATAACTGCAATATTACAGTAAGTCTTAAAATCAAGGGGTGTTGGGCTTCCCTGGTGGCGCAGTGGTTGAGAATCTGCCTGCTAATGCAGGGGACACGGGTTCGAGCCCTGGTCTGGGAAGATCCCACATGCCACGGAGCAGCTGGGCCCGTGAGCCACAACTACTGAGCCTGCGCATCTGGAGCCTGTGCCCCGCAACGGGAGGGGCCGCGATAGTGAAAGGCCCGCGCACCGCGATGAAGAGCGGTCCCCGCACCGCGATGAAGAGTGGCCCCCACTTGCCGCAACTAGAGAAAGCCCTCGCACGAATCGAAGACCCAGCACAGCCAAAAATAAATAAATAAATAAAAATAAAAGTAGCTATAAAATTTAAAAAAAAAAAAAAAATCAAGGGGTGTAAATCTTCCATCATTCTTCTTCTCTTTCATGATTGTTTTGGCTACTCTAGTACCTTTGCATTTCCATTTAAATTCTAGAATGTTTGTCAGTTTCTACCACAGTGCCTACTGGGATGTTTTTAACTTTTGATTTTGAAATAACTTCAGACTTATAAAAAAAGTCACAGGAATAGTAATAAGTAATCCCATATGACTTTACCCAGGTTTACCAATTTTTTGTCATTCTGCCATATTTGACTTATCATTCCCTCTATGCTTGTTTGCAACTATTATTGTTTTCTGAACCATATGAGAGTAGGTTGCATTCATTACACCCCTTTGCCCTTTAACACTTCAGTGTATATTCCCTAAGACCAACAGTGTTTCCTTACAGAACGACAGCTTCAACTTCAGGATATATGTCTTTGAATTGCCATTCATACTCCAATTTCTTTCATTGTCCCAGTAATGCTTTTTAGATCCCCCCGCCCCCGGGTACAGATCCTCACCATGTTGCTTTAGTCCCCTTTACTCTGCAACAGTTCCTGGACCTTTCATGACACTGAGATTTTTGATAAGTGCAGAACGGTTATTGTGTAGAATATCACTAAATTTGTGTTTGGTTGATGTTTACTCATGATTAGAATCTGGTTATGCATTTTTGACTGAAATAATGTAAGTGATATTTCCTTCTCAGGGTATCACGTCTGGAGGTACATGATGTCAGTTTGCCCCCTATTGGTGACGTTAATTTTTCTCACTTGGTTAAGATCTGTTTTCTCATTATACAGTTATTTTTCTTTTTGTAGTAAAAGGTAATTTGCGGGGAAATCCTGCTAGGATTTTGATGGGGTGATATTGCACTTTGGGAACATTGACCTCTTTAAACTATTGAGTGTTCCAATCTATGAACACGGTATGTATTTCTATTTATTTGGGTTTTCTTTCCTTTCTCTCTGCAGTGTTTTGAGGTTTTAAGTGTGGAAGTCTTGTACATATTAGGTTTATTTCTAAGTATTTTAACCATTTTAAGTGTATAATTCAGAGGTATTAAGCACAATCACATTGTTGTGTAATCATCACCACACCCCTCTCCAGAACACTTTCATCTTCCCGAACTGAAACTCTGTATCCATTAAACAATAATGCCCCATTCTTTCCGCCCCCAGCCCTTGACAACCACCATTCTACTTTCTATGAATTTGACTACTCCTCTGTGTATTTTTAATATTATTGTAAATGATATTTTTTAAAAATTTCATTTGCTAATTGGTGCTCAAATATAAAAATATAATTGATTATGTTGTCCTTATCTTGTGGCTTTACTAAATCCATATTAATTTTTGTAATTTTTTAATATATTCATTAGAATTTTCTATGTAAATTATGATATCTATGAGTGAAGACAGTTTTATTTCTTCCTTTCTAATCTGTAAGCCATTTATCTATCTATCTACCATCCCCTATCTATCTATCTATCTATCTATCTCCTTATTGTAATGGTTAGGACTTCATGGCGATGTTGGGTAGAAGACGTAAGAGCAGATATCTTTGTCTTGTTTCTATATCTATGGGGAAAATGTTCCTTATTTCACCATTAAGTAAGAAATTCATTGTAGGTTTCTCATAGATGCCCTTTTTATTAGATTGACAGTTATTTTCTTTGTTGAAAGTTTTGATAATGAATGAGTGTTGGTTTTGTCAATTGCTTTTTTTTTTTTTTAATATTAACTGAGATTATTACATGGTTTCTCTCTTTAGCTCTGTATTTTCAGTGATTGGTTTTTAAATGCTGAAGTAACTTTGTACTCCTGGGTTGACCCAGTTTGGTCCATTACTCATTTCTATATTGTCTTTTTATTTCGCTGGGTCCAGTTTGCTGTTGTTTAGTGGAGCATGTTGCCCTTTTGATCAGGGGGCATATTGGCTTATAATGTCCATGGAACAGACTTGTCAGCTTTTTGTATCAAGTTTATGTTTGCCTCATAAAATGAACTAGAAAGTATTTCTTACTTCTTTATTTTCTGAGTTTGTGTAAATTTGCTGATGTTTCTTCCTTAAATATTAGACAGAATTCACCAGTTTCTATTATTTTGGGCTGGAGTTTTAATCATGGGAAGGTTTTTGACTACAACTCCAAGTTCTCTAAGAGATTTAGGGCTATTCTGAGTTTTTATTCCTATTTGTGCTAATTTTGGTATATTGTCATTTGTCATTTTTTCTAAGTTGTTGGATATATATATCTATGTTCATTTATTATCTTTAACATCTATAGAGTCTTTGGTGAGTCCCCTTGTGCATTCCTGATATTGGTAATGTGTGTTTTCTCTTTTCTTAATCATTTTTTCTAGGTGTTAGCGATTTGGTTAATTTTTTGAAGAATGAACTTCTGGCTTTATTGATTTTTTTATTGTTTGTTTTCTATTTTATTGATTTCTGCTCTCATCATTAATATTTTTTTTCTAATTACTTCAGGTTTAACTTGACACTCTTTTTCCAGCTTTTTAAGGTGTAAAATCTCATCTAATTTAAGCATTTAAAGCTATAAAGGTCTCTCTTAATTACTCTTTGCTTCATTCCACGATTTGGGGTATCCTGTTTTCATTTTTCGTATTTTATATATTCTCATTCCATTTAAAATACCATTTAATTTTTCTTGCATTTTCTTTTTTGAGCCCAAAGGTTATTTAGAAGTGTGCTATTTAATTTCCAAATAGTTCGAGAGTTTCTAAATATATTTTTGTTATTGATTTCTACTTTAATTTTGTGTGATCAGAAATTTATGGTTTCAATTTTTTAATGTATTGTGAGTTATTTTATGGAGAGCATATGGTCTGTCTGGGTGAACGTGCCATGTACACTGACATGTGTATGCTGTCTTGCTGGGTATATTGTTCTGCAGATGTCCATTGGGTCAAGGGGGTGGTTAATGTTTCTGTTGTTTCTTCACTAATGTTTTTGTTTAGTTCAGTTAATTGCTGAGAGTCAGGTATTAAAATTTCCAACTATAATTATGGATTTTTTCTGTTTTGTCCTCTAGTTCTGTCAATTCTTGTTTATATATTTTGAAGCTCTGATATTAGGTGCATTCATGTTATGTCTTTTTGCTTAATAGACCCTTTTATTTGAAAGAAGTTTTTGCTGAGTATGGAATCCAGGTTCACAGTTCATTTTCTCTGCTAGTGCCTTGAAGCTGTCATTCCCTTGTCTTCTGTTTTGCTTTGTTTCTGATGAGGAATCAGCCATTATTTTTTATCTCCCTCTTTTTCTATTTATCCTAGGTTTTTAGCAAGTTGATTGTGACATCAACAGGTGTGGTTTCCTTTGTATTTATTCTGCTTGCTTTTCACTGATCTTCCTTGGTTGGTGTGTTACTGTATTTTAATGAAATTTGGGAAAATTTTGGCCATCATTTCTTCAAACCTTTTTCCCAACTCCGTGCGTCTCTCCCCTTCTCTTGGGATTTGATTATACATAAGTTAGACCTCCTGTACTTTCCTATAGCTTACTAAAGTTCTGTTTAATTTTTGGTAAATCTTTTTGTCTCTCTTTGTTTCAGTTTGGAAATTTTCCATTGACCTGTCAAGTTTACCAATTTTTTTCCCTCGTTTTATCCAATCTGCTGTTAATATCATACCATGACTGTTTTATTGGAGATTGTATGTTTTAGTTCTTCCAGTAGATTCTTTTACAGTTTCCATCTCTCCTGCAATCACCCATATCTTCATTATAGTTTCTTCTGTGCATTGTTTACCATACTTATAGTTCCTTAAAGTGCTGGTCTTCTAAGTCTAACATCTGGGTTTATTTCTCTTGACCATGGGTTATACTTCCCTGTTTCTTTACATGCCTGGTAATTTTTTATTGTACACCAGTCATTGTGGTTTATACTCTAGATTTTGTTACCTTCCTCTGAAGAGTGTTTTGTTACTGCAGCTTCTTACATTACTGGCAGGTCACCTGAAGCTTATGGAGTTTATCACTTTTTGTTGAAGCTGTTGCTTCCTCTCATTCACTCAAGCAGGAAGCCTGTTTATTGCAGGCAGACCCTCTCATAATAGGAATAATAATTATGAAATGGCTTAACCACTTTTAACAAAAAAAACTGTTTGGGGAAAATGTTACCTTCCTACACAATGTGTAACTACATTTGAGTTTTGGTATTGATTACTTTTCAACCTCAAAGGAGCCTACTTTCTTTTAAAGGTTATTCATTATTTGTAACAAGGAATTTTTCTAAGGTTTTCTTCAAACCAGTTTTTGTTTTTAGCAGGTACCATTGCAGGGAAGGTGCTGACTGGCCCCACCATCTCCTCAGCCGTTTGTGAAGAAGCCCTTTCTATCACAGTATGATGGCTCCTTTTTCTGTTTCCTCCCAATCTCCTACTCCTTTCCTATTGCTTTTTTCCCCCAATATTGTAGTTATCTCTCTCCCTCTCTCTCTCCTCCTTTACCATGAACTTGTTGGTATACAAGTTTCTGCTTCATCTGTGTTATTAGTGCCTGGCTGCATTAGGAATGGAGGAGATTTCCAAAATTGAGTTTCTATCACATTGATGTTCTGAGATTTGGCGAGCATGCTTGTTTCACTTGTGTGGTTTAAAGGATTTTATAGAAGGCAGCTTCGGTGTCAGCACTTTTCTTTAGTCTCTGAGCGACCAGTTTTACAGACTTACTCCAGCTCTGTCACTCTTCAGAGGTCCTAAACAATGCCAGGTGAAGATAAGACGTAATTCCGTTTGAAACTGAAAACTAATTCCCACTTGTTTTCTCAAAATTCAGAAACCTGAAAGATGTCATTGTCCAACCATTTCTGTTTGCGTTTTTGGACATTCTCTAAAATCCAGGTTAGAAGCCCACTGAGATGAGTAAGCTGTGAACACGATGTGATGGCCTTGAGCCCCTTCTCAGCATGTCTTCCCTTTACCCTTGTTGCTCCCCCAGCCTGTGGGCACCTGACCAGTGGCCAGGGAGAAGCCCACAGTGAGGGACTAGGCTTTCTATTCCTTGACTCTTGAGGCAGAGAAGAGAAATTGCTTGCTCTTGTGGGGGTCACCCAAGGGACTAACTGAATCAAATCTCATACCCTAGGTGGGCTGACATTAATAAGAACGTGCACATCTTACTGCTTTTCCTGGCATAGCAGGCAAGTGACCTAAACCCAGCCTGCAAACGGGGATACAGAGCTCACACACCAGGGCAGAGTTGACTTGAACTTGCGTTTGTGTATTTGGCAAGTGTAACATTGGTTTTAGTTTAATCAGCAGTTAACTCCAGCTCACAAAGGGTGAGAGAGGGGTGGGTTGGGTGTGTATTGTTAACACATGTGCTTGCTTATTTAAACGATATTTAAGGAATCCTTGACCCAAAGAAATAATGGCCGGTGAGCTTGAGAGAAAGGGCATCCGGCTCTCGCTGACACCAGAATCTCCTGTTTTAGATTATTTATGGCTCCAGGTTCTTTTCTTTGAAAAAGAAATTTTCTTCAGGGGCTGAGAAGACAGCAGAGGATGGAGAGAGCCAGAGGCGGCTGAAGAGACTGTGTCCTGCCAGACCCTTTGTCTCCACTGTTACGAGCGTTCAGACTTTACATTTGTGAGAAAGCTAAGACAGGGATTCTTAAAGTCCATTTGGTTAAATTGGACACAACCCACATTTCATTTGGGGATGGTCCAAATCAATGTAGGGTGGACGACAAGTATTAGGCTTATGGCAGGTGGCAGATTTGCTAGAAAACAAGTGACTTAATTACAGGCCTGAGGCACTTGCCGAAGCTTGTCCTGGGAGCTCCCGGCCCCTCTCCTTTGCTCCCCAGCAGACGGCAGCCCTAATATATGTGCTTTGGCCCACTTTTACTGTCTCCTTGAAGCATCTTCAGGGCCACTTTAAAAAGCACCTAGGTGCTTAGAATGACTGATTTTATTGTCCAAAGGCAGGACTAAGAGGTTTTACCGAGAATAATTTAGCACAGACTCCAAGGGGACGTGTGCAGGCTGTTCCCTACAGGCTGGGGGGAAGGTCGGACTGCAGGGCAAGTGGGAGGGCTGTGCTTTTGAGAGTCTCCCTCTCTGTCCCCCGTATTTATACACGTGGTCTGCACTATGGAGCAGTGGCGAGGTCACCACTCCCCTGTGGTGTAATAAGCACATATCGCTATACAAACTCTTTGAGGCCCTGCCTGACTTTTTGGAATCCTCTCCATTGCTTTCCTCTGTTTCAAAGAATTCTCTCCTACAGTTTAACAGTAGAACACAGTTTCTGAATGAACATCATTTTCATAAAAGCGTCGCTTGCAAACGACGGAAGTTAATAGGGGTGTAATGTTTCTGATGTAGTTTAAGACTACGATGAAACATGTTAATTGTTAATATTCTGCATGTATTTGAACATAGGCATGAGCACGTACCCACCCATGTGTACACTTCGCATTTATAATCCGTCTTTCATACTCAACTTCCTTTGTTTCATCCCCCCCGACCTTAAAGATGCTGGATTTTTTTTTAAGTTAATAGACTTTATATTTAGAGCAATTTTAGGCTTACAGAAAAATTGAACAGAAAGTACAGAGAGATATCGTGTACCGGTTCCCCACATCTGCACATACAGTTTCCCCTATCAGTAACATCTTATGTCAGTGTGGTGCATTTGTTATAGTTAGTGAGCCTATGTTGATACATTATTATTAGCTGAAGTCTGTAGTTTACATTACAGTTCACTCTTGGTGTTGCGTATTCTCTGGGTTTGCACAAATGTATAATGACATGTTTCCACCATTATAGTATCATACAGAGTAGTTGCACTGTGCTAAAAATCTTTGTTCTCCTGTTCACCAACCCTCCCCCCACCCTTTGGCATTCACTGATCTTTTTACTGTTCCATAATTTTGCTTTTTCTAGAATGTCATAAAGTTGGGATCATACAGTATGCATGCAGCCTTTTCAGATTGGCTTCTTTCACTTAGTAATGTGCATTTAAGTTTCCTCTGTGTCTTCTCATGTCTTTTCTTGATAGCTCATTTCTTTTCAGTGCTAAGTAATATTACATTGTACTACAGTTTATCCATTCACTGTGGACATTTTGGTTGCTTCCAAGTTTTGGCAGTTATGGATTAAGCTGCTATAAACATGCATGTGCAAGTTTTTGTGTGGACAGAAGTTTTCAATTCATTTGGGTAAATGCCAAGGGACAAGATGGCTAGATCATCAGATGCTGAATTTAAAAAGAAAAAAAAAAAATCGGGGATATTTGACACCTTCCAGTGTACTTACACACCATGTGTTTTTACCAGAGACGACTACCACGAGGATGGGTTCTGCCAGCCTTACCGGGGAATCGCCTGTGCGCGTTTCATTGGGAACCGGACCATTTATGTGGACTCCCTCCAGATGCAGGGGGAGATTGAAAACCGAATCACAGGTAGGAGCGCAGCCCTTTGTTCTGAGACGCGAGCACACACGCAGCTGCCTGTCGCCACGCTGGTGCGTTTTCAGTCCCACTTGCGTGTTTTGTTGGTTATGACCTTGGACAGTGAGTCCCTGTGCCCTGCCTCCTGCAAGAGAAAGTCAGAGGCCTTTTTCAGAAGCAGTTGCAATTACCACCGCGGTTTATCCTAAAATGTTCCCATTTGTATATGAAAATTAGCAAGTACAGTCTGCTTAGAATGTACCAACCCACTGAATTAAGTCAACCACGTGGATCCGAAGCCCTGCATTGTCTTGTCCTCACCGCGTGGCCAGGCCGGCACCTGCCACATTCACTCTTGGTTCTACTTTTCCTGACTCTTCTGCCTTCTTGGAGTTACGCTTGATTAAACGGTGCCCGGGCCTGATTTTAGCTGTTGGGGACAGAGGTTCCAGGCCATCGGCTGTGCCTGGGGACACTGCAGTGAACTCAGACCCCCGTAGGCCCCTGGTTTCCAGGCATAGCCAGGTCTTTGGGTACCTTCTCCGTTGTGTGAGAAATGGAGCAGATCATTTAGGAGTGAAGCTGCTCGTTCTCCGTCGTTGTAGAAGTTACTGTCTCTGGTTGGTTTTTAGTCCTCACATTGATGTCAAGGACTTCCTGGGGGAAAGCCCTTGAGAAGTGAGAAAATGAATTAGACCAAGGCCCCAAAAAGCCCCCCTCCACCTCTCTCTGCTCTCCCCACAAGCCCAAACGTTTTCTCTCTGGACTCTATAAGGAACAAGGAGGATCTTGTGAAGATGGCAGGTGTCCCAGTTGAACTACATCCTCTGCACAGTGGTTCTTGACCCCGGCCAACCTGCGATGTGGGGCTCCCGGTGATTCTAGAGGGATTTGTGGAGGGGCTGGCAAAGCACTGCCCTGGTAAGGGCACAAAGGAGGTCCCCAGGTAGAAACTCACATAGGTGACACTGATGTCCTTCTAAGTTCAGGTCAACCCTGGCTTTGTATTTCACCCACAGTCTGGAGAGTCTAAGGTCATGGTCACAGAGGGGCCTGCCTGGCCCATGGTTACAGAGCCCCCTGAGGACAGGGCCAGGTGTCCAGTGAGAATGGAAGGGCAGTAATGGGACCTGGAGATCTTGGAAGGTGCTATCTTGGTCCAATGGGAGAATCTTTTGAAATTGTTGGTATCTCTCATTGGAAAAGCTTCTTATGCCATTTAAAGCAGAACTTCTCAAACTTTCTGACCACAACATACAGTATCAATAAAAAGTATATTTTACATCGTGACTTAGTCTACATATACATCTACTTCATAGAACTGAAATGGGTTACAGGAAACAACATTTGCCCTGAACAAAGGCAGTGCACTCTGATTTTTCTCTTCAGTTTTATTTCATTAAAGAAAAAAGTTGGTTCCAGCCTTAATGTGAACCATGCACTCTGACATTCTCTGTTCCGTTCTAATCATCTTTTAAAATGCTACCCACAGACTCCAGAATTAATTTTATATCCCAGTAATTGGCAAACACTGATTCAAGGCACAAGATTGTCTCTCAATTATTTCTTCAGGAGTTGTTTAAAGGATTAACAAATCAGATGTCTAAGGAGACTCATTTTTATAATAGTTTTTAGGTACAAGTTTAGAATGAGGGTTCTCTACATTTGTGTATTTTTGAAAAAATAAATGTGAAGTTGCTCTAGACTGACTGACTTGAGGTTTAGAGACTGCATTGGTTGTGGAGATAGTCTATTTGGAGAGCGTGCTTGTCAGAACTCATTCCAGGGACTCTGGAAGCTTCCCAGGAATGGGCCCCAGAACCATCAGAGTGATGTGCTGGGTGTAAACAAAAGTGGGGACATGATGGTTGGACCTCCTCGGTGCCTAGAACCATCCTTCAGAAATAAACCCTCACATGATAGGTTCTGGGGCGGGGGTAGGAGAAATCCTAAAAGGGTCAGCCTTGACATCCTATCAGTTGGTAACCCAAAAGCAATGCCATGTTTGGCTTTCTTAGGTCTTTCCCTGCCTGGGGGTCAAGGCCAACACTGGCAACAACCCTCTTGGTAGTCAGTTGCCAGCTCACGTGATGGGACTGAACTGGGTTCAAACTTGTTTCGTCAGCCAACTCCAAGAGACCCTGCACCTTAACCTCTTACCTCTCCATTCCTCAATTTTAATATTGTCCAGAAGGGGCCAGAGGACTAAGGATGATGTGAGCAGCACACTACAGAGTGCCCGGAACCCAGCGCTGCGTGCAGCGCATGGACACAGCCTGTTACCAGACCCTCGTGGACCATTCATCTCACGTGCTATTTTATTGGCTCCATGTGGGCTTTCATTCCCCAAAGTGTGGCCTTGACAGATCACTTGACAGATAAAGACCCAGGCCCAGAAAGGACTGAGTGACTGACAACCCGGTAGTAAATGACAGGGCAGGGCCAGAACTGGGCTCCCATGCCAGCTCATCTAACCCAATGCCTGCCATGGGTGGCTGGTGGGTCCTTGGGGTGGGGGGGCGTGGTGGGGGGGCTGTGTGGGGAATGGGTGCCAGCAGCGCCACCTGCTGGCCACACTGGGCATGGCACTACAAGTCATGGGTGGAGCTGGGGTGTCCCAGGAACTAAATTCCAACCTCGCTGGTTTCCTCCTCCCCATCTCAGCAGGGTGTGTAGGCAGAGGTGCCTCTTTTTCTCCAGCTGTCCAAGATCAGATCCTTATAAGCAGGTCCTTCATAGGTCAAAGTGGGGTGGGCCTTCTGGCGTGGGCATGTATGGGGCAACTGATGCTTTCCTTTGAACCCTGGCTGCCACAGCCCTGAGGAGAGCGCCTGGAGTGCACACCTTCCCTCCTGCCACTGGCAACTCTGCTCCCGCTCACCTGCCCAGACTTTGTGTCTGCAGCTCCCACCCTCTTCCCTTCTCCGCATCAGGTGTCAAGCTCTTCCCATCAGGCTCCATCTTGTGACGTCTTGCCCCTAGAAAGCAAGCCAGTCCACCCTGGCTCCAGACTCTCCTGCGACAGCCTGCTTCTCTGCTCTCCTTTATCACAACGCCCTGCCCCTCTCCCCGCTTAAAATCTCCTCCAGCAGTCTCTTGGCTCTCCCCAGACTCCACCTGAGGGACTCCCCTGCACCCCCATTTGTCATCTTACTCTTCCTTGGGCTGCATGTCACAGGGCGGATCGTTCATCTTTCTGGCACACTGTCTCCATCCCCTGGGTCATCTGCTCCCTGGCCAGGCCCCCCCTCTTCTCACAGGCCCTGAGATGTCAGGAGGACCAAGGCGTGGTCCTTGTGCCTCTGCTCCAATCTCTCCTTCTAGAAGCCACTCAGCCCACAGCTCTACCTACCGCCATGTGCTTGCAGAGCCAGTTCATAGCAGGACCTTAGGAAGTGCTTTGGGTCTGATAACAGAATCTTCCTGTCATGGAAGTAGCATCTAGTGGATGAGATCTGGGGCCTAGTTTTCTTTCTTTCTTGTCTCGCTTTTGATGTTTGTAAATGAAGCCCTGGCACCAGGGACCTTCTTTGTCTGGTGCAAACCTGGGTGGCCTATGTGCTCCCTGGGGCCCTGCTCTTGTGAGAGCCTCTTGCGGCTGGCAGAAGATAAGGTGGAGGGTGGGGGGCGGCGGGGCACGGACGAGATGGGGGCCACGGGCGCCGGGCAGGTTTGGGGGGACTGGGCAGGAGGTGGGACCAGGGGCCCCGGGCAGAGTGGGGAGCCAGGGCTGGAGATGGAACCAGGGGCGCCGGGCAGGGGTTGCCAGGCAGGTGTTGGTCCCAGGCAGGGCCCAGCCCACCCTAACGCCGGCCTCGCCGCCTCCGCAGCTGCCTTCACCATGATCGGCACCTCCACGCACCTGTCGGACCAGTGCTCGCAGTTCGCCATCCCGTCCTTCTGCCACTTCGTGTTCCCGCTGTGCGACGCGCGCTCCCGGGCGCCCAAGCCGCGCGAGCTGTGCCGGGACGAGTGCGAGGTGCTGGAGAGCGACCTGTGCCGCCAGGAGTACACGATCGCGCGCTCCAACCCGCTCATCCTCATGCGGCTGCAGCTGCCCAAGTGCGAGGCGTTGCCCATGCCCGAGAGCCCGGACGCCGCCAACTGCATGCGCATCGGCATCCCGGCTGAGAGGCTGGGCCGCTGTGAGTCCTTGCCCGCCCCCGAGCCCGGGGTCCTGCCTCCTAAGAGCCTGGGGACCCCGTTCCATCCGGGGAAGTCTCACAGACCGGTCCCCATTCCGGTAGGGCAGTTGCAGGATGGGGACTCGCCGTTGTCCAGTTCCAGTTGCACAGCCCTCCTGGCCCTGCCTGCCTGTGGGTCCCCAGTAAGTCACTCTACCCCGATGAGCCACAAACTTGGCTTCTGTAAGATGGGAGGACTTTCTGCGTCTGCCGCCAAAGCTGTGAGGAGCTTTGGGGGAGGCAGGGTCTGCTTCCAAGCCTGCCTTGTGGTGCACAAGCACCTCTCAGCAGCTGACTAGGATTGTGGCCCTCCTTGAGGGGAGGGGACCCAGGGAAGAGGTCGCCTCCCTCCCAGGCTTGGGAAATATTCACTTCCTTGGTGAGGCCGGGGTTCCCGTGGGCGGCAGGGCTCCTCACCAGGGCAGTCAGAGCCTGGTCTGCAGACCCACTGCGCCGTCCAAATCCGGGTTGCCAGGCTGACTCCATGGGACCTCAGGCAAGTTGCTTAAATACCAGTTTCCTCATATTACACGGGGGTAATAACTACTGACCTCAGCAGCTGGAATGTAGATGAAATGAGTTAGTATTTAGAAAGTTCTTAGAACAGTGCCTGCACACGGCAAGCACGGTGTAACCGGTGTTCAACACACACACACCCCAGGTGTGGCTCAGAGAGGCCCTGGGTCCCCCCACCCGGAGAGGAGTGAGCCTGGGGCTCTGCGCACAGGAGGCAGAGCCGCGTCCTTACTGAGGCTGGGGGGCCAGGCCTGGGAGTTTCTCTTCCCTCCTGCGTCGTTTGGTTTTGCTTCTAGTGCAAGTGAACGTGAGGCTGGGGTTGACATCGTCATTGTGGAATGGGGGTGCCTGGTGAGTCCAAAGGTGTTTCAGGGTCATAGAATAACTTCTGACCAGTTATTTTCCCCATATATGTACCTGGTGCACCCACCCATTTAATTTGTGGGCCTGGGACTGTATTCAGTCATTACGTCTAATGCTGCTTTCCTTGGAAGCGATGTCAAACTCTTTGGTCTTTCGGAAATTTCAGTGTGGGTACATCCAGGCAAAGTGGCTTAGTTGTTCCTTTCTGGAATAGTTGAGGAAGGGTGCTTCCTGGACCCCCAGAGGAGGGCGGCTTCCTCTTAATTTTCAGGCCTCCTGACGCGTCTTCTCTCTCAGACCATCAGTGCTACAACGGCTCAGGCACGGATTACAGAGGGACGGCGAGCACCACCAAGTCGGGACACCAGTGCCAGCCGTGGGCCCTGCAGCATCCCCACAGCCACCGCCTGACCAGCGCCGACTTCCCCGAGCTCGGAGGAGGGCACGCCTACTGCCGGAACCCTGGAGGGCAGATGGAAGGCCCCTGGTGCTTCACGCAGAATAAAAACGTACGCATGGAACTGTGTGACGTACCCTCTTGTAGTATGTATTCTCTCTCTCTTTTTTTTTTAAAGTGTTGACTGTGGGGTGTACTTTGTGATGATGTGGAACCGGGAGGCTGATAGCTCTGGGAGCCCCCCTGCCCACACCCGAGTTTCACCACCATGATTATTTGTTTTAAATACAGCTGTTGCTGGTTGTAAAAGTAGTATCTGGTCATTATAGGACGTTTTAAGTCATAGAAAAGTCTGAAGAAGAATGTGCAAATCACCTCTAATTTCACCACTCAGCAGAGACTACTGTTTACATTTGGGGGCCCTTCTGTCAGCCCTCTTTCCATGTGTGGTCCTGGGATATTCAATTTGGCCTCTTGTTTCCCAATGAACATTGTCATGCATTTCCCACTATTAGTGGAAATGCTTCCCCTTACAGTTACAACCAGCTTCTCAGACCAGCATCTGTAGTTGGGGCACAAGGCCTCCCACTCTGCTCAGCTTTTGCACAGAGACTTAGCAGAGTGAGGAGAAAATAGAACTTAAATCTCTTAACTGTTTTCCCTGCAATTTCTGTCTTAAATTATGACCAGGAGAAAAGTTTGTAGTTCACGGCTGCAAATTTTACAGACATCATTATCTCTGTGCAGGAATAAATTTTAAGAATGAAAAGTTTAGTAATTAGATTAGAGTACAGTTATCCAATGGAATGCTACAGTTGTTTAAAAAAATTTCCTGCAAGGAAGGATGTTCATATTGACCTGTTAAGGGAAAGAAGCAAGCTGCAGGGCAATAGCTGTGTTACGTCTTTCTGGTTTCTCTTTCTTCCTGTTCTTCTCTCTGTCTTTCTTTCATCCTCCTCCTCTCCCTCCCTTCCCTTTCCTTTCTCTCTCACTTTCCTTCCTTCCTCCCTTCCTCCCTCCCTCCCTTCCTTCTTTCTTTCTGATAAAAGAAACAAAATGAGTGAAGGGTATGTGAGTGAGCACACATATGCACCTATATTTCATGGAAGAAGTTTTGCAAAGATAAACGTCATACTTTCAGCAGTGATTTCCCATGACCTACAGATATGTTAAAACATAAGATGTTTTTACAATGAGCAGTTTTTATTTTTGTAATTAAAAATGAATCAAATCATAAAGAAAAATATGTATGTTCTTTGACCTGGCAATGCCATAGGAATCTGATATTGCACAAATATTTGCACTTAAAGGGCAGAAATGCAAGGATATTTGTTGCAGAATCACTTTTAACAGCTAAATGACAAACAGAGTAATTGTTTACCAACAAGGGGTTGGATGATAATTGAAGTACATCCGTACCATGGGACAGTGTGCAGCTCTTGCAGAGTGCCTGGTGCTGTCTGTTCTGTGAGAAACGTGGCCTGAGATATATTATTCTGCCACAAAACCAGGAGCAGGAAAACATGAATGATGTGATTCCATTTAAAACTCTATTTTTAAAAATTATATGAAACTGCTGCTTCTGTATGTCAAATTAGTTGAATATTGGTTATTTCATGTTCAACTTAAATATATACATAAAAAATTAAGTGAATACCAACCTACTAACAATGGTATAGCCTTTGGTGAAATTAGTTATTAGAAACATTCACTTTTCTCTAATGATGTCAATAGAATTATTAATAAGCATGTGTTCTGTTGGTGATTTTTAAAAGGTAATGATAAAAGTTAATGGTTTACAAACCTATGGATGGTGGTCACATCTCTCACCTTGGCCTGAGGGTCCTGGAATCTCCCCTTAGCCCTAATCGTGAAAAATGACCCAGAATCCCCACTGCCCCTGAGTCTTTTAAAATATCTGCCTCCGGGGTGGGGTCAGGAGAGTTGTGTGTGTGTGGTTGTATTTGATTTTTATCTTCTTTTGGACGCTGCGGGGCAAGACTGGCTTTGGGACAAGGCTTCTTTACTATGGTGGTGATAGTGGTGATTTTTAGAACTGAATTAGCTCTTTTGGGGACCACATGGACCAGAAATCACTTGTTTGCTTTCACATGGAAAGCTCATTACCCACTGGTCATAGGGAGGCCCAAGTCCCATGTGATCATTCACAAGGTTAAGGTGAAAACTGTTGTGGGGAGAGGGGCCTTTTGGAGGACTTGCCTTCCACATCACAGAGCGGAAGCCTCAACTCTCCCTCAGAGGGCAGCGCTGCCCACAGGGCTCCTGGCCGTGCTTTAGCCTTGCAGCCTGGGGCCCTCTGTGCTTTTCTGTAAATCCTGTAGGGGGAGACAGAGCGTTGCTCTTCACCGTGGAAAAAAAGGAAGGAAAAACACTTGGACGCTTCAGACCGTTTGTACATCTTACCGTTGTTTTTCAAGAATTTTTCTGCCCCTGCTGCAAATTGTTGGGTCCAACTCATTGGCTACCAGTGCTCTTTTAAATCAAATGCATTTTTAATTATTGTCTTAAAAGAATATGGGTTCATTGTACAAAAATGTGGAAAACCCTAAAACGTTGAATGAAGAAAAGGATCATTTCTAAAGCCAGTATCCAGTTTCCTTCACGGAGGACAAGCGTGTCCCATGTGTTTCATCGAGTTTAGTAAAGATGAAAAGTCAGAGCACCTATTTCCAGCGGTATTCAAATTAGAAGGGAATGTGATGGTGGTGTTTGTTTGCTACTGTAAGACCTTTAGAGTTCGTTTATTTTTTGAGCTCTGTATTCCTCTTTGTTTCCGTGCTGGGCAGTTCTAGATTGTGTCTCGCACATGTTTAGCGGGATGTGCGTTTTTGGGTACATCACTTTTTTTGAGGTTTGGTTTATAATTTTGTCCCTTTGTGAAACTTACCGATTATCTACTTGTGCTTGAATATTTTAGTTGGAGGTGGGAGCGGGATGGTGGAGAACTTCGAGTTGCAGACAAGGATGTTTTCAGAAAACTCTTGAACGCCTTGCTGTTCACAGGCCCCCAAGACAGCAGCAGGATGGGAATTCTGTACATCTTGGTACCAAGCATCGCCATTCCCCTGGTCATCGCGTGCCTTTTCTTCTTGGTCTGCATGTGCCGGAATAAGCAGAAGGCTTCTTCCTCCACGCCCCAGAGGCGGCAGCTGATGGCCTCACCCAGCCAGGACGTGGAAATGCCTCTCATCAACCAGCATAAGCAGGTCTCTGTGCCCCCGTATTTAAAGAGGCAGCTCCCCCAGGCTTAACCTCTACCTGGAGATTGGTTACCTCCAATTCTAGGTTTCTTAATTTGCTTGATACACAGCACATAATTCTTTTAAACTGTCCTTTCATTTTGCCGTTTCTTCTCTAAAATATACCAGGACGTCTGTGTCCTTAGGGAGTATATGGAAGGTGTGTTTGGACTTCACTCTTCTCCCTCGACGGAGACCAGCCATTTCAGCATGGGCCCGAATGAGTTGTCCTCACTTTGCTGTGCTTCAGCTGTCCCCACAGGAGGACACACAAAAGAAGGGCTCAGATCAGCCCCACCACTTGAGGGTCAATATGGTATTTTTAAGGGATGAGGACCTGTTTTCTGGTCAGTTTGGGGTTGGGTTGGTTTTGCTTTGTTTTGTTTTACAGGGAAGGGCACAGCAACAGTCCTGTAGTGGTGGTAGGGGGGCAGACCACCCCCAACCTGAGTTCTTAGGATAGCGAGAACACCCTGAAATGTATCACAGGAGAAGGTCCCTCCCAGCCCACCTAGCTTCAGGGAAGGGGCATTTACATTACGTGAGAGTTTTGGGGGAAAATCATTTCCATCCAGGCTGTGAAGAGGGCAGGGTGGACTCATTCAGCTCAGGAGCCAGGAGTCACTGAGGGTTCGCTGCGGGTGAAGGGCTGGCAGGTGAGGGCACAGATTCCCTTGGGTTCGGAGAGCCTCCGAGGACAGGGGCCAGGCACACAGAAGGGGCGGGAAGTTGTTGAGGCTGAGAGACGCCAGGTTCAAATCGATTTCACCTGTGTGGTGCTTCTGTCAAGTGGCATCCACTGGAGAATCTAATCAAGGGGAAGCAGCAAAACAGGCCCTTGGAGGCACATGTGGAGAGCAGCTGGCCCGGACTCTAAAAATGACTCAGATCAGGGGAAGCACACCTCAGGGTTCAAGGGAAATAGACATTGCATCCTGTTGTGATGAACAGTGGTGGCTGGGCCTGTCGGTGGGCGCATAGCAGGGAACATCAGGAAAGGCCCTAAGTGGGGGACACAGCTGGGAGGGTGACCTGGGACAGCCGGAGTTCAGCATGGCTGGGGTGTGTACATAGGTGTGCACACACACACACACCCTCACACATATAGTCTGCAATGGTATCTTTGGGGTGGGGACCTTGTTTGCAGCCTGGTTGGGACCCTGTTGAAGGTTTCAGGCAGCCTCATGGTGTCAGAGCACATTTAAGAGCAGAGAGCATTGTGCGGGGCAGGCTGAGCCTGGGCCGGGTGGGACTGGCGGGTCCTCTGCAAGCCCAGGCTGGTGGGCGGCTCTAGGACCGCCCCCCCAGAATGCCCTCCCAGCTGTTCAGCTCTGCCGTCTCGCATCTCGGTGGCAGAAATGTTTCACCGGAGCTTTTCTTCTTGGCAGGCCAAACTCAAGGAGATCAGCTTGTCCACGGTGAGGTTCATGGAGGAGCTCGGGGAGGACCGGTTCGGGAAGGTCTACAAAGGGCATCTGTTCGGCCCGGCGCCGGGCGAGCAGACCCAGGCCGTGGCCATCAAGACACTGAAGGACAAAGCGGAGGGGCCGCTCCGGGAGGAGTTCCGGCACGAGGCCCTGCTGCGGGCACGGCTGCAGCACCCCAACATTGTCTGCCTGCTGGGCATGGTGACCAAGGACCAGCCCCTCAGCATGATCTTCAGCTACTGCTCGCACGGCGACCTGCACGAGTTCCTGGTTATGCGCTCGCCGCACTCGGACGTGGGCAGCACAGACGACGACCGCACGGTGAAGTCCGCCCTGGAGCCCCCCGACTTCGTGCACGTGGTGGCGCAGATCGCCGCGGGCATGGAGTACCTGTCCAGCCACCACGTGGTCCACAAGGACCTGGCCACCCGCAACGTCCTCGTGTACGACAAGCTGACCGTGAAGATCTCGGACTTGGGGCTCTTCCGCGAAGTGTACTCAGCCGACTACTACAGGCTGACGGGGAGCGCGCTGCTGCCCGTCCGCTGGATGTCCCCCGAGGCCGTCATGTACGGCAAGTTCTCTGTGGACTCGGACATCTGGTCCTACGGCGTGCTCCTGTGGGAGGTGTTCAGCTACGGCCTGCAGCCCTACTGCGGCCACTCCAACCAGGACGTGGTGGAGATGGTCCGGAGCCGGCAGGTGCTGCCCTGCCCCGACGACTGCCCCGCCTGGGTGTACGCGCTGATGATCGAGTGCTGGCACGAGTTCCCCAGCCGGCGGCCCCGCTTCAAGGACATCCACAGCCGGCTGCGGGCCTGGGGCAACCTGTCTACCTACAACAGCTCGGGGCAGACCTCAGGCGCCAGCAACGTCACGCAGACCAGCTCCCTGAGCACCAGCCCCGTCAGCAATGTCAGCAACACGCGCTACGGGGGCCCCAAGCAGAAGGCCCAGCCCTTCCCGCAGCCCCAGTTCATCCCCATGAAGGGCCAGATCAGACCCATGGTGCCCCCTCCCCAGCTCTACATCCCCGTCAATGGGTACCAGCCCGTGCCGGCCTACGGGGCCTACCTGCCCAACTTTTACCCGGTCCAGATCCCGATGCAGATGGCCCCGCAGCAGGTGCCCGCCCAGATGGTGCCCAAGCCTGGCTCCCACCACAGCGGCAGCGGCTCCACCAGCACGGGGTACGTCACCACCGCGCCCTCCAACACGTCCGTGGCAGACAGGGCAGCCCTGCTCTCGGAGGGCACTGAGGACACGCAGAATGTCCCGGAAGACGTGGCCCAGAGCCCCGTGCAGGAAGCAGAGGAGGAGGAGGACGGCTCCGTCCCCGAGACCGAGCTGCTGGGAGACAATGACACTCTGCAGATGGACGAGTCTGAGGTCCAGCTGGAAGCCTGAGGGCTGCAGGGCCGCGGGGCGCTTGGGGGGAGACTTGGGCCTCCCTGAGGAGCGCGCCCCGGGTACCAGTGGGCTGGAGTGCAGTCTCCCTGGGCGAAGTCCTCCTCTGTCGTCCTCTCGTGCACGGAGCAGCGCTGTGCCCACCTGCTTGGTTGGAGGGTCTTGTAGCCAATGGCTCCTGACCAGGCAGGGGTGGTAACCCAGCAGGACGCATGGTGACCCCCAGTGCCACCTCCATTTCCCTGGAGGTCAGTCGGCCGTGAGCAGTGCCTGTGCTTTGAAGGAAATTAGGTGGCATCTTCCCTCCATATTGCATAGGGATTGAATATTTCCAAACATTGGGAAAACAGGCCTGCAGAAAGGCAGTGAGGTGGGACCTTGGGCTTTGCGATGCCCAGCAACTGGGCTGCTGCGTGAGGATGGAGGAGGCTGCTTTTCTCTCTACTACCCCCCCGCCCACCAGCAAGTCTCCCTTCAGCCACCAAAGATGAGTGGGAACAGGACGTGGCCGCCTGCCGCCTGTCAGAGTCTGATGAGAAAGGGGCTCCTGGAATGGGAGTTCCGTATTAAAACGAAATGTGCCTTAAAAGAAACCCACACGATTTTGTATTTTTGTGAAATGATTTTAATTATCCTGCATGTGTATTTTGCCCAGTTTTCTGGAATTCAAGGGAAAGTGTTTTGGGGGTTTGGAATGTTACAAAGAAGGCAATATTGTACAGAGCACAGTATTGTTATTTTTTTTCTTTTTTTTTTTTTAGAAGCCTGTACAGACCTTAAATGTAATTTATATGATTTTTGTATGCCATTTTCATTGAAGAATTTTGAGCTTAAAATAATGACTTCGTAATTTAACCATTTACGTTACCCACGTTGGGATGCCACCTGATTGTACTTTGGTTTGCTTGTGTTTGTACCATACGTAAGCGAGGTCAGTTCATTTCAGAGCTCCTATGAGAGAAGGCGCACGGGCACACTGCATCCGACACACGGCATAGGGCGCACTTGTAACTCCCACACCTGGTGTATCCAATAAAGCAAAACGGAAGGTTCGGTCTGCCCTCTGCAGGTCCTGAGGACATCAGGCAGCGGGAGGTGCCGGATGACGGAGACGCCCAACGGTGATGATTTGGGCTGAGGTTTAGGGGGCTCATCCAGGACCAGCGACTCCATTTGAATGTGGATATACGTTGACAGATAAATGATGGGAACAAGTTGCATTGCTTTTCTCGGTAAGGTCTGTGGCAGGGATTAGCCGCAGATGACGTGAAGATGGTCTTTTGTTTTAAACGTCTCTCCTCCTGAGGTCCCAGAGCCCCTGCCGTTTTTAGACCTGGAGTCTGGCTCTTCCCAAGGCCCTGGAGCAGGGCTGGAGGGGGAGAGAGTGAAGGAGATTGGGCCTCCTTCACCACCTGCTAAGAGCTGCCTGCATCCCCTTGTCGGCTGGCAGCGCGGCCAGCTGAGTCCAGGTACACCTGGACCGGGGTCACCTGCGGGGTCAGTGGCTCCAGGGCTGCCAGTCAGGGGAGGGGCTGGGTGAGTCCTGGAGATGCTTCTGCCAGCCAGCCAATGGCCTTTGCTGCCCCTCGGGCGGGTCCCTTTCTCCCAGCATGGCCTGGGTGGTTTTCCGTGTTGAATGGAGTAGGTCCACAACCCTGGGCCACGCAAGACTCAGGTAGGAATTCGCTTCACATCCGCCGGCATTCGTTCTTTAGCCTGCATTAGAACATCTTGCAGGGCTTGTTACAAAATGAGCACTGCCCTCCCCGCTCCCAGGCAAGTCTGGGTTGGACCAAGAAAGTACATTTCTAACAAGAGCCCAGAGGGTCCTGATGGTGAAAGCCCCTTAAGCACAGCACCATTGGATCCTACCCGCTGGGTCACCCTGGCTCTCCAGCACGTCAGGTCATCTTGTACACCCCTTGCTCCTCTGCTTTAGCATAGCGCTGCTGACAGGTAGAGCCCCACACACAAACAAATAAAAGGTCTCAGTGTATATCCTAAAATCAGGAGGGACTCTTCCCTGCTCGGTAGAAGGAAGTAATGTGAATGACTCGGAGCCCCTCGGAGCCCCTCTACCAGCAAGCGTGGTCTGGATTGCATGTTCAAAGAACTCAGGCTTACACGGAGCTACTTCTCATTTCCACTGATCTGAAAGAGGAACTTGAGTTTATCTCTAATTTTGTACACCTGATGGTTTAACTGTTCAGTCGAGACCTAAGAGTAAAAACTGGGAAATAGCCCTTTGGCTGCTGCCTCCGCAGATGCAGTCAGGGAGGTGGGCGGCCACTTCAGTTTCCCATCACTCAGCCCCCGAGACTTGAACATCATGCTCGGGGCCACGGGCAGAACCGCAGAATGAGCAGCAGAGATTCTGCGGAGAGACACAGGGTTTTTTGGCTGACTTGGGGGAGGTTTTGATTTGGGGGATTTTTTGGCTAGAAATAACATGTGTTTGTTACAGCTCATTCTAATTGTAAAATCTTGATGCATCTTTAGGAAGATTATTGAGCCTTTAAAGTTGATGCAGTTGAACAAAAGTGACTTAACTGGCATGTTCCAGAACAACTGATTTTAGAGCTAAGCCGCACGATTCAGATAAATGTCACTCGTACCTTCTACCCAGCCGCATGCCTGTCCCTGTTTATACCCACAAGAGGGAGATTTTCACACCTATTCAGTAAAGTCACCTAAGTGTAATTAGTTTTAATCAAGCCATACAAAGCCACAAACACCTTGTACACTCCTTATATTTTTTGGTATACAATACTTGTTGAAACAGTCTGTCAGAGCACTGGCGAACTTTTCTGTGCTAATTTTAGGATATTTCACTCAATGTTACAGTTATATAATACTTCCCACTAAATCAAGACAAATCTCTTGGGTCTCTCAACAGGGAAACACTTGTTTAAAAGTGTTCACTTTGGGTGAATTCCACCTCGCAATTCAGTGTTGGTAGCTACTTTCAGACAGTTTGTGAGTTTCTGACGGGAACACTGAAAATCTTTTTTGAGATGAACTTTTCAGGAGGAGGATGTGTCAAAGTAACTTAACGTCAGAGGTCCTCCTCGCAACCTGGCTGCTGGAAATCAATGTGACCTTTCCAAGATCAGACCTGTTCCCAGCTCACGCCCTTGTTTTCCTTCATCAGTCCCCAAAGTAGTAGAGACTATAAGTGTTTTTTGTCCTGGGACTTAGTGGGTGCTCAGTAATTAGCTTTTTTTTTTTTTTTTTTGCCTATTATGTACAAATTTATTTTCAAAGGGCCAAATTTCTTTTCTCACAGTAATACGTTACCTATACATTTAGCCACATTTATCAAATAAATAGATCTCTTCAGCATAATTGCTTTGAATTATACCTTAAGTTAAAAATTTATACACAGTATAATTTACCCTTTTTAATGTACAGTTCAAGTTCTGACAAATACCTATGGTTGTAATTACCACCAGAAACAAGATACAGAACAGTTCCAAGCATAATTTCCTTTTAAATGTCAATTAATCAACAAGTATTTATTGACTACTGACGTGTCCAGTAGTTACTGGTCAGTCTTTGCAGATAGCAGTTTGCTGTGGATCACTGTCATCAAGGTGTCACTCCTCTTTACTTAGTAGACAACCAAGCTTCCTAATCCTCATGTCTCTCTCTGGCTCTCAAACAGTTCAAAGCTTGGGCTCAACACTGTCTTCCAGGATGACACCTTGCAGTTCTTCCTCACTCCACTGGACCAACATCCATTCATTTGCTCCCTTCACAGCCCTATGACAGGTCATATCTCTCAGTAATTAGCTTTTGAAATAAGAGTAATGCTTTCTTTAGGTGGAGGAGGCCTGGATTTAGGCTACCTGACACTCACCCTGAGAAGAACATGAGCCTGAGTGTCAGGTGTTTACACTTAAGACAATAGATCTTTTGTGGCACTTTATTTCTTTTTCAGTTTTGTTTCAACCGTTTAGTTATTGTATAGCTCATACATTCCTATAGTTCAGAGTCACAGTGGGAAGTTCCTCGCCCATCCCCAGCTACCCCACCTCCAAATGTATTACTGTGGATCCTCTCAGTTTTTTAATGCATATCTAAGAATACTTGCCAATGTGTTCTTATATTTATCCCATTTTTTAAACATTAAGAGGTAACCTTCTCTACAAATTGCTTTCTGCTGTACTTTTTTTCACATAACCGTGTATCTTGGGGGTCTTTGCTTATCAGTGGATGGGAGCTTGTCTGCTGGAGGAGCTCTTTCCTAACAGTGGCCCTGCGAGCAAGTGAGGGCAAGAGTTGTAAGGGGGCAGAGGTCACCACAGTGCCTGCCCACAGGGCTCTGGAGGGCTGCTGGGGTGAGGTGGACGAGGGGGGGCTGCGACCAACACACATGGCTCAGCTCTAATGTGTGTTATTTGAAAGACAGGGCAAGTCAACATTTTTAACTCATTAGTATTGTTTTTTCACTAATTTGCCCTGTTTATTCTCTTTCCCAGTCTGAAGTGCTGAGGTTTTAGTGGAAAATATTGTCCAGACACAAGAGCTGTAGACTCAAAACCAGCCCTTGTGTGTTGGAAGGCGTCGGGGAAATATGCAAGTACCCAGGGGAGAGATGGGGCCAAATGACCACTTCTTTGGAATTCCAGAAGGCAACCACAACCCCCGCCCCCTGCCCCAGGATGGCAACTGCCACACACACACACACACACACACACACACACACACACACACACACACACGCACCCTGCCCTAGGATGGCAACTACCCCCCCACACACACACCCTGGACCAGGAGGCAACTGCCACACAGACACACACACGCACACGCACACACACCCCCTGGGCCAGGATGGCGACTGCCACACACACACATGCACACACACACACCCTGGCCCAGGATGGCAACTGCCACACACACACACACACACACACCCTGCCCCAGGATGGCAACTGCCACACACATACACACACAGGCCCAGGAGGCAACTGCCACACACACACATGCACACACACACACACCCTGGCCCAGGATGGCAACTACCCCCCCCCACACACACACCCTGCCCCAGGATGGCAACTGCCACACACACACACACACACACCCTGCCCCAGGATGGCAACTGCCACACACACACACACACACACACACACACACACACACACACACACCCTGCCCTAGGATGGCAACTACCCCCCCACACACACACACCCTGGCCCAGGAGGCAACTGCCACACCCCCACACACACGCACACACACCCTGGCCCAGGAGGCAACTGCCACACACACACACACATACACACACACACCCTGGCCCAGGATGGCAACAACACCCCCCCCATGGCAATTAAAACTCCTCCCACCCCAGGAGGACAACTCACCCCCCACCCCAACCCAGGTCACGACTGCATCCACCAGGGAGCTAAGTTCAGCTACTAACGGTATTTCTCAGGTCTAGATGGAGAGTGGGAAGGGAGACGGTGTCCAGACAGGTAAAGGAGAATTCAGGGGAGGAGAGGAAGCCCGTCCCCTCCCTGTGCTCCTGCGGCCCCCATTTGTGACAGTTCCGCGTTGAACAGGTTTAAACAATCATCTTATTGTCACCTTTTTGCTGCATTTTATATTTTGATTGTCTTCTCACCATGGGATCTTTACTGGAAAACTGCACTAAAGCAGTTTGGGGGAAAGCTCGTCTAAACTAATAATGTGGAACCATAGAATTTTGTTAAGGAAATTCACCATTACTTTGAAATATGCAGAATAATCCAAATTAGTCTATAGGAGCCCAAGGAAAAGACTGAAGAGACTAACATGGAAATTGCCTGAAAGGTGGTTTTTGTGTTCAGGAAGCATCCTCCTGCTAGCTGACTTCCAGTCTCAATTTGATGGCCAGATTTTCCCACAAATAATGCAAAGGTGTACTTCAGCCACAGCACTAAATTAGTCAGAGTCTGAACGATTTACAGGCTGGGAATAGCCGGGCATTCTAACCTGCAGATAGACCACCTGAAGGGCCAGCCATGAGTCCTTGCATGTCTGGCCACTATCTTGTTTCCAGTCTCTTATGCACTGCACCCTCATGCATCTAACCCGGGAAGACCCGCAGCATTTTGTAACAAGGGGTTACTTCTGGGCCCCAGAGAAGGCACTTTCCTTTCCTTCAGGTAGAGATCTTGGAGGTCACTTAGTCTCCACTGGTTATCTTAGAGAAGACTGAGCCACTGCTTTTTTTTTTAACAGCTTAACTGTGCTATAATTTACTTCCGTAAAATTCACCCATCCAAAGTGTACAATGCAGTGATTTTTTTTTTAGTAAATTTGTGAAGTGTGTAGCCTTCACCCCAATCTAACTTTAGAACATTTTCATCACTTCCTCAGCCCTGGGCAATCTGCTCTGTTTTCTGTCTGAATGGATTTACTTTTTCTGGACATTTCATATAAGTGGAATTATACAATATGTAGCATTTTGCTTCTGGCTTCTTTCACTTAGCAGAATGTTTTCAAGGTTCATCCAAGTTGTATCATGCATCAGAAGCTCATTTTATTGCTGAATAGTATTCCATTGTATGGATAAACCACATTTTGCTTATCCATTCGTCCCTTGATGGATTTGGATTTTTTCATTTTGGGGCTATTATGAATAATGCTGCTATGAACATTGCATGTGTTCGTATGTGGACATATGTTTTCATTCTCTTGGGTAGATTCCTAGGAGTGAAATTGCTGGGTCATATGCAAAAATCATTGATCTCTTTAAGAAATTTCCAAACTATTTTCCAAAGTGGTTGCACCATTTTACCTTCCCTCCAGCAATGAATGAGGACTCCAGCTTCTCCACATGCTCTCCAACACTTGCTATCATGTGATTTGTTTTCATTAGAGCCATCAACTTTTAAGACTATCAAAAGAAGACATTACTTACATGAAAAGATCAAGGTTGCAGACAAGTTCTATGAATTGTTCATCAAATCTCACCAGATGCCCTTCACTTAATTGTTCCTATAGCCATTCAACAAATATTTCTTGAACATGTACCATTAGCTAAATTCAGTGGTGAATGAGATAGGAAACACCATCCCCACTTCCTCAGGAAGAAGTTTATTAAACAAGAAACACTGTAATAACAGGCTAAGTCTTCCATGGGTAGCAGTATTTTCTGTGCAATGAGGCCTTGGGCAGAGCCCAGCTGTGCCAACTGATGAGGGTCACACAAGCATCACTAGATTGGGTCCCAGCGTTTGCAGCTAACTACAGACAGAAATGCCTCCTCCATCATAGGCACACTGGCAGGGTTGGTACCCACTGTCTTCTAGAGCTTGTGTGGCTGCAGTGTTTCTTTGGAATCTTTACCTCCATCTGGAGATCTCAACATTTCCTGGGTCTTGGAACAGGTTGGCAGGGCCATACCCTGGTGCCCAAGACCCCCTGACCTGCCTGTGAACGTGGGTGGGGAAAAGTACATGTTCATTTTCACCAACCTTTAACTGAAATGTAGCATTTCCTCTTACTGTAAATGTAGGAAAAAAACCCAAAGATGTGTTCAGCGTGCTCATGGCTGCTCACCATGAGTTCTTTTCATATCACATTGCAAATGCCACATCACTACTCCAAGATGACACCCATTATGGGGCCTGCTGCAAAATCTTGCTACCGAGTTAATAGAGAAGCACATATATTACAATTTTGGTTTTTTTTCAATATTTTGATAATTTCAATATAGATGTTTTCTTTGTAATTTGAGCCTTTTATTTTCTGCACTAAAACCCTACATTCGGAGAAAGGACCCAAATGCCAAGGGGTCCATCTGTGATGCAGAAAGATAAGAAGAAGACGCCGTCTTTACGGCTTCTCTTCTAAGACCACCCACTGCATGCCTAGTGCCCTACTCCTCCCAGGATGCAGTTCTTCTCTGGGTAGGAGGTGGAGGGATTCTCCCCGCAGACTGGGCCCCGGAACCCGGGGGTCCCCCTGCTTGCACTCACTCATCAACACCCGCCTTTCCCACTTGCACCCCGGCTCCTCTGCTTTGGTCCAGGTGAGATGCAGTGGCAGTGGCAGGGTGTTTTACCACCAACTGCCTTCTTACTTTCTCATGCTGTTTCAACAGTGCACATCAAGAAGACACAGCAACACAGAGAAGCAGGAACAATGTCTCCCTAGCCCAGTGGGAGCACAAACTGTTTCTATGTTTTTTCAGAGTAAATATCAATATTGTTGCTTTTTCAAGTCTACAGGGGCTCACAGGCTCCTGCAACATAATAGCTGTTCTCTCCGAGCCCCCCAACATCCCTGGAGGGAGTGGAGGAGACTTGGGTTCCTGGAGGCTCCATCTGCCAGGCTAGTGTCTCACCAGGGAGAGCAAATGGTTTTTTTCCTTCTTTCTTTTTTTTTTTCAATTTTATTTATTTATTTGTTTATTTATTTGGGGCTGGGTTGGGTCTTCGTTGCTGCCCGCAGTCTTTCTCTAGTTGTGGCCAGCGGGGGCTACTCTTCGTTGCAGTGCGTGGGCTTCTCATTGCAGTGGCTTCTCTTGTTACAGAGCACAGGCTCTAGGTGCGCAGGCTTCGGTAGTTGTGGCACGTGAGCTCGGTAGTTGTGGCACGTGAGCTCGGTAGTTGTGGCTCGAGGGCTCTAGAGCGCAGGCTCAGTAGCTGTGGTGCCCGGGCTTAGTTGCTCCGCAGCATGTGGGATCTTCCCGAACCCTAACCTGTGTCCCCTGCATTGGCAGGCGGATTCTTAACCACTGTGCCACCAGGGAAGCCCTCCTTTTTTCCTTCAGATAAATATTCTTCGAATTTTAATTATTATCCCATAAGGGTAAATTTCTAGTTCCTTAAAATAGCTCTTTCAGTATGGATTTCCTAAGCATAAGAAATGTCACATTTCTTCCCGTCAACTAAAAAAAAAAAAAAAACCACACACACACACACACACACACACACACACACACACACAACATGGGAGTTATGAGTTAAGTTTTATTTGGGGCAAAAAGAGGACTATAGCCCAGGAGACAGCATCTCAGAGAGCCCTGAGAAACTGCTCCAAAGAGGCAGGGGGGTAGGTCAGTGTTATATGTGATTTTAGTGAAGGGGGACCACACGCAGTCAAACACACATTTGGGGAGAAGCTTGGCGCTAGTCAGGAGGAGCAGACGTCACCGTTAATGATTTTAGTGCTTTTCTAGATACGAGGAGATGCAAGAATTGGGCTCATAAAATCTTCTCCTGAAAACATCTAACTAAAGACCTGTTCTTCCAGTTTTTCCCAGAGCACAGAGTGTCTCATTCCTGATCTCCACCCTGAACTCCTTTCAGGGAGTGTTGAAGTTCAGCAGCTACAGTGGCTCATGATTTAATCCTTGTCGAGGCAGAGGGCAAGTGCCAAGTTGTAGTCGGCTTTCCCTACAAAATACAATCTACCATGTTCACTTTATGAGGTACAGTGATCTGATAAGAGGTTGATTGTGTAGGTTCTATAAATATGCATATTCATTGCATAGGTTGTGTTCTCAATAAATTTTATTAACTTGATTATACCTTGGGGGCATTTTTTGTCAAAATAACTTAGCATAAAAACCTGATATGTGCAAGAAAACTAGAGTGCTTATTAGAGAAGCTCTGCTTTTTGCTATACTGCAGTTAACACAGTTATTTAGAATAGCAGTTATGGATTTAATTGTGGGTGAAACACTCTGTTGCAAATGCACATGTGCAATGTTACTGATTGGGCCACAGAAATCACAAGGAGATACTTACTCTCCAAACTGATCCAAGGGGAGATCATTAGATTAATTTGTTGACAAATGCTGATGGAAGCCTGCTGTGTCCCTGCTGCAGGGATCACGCAGAGAACCAGGTAGATAAACCCAGCAACAAACTACATTCTCTAACATCTGTGATGCTCAGTTCTCTGACGAAAACACAGCACAGGGAGGGGAGATTCCTCGGCAGGAGTGGGTAGTTTAAGAAATCTGGTCTTTACTCACCAAATGTGCCTCTAAAAAATACTGTGACCAAGAATGATCTAAGTCTTCAAAGTTCCTTTTCTTGTGGCCAGCGATGGTTTTTTCGCCCTCTTTAACTGGAAACAAAACCATGCAGGTATAGCAACATAGGCAGTCCTCTCATGCAAGAGAGAATAGCGGAAAACAGAGAAATTCACTCTCACTACTAAAAACTTGCATCCCTATGAACAGTGTGAATTTCCAGTTCACGAGGTTAGCATCTCAGGATCATGGAGAGTGGGAGAAAGAAACAGGTGGTGAGTCATTTGATTTTTATGGGGACAAGAAGCCCATATTCCCCCCCATGATTAGCTGTGCAAGAATGTTACGTCCTTCGAGCAGAACTCTGCGCCCCCCCCCAGGGCAGCTGAGCTGGGAGCAGGTTCCAGCCTGGGGGTGTCCTCAGCCTCTCTCGGTCCTCAGCCCCCAAACAGAAGTGGTGCAACTCTGACAAATGCCACTAGAGGCCATTAGAAAATGAATTCTAATTAATTAATCCATTGAGATCCTTATCTCTCTTTGCCTAAAGATAATTTTAGCTCACAGTCAGAAAAAAGGGCTGGACAGCTGTTTGCTGCACCAATTTAAAGGGGGGGGGCATAAATCTAAATCTAAATCAATGGAGAAAATTGTGCCCCAGGTGCCCTCAGTACCCACCTGCAAAGGCAGGGTTTCAGGAGGTGAAGTCCCAGGGCAGGAGTTTTCTCCTCTGTTTTATTCACTGCTGTGCCCCCAGCTAGAGTAGGTGGGGTGGGGGTGGGGGGTGCTGGGTGACTTTTAGGCTTTGCTGGGCAGGATCATAGAATGGAATCGTTGTAGACAGTAGAATGCAGATGAGGCCATTTTCCCTATGATGTCCAGCATGGCCCTCAGTAAGGTGTCTAGACTCCTCTTCCCATCAAGTGTCAGGACAGACTGTAGTGAGGACCCAGAGCATCAATCTCATTTGTAACCTTTACTAAGAAGTCACTTAAGGATGTGTTCCAGCACACAGGGGGAGGAAATCAAGAGACAGGATGACGTGGAAAGTAGCAAGAAGGCCTCCTAAAATTCCTTTCCCAAATTTCATAATTCAGAGTGTCTGCTGTCTCCCCCCTACCATCCTTCCCTCCCTTCCTTCCCCTCCCCATTGGCTTTGAGTCTCTGAGGTGGCCTGATACCACACATGCACATGTGCACACACTCACGCACGTGCATCTCCATTCACCTCCAGGAATGTCATTCTTTGCCTAGTGACTGATTTTCTTTCTAAAATCCTCATGGCAAATTTCTAGCGAGATTGTCCAACTCTAGATTTTTTTAGTACTAAGCTGTTTCTAAATACAATTATATGAATGCGGAGAACACTCTCGTGCACAAAATTGTGACTGGCCGCCATGCGTGGTGGAGAGAAGCCCTAGGTGAGTGGCTCCCTCACCACCCCCCACAGGGCTCTGTTGAGCTGCGTGATCTGGGTGTCCTCCCTCCCTTTTCTCTGGGTCCACTTTCCTTTGCCTCTCCAGTCTGGTCTACTCTGACACCCTTCTGCTTTCCTCTACCCCACACTGATTGCCTTCTCACAATATCTATGCCTGGGGATGGAACCTGGGGAACAAATTTTCACATTTCACCAGAAACCCCTCTCTTCTTGACTTGAAGCACTGCCAAGTAATAAAGCTGTCATTCACAAGGCTCCGTGGCCAGAGGTCTTGGTCAAGATCTGTGTGAATTCAAATGCACACGCATTGTTGGAAACAAGACTCGGACAAATGCCTTGAAATTAAAGTATTGAGATTTTCAAAGTGACCTCCCCACACCAAGGGAAAATGTCTATATTAGTCTTCATTCCGATTAAAATGTAGAATGCCTGTATTGATATAGGAGATGGGACGCATGTTGAATGCTGGCGTTCCTTCAGAAGTTATCCCCTCAGTGACTTAAGTTGCTAAAAGGCAGGTGATCATCCAAACACAGCCAGGAGTGTCCACTGTGCTCCTCGGGCAGTGACCCTCAGCCCACTCAGCCTTCCCCCCGGGAAGGTGAAGTGATTGCCTGAGGTCAAAAAGATTGAATAAAAACACAAAGAAAAAAAGACAGGAGTCACTGTGAATGTGAAATACTGTGGGAGTTAAGGCCAAAAGAACTCAAAGAGAAAATGAGGGGGTCCGTGGAAAATGTCAGGGAAGCCACAGATGTGTATACACCAGGCATGGCCGATAAATACACAGAGCAACAAGTCCCAGGAATAAACAGCCATTGTGGGAACAGTAAATGCATCTTTTAGAAACTGAAAGAGCAAGTCAGAAAAACATAAGAAAACACAGGAGCATGTTAGTAGCGCAATCCCAAGCTTGAGGGAATAGACTTGAAAACTTTGTTCCTTAGGCAATGTGTCATCTTAGGGCACATTGCAATGATCAATCCATGTGCTTGACAACAAAGTCAACCTGAATACAATTCCCAAAGGAGAGATGTCACAGGCTCTATTCTCTGACCATCTGACCACAATCCCAGAAAGCTAAAGATGGCCATCATCTTCTGACGTCAAAGGCATTGAGAACTGACTTCGTTTCTTACCTGGTGAGAAAATCAGACTCACTGAGGCCTGGGACCCCACTGTCCATGGATATGCATTCTGCCACTGTGCCCTGCCGGCAGACTGCCCACGCCTGGATGTCTGCCTTCCCTGTGGGCACCATCATTTCACTGTTTATTGGCCTTTCCACAACCAAGAAGGAATGAAGTTTTGAAACAATCATGCCTACAAAAGTCTGGGTTTTTTTCTTTCTTTTGTCAGAAGCAAGTTTGTAGCTATTGATTCCCACTGCTTCCCCCACCCCCAGCTTTAGTGATTGTAACATCCTGTAACAGAGCCACAGCAGCTGGTAGGATGGTCCCCAGGACACTCAAGAAAGCGTTTTGCTTCTTTCTGCCTCTATCACAGAAACAATCCGTTAAGTAATAGGGAGAAGGGTGACCTAGGAGAACCTTAAATACAGGCCTGCCTGGGTTAAAGAAAATCAGAGGCCAAGGAGCAAGTTTCCGCTCCTCCCTTTCTTGCACAAGCGCTGGATTCTAAGGAAAGATTACTCTTAGGAGTGAGGGGATGGGTCAAGTAAACATTGCCCTATGAAACATAAGTATCATCTGTCTCTTTTTCCTGGTAACAAAATTTAATGGATATATTTTTAGTGTTGGATAGTTTGTTCAGCCCACCTTATGGAGCCCGTTTGATAAAATTGCTCACAGCACATCATGCTTTTCAGTATTTTTTTTTCTCATGGAGAAACTAAATTACACTTGGGTTAAATCAGACTGTAAGTTTTTTAAAATTTATTTTTCCTCCTTCTACCCAGTGCCCTGCCTCCCCAGCCCCGCAACCAGGTATGGATCGGGCCCTGTACCAAAGAGTCAGGGTATCTACAGCATTTTTACTAGGAAACTGATGAAATTGGGATGGGGTAGAGAGACAGGAAAAGGGTGAGACAGGATGAGCTTCTGAGGAGAAACTGTTGGGTTATCTCACCCTCACCTCGCTCTCCCCAAAATCCACACAGGGAGGCCGTACTGTTCCCACTTTGCAATTGGGGAAACTGAGGCCCTGGGGAATCAAACAACCCAAAGCGCAGGGTAGTAGGAAGCAGGTGTTTGAACCAGGGCTGTGACATGTGCCTGGGGAGTGGGAACAGGAGGGTGCCGCGGCCAGGCCGGGCTTCAACCCCTGGGGTGACATCCGAGGGCCTGGGATCCCCACTGGAGACCTTCCCACAGGGAGGCACAATCAGGGCGTGGGGTCACGGGGAGGGGGCGCCTGCAAAATGTTCTCAGGGCCGGGGACCGCGTGGGGAACACAGGACTCCTCTAGGGGGTGGCACCCCACCCCAACCTCGTGCTGCAGGACCCACCCACTCGCCGGCCCGAGGGATGCTTGGCTGAAGGACCTCTCAGGGCTCCGAGACAGATCACGATGGCCCCCGGGGGGCGGTGGGGGTCTGTGCAGGGCGGGTCCCCAGGGAATGAGCCACACCCAGGGGTCCTTGGCCACAGAGATTTTGGCCAACTTATTTTCTCTCTGTCAGTTACTTAATATTAACTGGAAACCCATACAGGCCAGTCACCGGACATGCGACGACCTCAGCCTCAACAACCACGTGACTGCAACTGCGTGGGAGACCCGAACCCAGTCTACCCCAGATTCAGGAGCAAAACAGGTGCATATGGGGTTGTAACTGCTCTCTTTGGCTGGCTGCGGGACAGCAGGTGAGAACTGGAATAATCGGGTGAGATGTTTGGCTTTGGCAAGGATGGGGTTGCTGTTGACTGAGATGGGACGTCAGTGAGCTGGGGTTTGAAGTGTCCTGTTCCACTTTAGTCGCCCGGGACCCTCCTCCGCCTGTCTTCCCCATCCGTGGTCCAAACGACCCTCTGTATGGGGTCTGCCCAGCTGCAGAGCCACACCAGGTGCCACTGGGGTCCTGCCCTGGAGCTTCCCTGTTGCTGCAGAGCTGACCACACGTATGCAGTCCCTATGAGCAGGGACGTTACCACATGCTGGGAGGAGACAGCGACTGGGGGAAATGGGTGCTGGCAGACCCATAGTTTGCATTCTCCCCTGCAGACAGATTCTCCTGAGGTCCTAGAGACGTGTCCTGAGACATATCTGCAGATGTTCCCAACCGACTGGGCGTGGAGCCAGCAGTGCTAGCTCAGTCACTCGCTGTCTCATGCGTGCTCCTCCTTCACCCCTGTCTCCATAGCTGCCTCCTGCTGTGTCTCCTAGGGACCCCAGCGCAGACACATGCCTGATGGATATTCTGCTGGAGATGTTGACCGAGGCAGTTAGACATTCAAGCTTGGAATTCAGGGGAGGATTCTGGGCTGGAAATATACATTTGGGAGCCAACAGCACACAGATGGCACCCCAAGCCATGACACTGGAGGGAGTGTAGACTAAAAATGGAAGCGACTGAGATGAGGCCTGGAGCGCTCCATTGGTTAAGGGTCCCAGGGAAGAGGAGGAGGAGTGTCATGAAGGTGGGAGACAGACTGGATGGATGACCGTGCCGAGGCCCACCAGGCCTCTCACCGTGTGCGGTCTGTGAGGCCACCGCCAGAGGAGGGCTCCACGGACGTGTGGGTGGAGAGGCAGAGGGGTCAAGAGCAAACCGGAAGAAGTGAAGGACCACGGCTGTGGGCAGTGAATCCTTTAAAAAAGTCTCGTGGTCCACGGAGACAAGTTGTATTCTCTTGTAATCAAGTTGTAATCAAGTCTGATTCTCTTTTTTCTTTTAATAATCTATTTTTTCTTTCTGGATGCTTCTAAGATTTTTTCCCTTGTTCTTCTAATTCACCAGTTTCCTCAGGCTAGAGCCATATGTACTGGTTTTCTACAGCTGCCAACACAGAGTACCACAGGCTGGGTTGGTTCTTCAACAAGAATTCATTTCCTCACACTTCTGGAGGCTGGAAGTCTGAGCTCCAGGTGGTGGCAGGGTTGGTTCCTTCTGAGAGCCATGAGGAAAGGATCTGTTCTAGGTCTCTCCCCTTGGCTTGTAGGTGGCCTTCTTTTCCCCCTGTCTTCACATCATCTTCCCTCCATTTGTATCTGTATCTGGGTCCAAATTTTCCCTTTTCCTGAGGATACCAGTCATATTGGCTCACCCTACTCTCCTATGACCTCGTAATTAGGTTACATCTGCAACAACCCTATTTCCAAGTAAGGTCACGTTCTGAGGTTCTTGGAGTTAGGACTTTAACATATAAATTTGTAGGGGACACAATTCAACCCATAACGCTGAGCATGTGTCTTTTAAAAAATTATGAGTATTAATATTGCTTAGGATGAATCAGCCCTGCCAGTTGTTGGTCTGATTCTTCATTCAGATTAGAGAATTTTTTCCTGTTTGCTTAAATAGCTCTTCTCCATGTTTCCTTTTGCTTCTCAAATTCTTTCTTGTCACACGTTCCATCTCCTCGGGTCCGTCCTCCGGGTCTCTTATCGTTCTCCTCATGATTTTCCTCTTTGTATTGTTGCTTTATGTTCTGAGATAGTCGTTCTGCTTGGTCTTTTATAGAAGATCCGAACAAATACATGAACATTCCTGTGTTGAATTTTGAAAATCATGTCTTTACAAATTCATTTTATGCTTTTGGTGAAGTTCCTTGAGAATTCTTACCAGAGTGCGGATAATGTTCTCACCTGACTCTTCCAGTTCTGTCTGCCCAAGTGGGAGGCACCAGTTTGACATGGTTGCCATCTTGGCTTCCTCCCCCTGATGGTTGAGACCTCGGCGGTGAGTGTCTCCTTTCCTCCATCTTCTACGTCTCATGACTGCATCTCATCAGCCATCAGGAACAACTGCAAGAAACTCGTAAGCAACGACAAACTTGTGTGTGCTAGAAGGCAAAAAACTTCTGGTCTCATCGGGTGGCAGTCGACAAACTGCCACGCACAGGGACAAACCACTAAGCTCTCCTATCATCCCAGGGGGAGGAGTAGCCCTGTCCCCACAACAGAGGCAGGATCAATTTCGGCTCTCCAGGTGACTCCCTGCCCAGCTGGATGGGCACCCCATGCAGATCCTCTAGGAGAAGGCAGCTTCTGAGATGTGATCCCTCCCGTGGTGGTTCGCTGGTCCCTGCTGGCTGAGCATCAGGGGATGGTGGACGCCTGGTCTTTGCTCCAGATCTCAAGGCAAGGCAAGACCCCTCTGCTGTTGATTCCTTCACAACCAGCCTACCATGTATTTCCTTTCTCCTGTGGAGCCCCTGATCTAACATGTGGCCTCGGATTCCACCAGCTCCTTGTTCTGCTGTGTCCACCTCAGAGGCAGTTGGGAGAAAGATGTCAGATATACAAGCGCAACTTGCCAGCTACCTGTAACCTTGCTTCCGCATTTTAGGAAATAATTGTTGGCTGTTTCCTCAGCATCCATTCCCCACCTCTCCTTACCACTATCCCTGAGCTTCAGTTTGGAAATCCACGTGGTTCTAGAGAAGTTGGCTCCGCGCTTGGCTTCAGGAGTGGAGCAATGGCCCTGGGCTAAGCAGTCACAGTGAAATCAGTTCAGGGATGGGCATATATTCTAAACTAGACCAACCAGCTTAAGGGCTTGCCAGAAATGCTGGGAGAAAAACTCTCCTCTCATCCTCCCTGATGAATGTGATCAAAAAAATGTGGGGCCCCAGGAAATGCTCTCAAGAATTTTGAGATCAAAATAGAAGCCATTTTATGTTGAATCAGCAGTGTGAAGACAGAGCTGAAAGACTCAAAGAGACAAGATCTTGGTGGCATTATTAAGCCCAGATCCATCTTTTAATGTCCAGATTCATATATTCTCTAATGAAGTGCCACTTCTGTAGCACAGTATATCATATGTATGGATAATATGTATACGTATGGGTAACATCGGAAGAAGTCTGTTTCCAGAGTACTTTCTTCACTGTAGAGCATAAGACAGAGGAATGTCATCTTTTCGTTGTGCCTCTGAGTTGCTTGTAAGGACACATCACCAGTGCTCTTTTCCCTCACTCCTGATAGCAATCTCAGAAGGAATTCGGACACTCAGGGGGTCACATGCCTAGGCAATCCATCAGCAAATATTTGATTTCTAAGCAGCTTACTTTTATCTGCAAAATGATATTTTTTTTTTCTTAATACGTAGGGTAGGGTAATGCAGTCTTAAGGAATGTGTCATGTCTACTCTTATTCATTTATTCATTTATTATCTATTATTCTTTTGGAACTTCCCAGCATTTCTTAACTTAGTCATGAAGCTCAGCACTGCAAACTTCTGAATTGTTGAGCAGTGTGACCAGTCTTCAGAATTGACACGGGGGAATTATTGTGATCAGATGGATGGTATATCTTGGATTAGTCCTAGTTCTGTTTTCTGAAATATTATGTACTTAAGAAATAATTGCTGTTCTTCCTTTTTTTACTTTATACATTTGGGGAATGAGATGTGATGACCGCTGTGGTGGACAGGCCTAAGTGCCCCTCCCCCCATGATCCCACCTACTGGTGTGCACACCTCTGTGTGATCCCCTCCCTCTGAGCATGGGCAAGAACTCAGGCTTGCTTCAGCTGAAATCTGGCCAAGGTGGTGGGGTGTCACTGAGATGAAGGCACATTGTATAAGACTCTTGTTGCTTGCAGACTTGCTCTAGTCTTTCTTGCCATTGCTAGCTTTGACAAAGCGAGCTGCCGTAAGTCCTACAACTGCAAGGAAGCAAACCCTGCCAACAGCCCAAGGGAGCTTCCCCAGTCATGCGTCTGATGAGAACTGATCCCTGGTCGTCGTGCTGACTACAGCCTGTGACTCTAGGCAAGGACCCAGCTCAGAGTGCCTGGACTCCGGGCCCAGAGAAACTGAGATAATTGATGTGTGTTGTCTTCTAGCTGCCAGGTAGTAATGTGGTGGTTGTTCTGTAGCCGTAAAAAACTAATACATTAACTTACAGATTCTTCCTGAAAGTCACTTCTCTGGCTAGTGCATAAAGTTGGTTGGAGTGTTCCAACCAATTCCACCGAGTTTGTATTTCTCCAGATGAGAAGTATGAAAATGTTTATATTAACTCTCTCCCACCTTAGAAGTGGTTCTAAAATATATAACATTTCTACTTCTCCTGCCTGCATTCTACATGCTCTCGAAGTCAGAATACTTGAGCCAAGCTGACAGCTCGAGGAGGGAGGGGCTGCCTCTTTCCAGCTCACTGCTGTGTTCCTAGCTTCCAGTGAGGGCCTGGCACTTGGCAGGCTCGACACATATTTGCTGAATAAATAGGCAAATGAACAAACGTTTGTCATCATATTCTTCTTACTGTTACCTCATTCTCTGTCTCAGCCTCTGTGGTAAGCATTTTATCTACATCTCCCTGAATCATTAAAATAGCCTGTTAAGCAAGTGGTGTCACTCGTGTTTTACAAGTGGGGAAACTGACTTTCAGAGAGTTTACTGATTGCCCAAGATTGAAGGGAGATTGAGTGGCAGTGCTGGGGGCAGGCCTTCTCTACTGAAAACATATTTAAAACACATACACACAAATATGTATATATACACACATACATATCTACTATGTATCTATCTTCTATCTATCATCTATCATCTATCTATCTATCATCTATCTATCTATCTATCTATCTATCTATCTATCATCTATCATCTGTCTATCTAAATTTTTAGTAAAATAATTGAAATTCTCTTTTATCTACACTGATCACTTCCCTCTACAGGGATTTCAGTTTGTGAAGCTTAGTCCTGCTTCTCCCGTCTCCTGCGCCTCCCTCCGTCGGCTGTAGGTGGCGCTTGAGTTCTTGTCAACTGTCTGGTTTTCCTTAGAAATGTCTGTATTTACTCCTGGCATCCTGGGCTCTTCGGAAAGCTTATTTTCTCACAATTAATACAGATGGTGGTCTCATTATGGCCGATTCTTCATCTGCGAATTACTTGGTGTAAGGAGAAGTGCTCACACATGCTTAATTTCTAATAGTGATTTAGAAACCTCTGCCAGCCACTAGGAGGGAAATGGGAGAAGCTGAAAGGCTTTTTACAAATCTGTGATTTTCCTGGTGAATGAAGGTAACCAGGGATGGGATTTTGCATTTACAGAGTGCTTACTCTGTGACTTTAAATGACTTACTTCGCCTCATTAATCTTATAACATCCTTATGAGGGAGGTACTATTATGATGCCTCTCCCAAAGAAGAAACAGATCCAGAGAGGGAAAATATTCTAAAGAAAGGGAAGGATTGGGGTTAGATTTAATACCAGAGGCTGCTCCCACCAGGGTCCTAGACTAGCCTTGTCCCCCACATAAACACGGGAAGGATAGAAGGGAGCAAAGACCTCCTTGGAGAACTTTCGTTGTTTTGGCTTGTTTCCTTTATACAAAGGTCAACAAGAGCGAACCACAAAGCAATGGAGATGAACTCAAAACTCATTTTGGACAGTGCAATCTAAGGAACCATGTGACACGTGGCCTCCATGGTACAGATGTCCACACCTGTGGTCAGATCTCCCCCTGTTGTGGGAGGAAGGTGGGTGGGGAGTAGTAGTGGAACACCCCGGAGGTGGATGCTGGTGCCTTTGTGGGAAGCACGTGGTGAGTTAGTTGGGCGCGAGGGGAGAGGGGAAGGAGGGTGTCACAGGGCTCCCTGTTGTTGTAAATGGTTTCTATGCCATTTTAAAGAACTAACCCTAGAAAATATTAGATGAATTGGGTTCCAACTTAAGCCAATAGGATTTGAAATGTAAGTTTTTGTAGTTTACACCCATCTAAACTAAATAGATCTGAACTCTGGTTTCTGTAGGGTTCCAGGCAAGGGGCTATTTAGTAGGAGGAAAAGCCAAAGATAGACTTTTCCTACAAAGCTAAGGCGAGAGTGACTGCCTTTCCTAATTCGTCCAATTCAGTAAGTTGTTTGGGCTGCCAGGAAAGCTAATGCTGGCCACTCCCTCTTTTGGCATCACATAACTACAATTCGTCAGTTCTAGGACATTTAGAAATTTACCAGGAGATGGAGTCTCTTTTTCATTAAACCCATGTGCTTGCCAGAGCAAACAGAGGTCATAATAAAATGATGAGCCAAACACTATGAATTGAATTACACTAATTTTAGTTGTAATAAAACCACAAGCCATCCTTTGGATTGGGGTAGAAGAACCTTATGATTAACTTGTTAGGTGTGAAGTAAAAAGCCTCTGACCATGAAGTCTTTATCAAGTATCCGGACATGATATGTTGCCCTCAGATTTTTAATCACTCTCATATGAGGTTGTGGATTACTTAACTAAGTAGTTACTTTAGTTACTAAAGAGTCTAAGTGATGTTGTTGAATTAGCTTTAAACCCTTGTTTAGCTGAATGACTTACCCAGAACACTTTTTACGCTCCCAGATTCGACCATGGATGGACTTCTAACCACTCCTTTTCCAGAATAGGTGGCTTAGCACTCCTTTCCCGTGGAACCTATCCAGATGTTTTTGTCTCAACAATACTTGATGGGGTACCAACCCCCACCTCCTTATCTAGCATATTGAAGGTAAGGCCTGTGTTACCAGCATTTAGTTCATATTTAGAAACTGCCCGGTCCATATTGATGGTTTAAATTTTGAGACAAGTTTAATAATATAGCCCAAAGGATAAGTAGACCTCATTTCCAACTAGTCCTTTGCCTCAGGAGATCTTTCCTATATGCTTATTAGGGTGTAAGAGGAAACGGCTTACTAAAATTCATAAGTGGGGCAGTGGGAATATAGTTGAATATTTAAAACCCTTTATTCCATTGCTTTTCTGGAAGCATACGGAGACCTACAGACTATTTTTTTAATTACTCATCAAATATTTTGTAGGTGTATTTAATAATTAGCCAGGTGACTCTGCTAGATACTTATTTAGAATGCAGCAACCAAACAGGGGCTGTGTCTTCTGGAGCTTGCAGCCTCGCAGGGAGACAGTCCATCAACAAGCACAGGGTGCAGGAAAGTTAGTGACAGAGGGAGCTCTGGGGGTCTGTGGGACAAAAAGAGACCAGTAGTCCAGAGATAGAACTGGACTTCTCAGAAAGAGGAGGAATTATGCAGACAGGGTGGGAGAGCCTGCCGCTGCTTCGGACCAGCCCAAGCAAAGACTGCAAGGTGTGAGGGGGGAAAGAAGGTGAGCGCAGTTGGGATGCAGCAGCCAAGAAGGCAAGTCTGGAGAAAGGGGCAGAGAGACTCCGCAGCCAGGAGAGCCAGGGTCAGGAGTTGGACGTGACCCTCAGCAGTGGGAAGAGTCCCTGAGGCTTTTTAAGCACAGGAATGACCTGGTCACACTCATGCCAGGAGGAGCCGGAAGGTTTTCCTGAATATATTCTCCAGGAGAATATATTGCCACGTCTCAGGTCCGTCTTATCACTTGCTTTACCTTTTGTTCTTTGATTATAACTGAAATTCACAGGAGAAAAGGTTTGCCGCATCATCGCCAAGGTGGAATATATTGCCACGTCTCAGGTCCGTCTTATCTCTTGCTTTACCTTTTGTTCTTTGACTATAACTGAAATTCACAGGAGAAAAGGTTTGCCGCATCATCGCCAAGGTGGTATAACTCCGTGTGCTAGTCAGCTGAGGTGGTCATAACGAAGTGCCACAGACTGCTGGCTCACACAACAGATATTTATTTCTCACAGTCCTGGAGGCTGGGAGTCTGAGATCCAGGTGTCAGCAGGGCTGGTATCTCCTTGGCTTGTAGATGGATGTTTTCTCCCTGTCTTCACATGGTCTTCCCTCTGTACCTATTTGGGTCCTAATTTCCTCGTCTTATAAGGACACCAGTCATATTGGATTAGGGCCCACCCATATGACCTCATTTTAATTTAATTACCTCAGAAAAGACCCTGTCGCCACATACAGTCACATTCTTAGCTACTAGGGCTTAGGACTTCAACATATAAATTTGGTGGCAGAGGGGGGGCGGGGGCGGGGCGGGCAGAGAGCACAATTCGGCTCATAACACCCACTTAAGTAAAACGCTTTTCACAAGATGTTATGGCAAAAGAATTTTGAAGCAAAGGAGCCAACAAATTTTCTCTTGAGACTTTGGGAGCTCAACCAGTCAAATTTAATTGAATCCATTTACCAGTAAGTTAAGTGCATCTGTACACTATGTACAATAGGAAAGCCTATTGTCACTAAATCTATGTAATTGAATCACAAAAGATGGCTTCCTCCTTCTCCCCCAGCACCTCACCCTCCCCATCAAATTCTTTTATCCTTTTCCAGTAAGGAAAAAAGAGAACTCTTTCGGGAATGTTTACATTTTACCTTTAAACAAAAAGGAGTGAAATTAAGCGTTGTAAAGTCTGGCCATGTTACATGTCAGTGTGAAATGATTTTCTCTGGCTAGACTTTACTCCACTTGTAACCACGTCCCCAGCATTATCCGAGTCCTGGAGATGGAATGCATGGTGGGAGAAGAAATAGAGAGACCCATCAACATTATGATATATTTTTGACGGTAAGGATGGCCTTACTTAAAAAGCCTTCAGTGCTTTTTGTTGAGTTTAAAAGTCCCACTTTGCCTTAGATACTTCTCCTCCTTCCAATTTTACTGTGATTTACAACATACTCTCTTATATAAAAATTACCCTCCTGACCAGAAATTCTTCATTCTGACATCTGTCCAAAACTGTTTCTTCTGCAACTTGCAGTCATACTACTTGTTTTAATATCACCACCTCCTTCTTCTTGCTGTCACATTCTTGCAGAAAAGGCAAGTGAAAGAAAACATTCCTCCTCGGAGCCCAGGAAATGCAGTAGAAAAATCTGTGTCGAGTGATTTGCTATATTTATGGAACCAATAGAAAACAAACACAAGACATGTACTACAATCAGAAAACTCCAGTTTGCTCTAGTTTTTAAAATCTTGGTCTGCTTTCTCAAGAAGGAGAGTGAGCGACAGCCAGAGTTTATAGATTCGTTACTGAGAGGGACAACCCATGCAATGATCAACTTAAAGACTTCTCATTTAAAAGCAGTAAGATGAGAAAGGCTAGACAAAATGACCCAGTTAGCATAGTACATACTTTCAGGAGTTCATAACTCTACCACTATGGTGGAAAATTGGGAAACACTGAATTTTCTGTCACAGAGTAGAGTGGTGTGGTAGAAAAAAAAAATTACTGATGAGGAAAGATATTGAGGCAAAACTTCATGATTAATCTATTATGTACAAAGTAGAAGGCCTCTGATCTTGGAGTATTAATTAAGTATCCAGGGCTGATATGTTAACCTAAGATGTTTAATAGCTCTGATATGAGACCATGGATTATTTACAGTTTAGTTACTATAAATTATAAATGATTGGGTCATAGAGTCAGTCACCCTACATTTAATGTAACCCCAGTGGGAATTTTGAGCGAGAATTTCACAAGTTTATCCCAAACATTTTCTGAAAGAGCAAAACATAATGCCAATATAGTTTTGAAAAATAAGGAAAAATAGAGATTGCTTTTCCTTACCAGAAGCAAAACATACTATTAGAGACTTCTACTTCTAGGGAAATGGCATAGATGTACATTTCCTTATTCCTCACTGTAAGTACAACTAAAAACCCTAGAAATCATATGTAAAACCAACATAAGAATACTCTACTTGGTAGAGGGAAGAAAGCAGACTGTTTAGGGATCTTTGGACCCAAGGAATGACACCATAGTGAGTTCCCTGGGTTTTCTTTTCTCTTCATGTATGCTCAGACTGAATATTGAAGAAGGTCAGCAACCTGTAAACACCAATGTACACAGGACAGAAAAGGTTCTCCCAAAAGACTGCTCCCTCTAGTCAAAGAACCAGGAAAGGGGCAGCCTAGCAAGGCAGAAAACTTTTAGACAATGACTACTCTGTTCCATCCAAAGACCACAGAAAAAGCTGTGACGCCACCTCCACACTCACAGCTGGCTGAGTGGAGAGCCTAGACTTGCACCCTTGACAGGCCAATAAGGTGTCCCAACTTCCCACTAGAGTGCTGTCAGACAAGGCAGAGTGAGGAATTGGGACTTTCATTCATATTGGGTGGTAACTAGTCCTTCTCCTATATTCTGTGGTGTCTGTGGAGATCACATGGCAGGTTGGACTTGCACCCTTACTCAAGGTGTACCTCCTCTTCTTGCAGGGGTGATGTTGGAGGAGCTCTAGTGGAGTTTCAGGACTTTCACCACACACTAGCAGTCCAAAGGCCATCCTCCCAGCAGTGTCAGTGGAGACCTCCCCCCAGCCACAATGGTATCAGTAGAGGCCTACTTGGGAGCCTGAAATTCTGCCCCCGTTTAACAGTCCAGCAGTACCTAGGAATCCCTCCCCTCCCAAAGTCAATAGAGATGAATTGGAGAACCTAGACTTCTACCCCATCTGGCAATAACAATGTGACACTTCACCTCCACTTCATCCATCAGAGTAGTATAAGAAGAGGCCTGCTAAAACACAGGTTTAAATGAGATGTCTTATAATGTAGTACCCACAAGGTCCAGGTCTCAATCAAAACCACTTGACACTGCACTGTGTCTGACCTTATTGTGGGCAACAAACACTATTTCTGAGTTTACAGCAAGAACATCTGTGAGCTCAGTGAGTCACCTGGTGTCTCCAAGAATACAACCCAGATCCTCAAGATAGACATCACCTTCATAGTGCCTGAGTACAAGGAGCATGACTTCTGAACGCCTTTCAAGTTCCTGATGCCTCTACTTGACTGGTTGGTCATGGCTGGTTATGTTGCTGCTCTCAACTGTGCCTTCAGAGGCCACCCAAAGTTGAAGGCCATCTGGATGAAGAACAAGATGCGAATTGGAGAAGATCTCAAGTTCCTGATGACCAACTACCAGGGGGTCCTGATGCTGAACACCCACCACTCGTCCCCCTTTGACTTGGAGACTTACTCCTGTTGGGCCATCAGTGAGCTTGGGAAGGTCCTAGCTGAGTGCAGGCTGGACATCTGAGTGCTGCAGTGAAGCTCTGTCTTCCACCTGCCAAGATATTTGGCTGCTAAGTACTAACCTGGACCTCCCCAAACACGTTTCCCTTTCTGAAGTTATCAATGAGAAGATAATAGTCTTGTCTTGAAACAAACAAATGAACAAAATAAAACAAAAAAAACCACTTGACATATAAAAACCAGGAAGGTCTCAACCTGAATGAAAAAAAAAATCTATAGACACCAATGCCAAGATGGAACAAATGTAGAATTATCTGACAAGGATTTTAAAGCAGACATCATAAAAATTCCCCAACAAGCAATTATAAACAGTCTTGAAATTAATGAAAAAAATAGAAAGTCTCATGTTGTACAAATGAAACTAATACAACGTTATGTCAATTATACCTCCAAGAAAGAGAAAGTCTTAGCAAAGGAATAGATGATATGAAGAACCAAATGGAAATTTCAGAACTAAAATATATAAGGACCAAAATTTAAAAACTCAATTGATGGGCTTAACAACAGAATAGAGAGGAAAGAGGAAAGAAACTTGGAGATGCAATGATAGAAGTTACCCAATTTCAACAACAGAGAGAAAATAGACTGAAGTAACAATGAGCAGAGCCTTATGGACATGTGGGACTATAGCAAAAGATTTAACATTCATGCCATTTGAATCCCAAAAGAAGAGGAGAAAGACAGTGGGGCTGAAAAAGTTTTCAAAGAAATAATGGCTAAAAAATACTTATATTTGGCCCCCAAAAAACCCCATTAAGCTACAGATTAATGAAGTTAAGTATACCCCAAATATATAAACTCAAAGAAACCCCCTTAAGGACACATCACAGTCAAACTTCCAAAACTTAAAAACAAGGAAAAAATCTTAAAAGTAGCCAGGGAAAAATGACACATTACCTATAGGGGAAAAATGATTTAAATGACAGTGGATTTCTCATCAGAAACCAGAAAGGCCAGAAAGAAATGGCATAACATTTTTAATGTGCTGAAAAAACCTTTTTAACCCAAGAATTCCATATGCAACAAAAATATCCTTTAAGAATGAAGGTGAAATAAAGATAATCTTAGATGAATGAAAACTGAGAGAATTTGTTGTCACCTGAAAATAATGGTTTAAGGAAGTTCTCTAAAAAGAAAAGAATTAATAAAAACAATCTTGGAAAATCAAGAAGGAGAGGAAAACATGGTAAGAGCAAATGTATGTATAATATAATAGACTTTCCTTCTTGAGTCTTCTAAATTATGTTTGATGAAGCAAAAGTTATGTGGTTCTCAATGTATACAGAGGAAATATTTAAAACAATTATATTCTAAATTGTGGAGGGTAAAGGGGTATAAAGGGAAGTAATTTTTCTTCACTTTGCTTGAACTAGTAAGTTGTCAACAATGATAGACTTCGATAAGTCATGAATATGTAGTATAATACCAAGAGCAACCACTGTAAAAACAACCAAAGAGACACAAATGGCTATAAATAAATAAATAAAAATAAAAATTGAATTCTAAAAATGGCCAAGTAACCCAAGAAAGGTGGGAAAACAGAGAATGCAAAAAGGAAAGAAAAAAACAGAAAAATAAAATGACAGACTTAAGTCTTAACATTGTAATAATTAAATTAAATTAAATTAAATTAAATGTAAATGTTCTAAATACACCAATTAAAAGATATAGATTGACAAAGTGGATTAAAAAAACTTGACCCAACTATACACTGTCCATAGTAACGATATACAAAGGTTGAAAGTAAAAGGATGGAAAAAGTATACAATAAAATATTAATCAAAAGAAAGCAGAAGTGGCTATATTAACATCAGATAAAGTGGACTTTAGAACAAAGAAAATTACTGAAGCTAGAAAGAAATTTTACATTTGATAAGAGAGTCAATCCACATAGAAATGTAGCAATTTCAAATGTGAATAACCTAAACAAAAGGACTGCAAAATATACAAAGCAAAACCAGATAAAATTGAAGGGAGAAACACAAGTCCACATTTAAAGTTGGGGACTTCAATACTTCTCTCTCAAGAGTTGAAAAAAACTAGACATAAAAACAGCAAAGATATGGAACTCAAAAGCATCATCAACAAATAGGATCTAATCAACATTTATAGAACACTTCACTGAACAACAGCAGAATATACACACATAATTTACAAGATCTCACAGAACATATACCATCCTGGGCCATAAAGTAAACAAATTTAAAAGAATTGAAATCATGCAGAGTATGTTCTCTGACTATTGTAGGATTAAAGTAGAAATAAACAACAGAAAGATAACTGGAAATTATCTTTTGGAAGTACTTTTCTCCAAGTGTGTGGAGAGACATTTGGAACATAAACAATACACTTATAAATTATCCATGGGTCAAAGAAGGAGTCTCAGAGAAATTTAAAAATACACTGAAGGAAATTGAAATCACATCTTATCAACATTTGTTGGACACAAGTAAAACAGTGCTGAGAGGGAAACTTATAACACTACATGTTTATATAAGAAAGAAATGAGTAAAATTCTCAAATGAATAAGGTAAGCTATCACCTTAAATAACTAAAAAAAAAAAAAAAAGAAAAAAAGAGCAAAATAAACCCAAAGCAAGCAGAAGGAAGGAAATAATAAAGATAAGAGCAGAAAGCAATATAATTGTGAACAGAAAAACAATAGAGAAAATTAATGAAACAAAAGACTGGTTCCTTGAAAAGATCAATAAAATTGACAAACCTCTAGCAAAACTGACAAAGACACAAATTATTGCTATCAGGAATGAAATAGTGTTTCATGACAGACCCTACAGACATCAGAAGGATAATGAGGAAATGCTATGAACAACTGCACATGCATAAATTTGACAACTTAGATGAAAAGGACAAATTCCTCTAAAAGTAAACTGCCACAATTCACCTAATATGAAATAGATCATTGAATAGCCACTTAACAATTGACAACTGAATTTGTAATTAATAAGCTCCTGAAAAAGAATTCTCCAGGCTTAGGTGACTTCCCTGAAAATTTCACCAAGAGTTTAAAGAAGGATATCACCAATTCTACACAATATCTTCCAGAAAATAGAAGAGAAGGAAACACTTCCATCTTATCCAATGAAGCAAGTATTATCCAAATAGCAAAACCGGGGATAGTACAAAAACAAAGAAAGAAAAAGAAAGAAAGAAAACTCTAGACCAATATCTTCATGAAGATGCAGAAATTCTTTTTCTTCATGTACTGAACCATTTATTTTTATTTATTTTTTTATTGAGGTATAGTTGATGTACAATATTATGTTTCAGGTGTACCACATAGTGATTCACAATTTTGAAGGTTATATTCCATTTATAGTTATTATAAAATATTGGCTATATTCCCTGTGTTGTACAATATATCCTTGTAGCTTATTTATTTTATACATAGTAATTTTTACCTCTTAATCCCCACCAATATCTTGCCCCTCTCCCTTTGCCCTTCCCCACTGATAACCACTAGTTTGGTCTCTATATCTGTGAATCTCTTTCTCTTTTGCTATATTCACTAGTTTGTTTTATTAAGAAGCAGAAATTTTTAATGAAATATTAGCAAATAGAATTCACCAATGTGTAAAAAGAATTACACAGCATGTCCAAGGTATGCAAGGCTGGTTCAATAATCAAAAGTCAATCAATGTAATCTACTGTATTTACAGGTTAAAGCAGAAAAATTACATGATCATATCAATTGATGAAGAAAAAAGCATTTGAATAATTTGACATTCGTGAAAGAAACTCTCAGAAAATTAAGAATAGAGGAGAACTTCCTCAACTTGACAAAGAACATGTACAAAACTTCTAAAAATTATATCTAACAGTATAATTAGCTAAAAATCATACCTACCAGTGAAAGGCTAAATGTTTTCCTTCTATGATCAGGAACAAGGCAAGGATGTTCACTCTCACTGCTTCTATTCAACATTGTACTGGAAGTTCTAGGCAATGTAATAAAGCAAGAAAAAGAAATAGTAGTCATATAGATCAGAAAGAAAGACATAAAACTACTTCTGTTTGCAGATAATATGATAATCTGTGTTCTTGGAAAGTCCCAGGGAAAATACAAACAAAGAAACAAACAAATATATAAAAGTCCCCAGAGTCCTAGAATTAAAAAATGAGTTCAGCAAGTTGAAGGGTAGAAGATCAACATACAAAAATCAGATTTATTTCTATATACTAGCAATGAACATGTGGAAACTATACAATTTACAGTCACTTGAAGAATAATAAAACACTTGGGTATAAATCTAAGAAATCATGTATGGGACTTATATATAGAAAAGTACAAAGGGCTTATGAAATAAATAAACAAATGGAAGACTCAACATAGAAAGGAGGTTAATTCTTCCCAGACTGATACATGGGTTTAACACAAAATTCCAGAAAGATGTTTTTATGGATATAGACAATATTATTCTAAAATCTATATGTAAAGGCAAAGGAAATGGAATAGCTAAAACAATTCTAACAAAGAAGAATAAAGAATAAAAGAAAAAAGAAGAATAAAGTGGGAGCAATCACTCTACCCAATTTCTTGATTACTACAGCTTACTATGAAGCTGTAGTAATTAAGACTATGTGGTATAGGAAGAAGGATGAACCCATAAATCAGTGGAACAAAATAGTGGACCTTTAAATCTTCCCAAAATTATGGCCAACTGATTTTTTTTTTTTTATAAATTTGTTACTTTTTTAAAAAATTAATTAATTTATTTTTATTTTATGGCTGTGTTGGGTCTTCGTTTCTGTGTGAGGGCTTTCTCTAGTTGTGGCAAGCGGGGGCCACTCTTCATCGTGGTGCGCGGGCCTCTCACTATCGTGGCCTCTCTTGTTGCGGAGCACAGGCTCCAGACGCGCAGGCTCAGTAATTGTAGCTCACGGGCCCAGCTGCTCCGTGGCATGTGGGATCTTCCCAGACCAGGGCTCGAACCTGTGTCCCCTGCATTGGCAGGCAGATTCTCAACCACTGCGCCACCAGGGAAGCCCTGGCCAACTGATTTTTGACAGAGTTGCAAAAGCAATTTGATAGAAGAAGGATAGTCTTTTCAACAGATAGTGTGGAGCAATTGTATATCCACAGGCAAAAATTAAAAAACAGCCTCGACCTAAACCTCGTACCTCATGCAACAATTCACTCAAAATGGATCAAAGATTTAAAAATAAAACATAACGCTTTCAGAAAAAAAAATATGAAAAAAATCTTTGGGACCTAGAATTTGGTGAAGAGTTTGTCATGACATCAAAAGCAGGTTGTATAAAAGAAAAAAAAAGATAAATTAGACTTCATCAAAAATTAAACCTTTTTATTTTTTGCAAAAGACCCTGATAAAAGTGTGGAAATACAATGGGATGAAATATTTGCAAACCAAATATCTGACCGAGGACTCATCTAGAATAATAAAGAGTCAACAGACATCAACCTTTAAACAATAATCGGATTAGAAAATGGGCAAAAGACATGAAGAGGATATGTGGATAGCAAATAAGCACTTGAAAAGATATTCAGCACTTGAAAAGATATTCAGCACTTGAAAAACATTTTCATTAAGGAAATACAAATTAAGACTGCAATGAGATATCACTATACATCCATTAGACAGGTTAAAACAAACAAACAAACAATTAGTGATACCTTTAAACTCTGGCAAGGAAGCAGAGAAACTGGATTTCTCATGCATTGCTGGTGGGAATGTGAAATGGTACAGCCACTCTAGAAAACAGTTTTGCAGTTTCTTAGAAAATTAAACATACACTTGCCAAACAATCCAGCAGTTGCACTCTTGAACATTTATCTTAGATCAATGAAAACTTAAGCCCACAGAAAAACCTGTAAATAATTGTTCATAGCAGCTTTATTTGTAATAGCCAAAAGGTGGAAACAACCACAATGTCCCTTAATGGATGAATTGTTAAGCAAACTGTGATCCATTTTACGCGGAATGGACTATTGATACACATGGCAGCATAGATGGCTCTCAAGGGCATTATGCTGAGCAAAAAGCTACTATCAGAAGGTCACATACTGTATGATTCCATTTATACAGCATTCTTGAAAAAACAAAATTATAGAGATCCAAAAGAGATTAGTGGTTGCCAAGGGTTAGAGATGATGGGGAGGGAATGGGAGATGGGTGTGGCTACAAAGGGTTGCACAAGGAAGATTTTTGTGATGATGGAATACTTTTGTATCTTAATGGCGCTTGTAGTTATACAGATTTGCACATAGGATAAAATGACATGGAACTATATACACATAACACTGTACCATGTCAACTTCCTTCTTCTGATACTGTGCTATAATTATGTAAGATGTAACCACTGGGAAAAATGGGAAGGGTACATGGGCTTTCCCTCTACTATATTTGCAACTCCTTGTGATCTATAATTATGTATTTTAAAAGCTCCAAAAATAACAAAATATGAAGTTACACTAATTAAAACAGTGTAGTAGAAACCAAAGGATCAAAAGACCAGAACAGAGTCCAAAAACTCAAACAAGTAAATATGGAAATTTGGTACAGTTTAATGGTGGCATTTCAAATCAGTGTGGAAAATATAGATTATTTAATTAAGAAAATTGGCAATCCAAAACAAAACAAATTAGATCTATATGCCAAGTTATAAAGAAATTCCAGAAAGGTTCAAGAACTAAAATCATATTTATCAATGGTAGAAAAGATGCATAATTTTTGTAATATTCAAGTGGAAATAGTTTTTCTAAGCATGATGTGGAAATTAGAACCTAATGAAGGATAACAGACTTGATGCTTAGAAATAATACATTTTTATTCAGTAAGCTGTACCATAAATAAAACAAGACCTATGACAAATTTGGAGAATGTATTTGGAACACAACAATGAATAATACATAAAATGCTCCTGTTAATGAGAAAGAGAATATGTAATATAAAAATAGACCAAGGAAATAAACAGAGAAGAAAAAAAATCAAAATGCCAAACAATATCTGGACAGAAGTTCAGCCTTACTAATAATCAATGAAATACAAATGAATATATTAATGAAATGTCATAAAATATTGATCATATTAGCAATAATTTGGAACAATTCATTACACTTTGTGTTCTGAAGATTGAGGAAATGGGCACTCAATAGAAAGTTCCTGGATAGTGTCACTATTTGGGTTACAATTTGGCAATAGCTATAAAAATTTAAGTATGATGACTCGTGGATTCAGCAGTTTAAATGGTAGCTATTTATGTTATAGGATTACTTGGGCAGTAGTAACAACATGTATGAAGAGGAAGTATCGACAGCATTGTTTGGAATTGTCCAAAGTTAGAACCACTTTAATGTCTTACTTAATAGTCAATTGGTTTAATAAAAAGTGGTATATCCGTATGTTGGAATATTGAGCAAATTTTAAAAATAGTGACTCAGAACTATATGTATTAAAAATACTTAAAAATGTAGAAAGGAAGCAGTTCAAGTGAAATGAATTTTAGAGAATGAGAAGTAATTTAAGCTTCTACCACGTATACTGGCAATTATGTGTATATTTATATATTCATAGAATAGTTATAAAAGGATACAGAAGAAATTGATAAAAACTTTCTAGAGAGAACTGTGGGATGGGGAATTTGGGAAGGATTCATTCTTTTCTTTAACGTACTTTTAATTTGTATCAAAGTGCTATAGATATGTTGCTTAAAATGTCAAGCAGGACTGCAGGGTTTATAATGAAACCAGTCCTAGGTGTGGATTAAATGTCTCCAGCTAAAAATAATTTGAAAAGGAAGAATCATCATGAAGAGAGAAAATAGATGACACTGAAAATGAAAGAGAAGAAAGCATAAGTTAGGCCAACTGATGAATCCACACATAAGTGTAGTTATACATTTCTCTTCCTACTTTGTGATACTTATGAGCACAATTCTGTAGAAACTTTGCTGATATTTCCAAAGTAATGGACCATATGTATTGATTTAAGAGAAAACAAAGCCAAGAAAAGATAGTGGGCAAGATCATCTCCTTGGTGTAAGAAGGACCTCAGTGGGTTTGACAAAGGACATCAGCAAGAGATTGTGCATTCTTTCAGCTGTTCTAGTAAATGGTAGTAACTCATCATCCCTTCCTTGGATGGGGACAGGTCAGTGTATGATTGTGAAGTCACCAAACTTCCCCCAGGACAGCAAGGGCTGGCTAGACCCTCCACCTGGTTTCTGTGGTTTCACAAACCTGCCGTACAAAATAGTGACACATGGAACGTTTGGTGCCCAAAACAACATGGTGGGATAGACCCTATTCCCTAGGCTTATATTGGATAGACCCTATTCCCTACATCCCAGAATTCCTGCTTAGTTCAGATGATTAATCTTCTTTTCACATGGTTCTGGGGACTTCCAAGCATGCAGTTTTCTCCTAGTATTTTATGACTTTCTTTTACTTTAACAAGCAGCAGTGTTTTCTTTGTGGAATTAGACTCCACAAAAATATCTTTGCAAGCAGATTTGTGTCTTGATAACAATCTGTTGATTAACTTGGCTGCAGAATGCTGATGGAGTGCGTGAATCTCTGGGAAGGCTTCCAGCAGATACATATCAGTGTAATTAAATTCTTCCAGCATTTTACAACTGTCAGGGGGTGATGTTTTACCATTCTGATACCCATTCTGGCTTCAGCTTGAAGGGCTGTGTGTGTGTGTGTGTGTGTGTGTGTGTGTGTGTCTTTTGCAGCTGTTCAAGTGCTATGTTCACACTCAGCCCTCTACACCCAGTTTTTTTGGTGGGTCCCCCGCAAAGATACAGAAACCTCATTTCTGAGGGATACCGGCTTACTCTGTTCATCCTCCTTTCCTCAAAGATCCTTTTGTGCTTTGTCCAAAGGTGACAACAATAGGCATAATAAATAGAGTATAAGAAGTCGTGGGGAAGGGCATAGGTTTTGGAATTAAACAGAGCCATATTTTAATCCTGGCACAGCTATTTACAAGTTCTGCGGCAGAAGCTGTTTCCTCCTGTGTCAAATGGAGCAACAATATTTTAATGGGAGACTGTTTTAGTCAGGGTTCTCTAAAGAAACAGAGCCAATAGGATGTGTATTTGTAGATATATAGGAAGAGATTTATTACAAGGGATTGGGTCACTTGATTTTGGAAGCTGGTAAGTCCCATGAGCTGTAGGGTGAGTCAACAAACTGGAGACCCAGGAAGCTGATAGTTTCGCTCTAGTCTTAAGGCTGCCAGGCTCAAGACCCATGAAGGTCCGATGTTTCAATTAGAGCAGGAAAAAGCCAATGTCTCAGTTCAAAGACAGTCAAGCAGGAGGAAATACCTTTTACTTAGGGGCTGGTCAGTCTTTTTGTTCTATTTAGTCCTTCAACTGATTAGATGAGGCCTATCTACACTGGGGAAGGCCATCTACTTTACTCACTTTACCAATTTAAATGATAGGGCTTCCTTGGTGGTGCAGTGGTTAAGAATCCGCCTGCCAATGCAGGGGACATGGGTTCGAGCCCTGGTCCGGGAAGATCCCACATGCCGAGGAGCAACGAAGCCCCTGTGCCACAACTACTGAGCCTGCACTCTAGAGCCTGCGAGCCACAACTACTGAGCCCATGTGCCACAACTACTGAAGCCCGCGTACCTAGAGCCCGTGCTCCGCAACAAGAGAAGCCACCGCAATGAGATCCCCGCTCACCGCAAAGGAGAGTAGCCCCCACTCGCCGCAACTAGGGAAAGCCCGCGCCCAGCAATGAAGACCCAACACAGCCAAAAATAAATAAATAAATTAAAAAAAAAAAGAAGCTTATAAATGGTATACTCATCCAAAAGCCCCCTCACAGATGCACCGGAATAATGTTTGACCAAATATCTGAGCGCCCTGCGGTCCAGTCAAGTTAATAATTAAAATTAACCATCACAGAGACTTTTGAGAGCTAGAAGTTAATGTTTGGGAAGTCCTTTAGTAGAGGGTCATAGACATATGGGGCTTAGAAAATTCTTAATAAATGGTTGCTAAAATCAAAAAAATTTTTTACATTATTGGATCATTTGATTTCCTTAACAACCTAAGGAGCTGAGTGGGGCAGAGTTATTTGCCTGCTCTTAGAGAAGAGGAAATCAAGGCATCAGTCGGGTGTACTACTTGGCCAGGCTTTTATAGAACATACCAATCCTTGTGCCTTTGGGTTAGGGTGGGGCAGGTGCAGAGCGCTGCATATAAAGACTAGGAGTGTGAGTGCGAGGGTAGGAGAGTGGCATGTGCACTAAGCCAGCGGCATGTGTGGAGTGTTCCAGACTCTGGGACCTACAAAAACCTTTGAGGGATGAGGGAGCAGAGTCAGTGAGATAGCTGAAGAACGCTTTAATGCTCCTCATCAATCTTTTTGTGAGTGAATCTGAGAGTTGATTACTGAACGTGGTAAATCCTCTTCATAAAAGAAGTGGGAGCACTGACGTGACTCAGTGTCCATGAGTGGCAAGCAGCTTGGAAGTGGAGAAGACACAGGACTATTTAGATTCCATACCTTAGAATTTCTGATAATTCTACCTGTGTGAGACAGCAGTCTAACTTTGCACGTCTCATGAACCACAGACTCTGGGGATTGAAAGAGATCTTAACGTTAATCCAGGGCAACTACAAATAATTCCATAACCACGTACGTTACCTGACATTACTGTGTTTTGAGGTTTGTTAGACATTTTCAGGTATATTATTCAGGATGATGTGGACACACATCACAGCAGGAGGTTGTAAGTGACTTGCTCAAGGTCTTACCACTATTTAGAGAAGAGCTAAGACACAGGCTCCAAAGACTTTCCAGTCTCTCCAAACCTCCTGAGGATGGGGAACACCTAATTTCAAACAGTATAACACATTATAACAGATATCTCCCTGTGTTGAAATTGTTTTCACCCATTTCTCATCTATCTACTGTAAATTTTTTATTTGAAATATGTGTTTGTGTAGCTTCTGTTGGCAACTCATAAAACAGGACTAAATCTCTCTTCCAGAGGTCTGTGCTTCACAAATTTAAAGGCAGCTCCCATGTGCCCCGAATGCCCTCCTTTCTACTCCCCTTTTCCAGGCTACAACTCCCAGTTCAATGTGCCCCCAACTCCCAACAAGGGAGCTGACTCCTCACTTTCTAGTTGCTTTCCTTGAGACACCACTCAGTAATTCCTTTACAAACTGCATCCTTCCAACAGCCATGGTGCTCTGCGAAGGACTTAACCTTCAGAGTAGAACATGTGTTGTCCTTGGAACCCCTCACCCCAGGCCCTAGCAGACTGAAAAATGCAAATGATTAGCAATACCAGCTCATGTGGGCAGGGGCACTCACTCTGTCTCCACTTCCACTCACTCCTTGGGTTTTGCTCAACCTCCAATGCTTTCACTAATTTTGGCTCTTGGTTTGGAGGCCACTGGACCCTACACTTCTTCTCTTAATATTTGGTCTTCCCTCTTCCCTCTTCCCTCTGTTTGATAGGTGGGCTTGAACATCACCATCATCTCCTTGGTGCAGACAGGGCTATCCCAGGGAGTGAGAACGGGAGAATGCACCCATGTAGGAACTATGACCATCTTTATTCCAGATGTGCTAGCTTTATTACATTCTATGACCACATTAGCTTTATTGAAGAGCTATTGATATTGAGTTTATTGTCAACTAAGCCCATCTCCCAGTCTTCCTTCACATATTCAGTTTTGTATTGTGCTATTAATTTCTTGGATCCAAGTATAGGACTGCACATTTGCTCCTATTACATTTTCCTTTGTAATATATACCCTTCATCCTACAGTTTAAGGTATTCTTGGACTCCAATCCTGTCATCATTAATGCTCACCTTTTTCGAAGCTTCCAATCATTCATTAAGCGAATTTAAATTTAAAAGGTGCCCTATAATCCTTTCTTTCTTCTTCTCTTTAAGTTTTGAAATCATTTCTTATTTCCCTCTTCCCTTGTTCACATAATCATGAGGGTATCTATGGCAACATTTTACTTCTCTTACATGCACGCACACACACATATACACACTTTTTCTTTATTAGGGGGTTTAAGAGTCAATGTTGAAGGAGATCCACGAGTAACTAGCCCTGGTCAAGTTTTACCAGGAAATTCAGCTATTAATAAGGATTATGGAGCACCACTGGAGACCCACCAAGGCTCACAAACCTCCAAGACCCAGTCCCTTGGGAAATCTCACAAGCATAGGAAAGCGCTGGGGACTCCACCATGTGAAAATGCAACTCAAAATCAAGGGAGGCTGTTCCAAGTCAACCAGTCAAGAATATGACAAAAAAGATGTAGAAGTGAAAAGTTTCCAATGAATGGCAAAGATTCTAGATGTGGGATTTAGCAATGCATTTATACTTGGGTTGCTGAGAAATCCAATCAAGGAGGCAGAGTATGACAAATTTTGCTTGAATTTGTGATGTGGGACAGAGACAGCAGCTCCTGCCACAAAGGATCCCAGGAGAAGACTGTGGCTTACCCAAGGCCCGGGAGGACAGAATGCCTGCTAGTTTCTAATATAAGAATGACCCAGTTTGAGGATTTCAACATTCATTTTAAAATAGATTTAAATTTAATGTTAATGTTGGAGCACTTCACGGATGTATTTTATCCCTGTATCATTATCTTCACCAAATGCCTCCTGGAAGTCCCTATTGCACATGGAGTGAATTAGTACTATTTCTCCATCATTCAGTCCACAAATATGAAATATTTCTAGTAGGTAATATACAATCATATTTTATAACATATAGTATATAATAAAATGTGATATATGACATGTAATATATCAAGGACTGCAAACTATGACCCATGGGCTGGCCACCTGTTTTTGTAAAGTTTTATTTGAACATAGCCACATTCATTTATTTACATATTGTTTATGGCTGCTTTTGCTACAATAACAGAATAAGTAGTGACAACATAGGTTGTACATCCCACAAGCCCCAAATATTTACTTTCTATCCCTTTAAGATAAAGTTTGCCCAATCCAGTAATATATAATATAATATATAGTATATAGCACAATGTACTAATAGAGAGTATACCACACGTACTATATATTAATATAATATTCAATATATGCCAATATATATGATCATAAGTCATATTTAATCATTATATTTGTCTAAAGTTTGAGAATAAGGTATTTGGTGGTCTGTACAATTAAACCATTAAAGCCTTTTTCTAATTTCGAGTGTTTGTCATGTTAGAAAATCTGAAAATTGTCCCGTGGGGCTGGCTAGAATACACAGAAACTGTTCTACAAAAATAATGATTGATACAGCAATTAACAAACACAATTCTAGTTGAGGTTTCTTCCTGTTTTCCAAACAAATCATTAACAGATGGAGTTACTTCTAAGGCTGGGCCTCATCAAAGACAATGGTTCAAATTGGGGTTGAGTGATTGATTTTCAGAGCCTTTCAGAGAACGTACAATTGGCATGAAATCAAGAAATTTGAATTTTGTCGCCCAGACTGAGAAACACCTTTGGGGTCTAGAGCATTCAAAAGCTAAGTTTGAGGGATATGGTATAAAAGTCCAAATGTATTGAACAGATGTATGGAGCTTTTGCACTGTGTGCATTTCTCGTATCCATTTAGTTGTCTATGTTTTGCTCTTTGGCCCTCTTTACTGCAGAGTACCAGGGTAGAGTCGATATTATGCAGGCTTTATCCCACAAGATGGCATATGAAGTCAGGTCATTACGCATGTAGCGCCCTCATTGGGTGCAGAGGCTTTATTTTCTGCCCTCAGACTGCAGTGGACAGGTGTGCCTTGGCATTTCTAAGTCTCACAAGGGTGTTTCACTCTAACCTGAGCAGTTGAGGCAGGGCCTTGGTTAACATGTGTGAACAGAGTACATAAACTTGGCAGAATTGTACACCTCTTTCTGTTTGTTGACAAAGAGACATTGCATAGTCTTACTGGAGCCAAACAATTCTCATCTGATGCATATGAATATTCATTGAACACCCAGGAATTAAATTATAAAGGCATCTGTTACACTATGAGAGACTTAACTGCCACACTGGGCACTTCTTATTTATTTGGAACATCCACAAAGAAACTTTCATCTGAATAAGACAATAAACTTCTTAGTGTACCTCTGCTAAACTCAAATGATTAAGTTCCACTAGCATGGAGGTAGGCATGGCTGGCAGTCTACACACGCCCTCTGATCAGCAAGGTGGTCACGTCTCAGAAGTTGGTGGTGTTTCCCTTCCATCCCTAGTCACTCATTTACCCACCTTCCTTGCTTCTCTCCTCCCCTCTTACAACCCTGCTTCTTTTAGAGAATGAATTCATAGAGGGTTAGTGATGCATTGGTGGCCTGGTGGCCTGGGGATTTGCCTATTAACAGAGGGGCAGAGTTAGAAAGCCTTTATTGGGAAAGATTTCTCTGGGCACCCCAGTTTTTCTTGACAGAACATGTCCTGCAGGAGGAACCGTGCCCACTCCATCTCAGTGTGCCTTAGCGCTTTCCAAAATGCCTCTTTCAGGATCTTTGCAGCTGGACCACAATACGTGTGGTCAACATAAGGAGGGTACTGCATTAGCCTCATCCCAGGCAATGCTGTCTGTGAACGTTAGGTGTGAAAATCTAGTTACATATATTTTAATACATCCTTATTTCCTACCAGTGGCGATAGTGCCATGGTTGGGAGCTGCTGCTATTGGATACCCTCTGGGAAATGGGCACCTGCATCCTTATGAGTCTATCTGAGGATGGGGGGTGGGGGGGACGGTGAAATGAAGTATCACAGGGAGGCTGACTGTGGGTGGAGTGGGCACTGTCATTAGCGGAGAGCCAGGACAAAACAGACAGTGGAGGAGGATTCTCTAATTACCTGTGGACTTTCCTCTCTATTACTAATTAATTTTCCTCCAAATCGGGCAGCACCAGGCTCTCGCTCACTGAGAGAAGAGCTAAGTCCCTGCCGTGCACTCTCACACCACTGGCAGGGGCATCAGAGAGCTGGCACAAGTCGAGGCATTAGCCTCGCAGATCGGTTCTGGCACAACTTGTCTACCTTGTGAGGCTTATAAAGCCACTGACGTTTCGAAATTCTCTTGAGCTTTGTTGTGCTGCTGTTATCCCATCATCCCTCGGGGGCAGTTGTGTCATCTGCTAATTATTCCCAGACGCTCATTATTCTCATTCTGCTGTGATGTAAGGAGGGAGGGGGGCCTCTCCACCTGGAGGTGGCCCAGGACGACAGCTAGTGGAGTCGGGAGTGATCCAACCTGTTGGCTCTGTGGTCTCACTTTGTTTTCATATCCAGTGAGCGCTGTTTGTTTATTGACTTGGTGGATTTGGAAACTACTCTTTTTCCCACAGGTGCTGACAGTCTCAGCGGTGCAGATGTGAGCATCTCCTGTGTGGAGAACATAGCCCTAGTCTCCTAAAGCTGGAACACGAGTCAGCTTTTGCCAAGATGCTGGGGTTGACAGACAGACTTTGTTAGAACGTTTCCTAAAACCTGGGGTTGATCCAGTTCATCTACACAGTCCTGGTTCGTGCCTGTCATCCTAGAGTAATAACTAACAGTGCTCCTTTCCAGTCTCAAGGGTGTCCCGTTTGAACTTCACATCTTACGGTTACCTGCTAATAGGCAGTCTTCTGAGTGGTTTTGAGCAGGTGAGCGTGTTATGTGTTGAGACATGAGGAAAACCAAAGACTCTGCACTCATCTACAAGTGTGTAGTAGTTCCAGCATTAAATTCCCTCCTGGGATGGGGAAACTTTCGATCTTGAAAGTTTTGCATTCAAAGGAGTGGGTGAAGGAGCTAGAATAGTGAACTACTCACTTCCAGCTGTCTACACAGTATATTAATTCATTTAGTCCTCAAAGGAATACTGGGATTATTACTGAACCCAGTTTACTACTGAGAAAAGAAGTTAGAGGTTGTCCCCAAGGTACAAAATAAGTGGGAAGACAGGGATTTGAACTTGGGTATGTCTGCTTTAAAGGACAGACCTATCCATGATGCCAGATTCACTAGGAAGGCAGGTAGCCAAGCAAGCCAAGATCAGCTAAACCTCAGAGGGTTATCACAGGAAAGGGGTAAAGCCAGTTCTTCTAGTGTGGAGTATTGTGGAAAGAGACAGAGATGAGGAAGGGAAGGGAACACCAGGACCAAAATTTCAGAGAGGAGAGTTATTTGAGAGCAGTAAGTCAGAAGCTGCCTACTTAGGATGTTCTCAGGCCCACACTGCTGGACCGTGGACGTTAAAATAACTAAAATAGTGTCTGACTGGGGACCTTAAGAGAGGGGTCACTGAGACAGGGGTGAAGTGACCCTATACATAAAAGTGGAGCAGGTTCCCTGGCTCCAGGAATAAATGCCCTGTGGTTGAGGACAGGACCGTGCTCCCTGCAGAGCATGAGTGAGGGAGAGAAAAGTACTCCTACACAGAACTGAGTCTCTGTCAGGCAGGAAGAAAGAAAAGCTGATGTTGGAAAGGGGGATACTGATGTCAGGGAGGGGAAATTGATGATGGGAAGAGGAAATTGATGATGAAAAAGAGAAATTGATGTTGGGATAGGGAAATTGATGCTGGGGGTTAAATTGATAATGGGAATTGGAAATTGAGATGGAAAGGAGAAATTGATGTTGCCAAGAGGAAATCAAAGTTGGAAAGGGGAGGGACTTCCCTGGTGGTCCCATGGTTTAGAATCCGCCTTCCAATGCAGGAGAGGTGGGTTCGATATCTGGTCAGGGAACTAGGATCCCACATCCCGCGGGGCAACTAAGGCCGGGTGCCACAACTACTGAGCCTGTGTGCTCTAGAGCAGGTGTGCCACAACTAAAGAGAAGCCTGCGTGCTACAACTAAGACCTGACACAGCCAAATAAATAAATAAATATTAAAAAAAAAAAAGATGGAAAGGGGAAATTGATGATGGAAAGGGGAAGTTGATGGGAAGGAGAAATGATGATTGGCAGGGGAAGTAGATGTTGGGAAGGCCAATATTTGCCTCATCCTTCAAAAACAGTGCTTGTTTGCAGGTGCTGGGCCATGGCCAGCCCCTCAGTGTTTGCCCCTCCATCCAAGTTAGTCATGCCAGCTTGGAATCTCATAAGGTTTAGGCTTGATCAAGGCCATGATGGAGCAAGGTAGTAAGCAGAGAGCAATGTCTCAATATCACTTAGCATTCTATTGAGTAGATATTAAAGTACCAGTAACCTTCCTTGATTAACCTTTGCTTCATGATGTCATGAAATTTATGTTTCCCTACAATTACAAGAAAACAAGGCCTAGTGCAGAAGAGAGAGCTAGCCCTAAGTTTGGTAGGTCATGACACTGCAGTGGCCTGTCATCTTCCTGTTCCATATCTGCACTTACTGCAGCTCAGCAGTGTTTCCTCTACTAGGTTTGCTTTCTCAGACTCTGAGAGCATTTTATTTCATATTTTCTTGTAGACTAAAATTTCCCTCTAGTCCCATGTCTCTCGAGTCTGATGGCTTTGCTTCTCACTGAGAAGTGGATGCACCATCAACCCCCTCCCCTTCTTAATACTCATCATTGAGTCCTCAGACTTTGTCTCAAAAACAGATTTTGAATCCATTTACTTCTCTCCATCACATAATTACCACCTGCCCCAAGTCACCATCACCTCTCACCTGCCTAACCACGGAGCTTCCTGATAGATTTACCTACTTTCATTCCAGTCTTTCTCCTATCCATTTTCCTAAAAGGAATCATTTTTTTCAAAATATAAACCAAATCATGTCACTGTCCTGTCAAATATGCTTCCATTTTCCCCTGCTTTTACCATTCCCTCTGTATAACTTTCAGTATATATGGGAAATTTTATAGCACTAAAGACCTCTATTAGAAAAGAAGAAAGTTCACAGATTAACAATCTGAGCTTTCACTTCAAGAAACCGTAAAAAGGACAAAATAAACCCAAAGCAAGCAGAAAGAGGTAAATAATAAAGATGAGAGTAGAAATCAATAAAATTGTAAATAGAAAGATAATGGATAAAATCCACTCAAAAGCTAATTTTGTGAAACTGTCAATGAGAGGTCTTTAGTGCTATAAATTTTCCTGTATATACTGCTTTAGTTGCATTACAAAGATTTTTAACGTTGCAATTTTATTTTCATTCAGTTCAATGTATTTTCCAATTTCCTTTGAGACTTTCTCTTTGAACCACGGATTATGTAAAAGCTATATAATTTTAATTTCCAAAGTTCAGAGATTTTCCTATTATCTTTCTGCTATTTAATTCTAGTTTACTTCCATTATGGTCAGAGAACATAAATGTGTTAAATTTTGTTTTATAGGCCAGAATATAGTCTATTTAAATAAATGTTCTGCATGTGCTTGAAAAGAATGTATATTCTGCTAATGTTAAGTGAAGTGTTTTATAACTGTTAATTAGATTCCATTGGTTGATGGTGTTATTCAGTTCTTATATGGCCTTGCTGATTTTCCGTCTAGGTATTGTATGTATTATTGAGAGACAGGTGTTGAAGACCACAGTCATAATTGTGTATTTGTCTATATTTTCAGGTCTGTCAGTTTTTACTTTATGCATTTTGAAGCTCTGTTTTTTGGTGCACACATATTTAGGATTGTTCTACCTTGTTGGTAAACCAATCATTCTGTCATTATGTAATGTCCCTCTTTATCCTCAGTAGTTTTCTTTGCTCCAAAGGCTACTTGGTCTGACATTAATATAGATACTCTTGGTTTCTTTTTATTAGTATTTTCTTGGTATATATTTCTCATCCTTTTACCTTTAACATATTATACAATTATATTTGAAGTGATTTCCCTGCAGATAGCATAGAGTTAACTCAAGTTAAAAAAATCCGTTCTGATAACCTCTACCTTCTAATTGGGATGTTTACAATTTACATTTAATGTAATTATTGCTATGCTAAGATTTAGGCTATCTTATTATTTGTTTTCCGTTTGCTCTGTCTGTTTTTCATTGTGCTGTTTACCATTTTCTGACTTTCTGTGGATGGCCTGAGCATTTTTTTAGTATTTCATTATAATTCAGCAATAGTTTTTGGCTATTTATCTTTATTTAGTGTGTGTGTGTATACACTCCAGAGATTAAAAATCTATCTTGATATATTACAGTTTTCTAGTATCAATATTTAACTACTTTCAATGGAATGTAGAAACTTCCATTCCCTTCTGATGATATAATTTTCTTAAATATTGCCTTTCACACATGGGCTACTCAGGGGTATGCCCAGGACTTTACACCCAGATTAAAAGATTGCTTTCCTTAACTCCCCCCTCACCCACTGACTCTACCACAACTTTACTGTTGTTCATCACAAGACAGGGTTATTTGACCATAACCCACTTAACAGTCTCTGTGGCCACTGTGCCTGGTGGGAGAGGCTGAGGGCAACCACCTCTGCTTGTGTTCCCTTAGTATAGTGAGAAGATTGTCAGCATGGTTCCTCTCCACTGTCTCTGTGGCTGATGTATCAGATGTGTATGGGAGATGCACCATCTCTTTGCTGATGTTCACTTAGTGTCAGGTAGGAACAGTCACTAGGGCCCCCCTGCCGCCATTTCTACCTGAGGGGGAGGGATGCTATCATTGCTTGTGTTAGTGCAGGGGCAGGGATGGTTGACAACACTCCACCCTAGAGTCTCCACAAGCACAGGGCAGGTGGGGAAGCATTTGACTTCCTTCATGGTGTTTGCCTTGAGTAGAGGAGGTATAGTCTACGTGGTTGCATCCTGCAGGGCTGTCCTATTCCCAGCCTTTAGCTGGAGATAGTAGATTTTCCTTGGGGCTTATTTATTTCCTTAAAATTTTTTTTGGTCTGTGCCCATTCGTGATTCTGGGTTGCAGAATCAACCCAGGTTTGTATAGCACCTGGATCAATATATATAGAAAGTAAAAAACTCCCTAGGAACTCATCATCAGGTTGTCCTTGGAGTCCTGGGGTTTATAGCCAGTCTCTTCTACTTTCAGTCTCCTGACAGTTGTTTTATGCATCTTATCCAGAGTTTTTAGTTTTAAGTAGCAGGAGGAATAGGGTGGAATGTGCTTACTCCATTTTTTCTGGAACCAGAAACTCCTCCCTTTTACTTTTGTTGATAAAATCTTAATAGACTTTTGATGACCACCTTAAACCCAAGGATATACTGGTTTTTATTAATATTCTCACTCTTGAACTCTTAAAGTCCTTTACTAGGTGTCATGCAATGCAACACATAATTATACGCCACATGCTGATTCATTCATGTTTCATGGTCTTATCTCCATGTGGGAGTTATGAGATCTTTTCTGTAGCCCCAGAGTGCTTGTCACAATTTGAGGCTCAAGGTTGGTATTGATACTTTGTATTTCTCGGTTGAATTAATTAGAACTCTAGAACCAATATGCTTCTTTGGAAGCCAGACTGACCTGCATTCTACCTAGTACTAGTTGTAGTATCTTGAATAATTTACTTATCTCTTTGCGCTCCGGTTTCCTCATTTGTAAAATAGTTTCACTAATATCTTTATCCCAGAAGATAAAATTGTGAGAATTGAGTCAAAATTTGCATCGTCAACTATGATGAAACACAGTTGCTCAACATTTTTTCCTTTTTCTTCTTGCCTTCTTTGTTTTGTGGCAACCCATCCTTAACTTCATAAAAGGAAAGTAATAGAAGTTGACAGGCAAAGAAGGAAACTCCAAAGGCATCCTTTTTCTATCTTTGTTGCGCTGACTCGAGTCCAAAAAAAATTGACTCTCCTTAGCTTGTGTCCCAGTGTAAGCTCTTTTTCCTTGGCTTATAATTGAACCTCCCTTATTATTGAAGTGCCAATATTCAAACCTTCAGAAGATTGCTCCATGTAGCAGCTGGCTCAAACGCACCAGCACAGTATGCCCACCCTCTTTGCAAACATTCTGGACTTTTCCACAAGGACCCAATAAAAGTGGGCCCGGTGGATTTAAAAAAAGCAGCTGGATTCTGTAGTGAGGCAGAGAGTGGAAAAAAGGCTAAAACAGTGAGTTGTGAGAGCGACTGTCACTGACGACTAGAGTCTGGGAGGCACTCTCTGTTTCTCCTGGGGACCAGTACTTGGTAACGGTGCCTGCAGTGCAATCCAAGCAACCTGTGTCCCCAAAGGGCCTGGTGCTGCCACACTGGTAGAAATGTGCGGTGAAAGGGAAGAGGGTCAGGTCTAGGCGGGACACTGACTTCAGGTCTCTCATGGGGCAGAAGGGCATGATTCAGGGAAGGAAAACTTGTGAAGGGAGGAAAATTAATAAAACCAGTTGATGAATTCTGTTGAGAATACCAAGAAAGGCATCCATGAAAGATGAAGTTAATCTGGGAAGATTTTGAGGAGACTGTGAGGATTTTCAGGTGGGTAGGATGGGGACTTTTAAGGAGGATGGCCTTAAATGGTTGAAAAGAAAATCAAAGGGGTGCATTACAGAATTCTGGGGCAGGAGCGAGGGGGTGCAGTTACTCACAGGTTAAACCTCAGGCATAAAATGGTAGGTGGGCTGGCTTGGCAGAGAAGAGGCAGTGCCCTTTGTTGATGCAGCAGAATGAAGCTGGCTGTGTCTCAACTACATACTTATATTTAGGTCTAGCTTTGAAACTTGTGAGAGGCAAGGCAAGAATGAATTTGGTACCCTTTGCACTGGGAGATCTGTGTAGCTTTGGAGACGTTAAGCTGGTCCTGAAATATGGTGTTTAGATTTCCAAAATAGTCCATTGCCAATTTTTCTTCATTCAATACTTTTTTTTTTCCTGGAAGGAAAACCAGTGCCTTCCCTGGGAACACACCATCACCCCCCGCCCACCTCCTGATGCACATACACACACGCACACACAAACACAAGAGCACACACTACAGAAAATTTAAAGCAATGGTTCCCATAGTTGTTATAACTGTCACATTTTATAAACAGCTCACATGTATGTTATGGTTGATGAAGAGCAAATGCTCTGCATTTTAACATCCCTATGCAAGTGTGCAATGTGTGTGGCTTATTGATGACCACTGAGGGAATTCCTGATTTGTTATTTCTAGGCATCTATGATTGTAACACTGATGTGATGCAATTTTCTCTGCTTAATTTCCCTGGTGTGCTTGTAATTATTGATTTACCAAGTGAAAGAATTCTCATTTCAGGAGGCAGTCATTACTTCAGCTAATCCTGTCTTGGCTCAGGACCTGATAAATTGTCCTTTATACCTTCAGAGGCCTGTGTACCTTTCTCCTGGGCACTGCCCCCAAGGAGCAGCAGTATTTGTGTGTGAGCTTATGGTCCCAGGATTGCATACACAGCACACGATCTATTTGTTTGTGTGTTTCTGCAGTATTTTAATTAATCTCCAATTTCTTGTGTAAAGCTGTATGCTACTTATAGCTGTACACCACAATGTTTAAAATAAGATAGTATGATCCCTAGGCCAAAGATGAGCACCCTTGCCACTACACTACACTATAATCAGCCTTCTTTGACACCAGCAGTTTTCAAAGTAGGATCTGCGGCCCAACAGTTTCAGTCATCTGGGAAGTGTTTACATGCTAATTCTTGAGTCCACCCCAGACCTACTGAGTTGGAAACTCAGTGATGTGTGTTTCAACAAGTGGCCAGTCTATACTTCAGCTGATTCTGCTTTGGCTGTGAAGCTGGACAGTGGAACCAAGGCTCTCTGTGCTGTCGTGTGTTCCTCCAAGGCCCACTCAGCTCGCAGAGCCTCATTCCTTCCTCCTGGGCAGGATTCTGAGCCTTGCTTATCTGACAAGTGCTGTTAACACCTTCTTAACTGACATCACTTCTTCCCTAAAAGAGTCTCTTGGCTCCTTTTCTTCTCAGTCAGCTACTTGGAGCCCCCTGTGTCCCTCTGACCCCCTGACACACGGCCCACATAGGGAAGGCTCCGAGGCAGTGACCAGCCTATTTGACAAGCACAACACAGCTTGAGTTTTGCTTTCCACTGACCTTCTGTGATTTATTTCATGGGGGTAAACCTGCCCTGCCCCTGGAGAGCTTGAGCAGCTCCCATGACTTTTATACACTTTTACCTCGACTTGGACATCAGAACGTCTTTTCTGGAACAAGGATAAAGCCCTGGACCTGGATGTAGTTGATCTTCCACCAAGTTCGCTGAGAGGAGGTGGGGCAGGGTGGGCACCGTTTCCCTTTCTTTCCCACTCAGCCCGTGGCCCCGCCAGCTGCCCACACTGCCCCCTGCAGGCTGATGGTGCAGACGGAGGGGGTGAGGAAATTCATCGTGACCTGGCTGGATCTTAGTCTGGTGGGAGCTACCACTAACTGCTTGAGTGGGTTACTTTTGAGTTCTTTCTCTTGTGGGGCGCTGTGGAAATCACGGAGGTCCTCAGAGGCCCCTGTCTGGCATCTCCAAAGACTTTCTCTCCTTGAGGTGATCAGTAGCTTGGCAGCCTAAGCCCACCCAGCCCTGCCTTTCACCTCGTATGACTTAATCTGGTGGGTCCATGGCCCCTTCTAGTAGGTTCTTTTAGGCAGGACTGACAAAGGCCCTGGCCAATACTCTAACTTTGGATTCCCCTCCAGTCCTCGGCAATCATGCCCCTTGGGATCCCACCTCCCTCTTCTCTGGCTGAGCATAGGGCATTTCTTCTCAGATGTGGCAGGCACTTGCTTTTCTTACAACCCCACAGCTGATACACAATCTGTCTCCCCATTGTCCTAATTTCCCTGGGCAAGAATCACGCTCCATTCTAGTACGTGTCCCAACATCACACGATTTTGCCCTGAGTGAAAGAGGCAGGGCCTACCCTCCCCCAGGACTCAAACCTTCCAAGGCTCTCTCAAATCTTTCCCATAAAATCCTTCTCCAGTGCTCTTCCTTTCTTGAAGGGGAGGGGCTCAAGAATTGTGAAACTGGCTCTGAACCACCTCTTTTGAAAATCTAGATCTGTGTCTGGATCCTGATTTGTAATTTTGAGTCTGTTGTGTCTTGGTGCTCCCATTTTCCTCTCCTTACACAGCTTGAGATCTGTAGTGTGTCTTCCCATGATGACTTCCACAACTCTACTTACTGGAGCAGGTTGTATTTTCCAAAGTTGGCTCCAACCACCTTCCTGTTGCACAGGATCTTCCGCAAGGTGACCCTGACACTACTCCTATGGGGGTGGGAGGAGTGTCTACTTCCCTATAAACAGGCAGTCTAGTGAATCTACGTGACTTCTGAGGTTAGGTATGAAGGTGATAGAGTTTCTATCTGGTTCTCTTGGAGGTCTGAGCTGCCAGGTTGGAAGGCCAAGGCTCCATGCTGTGAGAATGATCAGGACACATGGAGAAGCCATGCATAGTTATTCTGGCTGACAGTCCCAGGGGAGGTGCTGGCTGACTGCAGCATCTACTGCTAGCCCTGTCCGGGATTTTTGTCTCCAGGTGATTCCTGAGCCCATCCACGGAGTAACTCCCCACATTCTGGTCCTCCGATTTGAGGCCCCAGTAATGGTGGGTGAAGAAGGGTGCTTGCCAGTGCCCTTTCTGAAAGTGCCCTTAGAATCAGTGAGTGTAATATAATTGTTTTCTAAGCCACTAAGTTTTGGGATAATTTGTTACCCAGCAATAGAAATTGATATCCTTACCATCTGTGTATCAATGTCCTTGACTCTCCCTCTGGAGCTCAGATTCCTCAGAGGTCCAGAGCCCAGGCACAGGGACCCTCCTCAAATTCCAACCTCTTCCTTTTATTCTCCCAGCCTTCGACTGGATGCTGCTTCTTTATGGTACCGTAGAGTTCTCTTTTTGCCATTTCAGTTGTCTAGTTAATAACTTTTTAACTTACTTAACAATTCTTTACATGGAATTCTCTCTATTCAAATAATGGCTCTAGCTTCTGTCTCCTGACTAGAATTTGACTAATATTAACAATAGGTAGATGCTATTTGTTATACTGGGTAAAGGAAATCAGCATTTTTATTTCATTGAAATATTTTTAAAATCACAAACATTTAGAAAAGTTGTAAGTACAATACAAAGAAATTATTTTTATTTTCCTGAGTCACTTGATGGTACGTTGCTAATATGTTGCCTGATTACACCCGAATACTTTAGCATGTATTTTCTATGAACAAGGACATTCTCCTACATAACCATGATAGAGCCATAAAAATCAGGAAATTAACATTGATATATTACAAGCTTCTAATCAAGAGCTTAATTCAAATTTCACCAATTGTCCAAATAATGTACTTTATAGCAAAAGTATCCAGTTCAGGACCTGTGTCACATTTTTAGTCTGCAATGATTCCTCCTTTCTTGATTTTCATGACCTTGAAACTTCTGAAATTATTTTGCAAAATGTCCCTCAGTTTGGGTTTGTCTGACATTTTCCCATACTCTGTTTCAAGTGTTGCATTTTTGGCAATAATACCACGGAAGTGATGCTGTGTTCTCATTGTATGCTAGCAGGTGACATATGATTTTGATTTGCCCCATTACTTATAGTGATCACTTGGATGTCTTGAGTAAACTGGTGTCTGCCACACTTTATCACTATAAAGAACTATTATTCCTTTTGTAATTAATAGTATCTTTGGGGGAAGTACTTTGGAACTATGGAAATATCCTATTCCTCAACATCCAATTTTTTCATCTATTCACTTCTATCTCTATGGATTCAAGGTTTCCTCTTTTATTCACTGGGTTATAGTCTATTATTGTTATTATTTATTTTGATGACCAAATTGTCCTAGATTTAATCAGTGAGAGCCCCTTTAAGCTGGCTTCTGTGATCTTTTGTTAAAATTCCATCGTGTTTTGATCATTTCATTCTTTTCTGACAGAAGAAATATTCTAGGTTCATTTTGATCTTTCCCTGCCCTAGCACTACAATCAGCCATTTCTGTAAGGATCGCAGGCCTCTTTCAGTGGAGAATGATGTTCAGATACCAAGATCTGTGTTCTAGATATGCTCATTGCTTCTGAGGTATTGCAGCTCCCAGGTGTTTTCAATTGTGAGAACTAAGGAATATATGTATGTATGCATTTACATGTCTGTATATCTATCTATCTATCTATCTATCTATCTATCTATCTATCTATCTATCTATCTATCTATGTACCTACCTACCTATCTATCTGCTTACTTACCTACCTATGTATTGAAAAGCATAGATTTGTCCTGATATCTCCAATTCCAATGGAGAACCAGAGGGTTCATTCTAAATTTTTCCCTTTCCATATTTTAACTCCCTTCTCTGACAGTGGGAAACTAGGCTGTCATTATTCTTAATATATTTATTTGGTCAATTCCACTGTAAATAACTACTCTTCAACCATAACTTCTACCTCCTACCCTGTGTGAACAGTCTCTTCATTCCACAAAGTCACCCAGAGTATTAGTCTGCTAGGGCTGCCATTAAAAAAAAGCTACAGACTGGGGGACTTGAACAACAGAAACTTATTTGCTCACAGTTCTGGGGGCTAGAAGTCTGAGATTGAGGTGTCAGCAGAGTTGGTTCAGAGTTCTTCTGAGGCCTGTCTTTTGACTTGTAGGTGGCAGCTTCTCCCTCTGTCTCCACGTGATATGCCTTCTGTGCATGTCTGTGTCCAAATCTCCTCTTCTAATAAAGAGACCAGTCTTTATAAGACTGGAGTAGGGACCACCTAGTGGCCCTAGGTCACTTAATTATCTCTTTAAAAACCCTATCTCCAAATACAGTCTGATTCTGAGGTACAGTGTTTAGGAATGGAACACGTGAATTTAGGGAAACACTTTTCAGCCCATAACACCCACTCTCCCTCAAAGATACTCTCTTCCCTGCCTGTGCCCCAACTCCCTGCACCAGACTTGCCCTCTAATACCAGCCCCCATGGGTAACCTCCTCACTCTCTTTGGGCTGTAACACTCACTCGGGGCTTGTTCCCTGCTGCATGCCATCCCACACTGCTTGGTCTCTGTCTCCTGAATGGCCATATTGATGCCTTTCCAACCCCCTAGAGCTCCAACACTTGTTTTGGGCCACTGTGTTTCTCTTCACACCTCCCCACCCAGTGTAGATGATACCTTGCTGACTCCACCTACTGAATTTAGGACTGGATTGTTCAGGAAGGGAGGTGAAGGAAAGGGAAGGAAAGAGAAAAGAAATGAAAGAAAGGGGAATAATGGGGTTTTGTGTCATAGATTGGGTAGTCCAGAAGCGGACGGTGAGACAAGTTTGCAGTGCAAGATGTTTACTTGGAATCATTATCTGTGGAATGAAAGGGAGAGCAAAATTGGGCAGAGGATGTTGTTGAACTGGGATGCAGATCCTATAAATCCTTAGTCAATCCACTGGGGATCCCTGGAGCAGATGTTGCTTATTCAGGTCCCACATTTGTCTTCATTTTCTAGCCCTATTTGATGAAGGGATCTGTACTCACAGGAAGGGTGTGACCACAGAGAACACAGTTGAGGCAGACTCCCCACAGATGGGCAGCAGATCCTTCCTTGAGGGAGATTTGAGTGGTACATCTCTAGATCTACAAAAGTTTGTTTTTTATTAATGATTTCTATTCCTTTTCTGCAGCTTCTTGTTGGAGATTTTAAACTACGATACTTCTTTTCAGCAAGTAAAACTCAATCCAAAGAATTCCATTTTCAGTAATGGAATGATAAAATAGTTAATCCTCTTGTAGACTGTGATTTAAAAGCTAGAAACAACTTAAAAGGCAAAAATCTGAATGCAGAAAATGGAGTAAATTTAACCTTGAAACAAAGGATCAGTGCTTACATAGCCTTTTCCCTGATGGCACTCTCCAGTCTGCCTGGCACTGGGTTGCCAGAACTCAAACAGAGACCTACATTCTTACTGGCTGGAGGTGTCAGAGGACTGAGGGGCTGTCAGAACAGCTGGAATTGGGCAATCACAGAGGGAACCCCCCCCATATCTGCATATAAACTCCCATGAAATCCTTAACTTATCCCAGAATTGCGTGCATGGGGGGTGGGAACTCAACTGGGACCAGCAGAAAGCGACATCTGGAAGTCTGAAAGATCAGGGTGGGCTTTCTCTGCTGCAACTGAGACAAAGCTTAGGGTTTGAGTGCTATCTAGTTTGAGGGGTTAGTGGACACCTTAGTCTTTTCATTGAAACCCCAGAAAAGCCTAAAAATAAAGGGCAAAAACAGAACAGACATGTCCTACAAAGTGTAAGGTTAAATTACATAGAGAATCAAACTGATATAGCCATGTGATAAAAAAGTCAAGCAATAAAAAAAAAAAAAACAACTACCAGAACAGACAACAATATATATGAATCTTAAAACCATAAAAGAAAGCCAGACACAAGAGTACTCACTGTATATTTTCCTTAATATGAAGTTTGAGAACAGGCTAGAAGATATGATCATAGAAATCAGAACATTAGCCTGTATGAAATGGAGACTGACCTGTGGGGGAGGATGGAAAGGTTTATATCTTCAGTGGAGTGGTGGTTCATGGGTGTATATATTTGTCAAAACTCATCAAATTATACACTAATATCTTTGTATATTAATGAAAGATCAACTCAAACCTAATAAAATAATTAAGAAGTCTTCCTTTGCTTCCCTTTATGTGGTTATAGAACATGATCGCTTCATGTGCAGTGTACTGAGTTCTTGAAATATAGTTGGTACTGCAGAGGATAATTAAAAGATCATTTCTTATTAACCACATTCTAAACTATTGTTTCTCTTTTTATCTCGACCCATTAAGTCCAAACTCAAAAAATGGTGTTTGGGGCTTAATTATTTGTATGATATTGAGAAATATCTTTTCAACAGTTCTTCAAATAAGTAGAGTACTATCTAAAGGATTCTCATAAGACTACTTTTAAAAAACCCAAATAATTCTTGCCTCTTGATTTTGGAGCAATGGTAGGAGTAAAGGTTAAGAATTAATTCCAAGAGAACTCCTATTTTCCATCTACTCACTCACTCTTGGGAGTCTTACCCCAGCCCATAGCTTTTTGTTCTACCTTTTGGCTGATTACTCAGATTCTTTGCCTGAATTCTTCACCTCTGACTAACTTCTGACTTGATAACGTAACCTCAAGGTCTGATAAGCATCCAAAACCCAAATTTAAACCATAACTCTTATTTCTGCTCATCCACTTAGATCACACCCATGGGGCAAAAACAAACACCCTTTTCTCTCCTAGAAATTTTTTCTCATGTTTTGCAAGCCCAAATTGAAGATTCATCCCTGTGTCATCCTTTCCCCCCCATTCTTCCCAGGGAAACGTCTCTTGGTTCTGCTGGTTCTATCTCCAACCTACGCCCTAAATATCTCCATTTCTAGCTGTGCCATCGATGTCCCCCAATTACAAGGCACTACTTCCCATCATCTAGGTTTCTGCACAGCTTCCTCCCCCGTCTCTCAGCAGTTTGTTCCCAGTAGTTTGTCTACTCCATGGCAGTGATCATTTGGCAGTAAAAGTTAGTAAAACTTATGTTGGGTCACTTCCTGGCTTATACCACTTCAGTGGTGCTCCAAATTGCACTTAGAATAAAATTGAAATTCCTTACCGTGGTCTGGAAGGCGCTGAGTGATTGAGCCCCACTCAATCTCCAACTCCATCCTTATACCTCACACCAAGCCCACCATCTTCTGGCCACTCTGGCTTTCTCTCTATCCTAGAACATACTAAACTCATCCCTCCCTTGCCTGCCACAGGCCTGGGTCCTTCTCACACTTGCAGTCCAGCTCATGTCCACCTTCTCTGTTGCATCACCTTGTTTATTTCCTATAAAACACTTGGTCAATATACACATAGTAAATATAAGAAGTCAATATAAATATATGGCTTGCTCCTTTCATTAGAAGTTGAAATCCTTAAGGAGAGGGACCCTGTTTGTCTTATTCTCTTATTCTCTTTTATTCTTTTCTGTACCCTGATCACTTATTGTAGTGCTTGATAAGTAGACAGTGATCAATAATAATTCAGTGAGTAAATAAAATGACATAGTCCCTGCCAACAAGAAGGTTATAGCATACTGGGACACCCCTAAACACATCAACTATGGTTACTTTTGTGTACTCACTTTCAGATTTGACTTTCTGCATACATAATGCTTTACATAGATTAAATAATTGAGAATATATAATTTAAGGCTTCTGAAAATGTATTATAATGAATACCTTTCAACAGCCCTACAAAATTTTAGTCTTCATAAGTATTATGTTATTATATGTTAATTTATAATAATTATTACTTTTAAATGATTGCATAATGGTTTGCTTACTGGATGTACCCCAATTTACATCTGGATATTTACAGTGTTTCTAATACAACAAATTACTTTTCTCTCTCACACAGTTCCTCACCCACAAGGTGGAGATAGCACTGATTCTTACTTTAAGGCATTGCTTTGAGGATTAAAGAAGGTATTGCATGTAAAGCTATTAGTAGAATATCTGGCATACAATAAAATGCTCAATACAAATATTTAAATTACTATCATTACTTTTATTCATATTGACATTATACTATATGACATGAATCTTTGTGCCTATATCTTCTATTTTTATCCAATCTGACCTTTGCTGTCTTTTAATTGGAATGTCAACATTTAATATAATTATTATTGTGGTTAGATTTAAGCCTGTCATTTTACTATTTGTTTTCTATTTGTGCTCTGTGTTTTTGTTTCTATATTCTTCCCTTTGTACTTTACGTTGAAGTAATTAAAAATTATTTTAGGGGCTTCCCTGGTGGTCCAGTTGTTAAGACTCTGTGCTCCCAATGCAGGGGGCCTGGGTTGGTCTCTGGTCAGGGAACTAGATCCTGCATGTTGCAACTAAGAGCCTACATGCAGTAACTAAGATCTGGTGCGACCAAAAAAATAAACTATTAAAAAATTTTTTTTTAATATTTTAAATTCTATTTTAATTTACCTTTTTACGTTTTAGATATACCTCTTGCATTTTTAAAAATAATATGCATTCTTAAGTTTCACAGTCTACTTGCAGTTAATATTGTATCATTTCACATAATATTTTTAAAAATCTAAGTGTCTACTCCCACCCCTGTTTAAGTTATAGTTATCACATATGTTATGTCTATATACATTAACTCTAAACTAAAACTATACTTTTTACATTAAGCCATCATATGTATTTTAAAGCTGACAAATAGTCTTTTATATTTGCCTACATATTTGCCATTTCTGGAGCTCTTTATTTCCCCCCCTGAAGATCAGAGTTTCCATATGATGGCCTTCCTATTCAGTTTGAAAAATTTCCTTTAGGAATTTTTGTAGTAAACGTTGGCTGGAGGTGACATTTTCATTTTAATTTTTAATCTGAATATACCGTTGTTTTTGCTTAACATAGAATTTTTTTTCTTTTTTTTTTAACATCTTTATTGGAGTGTTATTGCTTTACAATGGTGTGTTAGTTTCTGCGTTATAACAAAGTGAATCAGCTATACATATACATATATCCCCATATCTCATCCCTCTTGCGTCTCCTTCCCACCCTCCCTATCTCAGTGGTCACAAAGCACTGAGCTGATCTCCCTGTGCTATGCAGCTGCTTCCCACTAGTTATCTATTTTACATTTGGTAGTATATATAAGTCCATGCCACTCTCTCACTTAGTCCCAGCTTACCCTTCCCCCTCTTCATGTCAAATCCATTCTCTAATAAAGTCTGTGTCTTTATTCCTGTCCTGCCCCTAGGTTCTTCAGAACCATTTTATTTTATTTTATTTTTTTAGATTCCATATATATGTGTTAGCATACGGTATTTGTTTTTCTCTTTCTGACTTACTTGACTCTGTATGACAGACTCTAGGTCCATCCACCTCACTACAAATAACTCAATCTTGTTTCTTTTTATGGCTGAGTAATATTCCATTGTATATATGTGCCACATCTTCTTTATCCATTCATCTGTCGATGGACACTTAGGTTGCTTCCATGTCCTGGTTATTGTAAATAGAGCTGCAATGAACATTGTGGTACATGACACTTTTTGAATTATGGTTTTCTCAGGGTATATGCCCAGTAGTGGGATTGCTGGGTCGTATGGTAGTTCTATTTTTAGTTTTTTAAGAACCTCCGTACGTTCTCTATAGTGGCTGTATCAATTTACATTCCCACCAACAGTGCAAAAGGGATCCCTTTTCTCCACACCTTCTCCGGCATTTATTGTTTGTAGATTTTTTTGATGATGGCCATTCTGACTGGTGTGAGGTGATACGTCACTGTAGTTTTGATTTGAAATTCTCTAACGATTAAGGATGTTGAGCATTCTTTCATGTGTTTGTTGGCAATCTGTGTATCTTCTTTGGAGAAATGTCTCTTTAGGTCTTCTCCCCATTTTTGGATTGGGTTTTTTGTTTTTCTGATATTGAGCTGCATGAGCTGCTTGTGTATTTTGGAGATGAATCCTTTGTCAATTGCTTCATTTGCAAATATTTTCTCCCATTCTGAGCATTGTCTTTTCATCTTGTTTATGGTTTCCTTTGCTGTGCAAAAGCTTTTCAGTTTCATTAGGTCCCATTTGTTTATTTTTGTTGTTATTTCCATTTCTCTAAGAGGTGGGTCAAAAAGGATCTTGCTGTGATTTATGTCATAGAGTGTTCTGCCTATGTTTTCCTCTAAGAGTTTGATAGTGTCTGGCCTTACATTTAGGTCTTTAATCCATTTTGAGTTTATTTTTGTGTATGGTGTTAGGGACTGTTCTGATTTCATTCTTTTGCATGTAACTGTCTCGTTTCCCCAGCACCACTTATTGAAGAGGCTGTCTTTTCTCCATTGTATATTCTTGCCCCCTTTATCAAAAATAAGGTGACCATAGGAGCGTGGGTTTATCTCTGGGCTTTCTATCTTGTTCCATTGATCTATACTTCTGTTTTTGTGCCAGTGCCATACTGTCTTGATTACTGTAGCTTTGTAGTATAGTCTGAAGTCAGGTAGCCTGATTCCTCCAGATCCGTTTTTCTTCCTCAAGATTGCCTTGGTTATTTGGGGTCTTTTGTGTTTCCATACAAATTGTGAAATTTTTTGTTCTAGTTCTTTGAAAAATGCCATTGGTAGTTTGATAAGGATTGCATTGAATCTGTAGATTGCTTTGGGTAGTATAGTCATTTTCACAATGTTGCTTCTTGCAATCCAAGAACAAGGTATATCTCTCCATCTGTTTGTATCATCTTTAATTTCTTTTATCAGTGTCTTATAGTTTTCTGCATACAGGTCTTTTGTCTCCTTAGGTAGGTTTATTCCTAGGTCTTTTATTCTTTTTGTTGCAATGGTAAATGGGAGTGTTTCCTTGATTTCTCTTTCAGATTTTTCCATTAGTGTATAGGAATGCAAGAGATTTCTGTGCATTAATTTTGTATCCTGAAACTTTACCAAATTCATTGATTAGTTCTAGTAGTTTTGTGGTAGCATCTTTAGGATTCTCTGTGTATAGTATCATGTCATCTACAAACAGTGACAGCTTTACTTCTTCTTCTTCGGTTTGGATTCCTTTTATTTCTTTTTCTTCTCTGATTGCTGTGGCTAAAATTTCCAAACTATGTTGAATAATAGTGGTGAGAGTGGGCAACCTTGTCTTGTTCCTGATCTTAGTGGAAATGGTTTCAGTTTTTCAGCATTGAGAACGATGTTGGCTGTGGGTTTGTCATATATGGCCTTTATTATGTTGAGGTAACTTCCCTCTATGCCTATTTTCTGGATGGTTTTTCTCATAAATGGGTGTTGAACTTTGTCGAAAGCTTTTTCTGCATCTATTGAGATCATCATATGGTTTTTCTCCTTCAGTTTGTTAATATGGTGTATCACATTGATTGATTTACGTATATTGAAGAATCTTTGCATTCCTGGGATAAACCCCACTTGATCATGGTGTGTGATCCTTTTAATGTGCTGTTGGATTCTGTTTGCTAGTATTTTGTTGAGGATTTTTGCATCTATGCTCATCAGTGATATTGGCCTATAGTTTTCTTTCGTGACATCTATGTCTGGTATTGTTATCAGGGTGATGGTGGCCTCATAGAATGACACTGGGAGTGTTCCTTCCTCTACTATAGTTTGGAAGAGTTTGAGAAGGATAGGTGTTAGCTCTTCTCTAAATGTTTGATAGAATTCGCCTGTAAAGCCATCAGGTCCTGGGCTTTTGTTTCTTGGAAGATTGTTAATCACAGTCTCAATTTCAGTGCTTGTGATTGGTCTGTTTATATTTTCTATTTCTTCCTGGTTCAGTCTTGGAAGGTTGTGCTCTTCTAAGAATTTGTTCATTTCTTCCAGGTTGTCCATTTTATTGGCATAGAGTTGCTTGTAGTAATCTCTCATGATCCTTGGTTTTTCTGCAGTGTCAGTGGTTACTTCTCCTTTTTCATTTCTAATTCTATTGATTTGAGTCTTCTCCCTTTTTTTCTTGATGAGTCTGGCTAATGGTTTATCAATTTTGTTTATCTTCTCAAAGAACCAGCTTTCAGTTTTATTGATCTTTGCTATTGTTTTCTTCATTTCTTTTTCATTTATTTCTGATCTGATATTTATGATTTCTTTCCTTCTGCTAACTTTGGAGGTTTTTGTTCTTCTTTCTCTAATTGCTTTAGGTGTAAGTTTAGGTTGTTTATTTGAGATGTTTCTTGTTTCTTGAGGTAGAATTGTATTGCTACAAACTTCCCTCTTAGAACTGCTTTTGCTGCATCCCATAGGTTTTGGGTCATCATGTTTTCATTGTCATTTGTTTCTAGGGATTTTTTGATTTCCTCTTTGATTTCTTCAGTGATCTCTTGGTTGTTTAGTAATGTATTGTTTAGCCTCCATGTGTTTATATTTTCTACAGATTTTTTCCTATAATTGATATGTAGTCATAGTGTTGTGATCAGAAAAGATACTTGATATGATTTCAATTTTCTTTAATTTACCAGGGCTTGATTTGTGACCCAAGATATGATCTATCCTGGATAATGTTCCATGAGCACTTGAGAAGAAAGTGTATTCTGTTGTTTTTGGATGGAATGTCCTATAAATATCAATTAAGTCCATCTTGTTTAATGTACCATTTAAAGCTTTGTTTCCTTATTTATTTTCAGTTTGGATGATCTGTCCATTGGTGAAAGTGGGGTGTTAGTCCCCTACTATGATTATGTTATTGTCGATTTCCCCTTTTATGGCTGTTAGCATTTGCCTTATATATTGAAGTGTTCCTATGTTGGGTGCATAAATATTTACAATTGTTATATCTTCTTCTTGGATTGATCCCTTGATCATTATGTAGTGTCCATCTTTGTCTCTTGTAATAATCTTTTTTTTAAAGTCTATTTTGTCTGATATGAGAATTGCTACTCCAGCTTTCTTTTGATTTCAATTTGCATGAAATATCTGTTTCCATCTCATCACTTTCAGTCTGTATGTGTCCCTAGGTCTGAAGTAGGTCTCTTGTAGACAACATATATATATATGGGTCTTGTTTTTGTGTCCATTCAGCCAGTCTATGTCTTTTGGTTGGAAGACTTAATCCATTTACATTTAAGGTAATTATCGATATGTATGTTCCTATTACCATTTTCTTAATTGTTTTGGGTTTCTTATTGTAGATCTTTTCCTTCTCTTGTGTTTCCTGCCTAGAGAAGTTCCTTTAGCATTTGTTGTAAACCTGGTTTGGTGGTGCTGAATTCACTTAGCTTTTGCTTGTCAGTAAAGGTTTTAATTTCTCTGTCGAATCTGAATGAGATCCTTACTGGGTAGAGTAATCTTGGTTGTAGGTTTTTCCGTTTCATCACTTTAAATATGTCCTGCCACTCCCTTCTGGCTTGCAGAGTTTCTACTGAAAGATCAGCTGTTAACCTTATGGGGATTCCCTTGTATGTTATTTGTTGCTTTTCCCATGCTGCTTTTAATATTTTTTCTTTGTTGTTAACTTTTGATAGTTTGATTAATTTGTGTCTTGCGTGTTTCTCCTTGGATTTATCCTGTATGGGACTCTCTGCACTTCCTGGACTTGATTAACTATTTCCTTTCCCATATTAGGGAAATTTTCAACTATAATTTCTTCAAATATTTTCTCAATCCCTTTCTTTTTCTCTTTTTCTTCTGGGACCCCTATAATTTGAATGTTGTTGCGTTTGTTATCCCAGAGGTCTCTGAGACTGTTCTCAATTCTTTGCATTCTTTTTCTTTATTCTGCTCTGCAATAGTTATTTCTACTATTTTATCTTCCAGGTCACTTATCCGTTCTTCTGCCTCAGTTATTCTGGTATTGAATCCTTCTAGATAATTTTTAATTTCATTTATTGTTTTGTTCATCATTGTTTGTTTGCTCTTTAGTTCTTCTAGGTCCTTGGTAAACATATCTTGTATTTTCTCCATTCTATTTCCAAGATTTTGGATCATCCTTACTATCATTACTCTGAATTATTTTTCAGGTAAACTGCATATCTCCTCTTCATTTGTTTGGTCTGTTGGGTTTTTACCTTGCTCCTTCATCTGCTGTATTTTTCTCTGTCTTCTCATTTTGCTTAACGTACTGTGTTTGGGGTCTCCTGCTTGCAGGCTGCAGGTTCATAGTTCCCATTGTCTTTGGTGTCTGCCCGCAGTGGCTAAGGTTGGTTCAGTGGGTTGTGTAGGCTTCCTGGTGGAGGGGACTAGTGCCTGTGTTCTGGTGGATGAGGCTGGATCTTGTCTTTCTGGTAGGCAGGACCACATCCGGTGTTGTGTTTTGGGGTGTCTGTGACCTTATTTTCATTTTAGGCAGCCTCTCTGCTAATGGTTGTGGTTGTGTTCCTGTCTTGCTAGTTGTTTGGCATAGGGTGTCCAGCACTGTAGCTTGCTGGCCGTTGAGTGGAGCTGGGTCTTAGCGTTGAGACGGAGATCTCTGGGAGAGCTTTCACTGTTTGATATTACATGGAGCCGAAGGTCTCTTGTGGACCAATGTCCTGAACTTGCCTCTCCCACCTCAGAGGCTCAGGCCTGACACCCAGCTGGAGCACCAAGACCCTGTCAGCCACACGGTTCAGAAGAAAAGGGACGAAAAAAATGAAAGAAAGAAATAAAATGAAATAAAATAAAGCTATTAAAATAAAAAATAATTAATAATAAAAAAATTAAAAAGTAATAAAATTAAAAAAAAAGAAAGGAAGAAAGAAAGAAGAGAGCAATCAAACCAAAAAATAAACTCACCAATGATAACAAGCAATAAAAACCATACAAAAAACAAAAGAAAACAAAAAAACGGACAGACAGGACCCTAGGACAAATGGTAAAAGCAAAGCTATACAGACAAAATCACACAAAGAAGCATACACATGCACACTCACAAAAAGAGAAACGGAAAAAAATACATATCGTTTCTTCCAAAGTCCACCACCTAAATTTTGGGATGATTCGTGTCTATTCAGGTATTCCACAGATGCAGGGTACATCAAGTTGATTGTGGAGATTTAATCTGCTGCTCCTGAGGCTGCTGGGAGAAATTTCCTTCTCTTCTTTGTTCGCTTAGCTCCTGGGGTTCAGCTTTGGATTTGGCCCCGCCTCTGCGTGTAGGTCACCTGAGGGTGTCTGTTCTTTGTTCAGAGAAGATGGGGTTAAAGGAGCAGCTGATTGGGGGACTCTGGCTCACTCAGGCCAGAGGCAGGGAGGGGTACAGAATGTGGGCAGAGGCCAGCATGACATTGCAATAGCCTGAGGAGCGCCGTGTGTTCTCCTGGGGAAGTTGTCCCTGGATCACGGGACCCTGGCAGTGGTGGGCTGCACAGGCTTCTGGGAGGGGAGGTGTAGATAGTGACCTGTGCTTGCACACAGGCTTCTTGGTGCCTGCAGCAACAGCCTTAGCGTTTCATACCCATCTCTGGAGTCCGCATTGATAGTCGTGGCTCGCGTCCATCTCTGGATCTCGTTTAGGCAGTGCTCTGAATCCCCTCTCCTTGCGCACCTGAAACAATGGTCTCTTGCCCCTTAGGCAGTTCCAGACTCTTTCCCCAGACTCCCTCCCGGCTAGCTGTGGTGCACTAGCCCCTTTCAGGCTCTGTTCATGCAGCCAACCCCAGTCCTCTCCCTGGGATCTGACCTCTGAAGCCCGAGCCTCAGCTCTCAGCCCCCACCCGCCCCAGCGGGTGAGCAGACAAGCCTCTCAGGCTGGTGAGTGCTGGTTGGCACCAATCCTCTGTGTGGGAATCTCTCCGTTTGCCCTCTGCACCCCTGTTGCTGCGCTCTCCTCCATGGCTCCGAAGCTTCCTCCTCGCCAGCCCCCATCTCCACCAGTGAAGGGGCTTCCTAGTGTGTGGAAACTTTTCCTCCTTCATAGCTCCATCCCAGAGGTGCAGGTCCCATCCCTATTCTTTTGTCTCTGTTTTTTCTTTTTCTTTTGCCCTACGCTGGTACATGGGGAGTTTCTTGCCTTTTGGAAGTCTGAGGTCTTCTGCCAGTGTTCAGTAGGTGTTCTGTAGGAGTTGTTCCACATGTAGATGTATTTCTGATGTATTTTGGGGGAGGAAGGTGATCTCCACGTCTTACTCTTCTTCCATCTTGAAGGTCTCTGTAACATAGAATTTTGAAGTGACAAATTTTTCTTTTTTAACACTTAAAGATGCTGTTCTATTGTCTTTCATTTTTCATAATTTATGATGTCGGCAGATTTTCAAATTGTTTAATATTTTCTCCTTATATTTGGTTTTCAGCAGCTAGCCTATGACGTTCCTAGGTGTGGTTTTCTTTGCTTTTATTCCTGCTTGGACTTTACTGAGCTTCTTGAATCTGAAAATTCATGTCTTTTAAGAAATTTGGGAAATTTTTTGACATTATTTTTTTACATATGTTTTATGCCCCAATGTCTCTTCACCTTCTGAGATTCCATTTACACATACATAAGAACTTTTTATATTTTTCATAGGTAATTAAAGGTCTGTTTATTTTTTTTTTTGTCTTTTCATCTTTTGTCTTCAGATTGGATCATTTCTATTGACTAATCTTCAAGCTCACTTTCTTCAGTCATCTTCAATTTATTATTAAACTACTATTTGTATTATGATTCCTGTTATGTTGTATTTTTCATCTCTAGAATTTCCATTTGGTTATTTTTGATATTTCTATTTCATTGCTGAGAAATATTTTCATTCATTGAATGCATTCATGTTCTTGAGCATATCTATAATAATTGCTTTATATTCCTTGTTTGTTACTTCTGACATCTGGGTCAACATGAGTGTACCTTCAATGATTTTCTTTTTCTTTTAATGAGGGTTGTCATATTTTCTGCTTCTTCTTTGTTTAATAATATTGAGTTTTATGAAGGTTTTATGGACATTATGAATAAAATGTTGTTGAGGGTCTGGATTCTATATTACTCCAAAGAAATTGATTTTTGCTTATTTGTTTCAGTAGGCATTTGACCTGGATGAATTCAAATTCCTCACTCTGAAATCTTAGTTTAGTTATCTACCTTAGGCTGGGCTGCTTAAAGTCTACCTCACAGATGTGATGTTCAGGAGTCAACCAGAGATTTTGGCAGAGTTAATAAACAGAGTTTGGGGTACTCTCTGTGGTTTTCTCCTTTGATTTCCCCCCTTACTTTCCAAATGCTGTGGTTGCTCTGAACTTTGTCTTATTTTTCAAGCCTGTAAAACTGCAGAATTATTTTGGTCAGAGTTTTATCTACTTCGTGGTGTACACTGGGGACTGCAATCAGGCTAAGTGCCAAAACAAACGGGAACACACCCAGTTCTGTTCCCTTCCTCCACATGTCTACCCTCTTCCAGAGTCTGTCTGCTCCAGATCACTCTTCAGTACCTTCAGGTAGTTGTTTTTATATTTAGCACCTAGTTTGTGCTATGTTCAGGTTGTTATTTGCAGGAAGGTTGATCTGATAAGGACAACTTGCTCTTACTGGAAACTGAACCACCCTAGATTTTTAGTGCTTTTGAATTGCTCTCCACCTGAATGCGAGCTCTTTGTTCCCTCATGCTAAATAACAAAGGGTGAATAAGCAGTGTATGAATTCTAACTCCCACAGATTCTTCTCAATCATTGTTTTTCTACCTTTCAGAAAAAGCACCTCTTCCTATGAGGCTGATTCTTCAGTATTTAGTCTAGCTAACTCAAGAAGCTTTAAGCCACAGGGCTTTTAATATAGGGAATTAAAATCTTAAAAAATTGTTAGAAAGTCTGGAGAAGTAAACCTTCATCTTGGATTTTAGTAATTACAGCCATAAGACCATAGAACTGGCCTGCTAGTGGAATGCAAGAAGAAGTAGAAGAAGAAGAAGAAGAAGAAGGAGGAGGAGGAGGAGGAGGAGGAGGAGGGGGAGGGGGAGGGGAGGGGGAGGGGGAGGAGGAGAAGGAGAAGGAGAAGAAGAATAGATGTGGAACAATAGCAGGTCACCATTGTAGGTACTGACATGAAGAACACACTGCCATAGTTTCAATTCAGGGATCAGGCAACTGGAATCAGGAAGCTTATGCTACTACTGTTGCTACAACTGTTTCTCAACATCCATGTATCTGAAATGCTGCCTGATCCCAGCCAAAGCTGCATTTGCCTCTCAAGATTAATGAAGCTAGAGATTGGCCACCAGAACTTAGCCACAGAGATCCTCTGACCCCACAATCTTGCTTGCCAGCAGAAAATTGCCAAAGTACAAGAAAATAATCTCCACCTGTTTTCACCTTCCATATTTTATTAAGTACATATAATTGAAGAGTCTGACTTTCATTTAGAACCCTAACAGTGAGAGTCTGGGAAATTTAGTTTGAAGGTTTTCAGCCTCTGTAATACAGAAAATCACTGGAGGTGAGAATAGATATGTGTTAGTTAACCACAGAGCTTTGTGTCACCCAGATACATCACCCTCTGCCTTGCCTTGTAGCTGTCCCCTAGTTTTGGACTATTCCCCTGTATTTATTGGTGACTTTGTCTACTGGATCCCTCATAAGCCCAACTCTTGTCATCTTTTAATCCAGATGAGCTAATTCCTATATTAGTAGTTCTCTGATTTTGGTGGCAAATTAAAGATGGCTACAAATTCTTTGGCATTCTTTCCATCAAAAAGTGGGGTCTGCTTCCTTTCTCCTTGAATATGGACTGGCCTATGACTGCTTTGATCAAGTATTGAGGAAATGATGCTGTGCTAATTCCAGACCTTTTTGTTATGAGGACTGGCAGCTCTACCTTGGTCTCTATACGTCCTCAGCTACCATAGCTGACTGACTTGCTAGAGAAAATGCATGGAGAGTCTGAGACTATGTAGAGTGACAAGGAACCCAGATCAGCCCAGCCATCCCAAACAAAGTACCATGCATGTGAGAGAAGCTGTCTTGGGCTCCCTAGGCCGGACCAGACATGACTGCCACATGGAGCAGAAGAACTGCTCGGCCTAATCCTGTCTGGATTCCTGGCCTAAAAAAATGTAATATATAATAAAATGGTTCTTGTTTTATGTCACTAAATTTTTAGATAACTAACTTTGTATACAACAATAGATAACTAGAACAATGTCCTTGTCTTTAATGATCTTCATCTCCATCTCAACTCTAATCCCACACCTTTGATTCTGTCATTTCTAGGGACTGCTTCAACACTGAACTCTTCCATTCATAGGCTACACACACCTCTCCATCCTGCTCCCACCACAGCAGAGCTTAATATTTGACAAACCTCATGACCCTTAAGTCCTGAAATTTTTTCCAGTCTATCAGCAGACTTCTGGCTTTTCTTCACTTCTTTTCTATCCTGTTCAGGCCATATAATCCATCATATCAGTAATCTCTGTCATGTTAAAACTTCTGTGATTCATTCTTTTTCTCAGCCTTCAAATTCTTAGCTCTGGATTTGTCTATTCACCTCTTCCACTTTCACATATAGGAAGCTAAAACCTACTTGAGTATTTGTTCTGTGGTTTCTCGCATCAAGTCCCTATGATGACATTTAAAAGATAATGTAGATCTGTCTTGTTAACCAGTAATAAAGTGTTAATCAGGTAATTAAAAGAATATAAAGGAAATTCTAAGTTTCATGGAGGTAGCAACTGCAGAAAGCAGCTACCACCCATAGAAGTGGGGGAACAAAGGAAAGGGATTGGACTTATTAAAATTTAGAAGGGGTGGTCACATGGTGTGGGACATAGGCCTCTGAGGAGAGGTCACTGGTCAGCTGGTGCTGGTATCTATGAATTGGTGGGGGGAGGTTGTTTCAAGGAGTATTGGAAGAATTTTAATCAGGAACCAACTCCTTCCAGCTGAACAAATTGCACTGTCAGGGTGAAGAAGCAGAGCTTTTTCTTTTCCTCCTCCAGTGTCCAGGTGTCCCTTTCTATTGACAGAACATAAATGTGGTTTGCAGAGTCCCTGCCACAGCATCATGTACCTGGATATGGAAGGATAGGTTTGAAGCTGATAGATAATAGCCTAACAGTACAATAAGTTGTAAAGAATTTGTAGCCAGACTTTGGTACTAGACCCAAGATGGAGAATCCTTACATTGTTTAATCTTATTAGAAGAATTTAATGCATTTATCATTATTATAATAGCTCAAACATGTGGTGTATTTCTACAATCTTATTTTGTATTTTCTGTTTATTTTGCTTTATTTCAAAATTTTCTTCCATTATTTTCATACAGTGATTGATCACATTGCCTTTAAAGAATTATATTCTTCAGTAACTTGTAAATTAGTTTACTTTTATTATACAGAATTACCTTTCCATTAAATTAGCAAAGACAACTAATTATTTGAAGCTATATTTTTCAGTGATAAGAATAAAATTGGATAGAACACCAAACCCCAGCAAAGAACAATGGGCCCTCTTTTAAGGAAATTATGCTAAAGCACTTTAGAAAAAGCTATGTCTTCTAGTCTGGGAGTGTGCATCTTGTGTGTTTCTCATTTTGGCACTTTTGGAGCCTTCAGTCTAGATGCTAATACTTCCCTGTTTACCCAAGGTAAAGCCTGCCAGTCTGTTTGCTCTGGCATGCCCCACCTTGCCCAAAGCACCCAGCAAGAATTCCCACGTAGTAGTGAGACAAGTGAAAAATAGGAGAATGTATACAACAGCAGAGGAAACCATACCATTCACCACAACCTTCTGATTTAACTAGAAATGGGCAACTGAAAAACTCATTTGTATGTAAGGAGAAACCAAAAACAAAACCCCAAGAAACATAAAAGGGATAAATCCAAAATAAGTAACAGAAAAACTGTCCAGGAAAGAAATAGAGAATCAGAAGGAAACATTAAAAATCCATTTAATTAATAAATTTAAAAAGATTTAGAAGATATTATATCTAGATGTAACTTACAAGATGTCATTAAAGTGTGACAAAAGACTGAAAGACGTTTAATAAAGTAAAAATATAATTTCTGAAAAATTTTAAGAGAAGGCTTAGAAAATCAAATTATCTCCCAAGACTAAGAGAAAAAAAAAAAAAAAGGAAAAATAAGAGAACCAAAAACAGATATAGACAATCAGTTCAACAGGGGTTCCAGAAGGAGTGAAAAGAGAAAATTAAGAGAACAAAATTATATTTTTAAAAAATTGAAGGGAATTCCCAGGCTTGAAGGATATGAGTCTTCAGATTAAATGGGCATGTTGACTTCTGAGTGCAGTGAATGAGAAAAGATCCCATTTGGGACTTATCCTCAAGAAATTTCAGAACATCAAATAAAAAAAGAAGTTCTAGAGACTCCCAGAGAGAATTAGGAGAAAAAAATTCCTCTTTAAAAGAGTGAAATTCAAGTTGGCTTTGGACTCTTTAAAATGAAGCAATATCCTTAATGTTTTAAGATAAAACCATTTTTAGTGTTGCTAAAAAAACAGGAAAATGAAAGATCCAGGGATATAATGAGAAGAGCAGTGAAGGAGTACCCCATGATAACATCATGTCTGGACTATCTTGGGCCAGTTCCATAGCCCATCTGGGTATCATGTTCCTTATCAATAAGGTGGATAGAGGCTGAAAAGACCCTCTCATGGTGAATATTCCTTAAGTCTATGTTTTAGTTATTTATGCTGTGTGACAAATTGTCACAAACTTCGCAGCAGAAAACAACATACATTTATCTCCTCAAAGTGCCTGTGGTCAGGAGTCTGGGCACTGCTTATGTGGGTCCTCTTCTTAGGGTCTCACAAAGCAGCCATCAAGGTGTCACCCAGGAATGTTTCTCATCAGAGGCTCAACTGGGGAAGGGTCCATTTCTAATGGGACCACTTCAAAATCTGCCTACAGTCTACCCATTCTAATTCCCAAAACACAATGTACAATATCTTTAAATCTGCAAAGTAGACTATAAGCCAGAGTTGGAGGGATGTTGCCAGGAAAGCTGGGCTCAATTGTGGAGCAAACAAGAACATGATCTGTTTGTGGGAAAACCCAGTGGGTTTCACTAAACAACTGGGATGCTAGGGCAGTCAGGCGAAGAATCTCTAAATCAGAAGAGTAAAACTTTAATGACAAGATGAGAGGAAAGCCAGGTTCTCCACTCTTTTCTTCTTAATTCTGGGTAACAGGCATTATTTCTTTATTTTTGTGAAATTTTCTAAGTAGAATCCACTCTACTCCACTCTACTTGGAAGGTCTCTGATTGCCCAGAATCCTGAGGGTGAAATCCCTGGTATCCATGAAGTTCACTTGGCTAACGTGAAGTGAATGGAAAAGAAAGGAGGGATAAATAATCCATGTATGGATTTTTCTTGGATGTTATAAACAAAGACTGAGAGAAGGCCTTAGGGAAATAAAACTTTTCTCATCTAGTTTTTCAGTTTTCTTTAAAAGAAAATTATTCATAAAATATTTTGAAAATGTCACATTCTTTCCATATCTTGTAGGCAATATCTTGTAGGCAGTATCATGTTTTGACAATGTATTCTGAGTTTAAAGACGCTGTAACTATTACAAGTTGTCATACCAATTTCTTCTTATGTCATTATTAAAATAGTTTTTAAAGTAAGAAACAGCCCATTGTTTAACTTTAGGGCTTTTCTTCTACATACTGTACCATACCTCTTCCTTCCGTCCTTCCTTTCTTTTAATAGTTTGTTTATTTATTTATTTACGGCTGTGTTGGGTCTTCGTTTCTGTGCGAGGGCTTTCTCCAGTTGTGGCAAGTGGGAGCCACTCTTCATCACGGTGCGCGGGCCTGTCACTATCGCGGCCTCTCTTGTTGCGGAGCACAGGCTCCAGATGTGCAGGCTCAGCAATTGTGGCTCACGGGCCCAGTCACTCCACGGCATGTGGGATCCTCCCAGGCCAGGGATCGAACCCGCGTCCCCTGCATTAGCAGGCAGACTCTCAACCACTGCGCCACCAGGGAGGCCCTGTCCTTCCTTTCTTCCTTGCCTCCTTCCTTCCCTACTTTCATCCTTCCTTCCTTCCCTCCTTCCTTTCTTCCCTCCTTCCCTCCTTCCTTCCTCTCTTTCTTTCTTCCTTTCTTTCTTTTTCTTTCTTTCTTTCTCTTTTCTTTGTTTCCTCTCTTTCAATATTTTTTTTTGTACAATCATTTTCCTACGTTTTCCAATCAAACAGCTTTATAAAGCACCCTTTGTTGCTCAAGCAAAAAAGAGTCACTTTATTGCAACCTCATGCTTTGTTATTCTGTGCCCAGAGTCTCCATTTGAGTAATTTTTTTTTCAATGACCCTGCCTGGTTTAGAAGATTCTCTATCATTTTCTTTTAATTTGGTAGTCTGTTTAAATTTTGTCTTTAATATGTTGATGGGATGAAATATACATTAATATTTCAGAATTACAAAACCAGAATGAGAACCCTAAAGGATGCATCTATAGCCATTAGGAAAGAAACAGGTGTGGTATCTATGCTTGATAACCTCTATCTATGACATCTTTATGAAAAATATAATGTAATTTGGAAACATGGCTCCATTCTAATGCTTATTGGCAAGTGCCATAGCTTACAAGTGCCATAAGTTACTCTATACCTTATCACCATTTAAAATGGCATTTTGAAAGATAAAACTTTAAAACAGCATTGGGTAACATTCTTCAGGAGACTGCATAATAAATTCACATGGTAATGCCACTTTTACCATTCTTGTCATTTTGTGAGAGAGATTGGGAAAGTCCTTGAGGGGATCCAGGCCAACCCTTAGATAAACACAGCCCTCAGTTGGTGTCCTGAGTGTAAACACAATTAAAACTATTGACTTGAAAGAATTGTGTGGGCTCACAATTAACAGAAATGGTGAGATTGGACAACACTGAGCAGGGATACCCTAGAATAGAAAAGGGGATCAGGAAGGAACTGGAGAAAGATCCCCTACCTCTACCTTTATTTTTATTCTAAATTCTTTGTGGGAGTAAGTGAACTTGCAGAGATTGCTTCATTTTTAGTACTTGAGACCTCATGAGTACTCTGTGATATGTTTTAATCCTTCTGGCCAGTTAAAACCATGAGTCAACCTTAATAAAAATTGTCACAGCAGTCCCTACCTGTTACAGGTAACCTGTTCTGCATATATAAAACAGACAACAATTAGCATGTATCAGGCTGGAGAAGGTGGCACAGCCCTGAAGCAGGGAGGGTGTGCAGGGGTAATGGTGAGTGTGGGTGAGACACTCAATCCAGGTGTACAATACGTTCCTCATTTCATCACTTTTTGCATTGAAAAGGAAGTGAGTTTCAAGCAGATCTCATTAGGAAACACAGAGGTTCCTTCAGGCTTTGATTGACATGTCAAAATGGACATGTTAGCATCCTACCATCCAGCCTCAAGTCCCTTCCCACCCACCTTCTCTGATGGTCAGACTGGCTGCAATTTCTTGTGTGCCATCAACACTGGGCATGAAAGCACCAAGAGGGCCCACTGAATCCCCTGAATTCCAGACCACCTCTTGCCATCCCCACTTTGTAGCAGCAACCCCACCTTCTCATAATGGCTAGGATCAATTACTCCATCAAGCAGCAAATTCTTTCATCATCTGCTGGTCCATAAGCAAAAACTACCCGAAGTGTCCAGGTGGTATTTGTAGCAGCAAGTGCAGCAAGATGCTACTTGGTTCCTGGATTTCTGTTTCAGCAGAGCTTAAGTTTACAGGAGTGAGAGGATTGTTTTTTCTTTTTTTTTCTTTTCCTTCCTTCTTTCCTTCCTTTCTCCTTCCCTATCAACCACGTTGCAGTAGAATGTGTCTGCAATAAAATGCACATACCTTAAGTGTACAATTAGATGACTCGACAAATGTATATACCTGTGTAACCACCACCCAAATCAAGATATAGAACATTACCACCATCCCTATAAAGTTCTCCTGGCCCCCTTTGCCAATCAAAAATATAAAAAGATTTTCAGGCAGTTATTTTCCTCAAGTGTTTGATTACCTACATAGAACAATATGGTATGTATACTTTTCTCCCATCTCCTGGCCCAGAGACCCTATGTTGGATTCTGTCTTTTGAAATCTGATTTAATGGAGTGTGCATTTCTTTACTGTTCCAAATCAGGTGCTCATAAAGACCATGGCATGGAGGCATGATGGACTGATAGTGAATTATTTTTAGTTTAATTAACAAAATGGACGAAGGAGTCAGGAGCTCTGTGCCTGTAGGATGCTAAATAAATTGGCTGTCACCTTTCACTCCTGCTCTGCAAAGCCTGAATTCTGGCCCTGATGAGTGCTGATGCCATTTCTGGATGAAGGAGAATCTTCTAGACACCTTGCATTCTTCAGCTTGCTTGTATTCCTTACCTGCCTTCAAAAGTTCGATTTTTGCTGCATAATATTTAAAGGAGGAGAGGAAAGAATTGGAGTTTCTTTTTCTCAAGCTTGCCTGTTCAGCTCCCCACCTCTCACCTCCTGACTTCTCTAATGGCCTTACTTTTGATTCCCATCTCTACCTCTCTCCACCCATCTATCTTTCCTTTCCTTCCTTTTCCCAGACAAGGAACTGGCAAGGTGTACTAGGAAGAGTTTGTGGCCAAGACTGTCAGAGAAGGGTTTGTGTAGGACTGGATTTGAGAGACTCTTGAGGGATGAGAAGGAAAAATGATCCAAACTGGGGAAATGGCAGGTGCAAAAAGGCAAAGGCAAAAATCTGAACAGCACAGAGAGATAGCCTGATGGTACAGGTCTGGGGAGTCTGACAGAAACTTATCACTTGTTGAGAGACTTTGGGTGAGTTATTTAATCTCTGTGACCATCAAGTTTTCACATCTGTAAAATGGAGAATAATTAACATCTATGTTGAGGGTGGATGTAAGAATTATTGCTGAAATATGTGAAGTGTGTATGATGTGCATGATGTTTGTGAAATGATGTAAAATGACGGCCACTATTATAATGGGATATGGGCAGGAGCAATGAGGAGACAAGTCTGGCTGAGGAAAGCGAGAGCAAGTAGAATTAGAAGAATACAGTAGGAGCCAAATCATGGCATACCATTAACTGATGTAATTTCTTTTAAAATCAGTCCCCACTGCTCAAAGCTTCTTAAAAATGGAGACACATGGAGGTTGTATAAAACCTGTCACATGCATTTTGAGATTTTCAGATAAAAAATAAGGGAAGAAATTAAATGCAATTGCTACCACTGTGTTGCTATGTAATGAATAGTTCAGCACTCTTCATTATTACGACTAAGGCAATGTAAGGAAAATATGCTGAATGACTCTTGATCCTAATGCAATATGACTTCCTATTGTGATAAAATATTTATTATAGTGGTGTTGAGAGAGTGGTAATGTTACTGAGAAACTGACACTAGGGGTGTGCTGGGTATGAAAGTAACTTTCCAGGGGCAATGTACTCAACAAATATTTATGCCACAAACATTCATGGAGTGTGTAGTGAATGCCAGGCTCTCTTCCAGGCATTCTGCCCTTATTCTACACTTCTGTATCCAAGATTCCTCCCTAGAGATACAGATGGATAAATGCCTGAGTTCATGGTTGAATTCATTTCTATTACACTGTCTTGTTTCCTCTTTCATTTGGTATGTATGAGCTTTTCCTATACTAACTTTTTATCATATTGGAAATATTTCCCCCAAGTTATTTTTCCCGTTGTAACAATTTTATTGAGGTATAATTGACCTACTATAGGCCACATATTTTTGCTAAGTTTTGACACATGTATATGTCCATTAAATCAGCGGTACCCAACATTTTTGGCACCAGGAACTGGTTTCATGGAACGCAATTTTTCCACAGATGGTGGTGGGGGGATCGTTTAGGTGGTAATGCGAGTGATGGGAGGGATGGTTCAGGTGGTAATGAGAGCAATGGGGAAGAGCAGATGAAGCTTTGCTCGCTTGCCAGCCACTCACCTCCTGCTGTGTGGCCCAGTTCCTAACAGGCTGTGGACCGGTAGTGGTCCATGGCCCAGAGGTTGGGGACCCCTGCATTAAACCATCATCACAGTCAACATAATAATCACCACATCTAAAAGTTTCCTCTTGCCTCTTGTAGTCCCTTCCTTTCACTCATTACTGAGTCCTGCACAAGTGCCATTGGGAAGTGGGGGTTGCATTTTTCCATCCTGTCCCCATTTGTGGAGTGGAGACTCTACATTGGGCATGGAATCTTGAGAATACTGGGGCCTTGATCATCCTTGCCTCAATTTAAAACAGTGGTTTTACATCAGAAGAGTTGACTGAGAGAACCTCAGGCTTCTACCCCCCTTTCACTGAGTACTCAGGTCCTAGAGTGTGGGTGTCACTGAGAGAGAAGCCTGTCATTGTCCCCACCTCTAACTTTAGTGCTCTGGCTCAGAGATTCTGCCTGGAGAGAAGAAGCAGGCCATAAAACAGCACCTAATCACTTCCCAAAGGAACTGACTTCATTCCAAATAAAGGGCGGAAAAGTTCAGGCCTAAGGGCACTCTCAAGAACAGTGGAGATTTTGTGAAGGCAATTGGAAGGAGGTTTAAGATACAAGATAGACTGTAGGCCTAGTAGTTTGCAGGAGAGAACTGTGGAATAAGGCAGCTGGGAGACCTACCGGGCTCAGAACAAATATCAAACACTGACCTTAGAACCTACTCCTTCAAAGGAACCAAAATTTGATTGGATTAGTTTGTAGAGCAATTTATGCCCCAAGGCATTGTTGAAAATAATAGAGCAATCGGCTGACAATTAGTGAAGCTTAAAAGCTGGGTGTGATCAGGGAAAGAGAGAAGAAAGCTCTACCAAAACCACTGTCATCCCAGAGTGACTGTGGGCATACCCCAAACTGAGCCTTCCTGAGGAGCAACATCAGAGGTTCAATACTCTATATGTGTGTGTATGGCGGTGGTGGTGGTGGTGAGAAATAGACTTAACTAAAATATTACTGCCAGCCACTAAACAAATAACAATAATAACCCCCAAGAAGGGGAGGCATCAGTACCTGGAGTTGTTACAATATATTATCTAAACTGTCCACTTTTGAACAAAAATTATGAAGCGTATAAATAAAGGAAAGTGTGACCCATACACCAAAACAAAAGAAGGCAATAGAAATTACCTGTGAGAACAACAAGATGTTGGCTTTATCAGAAAAAGACTTCAAAGTAGATATTATAAACATGTTTACAAAACTAAATGAATCTATGATGAAAGAAATAAAGGAAGATATTGTGACAATTTGGCATCAAATAGAAAATATCATAATGAGATAGAGAAAAAAAGAACAAAATGGAAAATTCTGGAGTTGGAAAGTACAATAGCTAAAATTAAAACTTTATGAGCTCAGTAGTAGATCTGAATAGGCATAAGAAAGAATAACCAAGATTAAGGCACATTAATTGAAATTACGCAAGCCAAGAGGGAAAAGAATAAAGAAAAATGAAGAAAGCTTATGAGAAATGTGGCACATCATCAAATACACCATCATATGCATAATGGGAATACAAGAAGAGGAGAGAAAGAAAGAAACAGAAAATAAATTCAAGAAAATAATCCCTGTAAACTTCCTAAATTTACTTATAAACAATAACCTACACAGCCAGGAAACTCAGTGAACTCCAAGTAGAATAAATGCAAAGAGAAATACATCACAGCAAAACTGATGAAAAATAAAGAGAAATTCTTGAAAGCAACAAGAGAAAAACGACTGGTCACTAACAATGGAAACCCAATAAGGTTAACAGCTGACTTCTCAGCAGAAACAATAGAAGCAAGTAGACAGTAGGATAACATATTCAAAGTGCTCAAAGTCAAAAAGGTCAAACAAGTCTCATATATCCAGCAAAATTATCTTCCAAAACTGAAGGCAAGATAAAGACTTTACAGATAGACAAAGAAACATAGAATTTGTTACTAGCAAACCCACCTTAGAAGAAAGTCTAAAGGAGGTTCTTCAAGTTGAAAGCAAGAGTCCCAAGATAAAAATTCAAATTCAAACAAAAAAGAGCCCTGACATCAGTAACTTTGTAATTATAAAAGACAGAATAAAGGTATATTTTTGTCCTGTCATCTCCTAACTGATTTAAAAAAATTTTATAAACTAATATGTATGTAATGTATTGTGGAGCCTATCACATATAGAAATGTCACATAAGTGTCATATATTTGCCAATAATAGCACAAAGGAAGCGTGGGGAGTGAAGCTTTATTGGGATAAAGAAATGACTACAGATGGTAAAGTAATAATTTTAACAATTTTTGGGGAGTTTATAACATTAATAGATGTAATATGTATAATTATACCACAAAAAGAGGAAAAAGGAAACAGATATATAGGACTAACATATCTATATACCACTGGAAATAAACTGTCATAAATATGAAGCTGATTCTGATATATTAAGATGTATATGGTAAACTCTAGAGCAACCAGTAAAAAAACTCTCAAAATATAGAACTCATATGATCATCTCAATAGACTCAAAAAAAGCATTTGGCAAAATCCAGCATGATTCCATGATATAAAACACTCAACAGATTAGGACTAGAAGGTAACTTCCTTAACCTGATAAACACATCTATGAAAAACCCACAGATAATATCATACTTAATGGTGAAAGACTAGATGCTTTCTTCCTAAGATCATGAACAAGATAAATATGTCTGCTCCAGCCACTTCTATTCAATACCATATTGAAGGGTCTAGTCAGGTCAATTAGGCAAAAAAAAAAAAAAGAAGTAAAAGACATCCCAGTTGAAAATAAAGAAGTAAAATTATTTCTCTTCACAGATGACATGATCTTGTTTATAGAAAACCCTAAGAAACTCACTAAAAATTATTAGAACTAATAGATGAGCTCAGCAAGATAGAAGGATACAAAATCTAAATACAAGAATCAGTTTATTTCTATACACTAACAATGAACAATGTGAAATTAAATTAAGAAGACAATTCCATTCACAATAGCAACAAAAAGAATAAAACACTTAGGATTGAATTTGACAAAAGTAGTGCAAAACTTACACTTCAAAAAATACAAAATATTGTTGAAAGAAATTAAAGAGGATTTAAATAATTAGAAAAGGTACCATGTTTATGGATTGGAAGGCTTGAGATTGTTAAGATGGCAATACTCTCCAAACTGATCTATAGATTCAACAAAGTCCCTATCAGAATCCCAGATGATTTGCTTGCAGAAATTGTCAAGCTGATTCTAAAATATATAGAGATATGCAAGGAACCCAGAAAAATGAAAACAATCCTGAAATACTTGTCATAATAGCCAATAAGAACAAAGTAAAAGGACTCACACTTCCCAACTTCAAAATTTACTACAAAGCAATGATAATCAAGACAGTGTGGTACTGGCACTAGTTATAAAAAATTAACTCAAAATGGATCAAAGACTGAAATGTAAAAACTAAAACTATAAAATTCTTAGAAGAAAACATAAGGTAAATCTTCATGATTTTGGGTTTAGCAAAGGATTCTTAGGTATGATACCAAATATAAACAATAAAATAAAAAATAGATAAATAGGACTTAAAATTAAAAACTTTTGTGCGTCAAAGGACATTATCAATAAAGTGAAAATATAATCCACAGAATGGGAAAAAATGTTTGCAAATATATACCTGATAGGGACCTTGTATCTAGAATATATAAAAACTCTTACAACTCAATAATAAAAGGACAAATAACACAATTTTAAAGTGAGCAAAGGACCTATATAGGCATTTCTTCAAGGAAGATATACAAATGACCAATAAAGATGCTCAACATCCTTAGTCATTAGGGAAAGGCAAATCAAAACAACAGTGAGATATGACTTCATACTCACTAGAATGACTAGAATAAAAAAGTCAGATAACAATGTGTTGACAAGGATGTGAAATCAGTACCCACACCCACTGCTGATGGGAATGTAAAATAATGCAGTCACTTTGTAAAACAGTTTAGCATTTCCTCATGTGGTAACTCTATTAAGCAGAATTCTCACATGACCTAACAATTCCATTCCCAGGTATAAATCCAAAGGAAATAAAGACATGTGTCCACATAAAAACTTGTACACTAATGTTTATAGTAACATTATTAGTAATGGTTAAAAAGTAGAAAAAACCCAGATGTATATCAACTGATGAGTGGATAAACAAAGTCTGTTATATTCATACAATGGAATATTATTCAGCCAGAAAAGGGAATGATACATGTTACAGTGTGGATGAACCTTGAAAACAAGCTATGCAAAAGAAGTTGGTCACAAAAGACCACATATTATGTGATTCCATTAATATGAAATGTCCAGAACAGAGAAATCTATAGAGATGGAAAGTAGATTTGTAGTTGCTCCAGGACTGGGGTGGGAGAAGGAGGTGGAGATGATTGCTAAAGCATACAGGATTTCTTTTTGAGGTGATGAAAATAATCTGTGCTGATGGTTGCATGTATCTGTGAATATACTACAGACCATTGAATCGTACACTTTAAATAGGTGACTTGTATGTTTTGTGAATTATATCTCAATAAAATTGTCAAAATTTGAATATCTAATTATTCATTTGTTATAAATATAAATACAATATTTTATCTGGTCTCCTATCCTGCAACCTTCCTAAACTCACTCATTGGTTCTAGGTGATTTTGTTTCTATTCCTTTGGGTTTTCAACATAGATAATCATGTTTTCTGTGAATAAACACAATTTTACTTCTTCCTTTCCAAACTTCATGCCTTTTATTTCTTTTCTTGTTTTATAACACTGGTTCCAGTCTTCAGTAAAATGAATAGAATGATGGAGCAAATATCCTTATCTTGTTCCTTATATTTGGGGAAAAGGATTCAATCATTCAGCATTAAATATGTGTAAACTGCAGGTTTTCCACGCATTCCCTTTATTAGGTAAAACAAGTTCTCTTCTATTTCTAGTTTTCTGTGAGTTTTTGTTTTTTAATCAAGAATGACTGTCAGATATTTTCAAATGCTTTTTCTGTATCTACTGAGATCATCATATGTTTCTATTTATTTTTTATCATTGTAATATTCACCTTCTGCAGATCTGTAGAATTCTCTCTTTGGCCACTCCCTCCTCACCAGTACTCCTGGAACTCCAGTTTCCTTGGTCTTTCTGGCCTCTCAACTCCATTTTAATTCAAGGAGTCCTGTGAGTTCCCCCCTCCCAGTGCTGTGGCCTGCAAACTCACTCAAGGCAGTAAGCTGTGGGACCATAAGGCTCACCTCTTTGTTTTCTGTCTCTCAGAGATCACTGGCTTTGTTGTCTGATATTCAGTATCTTAAAAACTGTTGTTTCCTATATTTTGTCTGGTTTAGAGGGCTGTTTCATGCAGGAGGCTACATCAAGTTTCTTTTTGTCCACGTTGGTGGTAGATGGAAGTTTTTCACAGATTGGTAATGAAGGGACTATATGGAGAGGTGGGTTGGCAGAGTTAAGGGAAGCGATAGGGATACACTCAAGGATTAGTCCCCACCTGTACCTGCAGAAGCAAGGAGGAGGCAGGTGCTACTGGAACCTGGGGAGTGTAACTAGAGAAGAGGGCCAACTGGGAGGAGCTGGGACCACAGAGGAAAATAGCCACTGCCATGACCTTGGTGTGCAGAAAAGAGTCAGCACAGCAGGTCTGACCACTGTCCTCTGGAAAGCCTACTTGCAGGGTTAACCCTTGGCTGGCCTCTGGGAACTTGGATTTGAGAATTCCCCACCACCCTAACTGATAAGAGTTGTTCACTGTGCCAAAGCTGTGTGCAAACAATGTGATTTATCCTGAACCCCTGTTTTCCTTCTGGGAGTCTGGAATTTTGGTACAGGCTAGGCAGAGGTTGCCTGCATGGACCAGCTCCCAATAAAATCACTGGGACCTGAGTCTCCAATGAGCTTCCGTGAGTTGCAAAATTTCACATGTGCTGTCACAACTTTTTATTGAAAGAATTAAGCACATCCTGTGTGACTGTCCTGGGAGGGACTTGGAAGTTTGTGCCTGGTTTTCTCCAGACATTGCCCCATGTGTTATTTCCTTTGGATGATTTTTCTTGGTATCTTTTCACTGTAATAAATCACAATCATGAGTATGACTATATGCTGAGTCCTGTGAGTTTTCCTAACTAATCATCAAAACTGGGGTTCTTGGGGAACCCTGACATACTTGGCAAGGCAAGGAATGAGCAGGGGACATAAACACTCCAACTTCTCTCTTTTTCTATGTCTGATTTCCTGATGGTGAGCAAGATTCACCTAGAAGCCAGAAGGCAATGGAGCCTGGAGTGTGCAGAGCATTGAGGTGAGCCTCAAGAACAGAGCAGGGCAGAAGAGGGTGGGAAGTTCATGGAAGGGTTGGAAAGCCAATGGTGAAGCAGCACAGATGCAGAGTATGCAGTTACGGTGTTCCCTGCTCTTCAGCAAAGTCCCTGGGACCTGAGGATATAATGCCAAAGCACACATGGTCACACCAAAAAAATTAATTTTAAACTTTAAAAGTTCAAAAGATAACATTCAAAACTTAACAAATCAAAACACAACATTGGGAGCTACAATATTGATCTAAAATTCTCCATGATTCTCTTCTTTGGTTGCCACTTTGAACTTTCAAATGCCTTTATTAGTGAAAAGTGCTTTCGATGTCAATATTTAAACATCCCTGTGGGAAAAGACTAGCAAAATGACAATCATGGGATTAATCTGGAAACTTTCTTAAAGGAAATTCTGTGCTTTTAATTTAATTATAAAGAACTTTCATTTCGACCAACCCAGTATATTAAGAATTTGAATGATATTGACAATTTTCTTGGCCCTGTTATCAGCATTAATTTATCCATACAATAAATATTTTTTGCATACCTACTATGTGGTAAGCACTGAACTAAGTATTTACAAAATAGCTAACTTACATTTCAAAAACAGTGATTGTTTTTTCTTTGGAGGGAGCAAATATTAGACTTTATAGAATCTGTGTAGTACTCCCAACAGACACTCTTTTGAACTACAGGTTAAAAATTTTGTATGCCTTTGCAAAGATAAAACATTATCTTTCATATCTCAACACGCCCTACTTGATAAATAACAATTAAATTAAAATTTTAGAGTCAGTATTAAATATCACTGAATCCTCAGCTAATCGAATGCCTTCTTAAACAACCAAGGGGAATTAAAAGTCATGAAAAGCTTTTCTAACTGAGATGACATTCCAGAGGGGTCTAGAGGACATTCTGAGAAAACTGTAATTTTGTGGTGCTGTGTTTCCCAGTATTGCCTGGCTGACTGAAGCAAAGAAAATCCTTGGAAAATTCTAGGTCAGAAGTGAAGGGAGGCTCTGCCTGTCAAACAAGGGCTTCCCTGTGGTTCTCCAGGAAGCAGTGGTAGGCAGCAAGGGAGCATGAACTTTAGAATCCAGCACAGTACAGAGTAACGGATGATAGCTTTTATCCAGTGCAAGCTCCCCTTTCCTCATCACCAGACCACCACCACTAGTTAGCCCTTTGGCTCTTAATTATCCAGAGGGAACATAAACCCTGATAAAAAGCTGGCTGGAGCATAGACCTTGGAGTCATTATTCTAATTCCAGCTGGAATGTTTACTGTGTGATCTTGGCCAACTTACTTAACCTTTCTGAGCTTTTTTCACATCTGAAATATGGCAGTAGTGTTGATGATATAACCCATAGTATAGCTATGCGTAAACTGATTAACTCAATTAATATTATCTGCCTTTCTCTCATTCTTAGCAACTAAGATTGAAGCTCTTGGTGCACAATCCCCTGCATGTTAATCAGAGTCCTGGAGACTTAAAAACCCTTGAGTGTCTGATGTTAAGGTTAAAAACTTCAGCCTACCAAGCAGTGTAATAGGTTAGTAGAGATTCCATCTGTTTTAGGTTCTTCACGATGCTATCTGAATAATTGTTTTCAGTGTGCTAATTTTATTTTGAAATCCAAATATTGAGAAAAGTTGCAAATACTATACTGTATAAATTGTTGGGTTTTTTTTCCTGAATCACTTGAAAGTGAGTTGTGACCAGGAGGCCCAGCACTCCCAAATACTTCAGTACGCATACTGACTGTCAAGGGCATTCTCTGGATAATCTAGAACAACCATAAAAAATGAGGACATTACACTGATACATTACTACCATCCACTCTTCAGACCCCACTCATTTTCACCAACAATGTCATTTACAGCCAACCCAGGAGCATGTGTTGCACTAAGCTGTCATGTCCTTTTAGTCTCCTTCATTCTGAAAGAGTTAAGACGTTGACCTTGAAGCCTGGCATTTTGTAGCACATGCCTCAGTTTGGGTTTGTCTGATATTTTTTCGTAATTGGATGCCGGTTATGAATTTTGAGAAGAATATTACAGAAATACTCTGAGGTCTCATGCCTTCTACTGGGTGGTAAGTGATATGTATCCCACTCCAGGTGATGCTAAGTGTGGTCATGGTGGCGGTGTTCCAGTTTTCCCCTGTAATGTTATTCTTTCCCTGTTTGTGTGTGGCATTTTGTGAAAGTGTATTTGAGACTATTTGATTATCCAATCCCTTATCAAACTTATACCCATTCATTTTAACACCTAGTGATGTTTCCTGGCTAAGTTAATTATGATGTTTGGCAAACTATGATGTTTGGCATTTACAGTACATTTATTATACATTTATTATTAGCATTATATTGTAAAAAAAAAAATGCTTTCTTTTCTCGCCATTTGTATTTTATTTGTTTTGTGACTACATCAGTATGGATTCATGGTTTCCTGTTTTAATAAAAGGTTATCATCCCTCATTTATTTTGATATTCAAATTATTTCTGATTTAGTCAGGGGCAACCCCTTTGCATTTGCTTCTATGTCTTTTTGCCATGTCCCCATTTTTCTTTAAGCATGTCCTTACACTCTGTGACAAAATGTTTCAGGATCTTTTATATTTGTCCTGCCCCAGCCCCAGAATCAACCATTTCTCCAAGAAACCCTGATTCTTTTTCGTGGAGAATGGTATCTAATTCTGAGGATTTTCTCAAATTAAGTTCAATCAAGTTGCTGTTTATCGGGGTATTGATGACTATAGGTTGTGAGCTCATATTTGATTGACCATAATCTGAGAAGAATCCTCAGGGTTAAAGTAGGTTACTCTGTAACATATAGCATTTTTGTTTGCTTTTGCTAGGTACTACCAAACCAGATCTACAACACCTCTTTTGAAGCTTAAGTTCAGATCCTTAACGCTGCAGTGGTTCAAAGTCTGGCCTCTTCTTTTCAGTGCCATTCTCACAATTAGCCTCAGATTTCTGTGTGTGTTTACCTGTTCTGTTCAGGTTTATGCTCATTATTTTACCACCTTTTCCCCTCTTTCCTCATGCTTGGAATTTTTCCCTACTGTCTTAGGAGCCTAGCATATCTGTTCTAGTGAGAGAATCCTTCAGAGTATCTAGAATCCTGCAGTGTCAGAAGCCCTTAATACCCATCATGAGTACCTACAGGTGATAATCCCCACACCAGCCAGAGACTTTTAAAATGTGTAAATCGGATTACACTCCTTCCTGGTTGCAAAGTCTCAAATGGGTCTCCCAGCATACTGAGAACAAAAATCCAAACACCTTATCTTGGTGTCTCAGGCCTGCATGATCTGGTGGGGACTCTTTTTCGGGTTCTATGACCACTGCGTGCCTGGTCTGCAAGAGCATTCTCTATATTCCTTCAACAGACCAATCTTATTCCCACTTCAGTTTTGCACTGCATATTCCTTGCCTGAAATGCTCACCATTTCCCTCAAGCATCCATTCTCTCCTTGGCTGATCACGGCAGGACTGAATCTTTTTCGAAGTCCAATTGCAGCAATAATGATGCTGTTTCAGCCTGGTTTTCCAGATCCATTCTATTGAACACTACTACTCTCTCACCCCAAGCCCCTATGTATCACATGTTTGCCTAATGGCATTTATCACTATTTGAATAATAGTAATCACTTTTAAGTTTCCCCTGTTTATTTTTGCTTCTTTCCTAGAATAGCTGGGAGAACAGAGGATGCTGAACCCCATGCTGAGAAGTCCTGGCACAAAGTAGTCACTCAACAGATGTTTGTTGAATAAATAAATGAAAGAAAATTTACAGCTCAGAAATACTGATTCAGAATCCTTGCAAAGTACATTCTCTTCTCTTAGGAACATATATGAGGTACAGGTAGCAAGATGGAGCTAGGAAAACTAAGTGGGGAGGCATGGCCCTCTGCATCAGGGTTTTCAGTTGACAGCAGAATTCCATGTCTTGTTCATTAATTTACCAGCGCAGCATTCAAAAAGTCCATGAAGGTCAGCTTTTGGCTTTGTCTGTCAGCCCAGAGTTTACCCTTTTATCCACTGAGCAAAGTAGGCTCTGCTTTCGCTTTCATTCTATCAGGATTTGTTGCTGTTGTTTGTTTTTTAGTACTCATGGAACTTGCAAGACTTGGGACAAACACACACATACGCACAAAAGCTAAAAAATATTTCAAAAACACTCTCATTGAATCTATGTAGACATTCTTACTAGGGGCAGCATAGTAAAAGTCACTCTCTTGGGATCTATTCAGAAAATGCTTTTGTATACTATGTTCTCAGGAAATGAAAAATTCATGACACTATTTGGTGTAAAGCAGGAATAAGTTCAACTCTTATTTTTTGTTCTATATCAACCCTTTGCATGGCAATGTAAACTCTGACTCTTGCTGTGTACAGGAAGCTGGGACTGTAGCCTAGCCTCCACCTGGTTAATGAAAATGTATTTTACTTACTCTCTGGCTCTTTCTTTTCCTTTCAGTCATGCGTAAACTGGAAACTGAAAACTCATATAAATATGTTGCAAAAAGTCAAGTGTTTGGAAATGTCATTGTATTGGCAGATGTAGTTAGTCTTTTGAGCATGGCCAAAATGGTCCCTTGATTACTTCATTTTAACCTTACCAGTATTAATTCTTACTGGAGGGGGGCTTCTGCCACATTCTTCAAACTATTTAGGACTGGAACTTGCCATGGATTTTCTAGGACTTCTCTGGTTAGAATCAGGGTTCCAGGCAGTGTGTGCCTTCCTCCCACCAATTTTCCTCAGTTAAAAATTTTTTTAAATTTAATTTTTCAAGCCTTACAGCAGACTTTAGGCCAACCAGCTGTGTTCCATATTGTAAAATGGTTTTGACTCAGGTTTGCATTTTCACTCAAGCCTGTCACTAAGGGTTTTACAAACCTGATTTTCCAACCATTCTCATATATTTATGCACATGATTCATGCTGGTGTACATGTGTAGCATGCATAATGTTTGCTTTTGGTGGAAATCAATTCCAAGAGGCAAACCTTGGAAACAATTTTCTGAAGTCTGATTCTCTTATATTTATTGCCTTTAGGTGGTATGTAGTATACACCCAAAAAGCAAGATCAGTCATTATTATTCGTCATCACAGTAGAAGAGGCAGCAGTCGCAATACTATCTTTTTCAAGTAAAAAATATAGTCCATTGTCACTAAATAATGTAAATTTTTCTCTTGGACAGATTTCAGGGAAGTCACACAAAAGAAGAGAATGTATTTAGATTTATTCTTGGGTAGTAAAGCAAGATCTTCACTCCCCTCTGTTGGTGAAAAAGAATCTCATCCTGTAACTGTGAACAAGCTATAAAGGATTTATATAATAAAGAATTTGTCTGGTCTTTGTCCCAGGTTCCTGGCACAGAGTTTCTAAAACCCTTGGAACTTCCTGAGTGATAGAATGTCTTCATTATTCACGAGTCCCTTGAATCACCCCTGAGTTTATGCTAATGAGGTGATTGTGGTGGGTCTCTAGAGAGCTTCAGGATGGGGGTTGGTCACCAGAAAGACCAAGCACATGATTAGAGAGTTGGGACTTTGAGCCAACCTGACCTCCAGGGAGGGGAGAGGGAGCTGAATGGAGATATAGAGTTCAATCACATGGCCAACGATTTAACCAATTGTATCTACTTAATGAAACCGCAGTAAAAACTATGGACGCTGAATCTCAGGGGTGCTTCTTGGTTGATAAACACACTGATCTGCCAAGATGGTAATGTGCCCTGATTCCACGAGGAGAGGACCTGAAAGCGCTCCCAGAACTCACCACAGTCTCTTCATTTGAATGGTCCTGAGTTGTATCCTTTCAAGTAAAACTGTAATAGTTAAGTATAGCACTTTCCTGAGTTCTGTGCATTGTTCTAGCGAATTATCAAACCTGATGGGGTCGTGGGGACTCCCAATTTTGTTGCCAGTTGGTCATAAGTGGGGGTGATGTGGGACCCCCCTGAACTTGTGGCTGGTGTCTGAAGTGGGGGCAGTCTGTGGAGGATGGTGACCTTCACTGTGGGGTCTGTGCTAACTCCAGATCGTCTGTGCCAGGACTGAATTGCAGTTACACCAGTTAGTGTCAAAATAAAAGTAAAATAAAAATCTTTGAAGCAGGGTAAAAGACCTAGTACACGTGTCTGGGTAAAGCATTTAGAGACCTTTCGAGTGTGAAAGGGTGATTGGACAGACTTATAATATAGAAAGCACCCTTTCCCCATCTCTTCAAAAGACATTAGCATCTATTTCCATTTATCGATATGGGTGGAGATTTGCTTTGTGTCTATAGAAGTTTTGGGAAGTCTGGGAACATGAATTGGTGCTTAGGAGCCAGAGTAAATTCCAGCAAAGAGTTGGGTTGTTCTCCCCAAGTTGTGTGGAATACACTTGTGCACTGGCTTCTTGAAATTTGCAACCTGAGCAACATCAAGAGGCATAAAGAATGATGTCTTCATGATGAGTCCTGTACGCAGTGATGATCAGACCCCTCTAGTGGCTTTGGGATCGTGATGTGTTGACAGGTGGGACCTGGAGCTCCAGGGGCAGCACTAGCAACGCTGAGTGTTAACTGTGCCTGGCACCCTGGTTGGGAGCTCAAATGAGATACCACTTGGGGAAGCGTGGAGAGAGTTGGCTGATGGGGTTCCTGGGAGCATGCAAGGGTGGGCCTGGCTGTGCTGCTGTCCATGTGGAGTCCTGTGTGGATGGAGGCCAATGAGGCTGGTGGCATTGGGATATAATGGAACTTTCTGGATGCATGACAAGGGGCTAATGTCCCTTGAGACTATCACTGGATGTGATTTATAAACAACATTTATTTTAAATTTCAGGCAGGCTTGGATGTGCTCCCCACCAGGCAACATAAAAGCCCGTGGATTAGAGCAAAGGAAGGCTTGCAGACAGAGCTGCAGGGAAGATTAAATGCTGGAAAACCTGACTAGTTTTAGTCCAATCCTGCTGCTGAGACCTAAAAAACCTGGACAAAATAAATCTGTATAAAGGAACCAGAAAGTTATCAGAAGAGCAAGGGGTTGAAGTCACAGAGCCAGGACAAGTGAAGCCAGTGTTTGGTGCCATTTTTCCTCTGAAAGCATGTATTCTGTGCTGTTTAATACAAGAGCCACTAGTTACATAAGGGTTTTGAGCACTTGAACTGGGGCTAGTTCAACTGAAGGACTGAATTATTTATTTATTTTTAAATTTTATTTATTTAATTTAATTTAATTTAATTAATCTATAGCTAAGTTTAAATAGCCCCGTTTGGTTATTAGCTGCCCTACTGCACATCACAGGTCTACAGGCCCATGAGGTCCTGGGGAAAGCAGGGTGGCAGGATACGAATGTTGGCTTGTCCTAGAGTAACTGTCCCAGAGACCTTAGGGGGATTAGTTTCCTTCTCTGTGCTCAGTTTCTTCACCTATAAAAAGCATATAAATAAAGCTACTTCATACAATTGTTTCATATATGAGTGCCTGCCCATAGTAGACATTCAATAAAGGTTAGAAAGTCTGCAGATAATGAATTAGAAAATGATGAGTTACACCATTTTGAAAGGTGAGTTTTCTTGTCTTCAAAAACAAACGCCAGTGTTCATGTTATTGAACTTATTTATGCTTGTATTTCTTTCAAAAATATATTCACATATTATATTTGGAAAATAAAAATATATTTCACAATATAGATGCTCTAAAGAAACTGCTTTCTTAAGGAGCTGCCCAAGGTTAGCTACACTATCCAATAAATATATCTCGACTTTACCTTCAGATGAAGGACAAAAAGGGTCTTCCTGGGACAAAAAGTGTCTTCTTACCACTTGGAGTCATTTTTCTCATTTTTAATGATAAAATTCACAAAGTAGCATGTTCTGGTACACACACGCTTGGGAAGACTCTTTCAGAGACTGTCTTGGTGTTGAAACAGGGGCCATGTTTACTGCTCTGTGGGCAAGCAAAACAGTGCTTCTCAGGGCCACTTCCCACTCACGAGTTAAGAGCCCACTTGTGATTGTGCTTCAGGCTTGTCACCACGAGAGGCGAGCAGAAAGTAATGTTCAGCTGCTTTTGATCACAAGAAAAAAGACTTCCTATGGTAATTATGGACTTTAGCAGTGCACTAGCAAAGAGTGTTCACTAATGCACAAAGATTCTGCTGAGAAATGACCGTGTGCTAGGGTAATGCTCTTTGCACCAGACCAAATCATTCAAAGTTGTAAATGATATACCTTCCTTTTCAAGAATAAAGAGATGCTTGGGAAAGACATGGAAAAGGGTAAATGTGAGGATTTTTAGCACACACCTGGTCATTTCACCATCATGATATTAAGAGGTGCCATTCCACGAGTTCATGAGGCATGCCAGCCTTGAGCTGAACCCCAGACACACTGCTCCACTTCAGCCTCACACCACACTTGAGCCAAGTGTTCAACTCAGGAATTTGAAGAAAAGAGAGAGAGAATAAGAAGATATTAAGAAATTAAAAACCAAAAATAGCAGGGAGAATTAAAAGCAGAAGCTAATTTTTGAAAAGAAATGAAGTCTACAAACTCTGGAAGGTTTATTTGGAAGATAAAAGAAAACAACAAAGGCCACTGGAAGGAAAGCAAGACTTGGATGCAACTGAACCACAGGTGAAAAATCATAACCAAGTATGATGACAATTTTATGCCAATAAATTTTAAAACCTAGACAAAATGTTCATTTTTCTAGAAAAATAAACAACAAGGTCCTACTGTATAGCACAGGGAACTATATTCAATATCATGTTATAAACCATTAATGGAAAAGAAAAAAATTGAGTATAGAATAAATAATAAACCTGGATAGATCTATAGCCATAAAAGAAATTAAATCAACAGTCAAAATCATTGAAAAAAAAAGCACAAATATCAGATGATTTTATAAGTGATATTTACTAAATTTTCCAGGAACAGATAACTTCTTGTCTTTTAAGACTGCTTCACAGAAGAGCAACAGAGAGAAAACCTGACAAGGCAAAGAGGCCAATCTCATTATGTATGTAAATATAAAAATCCTACAAAAAAATTCTACAAACTACATGGTTCAATGTATAATATATCACACATAAGTACGCTTCAATGGAAAATCACAAAGATTAACATTAGGAAATACGTTAATATAATTAATCATATTAAAGACTAAATAAGGAAAAGCATGTGATCCTCAGTGCAGAAAAATGCATTTGTTGAAATTCTATGCTTAGTCTTATGAAACACATTAAAAAACTAGTAATAGAATGGAACTTCCACAGACAGGTAAATCTTATCTACTGAAAACCTACAGCAAATATTACTACTTAGCAGAAGAAGATTAGAAAGAGTACCTTTTAAATCAGGCATGAAGTTGTGCTGACCACTTTGACAGTTATAGTCAGCTTTGTTCTGTAGGGCCTGGCCAGCTCAACGGGATGGATGGGGAAAGAGACATACAGTTGGAAAGAAGAACAAAAATGAAAAGCATTTTTTGCAGATGATGTATTGTCTATATGGAAAATGCAAGAGAAGGACCCATAACCACAGAAGAATGTTATTTTCATAATATATGAAGATTTATGCAAATCAGTAAGAAAAAGGCAATCATCTTAGTCCTTTGGGGCTGCTATACCAGAATACTGTACACTGGGTGAATCACAAACAACAGAAATTTATTTCTTACAATTGTGGGGCTGGAAGTCCGAGATCAAGGTGCCAGTGGATTTGGTGTCTGGTGAGGGCTGCTTCCTGGTTCATAGATGGCCACCTTCTTGCTGTGTGCTCACGTGGTGGTGTGGTGAGGAAGCTCTCTGGGGTCTCTTTCACAAGGGCACTAATCTCATTCAAGGGGGCTCTACCCTCATGACCTAATCACCTCCCAAAGGCCCCACCTCCAAATACCATCACACTGGGGGTTAGGTTGCCACATATGAATTTGGGGTGGAGGGCACACAGACATTCAGCTATAGCACAGTGCAATAGAAAAACAAATGGGCAAAAGAAGGGATTATTCTTCAAAAACAAAACCTGAATGGTCAATGAATGTGTGAAAGAGGCTTAATCTCACTAAAAATTTCTGAAATGTAAATAATAAATGAAATAGTTCACACCCATCAGATTGGAAAAATATTGGGTCTGATCATTCCAAGTGTTGGTAGGATGTGGAGGGGTGAGTGGTTTAGCAATATGGTGGGAATTCAGTGCTAGGTATATTTCTCAGAGAAATATACTTATGATCACATAGAGACCTAACAAAGGTGTGTGTTTGTAACAGCAGAAGTCTGAAAACCACCTAGTTGTCCACCTATAAGGAACTGGATAAATTGTTGTATATTCTTACAATGCAATAATGTTTGTCAGCGATAATGAATAAGCTAAGCCATGGGTATCAACATACAGCCATCTTGAAAATACTCGTTGAATGAGGAAAGTCAATTACTGTGAAGGAACGTGTACCTTCATACAAATTTAAAACACGCACTACAATATTATAAGTTGATTTTGAATACTTAATAGTGATAATTTGGTTTTGAATACTTAATAGTGAGATAATGGTATAAAAACGTGAGTCTGCTAAATCCCTACACACTTCAGCAGAGGGGTTCCTTCTGGGCAGGAAGGGGCACGGATCTCACCTGTACAGGTGAGGGTGTACTGAAGAAACAAGTAATTGTGGCAAAGAGTTAATGTGGGACTCCTAGTGGTGAGTAGGTGACACATTATTGCCTGTACTTGTGGTTGATTTGTTTTTTGTGGAAGAAAAGAAGGAGCGAGGAAGGGAGGGAGGGCAGAGTTCACGGCAGCTGTGAGGGTCTGGTTCCCCGTGCCTCTCCTTGGGGCCCATGTTAACAGCCACGCTCTGCAAAGATGGTGAAGTGAAAACCCTCAAGCAGGCTAAGTGAGGTAGGGGGAGGTGCTCCCAGGGCTGCCTGGGACGAGGCGGGGGGAGTGAGGTTGGGCCCTCGGGCTCAAGCGGACCTCTGGGGGAGACCTACGCCTCATATGGGCTCTATTTCTCTGTAAGAAGAAAGAAAACAAAGCACTGGTTGGGATGCACAGCCCTTTTTAAGGCCCATTTTGGTGCTCCTAGGAACCAAAGGTTTGGGGCTGGAATCCCTAACCTCATCCCTAAGGCAGAGCTTCTTGGATGGAGCAACATTTGAACTGTCAGGAGGGTTTGTGAAAGCACGGATGCTGACCACACACCCCCCCCCCCCCCCCGCAACAGAGGCCCTGACTCAGCAGGCATGGGATGGGCCCTACATGGTGCATTTCTCACAAGTTCCCAGGGGAGGTGGGGAGGAATGTGTGTCAAGGCTGCTGACTCAGGGAACACACTTTGAGAAACACATCATCACATGTGCTCTCATCACAACTATCCTGCACCCCTCTTCACCTTTCGGAGTGGGGAGGGGGGTAAGAAAGAGGTCAGGGACACGGTGGGCTCCATTAAATACAGGAAGGGAGGTGGGAGCAAGACATGCCCACACACAGGGTGGACGTGGGTACATTGGTCCCTCTCTGTGGCAGGAGCTGACCTGGGAGGGAGGACGGGCACCCAGGATTGCAGGCTGAGGCCTGACGTTCACTTCTGCAGCTTCGCGATGATTATTCTTGTACGGGACCTCAGGAGCTCAGATGTGTACAGTGGACAACTTTCCTTGAGCCTCACAGCCTTCACAAAGACATGCTAGTGAGTGGTTTCTCTCCCCCTTGCTTCTCAGGCTCTGCCAAATTCTGACTCTATGCCTTTTCTAGGCAGTAAAGGGAGCTTCCACAGGCATGGAGGAAGACAGCCCCGAATGAGAAAGAAGGACTGAAGAAAAAGAAAGAAACTTAGCTCCCAACTGGTCAGCACCCAGTTGAGATTGTTGGCTCTTAGGAAATTTGGGGGGTTTGTTTGTTTTATTTAGTTTGATTTCCATTTGACAGCTGCCACAGAGATGCGCACAAATTTAATTATCGTGAATTCAATGAGATCTCCGTGTTGTTCTTTTTGTTGTTGTGTTGTTTTTGTTGTTTTGGTTTTTTTTTCTAGGCCCTGAGTCAAACATCTTACTTTTGTTATCTCCTTTAACCTTTTATTTTTTATTGCAGTATAGTTGATTTACAGTGTTGTGTTAGTTTCAGGTGTTCAGCAAAGTGACTCAGTTGTACATATATATATGTATCTATTCTTTCTCAAGTTCTTTTCCCATTTAGGTTATAACAGAATATGGAATAGAGTTCCCTTGTGATACAGTAGGTTCTTGATGGTTAGCTGTTGTATATATAATAGTGTGTATATGTTAATCCCTAGCTCCTAATACATATCCCTCTCCCCACCCAGTGTTGTTTATGGGGATGGAGTTTTGTTTCTGTGTGGCACCACAATGAGCCACTGAGGCCGGCCCTGCAGCAGGACGCAGCATGAAAGAGACACTCCTGGGGGTGGGGCTCGGGCGCTGGATCCATCCTAACCTCATGGATGGATGACCCTTGAACAGCCCTGAGCCTCACTGTGCACACCTTGGGTGGGTGTTTTGGGTGCTTGGAAATATCAAGAGTAAATGGAGGTCATGACATGTCTTCCGGACATTAGAACCAATACAGTGACTCAGCCAAACCTGGCTAGGGTGCTTGGTCACTGTGACGTCTGTCCAGCAGACAGGGTTTGCCGTCACAGACCTGGAAAAATGATAAGACAAAGATCCAAGACAGTTCACTGCAACCATGTACGTGGAACAAGCTGGCCCTGCCACAGCTCTGCTCACCTGGTCCCAGGCCAGGGATGTCAGTAGTGGTCCTGTAGCTCTCCCCCCTTCTCCACACAGCATGGCCCCCTGCCCACACCTTCACACCACAGGCACGTGTGAGGTTCTTGGGATGAGGCATAGTGGCAGGAATGCTTGCCTCCTCAGGGATCTGCAGTGACCCCAAGGCCGTGACCATGACATCCCCTTGGTACGCACACATCGTGCCAGGCAGTATCTGGCACTCAGTGCTCCCGGGTCTCTGTGTGATAAGCTGATGTGTTAATTAAAAAGTAGTGGTGGGGAAATGTCACCCTCATGGTGCTCTGCTCCAAAGCCCACCTGGTGTAAATCAGGCTGCAGGAAGCCAGGTCACAATCAGATATGACAAGACATTGAGAAGGGACCTGCTCTCTGATAATGGGGACCCTCCCATTCCAGCAAATCAGCCAGGGGGCTATGGGGTCCCTGCCAGGTGGACCTAGGGACCACATAATCTTTGACACCCAGTGGCAGCCTGCACTGTAGTCTGCAAAAGACCAAACTCCAACAAAAACCAAAAACTCATGCCAGTGCCTAACCTGCTTGCATGAAGATGGTGTTAAGTTGAGTTTTGTCTTAGCAAGCCTCCTCATTCATGCGGGAGAGAGGACCATGAGGGAAAAATAATGGTGGCAGAGGGGTAAGAGGCCAGGACAGGGAAAGAAAATGACAGTGAAGGAAGCTTGATTTACCAGTGACTGATTCCAGGCCATCCGATCCCAGGCACCCTGTCATCCTTGTTATGGTGAACTTGGCTGAACCATGGAGCCCAGATGTGCTCGAACATTATCCTAGATGTTTCTGTGAGAGTGTTTTTGGATGAGACTAACATTTAAATTGGTGGACTTAGAGTAAAGCAGACTGCCCTCAATAATGTGGGTGGGCCTCATCCAATCAGCTGAAGAGAACAAAGACTGACCTTCCCTGAGCAAGAGAAAATCCTGCCAGCCGACTGACAGCCTTCACACCACAACTGCAACATGGGCCCTTCTTGAGTTCCCAGCCTGCGGTCTCGCTCTGCAGCTGACCCATGAGGGATGGTTGACCAGACAGTCAAGCTTGGGAAGGAGGAAAAAGTTAAGCAAGGAGCACTGAGAGATTCCAGCAGATCCCATGTATGTTTGTTCATCTTTCCGAGGAGAGACTCCATTCCTTCCATCAGATTTTCAAAAGATTGATCTGTGGCTGAAAGGAGGTCAACAATGAAGGTGAAAAGCATAAACGGGGAAGCTTGTGAGGGGGAGAAACAATTGAATGGATTGAGGAAAATAAGAAGGGAGGGAGGGCAATTCGAACATGAGACAAACAATCCTACATTTAAAGAAGTGTAATTTCTTCTTTGTTTCTCCCTCTCTGCAGGCATGCGGACGTATTATTGTTTGTTTAAAAACTCAGAACCTTAAAAAAAATCATAGCTGCATTTTAAAAAAATCAATGGGCGTCTCTTCCAGGAATCTCCACACCTATAATCTGCAGAATCTATAGTTTTCTAAAGCTGAACTCTTTGGTTTAGACTGAGGCATTCCGAAATGAAGGGAAATGTTTTTTTTTTTCTTTCCCCATTTCACCCAAACAGTAGCAATCCTCCTTGTTTTGGTACTATTACACCTTGAAGCCCATTTATTCAAGTCATGTTTGGTCAATAAGGCAGTACTCACGTAAGATTTATTCATCCATCTAAAACTATCATCCATGGCTATTACATTTGCCACAAGATTCATTTATAAATCAATCAGCAAGATATTACTTAATTAAAATCTCCAGTGAGCAAACAGAATTTACAGTTTTTAAAATTTTAGATTGCACTATTAGAGAGTCTTGTCTAAAATTCCAGAGTGTAAATTCCATGCTCTGCATTGCTCTCAATAAACATTTCATTGAACAAATGACAGTAACAGAAGCAGACAGTATCCTTTGGGGACCTGCCAAAGGAGCAGAATAGAAACGGTCCCCTCTGAATATTCACAAAGTTCTCCCCAGAGTTGCACTGGCCAGAAAGATGGAATCATTTTCCGGAAGATTTGATGACTATTATTAACAACAGCAGCAGTAGTATTTGCCAAACACTGTGCTAAGCAATTTACATAAATGCCAGTTCCCATTATTTTTCTTATGGAATCTTCCCGGCAACCCCCTGAAACTAGTGCCATGATGACTCTCTGTTTCAGAGGAAAGCCTGGGTTCAGAGATGGTGGGCAAATGCCCAGCCCCCAGTGGAGACAGAGCACAGGGAGGAGTTGGACCTAACCAGTCCACACTGGATAGAACACATCTGCCCCGTGTTCACTGCTGATCTGAATGGGAGCAGAGGGGAGAAAGAACCGAAAGCATGGAGGGGGAGCTCCCTATGGGACACTGGGTGAACAAGCTGTAACTCACAGCCTTGCCTAAATGTTTGCCTGGGAATCTCAGACCCAGAGGACCCAGTGGCCTACGAGTTGCTGTGTGTAGTCTGAGGACATAAGGCATTTGTCTGACTATTGTTAATTCTCATGTTAATTCTGCCTGAGAATTACCGCTCCCTCTAAGACACTCCGAATGGTTGATGAAGTTTAGAGCAGAGTTTAGGTGGTGTGTTTTTAGTTTCTTTCTTGTCTGAAGCTGTTCTTGGTTAACAAGGAGGCCCCTCTGTTGAGTTTTAATAGTCAGATTAACATCTTTTGTCACTCTCTGGCCATTTTTCCAGAGTGTTCCGTAAGCTATGATTTGCTCCAAAGGCGAGAATGACGCATTGGCTTGGGTGTGTGTAGTTGGTACTGTTGGAGAGTCAGCTGCGCAGCTCTGGCTGCACTGGACCACATCAAAACTCTCTTTGTGAATTACCGTCCTGGGTTGGGTAGTTGCTCCAGGTTCTGCAGGGGCTTGCTTTAGCACTGCAACCAACATCGCCTCCAGTCCAGACATCATTAAAACTCATACTCAGAAAACAAGCTGGGAGCACTTCCGTGTTGGCATCGAGAAACGACACGTGCATATTCGTCCTGGAGAAGATTGTTTCAAAGAGGGCCCCCATCTAGCAGAGAGTTGTTTTTGGCTGCTGCATTTGGGATTTGCAATCGAGAAGACTGATTGAACTCTCTGACCTGGATGCTCCGTACTACCTCTAGCCACGACTTTGTCACGGTTACATAACGTTCCATGGCCTCGGTAACATAGCGTTCCATGGCCTGTATCCACAGCCACCTCCATCACCCACCTCCAGCCCCAAGCTTGGCAGTGACACACCAATCATGCAGATCAGGCGTCCAGGGCTGCTTCCTGTGGGTCCTGACCATCAAGAACACCTTTTCTCCTGTGAAACCAACATTTGTTGCTGAAATGATAACAGCCAACCATTATTCAGTTCTCATTAGGTGTCAGGCACTGGCTTAGGCACTTTAGGCAAATTGATTCTTTACAACAACTGTATGAAGTGTAGGTACTGCTATCATTCCCATTTGACAGATGAAAAACAGGCAAGAGAGATTGAATAGCATCCCCATGTTCACAAGACTAAGCAATGGCAGAGCTCAAATTGATGCCAGTTCTGATAGCACCCAAACCTGGCCCTACCTTCCTGGTGCCAGTGGCCACTGGCATCCTCCCCGCCCGGGAAGTGACCCTGGAGATTGACTTAACACAAGGAAGCTCTTGCTAGCACCTTGAGAAGTTAGCAGGTACTGATGAGTCTTTGACTCCTTGGTTCAATCTGCAGAGTCTTCTGCTAGTAGTATCCTGGATAAGATGGATATTGGAGGTTGCAGCGTGGACTTAAGCTGAGACACTTGGACCCTGGTGGCCACAGCTTGAATCCTGGGTCTGCTGCCAACTAGCTGTATGACCTTGCTTGTGTCTTCACTGATAACATTAGGATAATAATAATACTTCACCTACAGCGTCGTCATAAGGAATAACAGAATCACTTTGCTATACACCTGAAACTAACACAACATTGTGAATCAACTATACTTCAACTTTTAAAAAATAAATAAAAGAATAAAATTTAAAAGGAAAGAAAGGAATAATTGAGAAAAAGCATCTAAAGTGGACTTAGGTGTACAAGAAGAGTGGCTATTTTGAAATGCTAGACCTTTAGGCAGTGGCCCTGTCCTAAAAAGTAAGTTAACCTTGGGCTTAAAATAATATTTTAAATGAAATTTATTTTGTTTATGAATTTTGAAAAAAGAACTATAAAGTTCCTTGTGACAACACCGTAGCTGTGCTGAGTTTTCCAGCACGTGAACAGCAGGGTATGGGAGGAACCATCTCAGGTCTCTTTGGTTTGAATTTTGCTTTCATGAACCCACATGCTTTGATTTGGATGTGGTGGGTTCTACCAAGGGCCACGCTGGGTGCTCCCGCCCTCTGAGGTGACAGTGTGAAGAGAGCCGTGGGCAGAAGCAGCTCATTACACCCTCCTCTGAGACGGAGTCCCACACTCACCCTTTCCACTCCCACAGCTGCCCAGCCAGTCATCCAAGTTGGCACCAAGAGCCCATCTCTTTGCCAAAGGAGAAAATCAGGTAGATCAGTGTGCCCCACCTTGGCAAAGCTCAAGGAGCATATCCCATCCTGCAGCAATTTCTCTAGTGGACCCACAGCCCTTGACTTCACCTGTGCAATGAAGCATGTAGGAGCCAAACATACCTGGGAACACTTTTTTTCTGCTTCCATCCAAACTGGGGGGTTGCTGCCATTCTCATTTCTGTAAGTGCATTCCCCAAAATAGTAACCACATGGTATTTTACAGTATCCCAGATAACATGGGCCATGCTTGCTGAGACTATGTTTTATAGCACCTGTCAGGGAGGGGCGTGGATGGGCAACAGTGAGCAAGGCCAGGCTGGGGGAGGGGAAGTCTTGAGCACTGCAGAGCCATGGGTGAGGAGGGGGAGCAGAAACTGGGTTATCAGTGGAGGGCGTTCAGAAGACCACGGTTGGTGTCCAGACACCAATGCCATCAATGGAGGACATTCATAAGACCACAATTGGTGGAAGCCAAGGCTCCAGGAGGTAGCTCACGGAGCAGACGATGGGATCCAGAGCCCAGGAATAGGGAAGATGTAGGGATCCAGGCAGGCCACTGGTAACCTTGGACCTTGAGTGCAACGGTGGGAGGTGGCAAGGTCAACGGCAGGGCCCACATGCTGGTGGACTGTGGTGCAAAAATGGGTGCTTCATTACAGAGAAAAGGTGCAAGTTCAGGTCCCAGAGTAGGCCCAAGCTCACCAGAGACTAACCACAAGTTCAAGCCTCATATATCCACTCAACATCCATCCATCTGTCCATCTACCCATCCACTCATCCATCCATTTATTCTTTTTGATCATTTGGCATAGTACTGGGGATAAAAGATAAAGATACACAATGAAATTTAATTTCTCTTCTTATAGCTCATTGCTCAGTGAGGAGGGGGGAACAGTGCTGAGTCATTTGAGCCCAGGAAATACCCCCTCCTCCAGTGACTCCCACCTCCTGCCTCCCCATGGGAGCAGTAAGGGTCCTGTCCATTATACTTGAGTAACCACAGCGAGGAAGGATGGGAAGGCAGGGGCCCAGCAAGTCATCATAACCTCTCCCTAGTGGAATGTGGGATCCATTTGAGGGTGTCCTAACCTTTCCTGTCCATTAAAAAAATAAAAAGAAATAGTAGCAGTCAGAAGAGCACTGGCATTCAGAAACCCAGTGTATTATTTCTCTACTGCTGTAAAAAAAAAAAAAATTACTACAAATTTAGCAGGTTAAAACAACAGACATTTATTATTTCACATTTTCTGTGTCAGGAGGATAAAATTTCCTGCCCCACCAAATTCACAGGACTAATGATAGCATTTCCTATTATCCACCTATTATCTAGAGTATGCAGATATTTTATGTGCGTTATCTCTAACTGACCTGAGACACCAACAAGAGAGCAGGGGTTTTTCAGATGTGGGAACCGAGACTCAGAGAAAGTCTACCCACTTCCTGCTATGCATTCTTGAAAAGCAAGCCTGGTGGGTAAACTACAAGCCCAGTTTTAGCCCATACAGGGTGGAGGGGACTCGTGCTGTCTGGGATAAAGGGGAGAAGAAGGTCTGGCTGGGACTGTCAGGATCCCGGTGCAGCCAGCCTGTTTCCAGCCTAGATAGTTAATGTCAATATTATCTTTTACAGACATTAAAACTAGCTCTGGTTTCCCTTTGGTGTGTGGTTAACAATAATTATTATAGGAGGAGTTATCTGGCAAATAACATTGTTAAAAGTGACAACAATTGTAAAAATATTTTCAGAAATGTTTTTCTTTCCTGAAGCTCACAACCATTCAGGGACCACAGACCATGTCCTGTGACACTGCCCTGCATTTCTTCTCCATGTGCATGAACACATGAAATGGAGGTTCTCTTTACCTAGACAACTTAGATGTCCTCCTCTGCCAATTGACAGAATGAGACTTTTGAACCACCTGAAGAACAAAATCTTTTCTAGATTCCAGGATAACATGTTTTTTGAACAAATGTTAATGCTCTCGTGCTTTTCACTTTCTCTGATGTGACCTTCTGCCTCTCAGCCTAGACATTTATAGATGGAGAGCAAAGAGAAAGAGGCAATGGATAGCTTTTAACTTCCAAACCAGACTTTTGAAGCGCTAGGTGAAAAAATGGTCTTGCAAGCCAGGCTTTGCAAAGAAAGAGGGAAATTTGAAATTCCCAAAGTTGCCTTCAAATATTGAGAGCAAAGATGAGGTCTGACTGAAGTGTCCTTTCAACCAGGGTAGAGAGACCCAAGGCTTTGCATTAGGGATGCAGAGAGGGGCCCCCTGCCTAGGGATGAGCAAGGGGAGGTGGAGTGGAGAGAGAGAGAGAGAGAGGTTTGGAGGGAAGGACAAGGCCCAGTGGGGATGTTATCAGCCCCCCACGAGAAGATGCAGACCCGGGATGGAGTGAGGCGGGGCAGGACACAGAGTGGGCTTGTCCCTGCTCTAATTAGAGAATTTGCAGGGGATTTTCTCCCAGAGCTACTCCCTTTACTTCCGTGGGGGAGCCACAGCCAAGCAGAGATGGCAGAGAGTGAAGCTTAAGATGGCAACCTCGTCCAGGCACCCCTTCTTCTCTGTGGAAACTGGGGGACAAGGGCTGTGGCTGAGGTTGCTGGGTAGAGAGCTCACGGGGACACCGGAGAGGCACACAGGGACCTCAGACCAGGAGCAGCATCAGAGATCTGGTGAAACCACTGGACCAGCGGGCAGACCCTGGACCAGCAACCCTCCTCCAGCACCACAAGGCCTGGAAGCACTTCCCTCAACCGGATGCCCTTTGGGACCAAGAAATGGATGAGGCAGCTGCCGAAGGGCACAGGCGTCTCCCATAGCCAGTACCCTGCGGCAGACTGAGCAGGTGCTTGGAAGAGTCTAGCCAAGCCCAAAGGAGCTGGGAGTCATTGGTACGCTGAATTCCCCCGTTATCACTAGACTGACTGTGAGATCAATCAGAGAAAATAGACAGTTACATTTGTTTCCTGCGCATGGGCACCACAGTATGTAATTTTTTCCAAGCTACTTCAGGATTAAAAAGTATTTTGCAGCTGAGGACCAGACACTGTTGAGGGGGTGAGCCCTGAGCTTGCAGAAGAGGCAAGGTCCCCAAGTCCCCTTTCAGAGCCATTTAACTTCGCAAAGAAGAGAGTACGTGTCTAAACAATGCCTGCAGGTGTCTGTGGTGGGGGGTCTTTGCAGCACGGAGAAGGGAGGGGAGGAGGTGACAGTCCCGCCCTCAGCAACAGTGATCTGGGGACCGCAAGTGGGATGTCTGAGCTCACAGGACAAGGACGGCCAGCCCAACATTTCAGTCTCTCCAATATCACCAGCAGGAAACTGCAGTTCTGTGCATAACAATTTAAAACTCAGAGGCAGGATTTAAATTGAGGTTTCCTGATTTCCAGGCGAATATTCTGAGCAGATTGCCCAGGCGCAGGGTAGGATGGAAGGCCTGGGATGGCTCATTCTCTGTCTTCCTCATGGTTTGCTGGTGGGAGCCAGCCCATCCAGCTTTCCTAACCGGGATGGATCAAAGCCAGACAGGAACATAGTTGGCAGCCTCAGGCATCCAAAGAACCCTCCAGCCTACGGGGGTCTCTAGGTCCCCTTATCCCTTTTATATGGGGAACCCTGCTTATGAAAGGGAACATCCCAGGACACAAGTTTGAATCAGCCTTACACTAAAAGTCAAGATCTGTGCCACTGAGAGCCATACCTGGCTCCTCAGAGAAGCAGGTCTTGCCAATCAAGCATCGCCAGGAATGACGAGCTCATCAATGATCCCCGGGAGCACCGTTAATTACCCAGTGGGCAATTCCAGGCCTAGTAGGGATCTGACATGCCCTTGATGCAAAGCAATGTTGGAACTTGCCCCCAAGCCTTAGAGCCCTGTGCAGCTAGTCAGGGGGAGGACAGTGGTGGATTTTTCCAGCCACACTACTGGGGAAGGTGCTTGCGTCCACCCCTCCCGCTGCTGCTTTGTGCTGTGTTGTGCTCTGTTCAGGCCTGCAGAGGCACAGGGCGGCCTCCAGTTTGAGGGAGTTTGCCAGGGGCAGTTCTTCAACCTGCTGCATCCCAGCTCTTGATTTCCCCCCCATCCCTCTCCTTTGAAAGCCATAATGCTTAAGTTCTGTGTAGCATTCAGGAGTAGAACTTTCTTTTTCTTTAAGAGGACAAACACTGCAATAGAACTCAAGTTGTGTATTTCATGTCATGATTCCTGGGCGGCTTGCATGAATTCTTCCAACTTTGGTGGAAGGGTCTCTCCTGGGGCTCAGTGGTCCTTTGGGGGCATCCCAAATTGGAAAGACACCTGTTCATTATCTATAGAAAAACCAGGGAGGTAGAATCTCATGTCTTTTACCATTGGGATGTAGAAGTGCCCACTTAAGGGGTCCAGAGCACAAAAAAGAACCTATCTACAGAATAGAAGCAGACTCACAGACATAGAGAATAGACTTGTGGTTGCCAAGGAGGAAAGGGGCTGTGGGAGGGATGGAGTGGGAGGTTGGGGTTAGCAGACGTAAGCTCTTATATATAGAATGGATAAACAGCAAGGTCCTACTGTATAGCACAGGGAACTATATTCAATATCCTGTGATAAACCATAATGGAAAAGAAAATGAAAAAGAATATATATATATATATATATATATATATATATATATATATATATATATATATATATCTGAATCACTTTGCTGTACAGCAGAAATTAAGACAACATTGTTAATCTATTATACTTCAATAAAAAAATAAATAAAAGAGAATATTTTCCCCAAGAGTTATTTACTGGGACTACCATAGTTTTAAACACTGCTAAAATATGACTATTTGTTAATTCCAGGCTCAACAGGCTCATACCTGAGGGTCAGGTCCTGGGAGTTGAATAAAGAGACTCTTCAGAAACAAGGACAATATGTAACCTAGAACCTTACATTTGAAGAAAACAGTGTTGACAATTGAATAGCTGTACCCAGAAAGGGGCTGTTACAAGCATTTAATGAAAAGTATTCAATTTTGCTGTGTCTCTTCTTCGTCTGCCCTCTTTTTATCCCCTCTGGTGGGGGGAAGATGAGCTGAAAGGGCAGACAGAATCACTTCACTATGTAAACTAGCTGTTTGTCTGGGAAGATGTTTATTACTTAGCAATTTGTTTTGCAGAAGACGAGTAAACTGTGGGCTTCTGAAACACTTCCAGTAACCCTCCAAAGAGATCCAACTTAATTCTAGGTAGAGGAGTTTTGATAAATATGAAAAATAAGAGATAGCAGCTCTCCACTCTTCCTGCCCTTTCCCACTGCATACAGAATGGTTTTTAAAATCGGATTTGGAAGTGTTGGCTTCTATATTAATATGCTAGGGCTGCTGTAACAAAGCCCCACAGACTGGGCAGCTTAAACAACAGAAATGTATTGTCTCATAGTTCCAGGGGGCAGAAATCTGAGATCAGGGTGCTGGCAGGGTTGGTTCCTTCTGAGACCATGAGGGAGACTCTCTTCTCTGTCTCTCTCCTTGGCTGATTGATAGCCATCTTTTCTCCCTGTGTGTCTTCATGTCATCTTTCTTCTCTATGTGTCTGTGTCCAAATTTCCTCTTATGAGGATACCAATCATTGGATTAAGGCCCGCCCTAAAGACCTCATGCTTACTTGGTTACTTCTCTAAAGACCTTTTCTCCATGTTGTCGCAAATGGCAGGATTTCCTTCTTTCTCATGGCTGAATAATATTCTATGGTATACATATATCACATCTTCTTTATCCATTCATCTGTTGATGGACACATGGGTTGTTTCAATATCTTGGCTATTGTGAATAGTGCTGTGATAAACATAGAGGTAGACCTTGAGGGCATTATGCTAAGTGAAATAAATCCAACGGCGAAAACAAATACTGTATTATATCACTTATATGTGGAATCGAAAAAAGCCAAACTCTTAGAAATAGAGGATGGAATGGTGGTTACCAGGGGCTGGGGCATGGGTGAATTGGGGAGATGTTAGTCGAAGGGCACAAACTTCCATTTAGAAGATGAGTAAGTTCTGGGGATGTAATGTACAGCATGGTGACTATAATGAACAGTACTGTATGTTACACTTGAAATTTGCTAAGAGTGTAGATCTTAAATGTTCTCACCACAAAAAAGAAATGATAATTATGTGATGTGATGGAGGTGTTAGCCAACACTATGGTGATAATCATATTGCAATACATAATTGTATCAAACTATACACCTTAAATTACACAATGTTATATGTCAATTATATCTCAGTAAAGCTGAAAAAGAAGGAAAAAAAGACCTTATCTCTAAATAAGATCATATTCCGAGGTACTGGGGTTAGGACCTCAACATATGAATTTACGGGGTCACAATTCAGACCATAACAGTTTCCTGACTGGGTGTAAATTCAGTCTGCAGGACACATAACAAAGTAGTCTGGAATTCTGCCTTCTATGGAGAGACTTGGGTTGAAATGGGAGGTATGCAGGTGGAACGTTCAGGTTGTGAGGATAACATGGGCTAGGAAGTCTCCTTAATGTTTCTTCATGCATTTCTGTTCATAACACATCTTCCCCTTCTCCCCAAAAAAGACCATCCCCCACTTCCTTTCAAGGTTGGCCACATCTCACCCAACTGAATGTCCTTTTCAACATCTTCCTCCTTGAAGGGGACCAAGATTCCTACAGCTTATGGAATTATTCTTTCTTTAAGCCTTTCCATTCAGAGTTTGAGACACATGATTAACTTTTTCTCTATTCTGTGCAATTTAGGACTTGCGTGAATGCTATCCTAGTACTGCTGCTATAACAAAAGAGCACAGACTAGCTGGCTTACGAACAACAGGAATTTATTTCTTTCAGTTCTGGAGGCTGGGAAGTCCAAGATCAAGGTGCCAGCACATCCAATGTCTGGAAAGGACCAACTTCCTGGTTCATAAGTGGTCATCCTCCTGCCATGTCATGACATGGCAGAAGGGATGAGGGAACCCTCTGGAGTCCCTTTCATAAGGGCACTAATCCCATTCGTGAGTGCTCCATCTTCATGAGTTAATTACCTACCAAAGGCACCACTTCCTAATACCTTCATTTTGGAGGTTAAGTTTCAACGTTTGAATTTTTCAGGGACACAAATACTCAGTCAAGAGAAGTTTCCACTTTTAATTTGTGTACAGAGTAGGTGCAACTAATCCATAAAGAGTCTGATTCTCACATGGGAAACTCGTCCCATCACTTCAAGACTTATCTTTTGTCCCCAGTGACACCGTAAACTTCTTATATTTATGTCCCCTAGTCCAAAGACAGAGGTAAGCAAATAGCAGGTGTTTAGTAAATGTCTGTGATTGATTGTTCTCATTTTTTCCAGTTTCATTGTGCATACTCTGTTTTTGCCACTTGAGGGGCAAGAGCATCAGCAGACCAGATGAATCTACCTACCTCCCACCTCTCTTTTTTTGGCATCTACAAATAGTCCTGTCTCTAGACCCAGGCAAGGGACCCCTGCCAGAGGCCTCGTGTTCTGGAGAGCCCCAAAGGTTACACACACATTCATTAAAGAACACCTGGGCTCCTGTGTCTGGAAATGGTACTCTGAATTATGGTTGCTTTTTTCTGTAAAGTGTTTATCAAATCATGATAAATCATACTTCTTAAAAAGATCATTTTAATCTCATCTGGTTAGGTAAGAAATGTGACTCTAAAATGCTAAGGTCAAGGCTCCATTAATGCATAGACTATTGCCTGTGGGATGTTTCCCCTTATTTCTATATTGTGGTTTCACAAAGGTGTTCTCAAGCATCAAACAGGATAACCAATCTAGCATTTAATGGAAACTCTATAACAAAAACTTTCATCTCCACATCCAAATCCTCTTGGCCTTCCTCCAAGATGTACCTCAATTCTTCCTACATCTTTCCATCTTTCTGCTCCTCATCAAAAGCATCATCATCAATAGTCTCAACTATGCAACAGCTCTTTAGCACATTTCCCTGACTTGCCTCTTGTCTCCCTCTTGTAGTTCATTTTCTACACATTAGCCATAGGGAGCTGTTTGCAAAGTAAATGTTAATGTTGTCCCATCACCTAACACCCTCGGATGGCTTCCATCACACCCAGCATGCAACTCAGATTCCTTCCTGTGGTTAACAAGTCTGTCCTCAAGGTGGTCCCAGCCCTTTTCTCCAGTCTCATACTGTTCCACGACCCCCACACACCGGGCTCAGCACGGGAGCCTCCACTCTGCCACCTACGAAGCCAAGCTCTCCCCAGCCCCAGGACCCTGTGCTTTGCTTACCCTTTTACCTGGAGTTCACCTCGACCCCACCCCAACCTTTCATACTCACCCCCTACATGACCAGCTTCTCCTCATGCATCAGGTCTCTGATAGAAGATCATTTCCCAGAGATAAACCCCACTGCCACCCCACTGATTACTCTCTCTCCTACCACCTGATTAACATCTTTTCCCAGAAGTCATTACCACCTGACATTGTCTACTACTTACTTGCCAATTGCTATTCTCACGACCACTAGAATGTAAGATCCTAATACCATTCCTGTTTAATAAACATTTTCAGAGTGAATGAAGGGTCTTTATTTTGATCTTTATGGTAAGTGTGAAGAAAAGTTACACAGACTCATGCAAATCATAACTCACATCTCCATGGATTAAACAAAATACCTTTCCTTTCCAGTCCCTCTTTTTTTCTTACCTTCGTTTCTCCTCTTATCTTCAAAGAGTAAGATTCCAATAACATTAGAGATATTTTACTAAGATCTCAATCTTTACAATAGCTCAATAACCATTCCTTTACCCTCAGGTGCACTTTTCCCACACTTGCAGAGTAAAACTTCTCACATCTTTCCCCTTTTTAGAGTATTCTGCTCACGGAGAAGTTTACTCTAAGTCTCACTGTTAAGCCTCTGTAATAAATTTTTTTTTTTTTGTCTCACAGCACTCAGCTGTTTTAAACAGGGGTGCTTCTGCCTCTTTGAAAAATGCCAGTCATTTAATCATGGCTTCTGATTCAAGTCCACTGTAACAATGGCTAGTATGCTTGTGATGATGCTGCCATCATTTCTTCATTGGGGGAGGTTTTGTAGGTATATAAGAGTCAAACAAAGACTTCTTGCTATTTCATGATTTTGGTCTCCCCGGACATCCTACTTGGCACTGATTAATAGGCCTGGAGGCTTATGATCAAATATAATATAACAGCAAGACACAAAGCTGGTATAGAATGTCACAAGCAAGTTGGTGTTTTCTATTTGTTGATGAATTCAATAGAAGAAAAAAATGGTTGTTATCACCTGTCATGGAATATAGTAAATACAAGAAACCACCCTTCTCTCAGGTTGACAGTTTATTCAGGTTCATCCATTCGACAAATATTTGTGTATCAGGCACTGTCTAGGGGCAACTTACTTGTGAGTTGATGACCCAGTGTGCATAGTAAAATGAACAGCCACTCTTTTTAGTGGCTCTAACATTTTTTAAAATGTTGTCATCCTGAGTGTGACAGAGTGAGAAAAGTTACCAATCTGTTCCTGCCTTTTTTCTTTGGTTATGTGCTTCCAACTTTTAAGTGGGCACATGACTGTTTCAGGTGGGTACATGACTGTTTTAGGTGGGTGAATAAAGGCTGGTATTTTCCAGCCTCCACTGGGTTTAGTGCAACCATGTGGCAGGCCCTAGGCAATGAGAGGTGAGCAGCATGTTATGTGAAACTTCCACAAAGTGTCTTTGAAAAAGAGGGTGGGCCTTTATGTCCTCCTCTTTCTTGCTGCATGGAATGCAGATATGGTAGCCAGAGCTCAGGTAGTCATTTTGACCATGAGGTAGAAACAATGTGCATGCAGAAGATCATGGAAAAACAAGGGATTTCAACCGATATTTGGAAGATAAAAATCAATTGTTACAATGGTAACTGATTTAGAAGGGGGCAGATATTTTCAGCCTATGGTGCCTGGAAAAATGATAACAATGGGCAGAGAGCCATTTGCCTTACAGAGCCCTTGAAACCTCAGGAATTTGAGGTACCATGTACAAAGGTGGGCTGGGTTCACAGATAGAATTGGTTGAAGTCTGTATGCAGAGTAGTCTATGGCCAGGGATACCTTTCTACCCTGCTACCACTACACCCTGGGATGAAACAATAGTATTATTCTCTGGAGAAACTGAGCAGAAGAGATGTTGCATATGGGGAAACCATATGTATTGCAAGGTGGAACCAAAAAATGTGGAGATTAAGGAAATATCTATACAAAAAAAATTGGACTTGAGATCTCTTTCTCTCTCAGAACCTTGTTAGCAGAGTGTCTCAAATAGGACAGCAAGATCCTATAGAGGCTGTCTATAAAAGACATGTTTTAGATTCATAGAAACAAACAGGTGGATGATAAAAGGAAGACACAATACACACCATGCAAACCATAGCAAAGGAGAACTGGATTGATTATCCCGATATCAGACAAAATAGATTTTGAAATAAGAAATATCACAAGAGAAGAGAAGAATATTTCATAATGATAAAAGGGTAAAAACATCAGAAATATATAACATTATAAATGTAAATGCATCTAAAAATAGGGTCCACAAATACATGAAGCAAGAACTGACAGACTTGAGAGGAGAAATGAACAATTCTACAATCATTGTTGAAGTTTCCAATAAAATCAAGAAGGATATAAAAGACTCTGACAACACTATCAACCAGTTTGACCTAGATGACATTTATAGAACACTCCGCCCCAAAACAGCAGAATACACATTTTTTCCAAGACTTCAAGGAACATTATGCAGGATAGGTTCCACATTAATCCAAAAAAGAGGTTGTACTCATTTCCTTTGACTCTTGCAACAAAATCTCTACAAATGTGATAGCTTAAAACAACAGAAATTTATTGTCTCACATATCTGAAGTCCAGAAGTCCAAATTGAGTATTACTAGGCTGAAATTTTAAAATTGGCAAGATCACGCTCCAGCCAGAAGCCCTGCAGGAGAATTCATTCCTTGCAACTTCCAGCTTCTGATCAAGCTGCCAGTATTCCTTAGCTGGTAGCTGCATCATTTGAATCTGCCTCCATCTCTACATCACCTCTTTTTCTCAGTGTGAGTAATCTCCCCCTGCCATTCTCTTATAAGAATACATGTGATTACATTGTCCAGAGTAATCTTAAGAACCTTAATTTAATCACATTTACAAAGACTCTATTTCCATATAAGGCAACATACATAGATTTCATGGATTAAGACATAGATATCTTTGGGGAGACCATTTCCTAGCTTACCATATAACTGTCACTAAATTTAAAAGGATTAAGATAACATAAATTATGTTCTATAATCAAAATGGAATTAGCAATCAACAACAGAAATAAATATAAACATTGTCAAATATTTGGAAATTAAACTATATTATCTAAATAATTCATGGTTCAAAGAAGAAATCACAAACAAAATTAAGAATATCTTGAACTAAATGAAAATGAAGTACAATATAGCAATATTTATAGGACTCAGTAAAACAGTGCTTAGAGAGAAATTTACAGGTTTAAACTCTTATATTTGAAAGAAACAAAATTCTTTAAAAAATATTTTAATCTTACTCACCAAGAAGCTAGAAGAGAACGAGTAAATGAAGCAACAGTAATTATATGGAAGGAAATAATGCATATTAAATCAGATATCAATTAAAAAAAAGGAGATTATGCACCCAACATAGGAGCACCTAAATACATAAAGCAAATGTTAAAAGTTCTGAAGGGAGAAAGAGATGGCAACACAATGCTAGTAGGGGACTTTAATATTACACTAACATCAGTAGATAGATCATGTAGACAGAAAATCAATATGGAAACATGAGCCTTAAGTGACACATTATACCAGATGAACTTAACAGATATACATAGAACATTCTATACAAAAGCCACAGAATACGGAGATTGGTTCAAGATGGCGGAGTAGAAGGACATGTGCTCACTCCTTCTTGTGAGAGCACCGGAATCACAACTAACTGCTGAACAAGCATTGACAGGAAGACACGGGAACTCACCAAAAAAGATACCCCACATCCAAAGACAAACGAGAAGCCACAATGAGTGGTAGGAGGGGCACAATCACAATAAAATCAAATCCCATAAACGCTGGGTGGGTCATTCACAAACTTGAGAACAATTATACTACAGAAGTCCACCCACTGGAGTGAAGTTTCTGAGACCCACGTCAGGCTTCCCAACATGGGGGTCTGGCAATGGGAGGGGGAATTCACAGAGAATCAGACTTTGAAGGCTAGCAGGATTTGACTGCAGGACTTTGAGAGGACTGGGGGAAACAGAGACTCCACTCTTGGAGGGCACACACAAAGTAGTGTGTGCATGAGGACCCAGGGGAAGGAGGAGTGACCCCATAGCAGACTGAACCAGACCTACCTGCTAGTGTTGGAGGATCTCCTGCAGAGGCGGGGGGTGGCTGTGGCTCACTGTGGGGACAAGGATACTGGCAACAGAAGTTCTGGGAAGTACTCCTTAACATGAGCCCTTCCAGAGTCCACCGTCAGCCCCACCAAAGAGCCTGTAGCCTCCAGTGCTGTGTTGCCTGAGGCCAAACAACCAACCCCATCAGCCAACAAGTGGATTAAAATTTTACTGAGCTCTGCCCACCAGAACAACAGCCAGCTCTACCCACCAGCAGTCCCTCCCATCAGGAGGATTACACAAGACTCTTAGATAGCATCACCTACCAGAGGGCAGACAGCAGAAGCAAGAAGAGCTACAATCCTGCAGCCTGTGGAACGAAAACCACATTCACAGAAAGATAGACAAAATGAAAAGTCAGAGGACTATGTACCAGAAGAAGGAACAAGATAAAACCCCTGAAAAACAACTAAATGAATTGGAGATAGGCAAGCTTCCAGAAAAAGAATTCAGAATAATGATGGTGAAGATGATCCAGGACCTCTGGAAAAGAATGGAGGCAAAGATTGAGAAGATGCAGGAAATGTTTAACAAAGACCTAGAAGAATTAAAGAACAAACACCTAGAAGAATGAAAGAACAAACAGATGAACAATACAATAACTGAAATGAAAAATACACTAGAAGGAATCAATAGCAGAATAACTGAGGCAGAAGAATGGATAAGTGACCTAGAAGACAGAATGGTGGAATTCACTGCCATGGAACAGAATAAAGAAAAAAGATAGAAAAGTAATGAAGACAGCCTAAGAGACCTCTGGGACAACATTAAACGAAGCAACATTCGCACTATAGGGGTCCCAGAAGGAGAAGAGAGAGAGAAAGGACCTGATAAAATATTTGAAGAGATTATAGTCGAAAACTTCCCTAACATGGGAAAGGAAATAGCCACCCAAGTCCAGGAAGCACAGAGAGTCCCAGGAGAAACATGCCAAGGCACACAGTAATCAAACTGACAAAAATTAAACACAGGAAAATTATTAAAAGCAACAAGGGAAAAACAACAAATAACATACAAGGGAACTCCCATAAGGTTAACAGCTGATTCCTCAGCAGAAATTCTACAAGCCAGAAGGGAGTGGCACGATATATTTAAAGTGATGAATGGGAAGAATCTACAAACAACATTACTCTACCTGGCAAGGATCTCATTCAGATTTGATGGAGAAATCAAAAGCTTTACAGACAAGCAAAAACTAAGAGAATTTAGCACCACCAAACCAGCTCTAAAGCGTATGTTAAAGGAACTTCTCTAAGTGGGAAACACAAGAGAAGAAAATGACCTAAAAAGACGAACCCAAAACAATTAAGAAAATGGTAATAGGAACATACATATCAATTATTACCTTAAACATGAATGGATTAAATGCTCCAACCAAAAGACACAGGCTTGCTGAATGGATACAAAAACAAGACCCATATATATGCTATCTACAAGACACCCACTTCAGACCTAGGAACACAAATAGACTGGAAGTGAGGGAATGGAAAAAGATATTCCATGCAAATGGAAATCAAAAGAAACCTGGAGTAGCAATACTCATATCAGATAAAATAGACTTTAAAGAATGTTACAAGAGACAAGGAAGGACAATACAAAATCGTCAAGGGATCAATCCAAGAAGAAGGCATAACAATTATAAATATATATGCACCCAATATAGGAGTACCTCAAAACATAAGGCAAATGCTCACAGTTATAAAAGAGGAAATCGACAGTAACACAATAATAGTGGGGGACTTTAACACCTCACTTACACCAATGGACAGATCATCCAGACAGAAAATTAATAAGGAAAAACAAGCTTTAAATGACACAATAGACCAGATAGATTTAATTGATATTTATAGGACACTCCATCTGAAAACAACAGGTAACACTTTCTTCTCAAGTGCAAACGGAACATTATCCAGGATAGATCACATCTTGGGTCACAAATCAAGCCTGGGTAAATTTAAGAAAATTGAAATCATATCAAGCATCTTTTTTGACCACAACATTATGAGATTAGAAATCAATTACAGGGAAAAAAACATAAAAAACACAAACACATAGAGGCTAAACAATACGTTACTAAATAACCAAGAGATCACTGAAGAAATCAAAGAAGAAATCAAAAAATACCTAGAGACAAATGACAACGAAAACATAATGATCCAAAACCTATGGGATGCAGCAAAAGCAGTTCTAAGAGGGAAATTTATAGCAATACAATCCTACCTCAAGAAACAAGAAAAATCTCAAATAAACAATCTAACCTTACACCTAAAGGAACTAGAGAAAGAAGAACAAACAAAACCAAAAGTGAGTAGAAGGAAAGAAATCATAATGATCACAGCAGAAATAAATGAAATAGAGACAAAGAAAACAATAGCAAAAATCAAGAAAACTAGAAGCTGTTTCTTTGAGAAGATAAACAAAATTGATAAATCTTTAGCCAGTCTCATCAAGAAAAAGAGGGAGAGTACTCAAATCAATAAAATTAGAGACGAAAAAGGAGAAGTTACAATGGACATCGCAGAAATACAGAGGATTGTAAGAGACTACTACAAACAACTCTATGCCAATAAAATGGACAACCTGGAAGAAATGGACAAATTCTTAGAAAGGTATAACTTCCAAGACTGAACCAGGAAGAAATAGGAAACATGAACAGACCAATCACAAGTAATGAAATTGAAACTGTGATTAAAAATCTTCCAGCAAACAAAAGTCCAGGACCAGATGGTTTCACAGGTGAATTCTATCAATCATTTAGAGAGGAGCTAACACCTATACTTCTCAAACTCTTCCAAAATCTGCACAGGAAGGAACACTCCCAAACTCATTCTACAAGGTCACCATCACCCTGATACCAAAACCATACAAAAAAAGAAAATTACAGACCAATATCACTGATGAATACAGATGCAAAAATCCTCAACAGAATACTAGCAAACAGAATCCAACAACACATTAAAAAGATATTACGCCATGATCAAGTAAGATTTGTCCCAGGGATGCAAGGATTCTTCAGTGTATGCAAATCAATCAATGTGATACACCATATTAACAAATTGAAGAATAAAAACCATATGGTCATTTCAACAGATGCAGAAGAAGCTTTTGACAAAATTCAACACTGATTTATGACAAAAACTCTGCAGAAAGTGGGCATAGAAAGAACATACCTCAACATAATAAAGGCCATATATGACAAACCCACAGCCAACATCATTCTGAATGGTGAAAAACTGAAAGCATTTTCTCTAAGATCAGGAATAAGACAAAGATTTCCACTCTTGTCACTATTATTCAACATAGCTTTGGAAGTCTTAGACACAGCAATCAGAGAAGAAAAAGAAATAAAAGAAATACAAATTGTAAAAGAAGTAAAACTGTCACTGTTTGCAGATGACATGATACTATACATAGAAAATCCTAAAGATACCACCAGAAAACTACTAGAGCTAATCAATGAATACGGTAAATTTGCAGGATACAATGTTAATGCACAGAAATCTCTTGCATTCCTATACACTAACAATGAAAGATCAGAAAGAGAAATTAAGGAAACAATCTCATTCACCATTGCAACAAAAAGAATAAAATACCTAAAAATAAACCTACCTAGGGAGGTAAAATACTTGTAATCAGAAAACTATGACACTGATAAAAGAAATCAAAGATGACACAAACAGATGGAGAGATATACCATGTTCTTGGATTGGAAGAATCAATATTGTGAAAATGACTATACTACCCAAGGCAATCTACAGATTCAATGCAATCCCTATCAAATTACCAATGGCATTTTTTACAGACCTAGAACAAAAAAGTCTTAAAATTTGTATGGAGACACAAAGGACTTCAAATAGCCAAAGCAATCTTGAGAAAACAAAACAAAACAAAACACGGAGCTGGAAGAATCAGGCTCTCTGACTTCAGACTGTACTACAAAGCTACAGTAATCAAGACAATATGGTACTGGCACAAAAACAGAAATATAGAAATATAGATCAATGGAACAAGATAGAAAGCCCAGAGATAAACCCATGCAACTATAGTCACCTAATCTATGACAAAGGAAGCAAGAATATACAATGGAGAAAAGACAGTCTCTTCTATAAGTGGTGCTGGGAAAACTGGACAGCTACATGTAAAAGAATGAAATCAGAACACTCCCTAACACTATACACAGAAATAAACTTAAAATGGGTTAGATACCTAAATATAAGACTGGACACTATAAAACTCTTAGAGGAAAACTTAGGACAAACACTCTGACATAAATCACAGCAAGATCTTTTTTGACCCACTTCCTAGAGTAATAAAAAACGAAAATAAACAAATGAGACCTAATGAAACTTAAAAGCTTTTACACAGCAAAGGAAACCATAAGCAAAATGAAAAAACAACCCTCAAAATGGGAGGAAATATTTGCAAATGAATCAACAGCCAAAGGATTAATCTCCAAAATATACAAACAGCTCATGCAGCTCAATATCAAGAAAACAAACAACCCAATCAAAAAATGGGCAGAAGACCTAAATAGACATTTCTCCAAAGAAGACATACAGATGGCCAAGAGGCACATGAAAAGATGCTCAACCTCACTAATTATTAGAGAAATGCAAATCAAAACTACAATGAGGTTATCACCTCACACTGGTTAGAATGGGCATCATCAGAAAATCTACAAACAACAAATGCTGGAGAGGGTATGGAGAAAAGGGAACCCTCTTGCACTGTTGGTGGGAATATAAATTGGTACAGCTACTATGGAGAACAGTATGGCGGTTCCTTAAAAAACTAAAAATAGAATTACCATGTGACCCAGCAATCCCACTACTGGGCATATACCCAGAGAAAACCATAATTCAAAAAGACACATGCACCCCAAAGTTCATTGCAACACTATTTACAATAGCTAGGTCATGGAAGTAACCTAAATGCCCATCCACAGATGAATGGATAAAGAAGGTGTGGTACATATATTGAATGAAATATTACTCAGCCATAAAAAGGAATGAAACTGGGTCATTTGCAGAGATGTGGATCGACCTAGAGACTGTCATACAGAGTGAAGTAAGTCAGAAAGAGAAAAACAAATATCGTATATTAATGCATACATGTAGAATCTAGAAAAATGGTACAGATAAACCTGTTTGCAAGGCAGAAATAGAGACACAGACATAGAGAACAAACGTATGGACACCAAGGGGGGAAAAGGGGGGTGGGATGCATTGGGAGATTGGGATTTACATATATACACTAATATGTATAAAATAGATAACTAAAGAGAACCTGCTGTATAGCACAGGGAATTCCACTTCGCTGTACAGTAGAAACTAACACAACATTGTAAAACAATTATACCCCAATAAAAAAAATTTAAAAATAGCCCCAAACTGGAAAAATCTAATTGCCCATTAACTGATGAATGGATAAACAATTCAATATTCAATGGAGTACTATCCAGTAAGAAAAAGAACCAACAGCTAATGCATACAGTATGGATGAACCTCAAAAACATTATGCTAAATGAAAGAAGCCAGATACAAAAGACTATGTGTTATATAATCCCATTTATATGAAATTTCTAGAAAAGGCAAAACTTTGAGGCATAAAGGAGGTCAGTGGTTGCCTGAGGCTGGGGTTTGGAGCAGGAATTGCCTGAAAAAAGGAATGAGGACAACTTTTGGAGTAATGGAGTTTTTCTAAAAATGGATTGTGGTGATGGTTGCACAACTGAATAAATATACTAAAAATCATCAGGTTTACTAGAATGTTATGGAATGTAAATTATACCTCAATAAAGCTGTCAAAAAAGATAAATTTAAAAATCCTTTGGTTAGTTATGGTAGTGTGGTCTACATGAATGACTCATACTCATATGGCACTCATCACATTGTACTTATATATGTGCATATTTGTCCATCTCTATCAAAAGGCTGTAAATTCTTTGTCTTATGCATCTCCACACTGCCTCAAGCCTCTTAGAGGTGTCTGTTGAATCTGGATTTCCTTCTTCCCTTATTCTTCACTACCTTGGTAGCCCTAATGCCTTTTATCAGAGATAATTAATTAAATCAGGTTTATTGGGGTATATTTTTATTGAGGTATAATTATTGTCATTTATACAATATTAATCAATTTAAAGTGTACTATTTAATGATTTTTGACAGTTGTATATAATGGTGTAACCATGACCACAATTAGAATGTAACACATTTCCAGCACCACATAAAATTTCCATGTATCTCTGTATAGCTAATCTCCTCTTTCATCTTCTGGCCACCTAGCACAATATCTGATCTGCTTTCTTTTGCTATAATTTGCTGTAACATTGCCCTAAAATTTCATATAAGTGGAATCATATAGCATGTATTCTTTTGTGACTGACCTCTTTCACACTGCATAATTATTTTGAGATTCATTCATGTTGTAGTGTGTATTAACACTCCATGATTTTTCCTGTTAAGTAGAATCCCATTGTATAGATACACCACAATGTTTACCATTCACTGATTGATGGATTCTTGGGTTGTTTCTAGTTTTGGGCTATTATGAATAAAGCTACTATAAACATTTGTATTTAAGTCTCTGTGTAAACTTATATTTTCATTTATCTTAGGAAAATACCTAGGAATGAAATTACTAGGTCATATAAGTATATTGTTAATGCTGTAAGAAACCACCATACTATTTTCCAAAGTTGTTGTAGCATCCTTCTTTGCCACTAGCAATGTATGGAGATAGTTGTAGTTGAAACATATCTTCTCCAATATTTTGTGTTGCCAGTCTTTAAAATATTTAGTCATTTTAGTGGTTGTGTAGTGATATCTCATATTTTAAATTTATACTTCCCTAGTGACTAACGTTAGAGTATCCTTCATCTTTGATTTGCTATTTGCCTATCTTCTTTGATGAAGTATCTCTTGGAAAAATAACTAGAAGTGCAATTACTGGGTCATATAAGTGTATGTTTTTATCATTTGCACACTTTTTTTTTGGTTTGTATTTCTATTTTTAAATTGAAAAACTGTATATTTTGCATACAAGTTTTTCTCAGAGTTATTTGTTGTAAATATATTCTTCCAGTCTGTGGGCTGTCTTTCATTTTCTTAGCATTGTCTTTTGAAAAGCAATGATTTTTTAAAATTTGAAGTCCAATTTATCAAGTTTTAAAATTTTATGAACCATTCTTTGGTACCACATTTTAAAAATCATTGCTGATCCCAAGATCATGAAGATTTTCATGATCTAGTTTTATAGTTTTAACTATTACATTTAGGTCTAGTTTTATAGTTTTAGCAATTATATTTAGGTCTATGATCCGTTTTGAGTTAATTTTTATATATTATATAAGTGTTGAGGTTCATTTTTTTAATGGGGATATCCATTTGTTCTAACAGCATTTTATGAAAAAAATTCTTTTCCAGTTGAATTGCCTTTTTAACACTGAAAAAATTACCACACACACACATACACCCCATGGGTCTATTTCTGAACTTTCTATTCTATTCCACACATTTCTTTGTCTATCCTTATGTCTATTCCCCACTGTCTTGATTACTACAATAAGTCTTGAAATCAGGTAGTGTAAGTCACCCAACTTGTTCTTCTTTTTCAAAATTACTTTGGCTATTCTAGACCTTTCATTTTCCACACAAATTTTAGGATCATCTTAGCAATTCCCACAAAAGAGCTTGCTAGGATTTTGTTTGGAATTCTATCAAAATCAGACTTATCTTGGGAAAAATTGACATTCTGACAATATTGAATCTTCTGACCAGTTAACATGGTCTCTGTCTCCATTTTATTTAGATCTTTAAAAAATTTCTCTCAGCAATGTTTTGTAGCTTTCAGTATACATACCTTGCACATTTTTGTTAGATATATTCCTGTTTCATATTTTCATGCTATTGCAAACCGAAATATTTTGTTAAAATTTCCAATTGTTCATTGGTAATAAAATGAAAAAGTTGACTTTTTAATTAAACTTTTTGTTTTGATACCTATTCAATGGAAAGAAAGAGAATGGAGATTCTTTCTATCCTTTACGCAGCTTCCCTCAATGGAAACATGTGGCAAAATTATAGTGCAATACCACAACCAGGATATCGACATTGAGATAACCCACCAACCTTTTTTTTTTACTTTTTAATTTAATTTAATTTAATTTTTTAATTTTTTATCTTGTATTGGAGTATAGTTGATTAACAATGTTGTGATAGTTTCAGGTAAATAGCAAAGGAATTCAGTTATACATATACATGTATCTATTCTTTCTCAAATTCTTTTCCCATTTAGGTTGTTACATAACATTGAGAAGAGTTCCTTGTGTTATACAGTGGTCCTTATTGGTTATCCATTTTAAATATAGCAGTGTGCACATGTCAATCCTAAACTCCCTAACCATCCCTTCCCCCTACACTTCCCTGCTGGTAACCAAAAGTTCATTCTCTAAGTCTGTGAGTCTGTTTCTCTTTTGTAAATAAGTTCATTTGTATCATTTCTTTTTAGATTCTGCATATAAGCCATATCATATGATATTTCTCTTTCTCTCTCTGACTTACTTCACTCAGTATGACAATCTTTAGGTCCATCCATGTTTCTGCAGATGGATTATTTCATTCTTTTTAATAGCTGAGTAATATTCCATTGCATATATGTACCACATCTTCTTTATCCATTCCTCTGTCAATGGACATTTAAGTTGCTTCCATGTCTTGGCTATTGTAAACAGTGCTCAAATAAACAACCTAAACTTACACATAAAACAACTAGAGAAAGAAGAACAAACAAAACCAAAAGTGAGTAGAAGGAAAGAAATCATAAAAATCACAGCAGAAATAAATGAAATAGAGACAAAGAAAACAATAGCAAAGATCAATAAAACTAAAAGCTGGTTCTTTGAAAAGATAAACAGAATTGATAAACCTTTAGCCAGACTCATCAAGAAAAAAAGGAAGAGGACTCAAATCAATACAATTAGAAATGAAAAAGAGAAATCAAAACTGACACCACAGAAATACAAAGGATTATAAGAAACTAATGCAAGAAACTGTATGCCAATAAAATGGACAACCTGGAAGAAATAGACAAATTCTTAGAAAGTTACAATCTCCCAAGACTGAACCAGGAAGAAATAGAAAATATGAACAGACCAATCACAAGCACTGAAATTGAAACTGTGATTAAAAAACTCCCAGAAGACAGAAGTCGGAGACAACCACAAATCTTATTGAGATTTTCCATTTCACTTGTATTCATGTGTGTTTGTGTGTGTGTGTGCATGTGCACGTGTGTATTTAGTCTTATGCAATTTTATTACATGTGTAGATTTGTGTATTCATCACCACAGTCAAAGTACAGAATAATTTCATTGCCCTCAAGGATTCCTTTGTATTGCCCTTTTATAACTACACCTACCTCCCCCAGGATCCCCCAACCCTCACCCCTGACAAATAGTAATCTGTTCTCCATCTTTATAATCTTATGTTAAGAATATTATTAAAATAAAATTATAGTATGTAACCTTTTGGGAATGACTTTTTAAACTCAGCATCCCTAGTGCTTCATCTAAGTTGGGTATATCAATAGTTTCCTTTTTGTTTCTGAATATTAATTCATGGTATGGATATACCACAGTTGTTTAACGATTCACCCATTAAAGGACATGTGAATGTTTCCAGTTTTGAGCTATAGTGAATAAAGATGCTATGAACATTTCTGTTCACATTTTTGTGTGTAACCATAAGTTGCCATTTCTCGAGGATAAATGTACATGAGTGCAATTGATGGGTCATATGGTAATTGCAGGTTTAGTTTTCTAAGAAACTGCTAAATTTTTTCCATAATGGCTGTGACACTTTACATTTTCATCACCAATGTACAAGTGATCTGGTTTCTCCTTTTATTCACCAGCATTTTGTGCTGTCACTATTTTTTTATTTAAGCTGTTCTAATAGGTGTGTAGTGATAGCGCATGATTTTAACTTATGTTTCCCTAAGGGCTAATGATGTTGAACATCTTTTCATGAGCTTATTTGGCAACTGTATTTACTCTTTAAGTGAAATGCCTGTTCATGTCTTTGATTTTTAATTGGATTGTTTTTTACTGTTGAATTTTGAGAGTTCTTTATACAGTCTAGATTCTAGTACTTTGTTGAATTTGTGTTTTGCAATATTTCTTCCCAGTCTGGATTCATCCTTTTATCAAGTCCTTTTAGAGAAGGAAAAGTTTTAAATTTTGATGAGGTCAAATGTATTATTTTCTTCTTTTATGGATCATGCTTGTGGTTTCAAGTGCAAGACCTATTTCCTGGTCCTAGATCCTAAAGATTCTCTCTTCTGTTTTTTTCTAGAAGTTTCACAATTTTATATTTTACATTTAAGTCTGTGTTTCATTTTGAGTTAATTTTTGTATAACATGTGAGATTTAGGCTGAAGTTTATTTTTTTGCCTATGGATGTCCAATTAATCCAGCATCATTGGCTGAAAAGTCTATCTTTCCTGCATTGAATTGCTCTTGCTCCTATGTCAAAAATTAATTGAGCACATTTCTGTAGATCTATTTCTAGATTCTCTATTCTGTTCCATTGATCTATATGTTTATCTCTTCAGTGTACCACACTGTCTTGATTACTGTAGCTATGTAGTAAGTCAATATTGGAAAGAGTGATTCTTCCCACTTTACTCTTCTTTTTCAAGATTGTTTTGTTATTCTAGGGCCTTTTCCTTTCCATATAAATATTAGAATGAGGTTGTCTATGTCTTAAAAAATTGCTGGGATTTTGATAAAAATAATATTATATGTGTAGATTGACTTGGGGATAACTGAAATTTTTACTATGTGAATCCTCCAATTCATAAATATGTTTCTCCATTTATATGTGTTGATTTATTTGATCAACATTTTATAATTTTTAGCATGTAGAATCTTTATACACTCTTAAATGTATACCTAAGTATTTCCTTTACTTTTGAGGGACTATATAGTCTATTGTATTTTAAGTTTGGTTTCTACATGTTTGTTATTAGTATATAGAAATATGATTGATTTTTATGTTCTTTTTGTATCATGCAAACTTGCTGAACCCACTTATTAGTTCTAGCTGTTTCTCTCTCTCCCTCTCTCTCTCTCTTTTAGCAGTGGGAGGTGGGAGGTGCCTTGGAGTTTTCTACATAGACCATTGTGTCATCTGCAACTAGAAACAGTTTTCCTTCTTTCTTTGTAATCTGTATGCATTTTTTTCTTTTCTTGCTTTACTGTGCTGCCCAGAACTTTGAGCACCTGTGAGATTGGACATCTTTGCTTTGTTCCCAATTTTAGGGGAAAGTAGTTAGTCTTTCATCATTAAGTATGATGAAAGACTATATTAGCTGTAAGTTTTTATTCATGTACTTTATCAGGTTGAGGAAGTTCCTCTCTATTCCTAATTTCCTAACAGTTTTTATCATAATTGGTTGGGGAATTTCCACATCAATTGATATGGCCATATGATTTTTCTTCTATAGTATAGTAACATGGTGGATTATACTGATTGCTTTTTGAATATTGAACCAACATTGCATATCTGGAATAAATCCTACTTGCTTATGGTGTATAATTCTTTTTGTATATTGATGAATTATCTCTGTTAATACTTGTCAAGAATTTTTACATCTTTATTCATGAGCAGTATTAGTCTGTAGTGTTTTTTTTTTCTTGAATTGTCTTTGTCTACATTTGGCATCAAGATAATACTGGCTTCATAGAATGAGGTGGGCAGTGTTCACTCTTCTGTTTTATGGAAAAGAATGGTTTATACAATATTTAGTAGAATTCTCCAATTAAACCAACTGGGCCTTTTTTCCTTTTTTCAGTAGATTTTAAATTATGAATTCAATTTCCTTCATAGTAAAGCTATTCAAATTATCTATTTAATATTGGACGAGTTGTGGTAGTTTGTACTGTTCAAAGAATTGGTCCATTTCATGCAAGTTGTCAGTTTTAACATATAAGTTGTTAGTGGCTTTCCCTTGCCCTTCTGAAGTCTTCAGGACTATAATGGACTGAAAGTTTGTGTCCCACCCCAAATTCATATATTGAAGTTCTAATCCCCAATGTGATGGTATTGGGAGGTGATTAGGTCATGAGGGTGGAACCTTCACTAATGGGAAAAATGCCCTTATAAAAGAGACCCCTGATTGCTCCCTTGCCCCTTCTGCCAAGTGAGGACACAGTGAGAAGAAGGTCACTTATGAACCAGGAAGTAGGCCCTCACCAGACTGGATCTGCCAACACCTTGATCTTGAGTTTTAAGCCTCTAGAACTAAGAGAAATAAATGTTTGTTGTTTATAAGCCACCCAGTCTAGGGTATTTTTGTTGTAATGACCCAAACAGACTAAGAGAAGGATCAATGGTGATACCCTCTGTTTCATTTTTGTTATTACAGATTTGTGTCTTTATCTCTTTTTTTCTTTGTCAGTCTTGATAGAGGTTTGTCAATTTTACCAGTCTTTTCAAAGAACCAGTTTTTGGTCTCATTGATTTTGTTCTATCATTTTCCTGTTTTCAGTTATTGACTTCTGCTCTTATCTATTATTTCCTTGTGCTTGCTTTGAGTTTGTTTTGCTCTTCTTGAATTAAGAAACTTGGTTATTGATTTAAGACCTTTCCTTTTTTCTAGTGTAAGCATTTAGTGCAATAAATTTTCCTCTCAGAACTATTGAGCTCCATCCCACATATCTTGAAATGTTTTATTTTCATTTTCATTCAGTTTTAATTTCTTTTGAACCTCTTCTTTGGCCCACAGATTATGTAGAAGTGTGTTGCTTAATTTCCATGTGTTTAGAGATTTTCCTGTTTTCTTTCTGTTATAGATTTCTAGTTTGATTCTGTTATGGTCAGAAGACATATTCTGTATGATTATAATTATTTTAAATTTGTTGGGGCTTGTTTTATGGCCCAGAATATGGTCTTGGTGAATGTTTCATGGGCAATTGGAAAAAATGTGTATTGTGCTGTTGTTGGGTGGAGCATTCTATATATGTCAATTAGATCCTGTTAGTTGATTGTGTTATTCTTTTATATCCTTGCTGATTTTTTCTCTAGTAGTTCTATCAGTTGCTGAGAAGGGGTTGAAGAATCCCCATACTTTAAGATTTGCTTCTTTCAACTTCCAACACTATTGTTTTGCATCATAAATTTTGAGGCTCTGTTTTCTTGTGAGCACACATTTAAGATTGTTCTGTCTTCATGGTGGATTGACACTTTAATTACTATGTAATGTCCCTCTTTATTTTTAGTAAATTTCTTTGCTTTGAAATCTGCCTAATCTGATATTTATATAATCACTCATGCCTTGTTAGAAATGTTTACATGGTATATCATTTTCCATCCTTTTACTTGCAACCAACATATGTTGAATTTAAGATAAGTTTCTTGTAAACAGACACACAGTTTCTGTAAACAGACACATAATGTTTCTTTTTAATCTGCTCAACCTCTGCCGTTTGGGGCATATGTTTACCTCTTTTACATTACATTATTATATTTTTATAGTTTGTTTCCTGTTTAGTTCCCTTCTTTCTTATTTCCCTTTTCATGCTTTCCCATAGATTAAACATTCTTAGGATTCCACATTGGTTTATTTATAGTGTGTTTGAGGGGTTTTTTTGGTATAATTTTATCAGTGGTTGCTCTGGGTATTAAAATATATGTATATGACTTATTGCAGTTCTCTGGTATCCGCATTTTACTACCTTGGGTGAAGTATAGATACCTCACATTCATTTAAGTCTTTTTAACTTCCCTACAGTTTTTGTTTTATCAATGTAATGTTTAAAATTCATGAAGAAGATGGTATATTTTATGTAACCATTTTCTCCTATTTCAACTGTTCTTTCTTCCTCCCTGAACTTTCAATATTCCTGCTTTTATAATTTTCTTTCTGTTTGAAGGAATTTCTTTAGCCATTTTAAAGGTGGATTCCTGATTGATCTCCCTTACTGGTGTTACTAAACTACCTGGTGTTATTGGTGGGAATCTCATTCAATCCAGAAGAGGAATGGGTCTACCAGGACTTCCTTGTGTTACTAAGTTGAAGGTTGGAGAATGCCAGGTCTGGGTCACTTTGTTCTGTTGGGTGGAGGGAGGGGTCATAAAACACCCTGCTGTAATATTATTATTCCCGTCCTAGGGTCCCAAACCAATCTGTCTTACTCTTACCATATTTCAGAGTTCTCTTTTGGTGTCCTCTTTGGTTATTTACAGGGTTCTTAGTTGTCCTCAGTAGGTAGAAGCAGGAAGAAAGGAATCTATGCTGTCTTATCTGGACTAGAGACTGGACAATTGATTTTTTTGTGTGTTGTCTTCATATTCTGCAACCTTACTAAATTTACGTATTTATTCTAGAATTTTTTTCTCTGCATACCATAGGACTTTCTACAAAAACATTCATGTTTTCTCCAGATGAGGACAGTTTTACATCTTCCTTTCCAACTGGTATATCTTTAATTTCTTTTTCTTGCCATATTTCATCTCTAGTACAATGTAGATTTTGAGGTATGAGAATAGACATTCTTGTTTTTGAAATGATGTATTATCCTGTTTTAGTATTTCTAGATTCATTTTGCTAGATTTTTTAAAAGTATTTTTCATCTGTGATCATGAGGGAATTGGTGTATAATTTTATTTTCTCATAATGTCTTTGTCTGGTTTTGTTATAGGGTAAAACTGGCCTCATAAAGTGAGTTGGAAATTTTCCCCTAGTCTTATATTTTCTGAAAGAGTTTATGTAGAATTGATATTTTTATTTCCTCAAATGTTTGGTAGAATTCACTAGTGATGCCATCTGGCCTGGGGTTATCTTTGTGGGAGATTTTAACTGTGAATTCAATTTTCAATTCTTTCACAAATATAGCACCATTCAAATTATCTATTTCTTCTAGAGTGAGTTTTGGTAGTTTATGTCCTTCAAGGAGTTTTTCCACTTAATTTAAGTTGTCACATTTATTATCAGAAGTTTTCTATAATACTCCAGTATTTTATGTTTTGTGTCTGTGGAATCTGTGATGATGTCCATTCTCTGATTCATGATACTGGTAATTAACAGCCTCTTATCTTTTTATCTTCATCAGTCTGGCTAAATGTTTATTGATTTTTTCATTGTCAAATGTTTTTTCTGCATTTTTGACATGATCACATTGTTTTTCTTTTTCTGTTAATATAGTGAGTTACATGAATTTCAAATGTTAAATCCACCTAGCATCTCTATTTGAATGGTTCCCTGATGACAGACTCTCTGCCTCTGCCCATTTCCTGGCCTTTATAAACACTACCAAGAGATTTTGGCCATTTCACATCAACAGCAGCTTCTCCAAACCCTTTCCACAGTTGTGCACACAGACAGAGTCTTTCTAATAAAATGAAAGATTAAGCTATTAAGATTATGTCATTGTTTGGTAAAGAAGACAGATTATAATGAAGGGAAGAATTTTTCTCATGATTGGGATTTTCCTCCTGTGTTTTGATACATACATTGGTAGCTCAGTGGAAGGAGGTAGGAATGCCAACTTGGAGACTGAATTATGCAGCTCTTATAAGCATGGGGTTTAATGAAAGACAATTGCTTTGGATCCCCGAAAAGAAGATTAATTTATGTGAGTACTCTAAGTAATTGTTAAAGCAATAGGAAAGGGCTGCATCAAACATCAAATATCTACATTTCGAAATCTGTTTATGTCTCAGGAACAGCTCAAACAGACCCATTGAATGGCCTGAGTGCTTTGAATGGCAAACAGAAGAAATGATGCTGCAGTTCAACAATCTGGAGAAAAACAATTATCTTGGCTACTAGGCTTTATATGAAGTATTTCTTTATAGATTAATAGATTCGTTGAAGATTTGTTGAAGAATCATTTAATCCTGTCTCCATAAGAGGCATCATTTGCATAAATAATTTTAAGCATTCAGGCTGAGTATCTACTCTAGTGATGAACATACAAGAAATCTTCTTCAATAAACCCCTCCTGAATTGAATTTATCCTGCTCTTAATTCTTCCCAGGAAAAAAACAATAAGGAGTTACACACTTTTCTTTAGCATTCCTATCTAAAATATTGTATGAATTTTCCCCTGTGCTAACATGCATGCCTTTGTACATGTCAGTGTGGCATCCTAGTAAGTGCTTAACAACTAGCTCAACAAAAAAAGTTGTAACATTTACTGATTTTTGTGGAGTAAATACTCCCATGGTGGCTTAATCAACCTACAACTCTGATTCCACTGAACACAGACTTGAGAAGTGACTCACAATAGCACATGAGTATATAGTATCTCCACTACTCAGATACAATAGACATAAATAATTATAAGGACATAGAGAATAGTAAAATGTAGTAAAATAGTTAGGAAGTGATGAGTTTTAAGACATTACTATTATTTATAAAGTAATTTATTTAATTGTAATTTCACATAAGATTATTTTTAACAAGGACTATGTAACACCAGTCTCATAAAATTCCTGCAGATGTAACCTTTGGCTCTACAAGTCAGCCCAGCACACCACTGTGAGCAGCCCTGGTTGTGTTCTCTAAGGAATGAGAAAACAACTGGCCACCACTTTCCTCGATGTCAGTTTTAAATTTCCAGCACTGATAATGATTTTCTGAAGAAAGTACAGACACAATTCATAGCTGAGGGTGTCTCTTTACCTGGGCCTCACTTTCTTGACCAGGAATATAGGAACAGGGTTATTTTAGGATCTCTCAGAATTGAGGGGCCAGTGGTCCAACCTCAGCTCCTGGAGGGAAGTGTCCTGTCTCTCCCCTCAACACACTCCCTTCAGAAGTGCTGGAGGAGCAGGGACTTCTGAGCAGCAAAGTCCACCTGGCCTGACATTCTGTGGGTGCCCTTGTTGAAGTGGTCCCAGTGATGGTGGCTGCTAGAAGTCTAGAGGCTGCTGTAGCCACCTCAGTGGTTGACTGTTTGATGTGCTCTCACTGTGGTGGCAGGGCCACTCCCAACCCTGTAGTCACAATGGGGCTGCACAGTCCCTTGTGGGGACAGTTCTCTGGAGGGAAGGGAAGTAAATGGGAGAAGCTGTCTCTGAGCTGCCTGCAGTATCACAGAGAGTTTCCAACTCTGAGGGCAATTTGCTACCCAGGGCCTGGGTTGCATTGAACAACCCAAATTGTGGAGCCCCTGAACATTATCTGAGAAAATGCAATATCTTTAGGATGTTATTTTTTATATCTCACCTTCTCTCAAAAATGATGTATGGTAGCTACCTGCAATAGTAACATCCTTCCAGACCTATTTGTATTTCAGAAATTGCAGGTTTTGAAAGCAGTTTTAAATTTTTCTCTGTCTTCCCTCCTACCACCCATCTTCCTCACATCCCCCCCTCCACAAACTGCTTTCTTATACACATAGAGTACTGGGATAACTTGCAAATCAGGTCCTAACATACCTATATACCCCAGTGGTCCTTCAGTTAGACACAGAAATAAAAACATAGCAAGAAGGGCTAACATGTATTGAGCACTGACTGTTTACTGGGTCTGCTCTGAGTGCCTCATGACAATTAACTCATTTTAATGCCCCAAACAGTCATTTGAGAGAGGTGCTATTGTTATCTCGATTTTACAGATGAAGAACTGAGGCAGAGAAATTAAGAAACTTGCTCCAAGTCTCACAGAGAGTTAGTGATGGAGCCAAGAAAAAAACTCAAGCAGGCTGGCTCCAGAATCCACTCTACATTATTCAGACCTGAATATTTACTGTCTTGACTGTTATTTCCCAATTATCTACCTGTTTTCCCTTGAAAGGGTACTTATTTGTTAAACATACACTAGCTTCCCTATAACTCTCCTCTTAGATTTTTGAAAGAATGGTTTCTTTCCCACATACCTTTTCTTCTGTGTTTGGAGAGATCTTTCCCACCAGTAATCATAGCAACCCTGTATTGCCTTCTACATTTTAACATTATGTGTATATATCTGTGTCTCTGGTTTTGATGGCTTACCTACCTAGTGATGATTTGATATTTATTTCTGTAAATATAATTTGGAAAAGGACCATAATCCAGAGGCTTTTTAGTGACAAGCTATAGAAATCCAGGATGAGGTTTATTGTGCAGTTTGTAAAATCCCCAGGGATCACTTTCATGACATAGTCAAATTCCCACATGCCTTTTTCTTCCTTTGCACACACAGGAACTGCCCCTTTGTCTCACCAGATTCACCCATCACCCTTTCCTACATTGTTCTATACGCCAAGAGACAGGTATGGACTACATCAAGTGGCTTCCTGTTGGGCTCTACAGTGGAAAGCAAGGGCAGTGGAGCAGCGAGGAAAGGAAGGGACTGATGGCTGTTTAGTAAACCTTTAGCTCCATCCCTCCAGGGAAGCTACGATCCCTGTCCTCAGGACTCTTGGCTGCTTTTCCTTTCCAAGCCTAGGGATGGCAATGGCCTGCTGTTTCTACCCTCAGGGGACTGCACTATGCTACCCACTCCCTGCTCACTTTTGTAAAGAGCTTCTTTATTAAAGTCTACTCAATGTACCCAATGTGTCTGTGCCATATAGTTCTTTTTTTTTTAATTTTTGGCTGCATTGGGTCTTCATTGTTGCACGTGAGCTTTCTCTAGTTACGGCGAGTGGGGGCTACTCTTCGTTGCAGTGCACGGGCTTCTCATTGTGGTGGCTTCTCTTGTTGCGGAGCACAGGCTCAGTAGTTGTGGTGCATGGGCTTAGTTGTTCCGCAACATGTGGGATCTTCCCGGACCAGGGCTTGAACCCATGTCCCCTTCATTGGCAGGCGGATTCTTAACCACTGTGCCACCAGGGAAGCCCCTGCCATATAGTTCTTGTCTGTATGGATTCTAATCGCTTTCCCTTCACAATTAGAGTAACTGTCATTAGTTTTCTGCATTTCTACTTCCCTCTATCAGAAAAAGTGCTTTTAAACTAAAGTTCAGCCTCTTTAACTTCTTCAGTTCTTTATCAAAATTTACTGTAATGAGGGGTTTGCTACAAATCACTACCTGTGGTTTGCAAACATAGGAATCATTATGAAGGCTCAATTAATGCAATAAATTATATTATTAGAAAAAGGACAATAGACACAGAAAAGGCTTTTGAAAAATCCAGCTCACTTTCATAATAAAAATTCTCAAGGAACTTGGAATAGAAGGGAACTTTCTCACCTGATAAAGGTCATCTACAAAAAACCCATAGCTACAACTCAACAACAAAAAAACAAACAACCCAACTGAAAAATGGGCAGAAGACCTTAATAGACATTTCTCCAAAGAAGACATACAGAAGGCCAGTAGGCACATGAAAAGATGCCATCACTAATTATTAGAGAAATGCAAATCAAAACTACAATGAAGTACCACCTCACACTGGTCAGAATGGCCATCATTTAAAAGTCTACAAATAACAAATGCTGGAGAAGGTATGGATAAGAGGGAACCCTTCTATGCTGTTGGTGGGAATGTAAGTTGGTACAGCCACTATGGAAAACAGTATGGAGGTTCCTCAGAAAACTAAAAATAGAATTACCATATGATCCAGCAATCCCACTCCTGAGAATATACCTGGACAAAACTATGATTCAAAAAGATACATGCACCCTTATGTTCATAGCAGCACTGTTTGAAATGCCAAAACATGGAAACAACCTAAATGTCCATTGACAGATGAATGGATAAAGAAGATGTGGTACATACATACAATGGAATACTACTCAGCCATAAAAAAAGAATGAAATAATGCCATTTGCAGCAACATGGATCCAACTAGAAATTATCATACTAACTGAAGTAAGTCAGAAAGAGAGAGACAATACCATATGATATCACTTATATGTGGAATCTAAAATATGGCACAAATGAACCTATCTGCAAAACAGAAACAGACTCATAGACATAGAGGACAGACTTGTGGTTGCCAAGGGGTGGGGGGGGAGGGAGAGGGATGAACTGGGAGTTTGGGGTTGGTAGATGCAAACTAATGGATAAACAACAAGGTCCTAATGTACAGCACAGGGAACTATATTCAATATTCTGTGATACCATAATGGAAAAGAATATTTGAAAAATGTATATATGTGTATAACTGAGTCACTTTGCTATACAGCAGAGATTGGCACAACATTGTAAATCAACTATACTTCAATAAAAAAAAAAAAACAACCCACACCTAACATCTACTTAATGGTGAAAGACAAAATGTTTTCCTCTAAGATTAGGAACAAAATAAGAATGTCTGTCCTTGCCACTTCTATTTAGCATTGTACTAAAAGTTAATTAGAGACAAAGAAGAGAAAATGAAAGAGTATCCAGATTGGAAAGGAAGAAGTTAAATTATCTCTATTCATAGATGACAAGATCTTGTATAGAGAAAATACTAATGACTCTTCCAAAAAAAAAAAAAAAAAACTATTAGAACTAAGAAATGAGTTGACGAGTCCTGGTCTGGGAAGATCCCACATGCCACGGAGCGACTAGGCCCGTGAGCCACAATTGCTGAGCCTGCATGTCTGGAGCCTGTGCTCCGCAACAAGAGAGGCCGCGATAGTGAGAGCCGGCGCACCGTGATGAAGAGTGGCCCCCACTTGCCACAACTGGAGAAAGCCCTCACACAGAAACGAAGACCCAACTCAGCCATAAATAAATTAATTAATTAAAAAAAAAAAAAGAAATGAGTTGATTAAGTTTGCAAGACAAAAGATATACAAAAATTTCTTCTATCTCTATACAATGGACATTCTGACAAAAAAATTAAGAAAATTCTATTTACAATAAAATCAAAAAGAATAAAATATTTAAGTATAAATTTAATAAAAGTATTCTTGTATACAAGACTTTTACAATGAAAATTAGAATATATTGTTGAAAGAAATTAAAGAAGATCTACATAAATGGAAGAGGTGACATTGTCATCAACTAATTATTAAGATGGAAATACTCTCCAAGTTGGTCTACAGATTCAACACAATATCTCTCAAAATCTCAAGTGACTTTTTTCCAGAAATTGACAAATTGATCTTAAAATTCATATAGAAATGCAAGGGACCTAGAGTAGTCAAAACAATCTTGAAAAAAAACAATGTTGAAGGATTCACACTTCTTGACTGCAAAACTTACTACAAAGATATAGTAATCATGACAATGTGGTTCTGGAATGAGGATAAACATACAGATCAGTGGAGTAGAACTGGGAGTCCAGAAATATACACTTATGGGGTTTTTTAACAAGGGCACCAAAATAAGTCATTGGGGGAAAGAACAGTCAAACTGTGCAGGAAGAACTGGATAATAACCACATGCAAAAGAATAAAGTAGATCCCTATATCATACCGTACACAAACATTAACTAAAAATGGATCACAGACACAAATGTAAAAGCGGAAATAACACAACTCTTAGAAGAAAACACAGGAGTAAATTTTCATGACCTTGGTTAAGTAATGATTTATTAGAAATGACACCAAAAGCACAAGTAACAAAAGAAACAAATAGAGAGGGACTTCCCTGGTGGTGCAGTGGTTAAGAATCCGCCTGCCAATGCAGGGGACATGCGTTTGAGCCCTGGTCTGGGGGATCCCACATGCCGTGGAGCAACTAAGCCCATGCGCCACAACTACTGAGCCTGTGTGCCTAGAGCCCATGCTCCACAACAAAGAGAATCCACCACAATGAGAAGCCCACGCACCGCAATGAAGAGTAGTCCCTGCTCACCACAACTAGAGAAAGCCTGCGTGCAGCAACAAAGACCCAAAGCAGCCAAAAATAAATAAATAAATAAATAAATAAATAAATAAATAAATAAATAAATAAATAAATATGAAGCAGATAAATTGGACTACAAAATTTTAAAAAATTTATGCTGCAAAAGATACTATAAAGAAAGTGAAAACACAGCCCATAATGGAAAAACATATTTGCAAATTATACATCTAATAAGGAACTTGTATCCAGAATACATAAAGAATTCTTACAACTCAATAATAAAAAGACAACCCAATTTAAAAATGAGCAAATGACATTTGAATAGACATTTCTCTAAAGAAGATATACAAATAGCCAATAAGCACATGAAAGATGCTCAACATCATTAATTATTAGGGAAATGCAAATCAAAACAATAACGAGATACCACATCACACCCACTAGAATGACTATAATCAAAAAGACGGACAATAATAAGTGTTGGCAAGGATGTGGAGGAACTAGAACCCTCTCCGTTGCTGGTAGGAATGTAAAATAGTGAAGCCACTATAGAAAACAGTTTAGTAGTTACACAAAATGTTAAACTATTTGATTCAGCAACTTAGGTTTATACCTAAGAGAACTGAAAACATATGTCCATACAATATTTTGTACACAAATGTTCATAGCAGCATTATTTATGGCAGTGGAAACAACCCAACTGTCCATCAACTGATGTTTGGGTAAGTAAAATGTGGTATATCCATACAATGGAATGCTTTTGGCCATAAAAAGAAATGAGGTACCAATACCTACTACAACATGGATGAACCTTGAACATATTATGCTAAGTGAAGGAAGTCAGTCACACAAGCCTGCATATTATATGATGTCATGTATATGAAATGCCTACAAAAAGCAAATTTATAGAGGCAGAAAGTAGTTTAGTGGTTGCTTAGGGCATGTGGGTGAGTAGAATTGGGATGAAGAGTGATTACTCATGGATATATGGATTCTTTGGGGGGGCATGAAAATATTCTAGTTAGATTAGATTGTGGTGATGGTTGTACAACTATGTCAATATATTAAAAATCGTTGAGTTGTACACTTTAAGTAGGTGAATTGTACCATGTTGAACTGTATCTTAATGAAGTTATTTAGGAGAAAACATTACAGAGGTCTCAAGCTTGTTGATTTTGGTCCCAAACCAAATAGTTTGGCTTCCTTGTTAGATGTTTCCCAAAGCTTAGATGACCTCTTACACAGCTCTTTTATAGTTGAGGATGCAGACCTTAGAAGCATTCCTGTTTTCCTTACAATAGGCCCTTTCTTTACCCTGAAGGTCTACAGGATCTAGTCAGACTTCCAAGTGTCCCTCAGTCTCAAGTGACATTCAGTACCTCTGAGCAGCTCTGTGTTGGGTAGGGTATAGATTCTCCAATTTCCTCCCAGGTCTTATTCTCAAACTTGACTGTGCACATCCTGCAGTAGGTATTTAGTGACCACATGAGTTTCTGAAGGCACAGAATAGAGTGTACCACCCTGGAGCATCACTGTATGTAAAGGTATTTTTCAGCGGATAGTATTACTCTAACAAGAAAACACACATGTGCCAAATAGTTGTGAGGTAAAGTGCACTGTGCACATAAAAGCAGGAGGTGGGAGGGCCTGAATGCAGGAAGCCTCTTCCGCCAAGCCCTGGCAACTTGCTCACTGCTTACTACCACTGAGGATATTTCAGTTGCAAAGTCTGAGACGCTCCATCCAAGGCATCTTCATAGAGCAACTAACTCCCCAAATGAGTAAGATACACATTGATTACATGCACTGAAGATCCTGGGAAACATTTATTAAGTCACCACTAAATATTTTCTATATAAAACTGTAATTTCTTTTGTGTATCATTTAACCATTATTTAAGAATGCCTGTTCATGGTGAAATGTTTGTCATTCCAATATTTAATTAAATTTCATTTCATGGTTTAAAGCATTCCTTGATTTGACTTGTCTTTATGCAAAAATGATCAACCCCATTTTTGCTTTCTGAGTGGAACTACGCAAATGTTTTGATTAAATGATAAACTAAACAGTTTTGCCAGAAGCAGCTATTTCCACAAGAAGCAATGCTACTGAATTATTGAAACAAAATGGAATTATGCCAATTGCTGGCAGATGTAGGGAAACTGATAGAAGCTATTATCAAGCAATCTAAAAAAAAAAAGGCAGAGAGGAAGAAAGAACAACACACCCCCTCCCCTCCAAAAAACCCAACTAAGAAAAAGTTGGTAGACATGGTCCCAAGTAATGCTGGCCTATTTGTTTTGTATCTATCATCTTCCATCTAAATTTTATGGCACAGAGGCAGCCTCATTTCACACATTCTAAAACTTAACTACTAAGTTTGTTCCTTTTCACGTGGAATTCATTTTCCTATAGAAACAGTGTTAAAGCTGGTCATTGGTATCACCAACCAGCCCATAAGAAACTTTTCAATCCATATGTAATTAAAACACTCTGCATTTGCAATGAAAAGTATAGAAAATGAAACCACAGCAATATTGGCAATTCAGACAGAAAAACAATAACAATGAGAAAAACAATAAAAATGTAAAACATCCACAACACTATTAACTAAATTATACCTCTAATATTGGAACATTCATGTTATTTCCATTCTTAATGGTAAACAATACTTATAATTGATACGTGCCTGTATATATCTTTGCACTCTTTTCTAATTATTTTCCTTCTGATTTTGTAATTAAACACTTTTTTGCAAACAACATGAGAAATACTGATGACACTTATTCATGTAAAAAATTGCATGGCAAATATCGTAATATTTAAGTCAAATTAAATATTGTAAGTCAAAGGATAAATGATTAAGAGATAAATTTGACAAATAAAGAGTTAATAACCACAAAAACTCTTAAAAATTAATGAGAAAAAGATTTTTAAATCTCAATGTGAAATAGTCAACGAATAGGAATAGACAGTTTTGAAAAGAGGAAATATTAATGATCCATAAAGATATGAAAATATGATTGATTAATTTGACTATTACCCAGAGAAATGAAAATTCAAGTCATAGTAAGATACTAATTTCATCCAGTATATTTGTTCAAAAATGAGAAAAACAATGACATCCTAGTGCTGGCAAGGATTTAGGGGAAAGGGCACTTTGCATACTTTGGAATAACTACAACTATTTTGGAAAGCAATCTGGCAAGATCTATTAAACAGTTAAAATACACGCACCCTTTGGCCCAGCAATCTCACTTCTCGGAATTTATCCTATAAAATGAGGATGTCTATGGCAGCACTTTTTGGCCTGGCAAAAAAACTACAAGAAGTGTGAAACACAATTTGCAGAGAAACGTATGTAGTATGAGTCCAGTTTTGTAAAACATAAAACGATTTTGTAAAATATTATCTCTAATTTGTGTGAAATTTGTGAAAGGTGTGAAAAAAGGCACACCTGGCTGTTAGTCTTGGGAGGTGGTACCTTAATTCAAAAAATCCGAGCTTAGATGATGATGATGATGATGATTTTACTATGAGCACAGATTACTTTGTAATTGAATCTTTTTAAAGAGCCGAATGAATTTGAACCTAGAGTCGGGTGAAGGGCTTCTACCCTGTGCACAGGTTACACAGCATGGAGAGCTTCATCATCACCCCAAGGGGAACATGGGAACAGCACCTGCAGATAGGACCACTGCCTCACCACGTAAGGGCTGTAGGGTCCAGGCTGGTGCAACCTCCTGGCTAGAAGCTCTATTGTCCTAAGTCCGGGTCCCTGTTCTCTCTCCTCTGTCTCTTTTCCAAAAGTGTCCACAGGGAGTCCTCACCTGCTGGGTCCTCTTCTGGGTTATGCTCTCTGCAAAGATGACATGAGGCATCCCAGTACTCTTCCCGGTGCCCATGGGTACAGAAGTTAGGAAGCTGCAGTCTCCTTCTCTCTCTTCTTCCCCTCCTGTCCTTTCTTTTCCTGACCAGCCCATGACCAACCTGCTGGAATATACCATCATATCTAGAGCTGGGCCCAGCACCAACAGGATGAAAACAGAATCTGGGGACCAAAGTACTTGCCCTACTCAAAATCGGAAAGCATGGAGACTAGAGCAGAAGGACCCCAGCAAAAGTTCATGGTGGCAGGAACCAGGAAGAATCAGGGTGCTGGGACCACGCAGTCAGCTGAAATGAAGACACGAGGCATTTGAGTAGTCTTTCTGTCCTTACTGTCCCCCTTGCAGGTCAAGTGCTGGCTGCCCGCATTACTCAGCTGTCTGCCTGTGTGTTGCCTGGGTGGTGATCACTGGAACCACAACATTCTGGGGTGACGTTGGTGACTAAAAATAATTTCCGAGCCTGGGCACTAGAAACTCATGATGTAGATCTACAGAAGAGACTTCTGTAGCCTCTGACCTTGAAATGGGGACCCCCATGGAGCTAGAATGAGTGGCCCTTCAGCCTTTCCAGGCAGGAAGCAAACAAGAGGCTTTTAAAGACCCCAAACGTATCTTAAAATAAAAATATCTCATTCTCTGTGTGGCTCATCAGAGATTTGTCCTGGAGCATGTGGAGAAGAGGGCAGCTGTCCTCCTAACCAACCGCCTGCTTCTCACTCCATTAAATGCTCATGAGAATGGACTTCAGTCTAAATGAATGACAAGAGGGACTTTCATTCCAGTTGCATTACTTTTAGCCTTTTGCACGTCACTGTCTGGAGCCACCCAGCACAGACTCCGGAACCAGACTGCACCAGTTCAGTGAGTTCAAGCCCAGCCACAACCATGATGATCTGGGACATTTCTCTGAGCCTCAGTTTCTCAACTGAAAATGGGTCTAATAACTACACTTAAATGGATCACCACATTTGAAGTACTCAGCACCCAGGTGCTCCAGAAGCATTAGCTGCCATTATTATTTCTTTACTGGTAACATACTTTGCCTGCTCATTTATAAGAAAACATAATTGGAAAAGCTTTAATAAAATTCTGTGTATGCATGGAGCCCTTCCTCTGTTTCTGGCATTGTGAAGATTATTTACATAGGTATTTCTACTTTTTGTAACATAGCTAGCTAAAAGAGTACAATTTTTTTTATGTTACATAATAAAATTAGTCATAAAGTTGGGATTCAGGTCTGTTTAGGCCCCAATCTTTACCCCCCTTTTTCACTCTGCTCTGCTGACTTCCCATCATCAACGCTCTGCTGAAAATGTGTGGACATACCTGACATGTGTGAGATGCAAGGCACATGATACTGACAAGAAGTAGGAATTCCTGGGGTGATAATCTCCAACTCCTGCCTCATTCCCAAATTTTTACTGATGCAGCTGGAAATAAAACAAAATCCTCTCTCTCACAGAGCTTACATAATAGTGAGCAGAGATAGATAATAAACAATTAAATAATTTTAATATATAATATACCAAATAGTGATTAAATGCTATGGAGAAAATAAACCAATGGCGAGGAGCAGAGAGTTTCGCATGGGGTAGGCTGGGGAGAGGGGTGATTTTTAATTTTAAATAAAAAGGTCACATCTAAATTATTTTCTGATGTCAACATAATCTTGGTGGTGAACTCTACATGGTGTACAGGCTGCAAGAGGTGATAACTGTGACTCTGAATTGGGAGCCCTGAGGGCACAAATGGTGTTTGCAGTCATGACCTATAGCTTCAGTCTTCTATAGAGTTGCCACCAGTCACATGTGGCTATTTAAATTATCTAACATTAAATAAAATTTAAAATTCATGTCCTCCATCTCACTAGTCACATGGCAAGTCCTCAGCAGTCACACATACTGGATGGTGCATGTTTAGAACATTCCTATCATTGGACAATGTTCTGCTGGACAGCACTGTACTCAAGTAAAGCAGCCAGATGTGGCAGGTAGTGCACAGAATGTTTAGCATTGTGCTTTTGGGATGTGGCGATTTGGTGAGAATGAAGTCAAGGTGATGATCATGGAGGAGATGGCTTACGCCTCCAGGAGATGTTATAACGATATGCTTTTGCCCTTTTGCAAACAAACACTCATAATACAAAAGAGCACAAATACATCCATCTTCAGGCAAAACTTTTATTTAGTTAACCTGACTTAAAATCACCACTATCCTCTTCTTCCTCCTCTGCCTCCGCCTCTCTCTTCAACATCATCATCATCATCATTACCAGTCATCAATATCCTCATACCTTTTGCCACCAAGCCTCTTTGTGTTACTTTGATTTTCCAAGTAGTTAATGGAATGAATGGAAATTGATAGTAAATAAGTAATTGGTGGAATAAATATTGGTTTTACAATAACCCAAGATATTTCATTAAGAACAAGAAAAAAGACTGTAGAATAATGTTTAAAAGCAAAATATTAGTAAATGTAACGCATGATATTTGGTTGGATCCTGGATCAACAGCAACAAAAATTATCCCTGAAGAACAGATAGAAAAATTTGAATTTGGACCAAATATATAGGGAAAAAATAGTATTGTTTAAATGTTAATTTTCCTGAGTGTGATAATTATTTGATTTTTGTTAGAAGATAAATGATAAAGTATTCAAAGGTGAAGTGTCATGATGTCTGCGATTAACTCAGATGGTTCATCAAAAAAGTGTGTGTGTGTGTGTGTGTATAAAATAAGAGTTTTGCCTGAAGATGTGTGTCACATATATATGTATATAGCACAAACATGGCAAAGCACTAACGATTGGTGAATCTAGGTGAAGGACATGTAGATATTCATTTGATTATTTTTGCAACATTTCTGTAGGTTGAGTATTTCATAACAAAAGGTTGGAGAGAAATTAAAGGATTATTTGAATGAGGTAATAAGAGTAACTCTTCATGAAAGAATGACCATGTCTATAAGCTTTTAAAAAGATCTAGAGGTTAAATATTGCTTATCTTGTATATTTGATTTCATTTGTTTTCAACATAACTTTTTTCTCCTTTTCAAAACATTGGTCCCAATTTATTAAACTGGATATATTTTGTGCTTGAACTTAAAGTTTAATTTACCCAAGTGTTTCTGTGTAAACTTATTTGTCAATGAAATCTTAACTTTTGGGATAAAACCTCAACATGTCAGAATCAGACCCTTGGGCATCTCAACTGCAAATTCCTTGTAAGTGTAGTCATCCGTTTCTGGAGGAATCAGTACATTTCTGCAGCCCATGAGGATTTCAAGAATAAAAGTTCTGCACACACGAATGCTGAGGGGCATCCATCCAGAGCCACATGCTTTGGTCTCCACACTGCGCCACAGAGGACAGCAGAAAAGAATCTCGGGTCGTGGTGCAAAAGCAGGTTAAGAAAACCGCTCTCTTCCACTTGCATCACTTAGGACTGACTCTTTGCTGCAAGTGCCAGAAAACTTGACTAAAACTGGATTCAGCAAGAAAAGAAATTAAATGGCTCAACTACTAAAGGCCCAGAGGAGGACAGGTAGATTCCATTGCTAACGTCACAAGGACTCAGTGTGACTCTGCCTGTGGGCTCTACGCCTATCCCACCCCCAACTGCTCTCAAGGGAGCAGCTTTGCAGCCTCCTCTGGGGGAATCCAGGGTGGAACAGCTAAGGGCTCCTCCCCAGAAGCCCCAAGAGGCCTCATTGGGTCTCAGGGTGTCACGTGCCCCATGCTGACCCAATCACTGTGAGGGAGTGAGTGGGCCCCCTCCTGGATGCCGTGCTGATTGGAGGAAACGGAAACACTCGACTGCCTCACCACCAGGTGCTCTGAGATCGGCGCCTCGTGGGTCTCTTAGTGTCAGCTAGCAGAAGTGGAGTCCATGAAATCACGCCACCCTCAAAATCATTCACGTGACTTAAGGGAGCATGCAACCTGGGAGAGAAAAGGAAGAGATCTTCAAGGAGGAAGAAGGAACATCTTAGTCTTCTTTCTCTCCTGAAACATTGTGAGTCTGTAAAAGACGAAATCTTCCTCTCCTTATGGATAGAAACTCCTTTTTGTTTATGAGCCTCATTCCACTTAGATTCGGAACAGAAGCGGCCTGTCTTTCAACGTAGGCCCATTGGAACAGAAAATTCACTAACATTTCTGGTATGGTTCCCCGCCCTGAGCCCTATCCTCATGAATCCTCCAGAAACTCTGGATGGTTTCTGGCTTGGAAAAGTCTAACTGTGGAGTCCAGTGCTGTCCACCCTGTCTACCTTTGTCAGCAACTTTACCCTGGAGGACTCAACAGTGGGTTGACTGCACTAGGGACATAGGGAAGGAGGCCTGATGGGTGTCTAAGGCTTGCTCCTCCGGAAGCCTACCCTGAGACTAGGCTCTGAGTGCAAGGGAGGTACTAGATGTTGCTTCCAGGAAACACTTGACTAGGGAGTGGAATTGAGACAGATGAGAAGGAAGCCAGTCCAGGGTTTTATTGAAGTTACTGCTGTAGACATTGGTGGCTCAATCCCACTGGTCTCAAGATGGGAGGAAAGTATAGAACACACCTTAGACTTCTCCCACCCAAAGGTCAAAGAACCCAGGGTCTTAATTTACCAACTCCTGTTGGTTCATGGCTTGAAGGTTATTCTTGGGGTCTTCAACCCTCCATCCCTTCGGACCAGTCCTATGTGTGGGTAGAGGACAGAGGGTCCTCGCATGGAGAGGTGTGCATGCTTCTGTAAGAACCCACTAGTGCGCACGTTTTCGGTGAGTGCTGTGGGACACTGACTCAGTCAACTACAAGAGATGTCATCTTAGGCACTTGTTGGAAGCATTATTTTAGGGATGCTCTTGTCTAATGATCCTACCATGAAGGGATAGTTGCATCCAGGGCAGACTTTCAGGTCCCCTGAGAAGTGGGAACATTTTCTTTCTTAGGCCCAGATATCACACAATTCACAAAAAGCCAAGTGACAGATTAGAAACTAGAGTAGATGTCTGAACACACAGCTACTGGCTACTGCAGCTACCTCACTAGCATGGGGAGGACATGGTGACACTGCCCCAGCTTTGCATTCTGAAGAGTCCCAAGTCACACACTGGGGAGAAATCTGAATGCCCCAACCCTAGTAAAATCTTGAATATATGTACTTTCTTGCCAAACAGGGTTACCGAAGAGGCAGCTGCAAGTGGAAAGGTGCTAAAGGTAATGAGTTTTTACACAATCTAGGCACTAAAGCCAATTTGGTAAAAGAATTTGGGGCTTTCCACAAGCAGATGGAGATGGAGGGCACGGTATCTTTCTACTTACCATCCAGCTATAGCAGAATGGAATACTGGCACTCTCTAGACAAATAGAACTGAGTTTAAGCCTCACCTCTCGTACTTGCCATGGATTTTTGGACATGATAGTCATCCTCTTTGAATTTCTGTTTTCTCACCTGAAAAATTAGGATGTACTAAGTTACCTTGTAGTTTTGAATGGGATGGCATATGTAAAGCACTCACGTTGTAGAAACTCGGTAACTGAGAGGGATCACTAGATGGGAGCCCCATTACAAGTTTTATAACTGGCTACCTTACCTGTAAATGACCCTTCTGTTTCTGTAAGAAAGCCAGGGAAAAGGAAGAACAAAGAAAGAAAAAATAGACACTCACAAGGGGAGACACTAAGATGCCCTAGGGAGATAGCTGACTTTTGGCAGGCTACGAATATAGTAAAGCTATTAATGTATGTGGAGTGTGTCCATTTTCTTGGCCTGTATTCAATTTTATGTTCTCTCTAGTGGAATGCTAAGTGGACAGGGTGCGAAAGGGATAGAAAGGCCAAGAAAAAGCTATTACGGGTGAACCCTTTCCCACTCACCCAGAAGGACTTTAGGAATCGTCAGGGCCTGAATCAGCGAGCCAGCTCAGCATCTCACCACGTGAACATCTTTGGCTGAGGCCACAGAAATCTTGACTTTGTGCTCAAAATAGAGCACTGATTCAGTAGGCTTCCTGATAAGAGACTGAAATGAAACAGCAAATTGTGCTGTCACAAAAAACGATGGAGGATTTAAAAGATCTATTTTGGGGGTCACTTCTGTCTTCTCTTTGGAAGCTGAAATCATTGTCTGAAGGGTGGTCATGTGGGCTCATAGCCTGTGTTCTGGTGGCTCTGTGGGGACAGGAGCTTATTCATGTGCTGGTGAAGACTAATTACTTGGTGGGCTTGTCCTTTATTGTAGGGCTTAGTGGCTAAAGATCTTTTTGTTGTTACCATGTGAAACCTTTAGTCATATGGAAGCCACAGCCTCTGTAATCATCTATTTCAGGAGACCTGATACAGAATGGTGTTATGTGATAGTAGCAATGTCACACCCAGAAATTGGAATTTGGAGACAAAAGCAATGGGCTAATAGTAAGTTTTCTAGAAAACTAGTCTTTGTTGATTTGACCCAAATGCTTTGCCCTCCACAAACAGCACAATAGAGAAGGTTGTTTTTTTACCAGATATTCTGGTGGGTCTGCATCTGTCAGAGTGGGATGGAGTAGATTGTCCTCCAATCTGTCCCCAGAGACGAGAGCACCCCGACCACCTTCCCCATAAGGGTACAGATTCTACCCACTCCTTGTCATATCGAGCCAAGCACACATATTCAGTTTAGACTCATGGTATATTTTTAAAACTTTTTCATATTGAAATAATTTCACAGGAAAGTTGCAAGAATAGTACAAGCAACTCCCATTCACTCTGAACACAGATTCCCTGAATGTTAACAGTTTACCACATTTGTCTTATCATTTGCTATAGATACATACTACTTTTCCCCTGAACCATTTGAGAGAAAGTTATAGCCCCAAATCCCCTTTATTCCTAAATGCTTCAATGTGTCCTTCGTGAAAACAAGGACAGTCTTTTACATTATATAAGCACAATGATCAAAATCAGAAAATTCACATTGATATAATAATATTACTGAATCTCTTGGCCTTATTCAAATTTCACCAGTTGTCCCAGTAATGTCCTTTAGAGCAAAAGGAAAAAAAAAAACAACCCTTGTTCAGGGTTGTTATGTCTGTTTAGTCTCCCAGTCTCTAATCTGGAACCATTCCTGTTTTTCATGAGATTGATAGTTTTGAGGAGTACAAGCCAGTTACTTGTAAACATGTCCCTAAGTTTGTGTTTAAAGAATGAATTAATTAGAAAGTCACCTTTTGGCAATGGTCATAGTAATAATGGATTCAGATAACCATCAATCAATGCTAGAACTAGTAGAGTGGGTGAAAGTTTGATAAGGGAAGAGGATAAGTACATTGTCCCCTCAATGTGGGGACAAGTATCGCCTCAGTGGGATAAGTACACACTTCCCCACCAAATGATTATTGATTACAAAGGAGAAAACAGTAACTTCACACCCCACCTTCACTAGGCGATCAAAGTCGACATCAGCCACATTGTTGCAAACTGACTTCAGATGCCTCCTGGCGTGATGCGTTGAGAAAAACACAGTTTTACTTCTGTTGTGTTTCCACCAAAAATGCATAACCTGAATCTGTCATGAACATCCAACTGAACACAGTAGAATGTTAACCCAATGTGAGGAAAGTTAGAACAAAGGCTCAGAGGAGAGTCGTTCCCAGGCGACCCCATTTACCCGGCGAGCCTGGCAGAACTGAGGCACGTTCCGAACTTGAAAGGACCTTTCCTGGCTCTGTCTGCGAAGGCCCTTCCTCTAAACTCAAGAGGAACTTGCTAGCCCACTTATTTCCCAACAATCCTCGGCTTTAACTCCTTGTTTCACATCCTCCTTTTCCTGCAGAAGCTTGAAGACCATCAAACACTTTGAGTTTAGAGTCAAAACTGCATCACAGTCAGCGTCATCCTTGACCCTTGACTCAGCTCCCTCCGTGGATCCTCATGCCTGGGTGCCATGGTCCCTGGTTTCAATCCTCCCGTGTCCTCTCCGCTGTGTTAAGAAAGTGGGCTGTGTGTATGGGACACTTGGGTCTGGACAGTAGCCCCACCACTTGGTCGAGTGACTACACCTCAATTTTCCCATTTTTCCCTCTGTTCATTGGGACCCCTGGGGCCCATACGGTAGGGCTGCAGAGAGTATAGGGTAGAATACTTGTAAAATGCTCATCATGGAGTTTAGCATATAGAAAACATGCGGTCAATGTTAGCTTTTATCATTATTATCATCGGTGGCTTTTAAGCATGTATACTCTGGAACCAAACTGCCTGGGTTTACATCCTATCTCCACCACATCCTAACTCTATGCTCCTAGGCAAATGACATAACCTCTGTTTTGAGATGGTTACAAGGATTAAATGAACAGTGTAAGGCACCTCATATGAGCTATGGAAGTTTGGGCTATTCTACTTGTTATTTTCTCTTTTCCCTTTTTAAAAGATGACATTTGGATAAGACTTCTGAGTTTGCTATGAACTCCCATTGTGAGGCTGATCCTCACCAAGATAAGAAAGAGAATATATTATTATCCCCATTTTATAGACAAGACTACTGAGGTTTGGGAAGTTAAGCTATCTCAGCGAAAACACACACCTGTAAACAGCAAAGTGGGACATTGCTCCTGGGTCTTGGACACAAGCATGCTGTTCTTTACAGCATTCCAGAAAGTACTGATGAAATATTATGTGCCAAATGCCGTGCCAAGCGCTGAGAAGGCAAATCCTCCGAGTTAGAGGACTTGCTAGGAAGAGCAGATGGGTCAAGCGTTACAGGGAGGTGTGAGGGTACAGCACCCGCAATGATATTGATATTCCTCTAACTCAGCTGAGGTTTCAGGGAAGGGGAGGCTTGAGACAAGAACTGGAGCGATTTAGAAGGAGCCAGAAACAGTACCTAAAAGATGAAGGAAGTCCAGGAAGAATAAGTGTGTAGGTAGGGAAGGTGAAACAGCTGGAGGCCTTTGGAGAGAGAACAAGTAACTCAGCATGGCCAGAGCAAAGGACCCTAGAAGGGGCTGGAGAAGGGGTGACAGTGAGAGCAATCTGGGTGGGCTTCCCTAAGGGGCTGGGAGTCACACTGTTGCAGCTTGAAGGGGGGCAGGGGAAAGGCTCTGGGCTGTGCCCACAAGCCACCTTGGGAGAAGTTTGGGGTTTTTTGACTTTTCCCCTGGATGCTCAGATAGTCCTTTTAGCACTCAGGTTTTTTTGTTTTTTGTTTTTAATTAATTAATTAATTTATTTATTTATTTTTGGCTGTGTTGGGTCTTAGTTTCTGTGCGAGGGCTTTCTCTAGTTGCGGTGAGCGGGGGCCACTCTTCATCGTGGTGCGCGGGCCTCTCACTATCGCGGCCTCTCTTGTTGCGGAGCACAGGCTCCAGGTGCTCAGGCTCAGTAGTTGTGGCTCACGGGCCTAGTTGCTCCGCGGCATGTGGGATCTTCCCAGACCAGGGCTTGAACCCGTGTCCGCTGCATTGGCAGGAAGATTCTCAACCACCGCGCCACCAGGGAAGCCCTAGCACTCAGTTTTAAATGCTTCCCCCAAGCACGTTATCATTCTCTTTAATTACTCCCTTTCTCTCCCATCAGAAGGTCCGATCCTTTGTTCAGCCTCTGGGGTGATGGTTGGGGCACCACGAGCCACACAGTGATGGGCAGACTGGCAGTTCCACATGCCCACCCCTGAGGCCTGAGCTAAGGGAACAGCGTGGTGCTAAGCAAGGCGGTCCTCAGGGGTTCTGGATGGCGACCTGCAGCCCAGGGCAGAGCCAGGTCATCGTGAGGTGCCTGTGGAACAGCCCTGTGTAGATGTCCTGGAAGCAGCTGGATGTTTGCATCTGGAGCTCAGGAGAGAGGCCAGGGCAGGGGGTGGAGGGCATTTTTGTCATATGGTGTTTTAGAAAGAAAAATAGGGCTCTGCAGTCGCTCTACTGTTTACCTATTTCCAACCCCTCTCCTTTCTATACCAAAGTCTCCTCCACCCATCCTGCCCCAATAGAGAAATATATAGAGACAAAGGAGTTACTGGAAAGCTTTGTATCACAGGTTTTACGGGACGCATGATATTCTGACAGTTTAGCTTGATGGCTATATTTTCCATCTCAGCCTTATTTCTTGACAGGTTATGCAATACTTTTTCCCTTAGTATTCCACATTAGCTAACTGACCATTTTAGTATAGCCCTGCAAGAATATAAACATTTAGAGAAGTTTTTGCAATGACAAGAAGAGATAATATGTTCGAAGCCAGTGAGCTAGTTATGTTTAGGAAAATCACCATGGGATTTAAGATGATGCATTGATGTAATGCAACTGGTGGTTTATGAAAATTCTTTTAGACTAACCTTGGCCGTATAAGTACAACCACATTCCTTACTAGTGAATAGCAGGCAGGGCCCAGTGGAATCATTTTTTAAGTATTCCATTATTAACCTTTCACTTTCTACCTCTCAAGGGAAGAGGGGGCTGGCAGGGGAGGGGAGAGAACTCTTCATGGTGAAATTTTCTACTGGAGGCTACAAGTAGGAAAAGGAAAAATCTAGAAATAGTTTAGGAAATTAGTCATCTGTCTTCAGACTGTGTTCAATTACAGTGTTGTGTTCCACATAACTACTTTATGGATCTTTTTAAAAAGTGGAAAACTGGAAAGATTAATAATCATTTGTGTAAGAGCCAAAAGGTCCAGTTTCATGTCCAGAAACAAGAGGGGAAAAAGCTCCCATTTGCTAAAACTGTCAAAATAATTCCCATGGTAGAAAATTATGTTCTGGGAACTGGAAAAACATCTTGACTTTCTCTACATTTACTAACTTTTTGATGCTAAGTGCCAATAATTAGGTTATACTAGATGTTGCTTAAGATTTCTTATTTAAATCTATAATCTATTAAAAGCATTTTCCAGTGCACACATACACAAACATTATGAAGTTATCCATTAAGATATGCCTATCTAATTTCTTTAAAGTGTACTAAAGGAGAATTAAAATGGGGAAAAAAAAGTAGTATCGAAATACCTCTATTCCTATTACTCTGCCAACTTATTATCATGATCATTCTAAGACAGTTCGTTTTCTCTTTAATGTTCTATTAAAATGTACCTCTTAAAGTAATAGGGGAATTTGCAAGAGTGGAATGGAAGACTTGATACAGAAAAGGAAAGGAAAGAAAAAAAAGAAAAAATAAAAGAGAAAGAAAGCGAAGCAACCTATCGAGTCATAATGAATCAGCATGGTCAGCCCTGGAGAAACCTCACGCTGAGTTTGAGGCTGCATCGGACATTCCTGCAAACCTCTCAGCCTTCTGATGCAGTACTGTTCAGGCATATGACTTGTACTGATGAAAAGTTCTTTTCATCTGAGGAAAGGGGTTCAGAGAGCATCATGCAGTTAGTTTGAAGGAGCTTCTGAGAATTTAAAGGGTAGACTATCTTAACAATATGCCATGTGGAGCTGCACAGTACAGGCAGGTAGACACACAGGATGCTGAACCACATCTGGGTCAGTTGGGTGCTTCTAGCTGCAAGTTACAGAATACTCAACAGTGTTTAAGCCAGTAGAAGACGCTCACACTTGCATATGCTCACCAGGGCATCTGGTTAAAATGTAGATGCTGATCAGCAGGTCTCAGTGGACCCCAGATCCCAAATTTCTAACAAGCTCCAGGTAGTGTTGATAATGCTGACCCATGGGCCATAGTTTGAGTAGCAACCGTTTAAAAGCCAGGATCATAATTGTCTTGCACACCAAAAAGTCGAGACTGGATGTTCCCAGGTTGGTGCAGCAGCTTGCGATTCCAACAAGAACCAGACTTACCCCATCTTCCCTCCTGCCATCCTTAGTGGGAGCTTCTCTCTTCCTGGTGGCAAGTGTCACATCCTCACACAAGTGCTTCTGTTGTTGTCACGTACAAACTTTTCCCTTCTTCGGACCCCAGCAGACTTCCTAGTGGCCAGGATTGCTTTACACCCACACACTAGCTTCAAGGGAAGCTGGAAAAGCTCCTTGGCATTTCCAGCCTGTGTGTAAGGCAACCTCTGTCATCAAAGCAGTGAGCATGGGGGTGGAATTGCAGTTGGGTTGGAGCCAACAGTGTGCCCCCCACCCCAGGCAACAGCAACAAGAGGGATGATGTCACCATCATGCAGAGACATGCAGTAAGGAAAATCAAAGTCACTTAAGGCATATTTGAGATTTTTGAGAAAAGGTCTGCTTTTACCTAGGCAACTGTATTATATTTAATGTTACTTAGCAATTGGAGATGCATGGCTAATATATTATCTCTGATGATCATCAGCATGTTATTTAATCTTTTGAGATCCACCACCTGCATCTGTGCCAGGGAATGATGGTACCCTCCCCTCTGGATTAGATTACATTAAGTAGATTCTATGTGAAATTATCTAGACTTTACATAAAAGAGTGAAACTCAGTTAATGGCACATGGTAGGCATTCAACACAAACAAAGCTGTATAATAATATAAACAACATATCACTTTATTTCTGTGTGTGTGTGTGTTCAGTATAAGAAGCTGGATTATATATTGAACCTCTACTTTATCTATACATGTTTTAAAAATTCGTAATGATATTTACCTGGGATAGTCCATGTAGCTATAGATGGGACATCTGCTAACAGACTATGAGAGCAAAGGTGCCACTCTTGAAGTACTGGGTTTGCAAATGCAAACTGGAAAAGTGACAGCAAATATTCAAACCACCCACAATAGTAACAGATTTTTACTGGTTGCCAGTAGTGGAAATGGTATTGCCTAAAAATCTTTATATCCATTAGTTAACTGAACCACCTTCTCAGCTGATACTTTTATGCATGTTCAACGTAACTTATAATTTGGCTTAAACTAATGTTTTGAGTTCATTTAATTAAATCATTTACTAAGTTAGTACTAATTTGAAATGTACTGAAAGTATTTGTTAATTATGGTATGAAAATATGTCTTACCAACTCTTAATACTTGAATAAGCAGTTGACATCACCACCCCATAACTTAATACCTGTCTAGTTTGAAGTTTCTTTCTTGTTTTGCGTACAACTCAAGGATGAAACATTTTAGCCACTGAGTATATTTTAGTGAGCATGGAACTGAATTTGTTTCTTTTAAATAAAATATTTTATTTTATTTATTCTTAGGGAAGACTTATATAATTACACCTGTCAGGAACAAACAAAAACCAAAGTGACTATGAAATATTATTTCCTAAAGGAAAACGTTATACAATGATATTGATGTAGTTGAAAGCATGTTGTCTTCTAAAGTATTACTTTGGGAGGCCATATATTATTCAAATGATGTTGAAATTGCTTAAAATAGAGTTTCTTTTTGGGAATGGACTTAAAAATATAAAATTTATCTTATTTTGTGGCCAGTCCCTTGAACTGCAACAACAAAACCAAAATGATTTTACTTGGTTTGCAAATGCTGTGTAAAATAAAATTATATTGATGTTTGCTCTAAATTTTGAAACTTTCTAAAAAATCAAATAACTGAGCATGTATTTTTTCTAACTTTGAGATCTAACTGACAAAGAAAATTGTATTTATTAAAAATGTACATGACAATCATTGTGAAATATTTACCACAATCAAGTTAATTAACACATCTATAACTTTACATAGTTAACCGTGTGTGTGTATGTGGTGAGAATACTTAAGATCTACTCTCTTTGTAAATTTCAAGTACACAATACTGTATTATTAACTATAGTTACCATGTTGTACATTACATCCCCCAAACTTATTAATCTTATAACTGAAAGCATGTACCCTTTGAACGACATCTTCCCATTTCCCTCAACTCCCAGCCCTGGCAACCACTATACTACTCACTGTTTTTATGAGTTTAATCTGTTTATTTTTAGGTTCCACACGTAAATGATATCATACAGTATTCGTCTTTGTCTGGCTTATTTCGTTATTTCATAATGCCTTCCAGTTTCATCCATATTGTCACAAATGACAGGATATACTTCTTTCTCATGGCTGAATAACATTCCACTGTATATGTGTACTATATTTTCTTTAACCATTCATCCATCAATGGACACTTAGGTTGTTTCCTTATCTTGACTATAGTGAATAATGTTGCAATGAACATAGGAGTGCAGATATCTCTTTGAGATACTGATTTCATTTCCTCAGGAAATGTAAGGAAGTGGGACTATTGAATCATATGGTAACTCTATTTTTAATTTTTTGAGGTATCTTCATACTGTCTTCCATGGCCACCAGCAGTGTACAAGGCTTCTCTTCTCTCCACATCCTCACCAGCACTTGTTATCTCCTGTCTTTTTGATAATGGCCATCCTAACAAATGTGAAGTGATATCTCATTGTGGTTTTGACTTACATTTGCCTGATAATTGAGGTCTTTTCATGAATCTGATAGCCATTTCTATGTCTTCTTTGGAAAAATGTCTATTCAGGAGCTTTGCCCATGTTTAATTGGATAGTTTTGGTTTTTTGTTATTGAGTTGTTTGAGTTCCTTATATATTTTAGGGATTAACCCCTTATCTTGCATATGGTTTGCAAATATTTTCTCCCATTCTGTAGATTGCCTTTACATTTTATTGTTTACTTTCCTGTACAGAAGTTTTTAGTTTGATATAGTCCCATTTATTTTTTCTTTTGCAGACTGTATTCTTGGTGCTGTAACAAGAAGATTATTGTGAAGACCAGTGTTAATAACATATTTCTCTATATTTTATTCTAGGAGTCTTACAGTTGCAAGTCTTGCATTTAAGTTTTTAATCCATTTAGAGTTAATTTTTGTAGATGGTATAAGATAGTGGTCCAGTTTCATTATTTTGCATATGGATGTCAAGTTTTCCCAGCACCACTTATTGAAGAGAATATCCTTTCCCCATTGTGTGTTCTTTGCATCCATATCAAAGATTAGTTGACCATATATGTGTGGGTTTATTTCAGGGCCTTATTTTCTGTGACATTGGTCTACGTGTCTGTTTTTATGACAGTCCCATACTGTTTTGATAAGTAAAACTTTGTAATATAGTCAGAAATCAGGAATGTGATGTCTCAAGCTTTGTTATTCTTTCTCAAGATTATTTTGCCTATTTGGGGTCTTTTGTGGTCCCATCTAAGTTTTAGGATTGTTTTATCTTTTGTGAAAAATGCCATTGGAATTTTATATTAAATCTACAGATGGCTTTTGGTAGTATTGATATTTCAACAATATTAATTCTCTCAATCCAAGAATATGGAATATCTTTCCATTGACTTGTGTCCTCTTCAGTGTCTACCATTGATGTCCCATAGTTTTTGGTGGACAGATCTTTCACCTTCTTGGTTAACTTTATTCCTAAGTACTTTATTATTTTTGATGCTATTGTGAATGGGATTGCTTTCTTAATTTCTGTTTTAGACAATGTGTTGTTAATGTGTAGAAATGCAACTGATTTTTGTATGTTGATTTTGTACACTGCGACTTTAATGAATTCGTTTATTAGTTCTAACAATTTTTTGGTGGAGTCATTAGGATTTTATACATATATAAGGTCATGTCATCTGCAAACAGACTATTTTATCTCCCTTTCCAGTTTGGATGCCTTGTATTTCTTTTTCTTGACTAATTTCTCTGGCTAGAACTTTGAGTACTCTACTAAATAGAAGTGGTGAGAGTGGGCATCCTTGTCTTGTTCCTGATCTCTGAGAAAAAACTTTCAGTTTTTTACCATTGAATATGGTGTTAGCTGTTAGCTTGTCATATATACCTTCACTGTGTTGAGGTACATTTCTTCAATACTTGTTTGTTGGGAGCTTTTATCATGAAAGGATGTTGAATTTTGTCAAATGTTTTTTCTACATCTGTTGAAATGATCATGTAATATTTATCCTTCATTTTGTTAATATGGTGTATCACATTGATTGATTTGCAGAAGTTGAACCATCCTTGTATCCCAGGGATAAATCCCACTTGATGGTGTATGATGCTTTTAATGTACTGTTGAACTCATTTTTCTAATATTTTATTTTGGCGTGTAATTTTCTTTTCCTGTAGTGTCCTTGTCCAGCTGAGTTCATAAAGTAAGTTTGAAAGTATTGTCTCCTCTCCATTTTTTGACAAGAATTGGCATTAATTTTTTTAAATGTTTAGTAGAATTCACCCTTGAAGCCATCTGGCCCTGAGCTTTTCTTTAGTGGGAGGTTTTTGATTATTGATTCAATCTCCTTATTTATTCAGATTTTCTATTTCTTCATGATTCAGGCTTGGTGGTTGTGTGTTTCTAGGAATTTGTCTATTTCTTCTAGGTTATCCAATAGTATTCTCTTAGATACCTTGAATTTCTGCAGTATCAGTTGTAATATCTTCTCTTTCATTTCTAATTTTATTTATTTGTTCTTAATTAGTCTAGCTAAAGATTTGTCAATTTTTTAGATATATTATAAAAATAGCTCTTAATTGTTGATCTTTTCTATTCCTTTCCTAATCACTATTTCATTTATTTCTGCTCTTATTTCTGTTATTTCCTTCCTAAGCCTTTGGGCTTAGTTTTTTCCTCTAGTTTATTGAGGTGTAAAGTTAGGTTATTTATTTGAGAGTTTTATTTTTTCTTAAGGTAGGTATTTATCACTATGAACTTCCCTCTTAGTACTGTTTTTGCTTTATCTCATAGGTTTGGCATGCTGTGTTTTCATTTTTGTTTGTATGAAGATTTTTAAGATTTCCCTTTTGATTTCTTCTTTGGGCCATTGATTGTTCAGGAGTGTGAATTGTGGTCAGAAAAAATACTTGAAAAGATTTCAATCTTCTTAAATTTGTTAAAATTTATTTTGTGACCTGACATATGATTTATGCTGGACAATTTTCCATCTGTGCTTTAGAAGAATGTGTTTTGTGCTGCTGTTGGATGGAATGTTTTGCATATGTCTGTGAGGTTCATTTAGTCTAAAGTGTAGCCAAATTCATCATTACCTTACTGATTTTCTGTCTGGATGATCTATCCAATGTTGAAAGTGGGGTACTGAATTTCCCTACTATTACTGTATTGCTATCTATTTCTCCCTTCAGATCTGCTAATATTTGCTTTATATAATTAAGTGCTCCTATGCTGTCTTCATGAATATTTACTAATATTATATCTTTTTGATGAATTGACCCCTTTATCATCATATAATGACCTTCTTTGTCTCTTGTTACAGTCTGTTAGTCTGATATAAGTGTAGCTTCCCCTGCTTTCTTTTGGTTGCCATTTGCATGGAATATCTTTTTCCATCGCTTCACTTCATTTGTGTGTGTATGTGTGTGTGTGTGTGTGTGTCCCTAAAGCTGAATAAGTCTTTTGTAGGCAGCATATAGTTGGGTCTCATTTTTTAATCCATTCAGCCACTCTATGTCTTTTGATTGGAGAAATTAATCCTTTTACATTTAAAGTAATTATTATAGGTAAGTACTTACTGTTGACAACTTGTTAATTGTTTTCTGGCTGCTTTATAGTTCCTTTCTTCCTCTCTTGCTTTCTTCCTTTGTGATTTGATTACTTTCTGTAGTGATAGGCTTTGATCTTTTTTCTTTATCTTTTGTGTATTTTCTATAGGTTTTTGCTTTATGGTTACCATGAGGTTTATGTAAAACATCTTATAGTCATAACAGTCTATTTTAAGCTGATAGAAACTTAACTTTAATTGCATACAAATACTTTGCACTTTATTCCTCCCCCTTTTTAATGTTCTTGATGTTACAACTTACATCCTTTCATACTGTATATATATTACCAAATTATTGTAGTTATAGTTATTTTTAATACTTTTATGTTTTAACCTTTACACTAAAGTTATAAGTAATTGACACACTACCATTACAGTATCAGAGTATTCTGAAATTGACAATATATTTACCTTTGTCAGTGAGTTTTATACTTTCAAATGTTTTTATATTATTCATTAGCATCCTTTTATTTCAACTTGAAGAATTCAATTTAGCATTTCTACTAAGGCATATCTGGTGGTGATGAACTCTCTCAGCTTTTGTTTTTCTGGGAAAGTATCTCTCCTTCATTTCTGAAGGACAGCTTTGCTGGATAAAGTATTCTTGGTTGGCAATTTTTGTATTTCAGCACTTAGAATGTATCCTCCCACTTTCTCCTGGCTGGCAAGATTTCTGATGAGAAATCTGCTGATATTCTTATGGGGATTCCTTTGTATGAAATGTTTCTTTACTCTTGCTGCTTTCACAATTTTGTCTTCGTCTTTTATTTTTGAAAATTTTATTATAATATATTTTGACGAAGTTCTCTTTGGGTTGAATCTGCATGACCTATGAGCTTGATTTATCTGAATGTCTGCATCTCTACCCAGATTTGGGAAGTTTTCGGTCATTATTTCTTTAAATAAGCTTTCTGCCTCCTTCTACCCCTCTTCTCCTTCTGGGACTCTCATAAAGCAAATACTGTTTCTTTTAGTAGTATTCCATAATTCATATAGGCTTTATTAACCTTTTTCATTCTGTTTTTTTTTTCCTCTTATGAACAATTCCAAATAACCTAGTTTGAGTTCAAAGATTCTTTCTTCTGCTTGATCAAGTCTGCTGTTGATGCTCTCTACTGCATTTAAAATTTTTAGTCATCATATTATTCAGCTCCAGAATTTCTCTTTGGTTCTTCTGTATGATTTCTGTCTCTGTGTTGAACTTCTCATTTTGCTCATGTATTGTTTTCCTGATTTCACTGAGTTATCTATCTGTCCTCTTGTAGCTCACCGAGCCTCTGTAAAACAATTATTTCAATTTTTTTGTCAGACCATTTGTAGATTTCTATTTCTCTGGGGTCAGTTATTTAGTAGTGTCATGTTTCCTTGCTTTTTAGTGTTTCTTGAAGGCTTTCACTGCTGTCTTTGCATTTGAAGGAGCAATCACCTCCTCCAGTCTTTGCTAACTGACTTCACAAGAGACACACCTTCATCCATCAGCCTGGCTAGGGATTCTGAGGCTTTCTCAGATCTTTTCTATGGCTACACCCACTCCACACTTCTTGTTCCCTCTTGGGGAATTCTTAATTATATGCCTTCTCTCAACCTCAGAAAACCAAAATGGGTACCAAGAGCCTCCCATATGTTTTCCCTAGGGTAGTGTCCTGAAATGCTCTGGTTTGTGAGCCTTCTCCCCATCTTGAAGAGTCAAGAGAGGTTTCTACTCTTGCTCACTAGCTATTTGCAAAGGCTTGCCCTCACCATTCACAGCAGTATGTGCCAGGAACCAGCCAAGAGTCAGTTAGTAAGATGAACCACAAAGTGGTTATTAGTGTCCCTTTGATGAATTCTGAGCCCTGGCTGCTGTGCTCCCAGCCTCTCCTAAACCCCAGCCATGAAGATTACCTCAGTAATCTGGGTGAGACAAATAAAGAAGTGGGCCTCCTAGGCAACATCCCACACAGCTGGGGAAACCAGGCACTCACTCACACTCTCACTTTCCCCAGTGGGAGAAATCGTAAAGGGTCTTTCCTGGCACTGAGCCACCTTGTGAGAGAGGTGATGCAGGCAAAGTGAAACTGGACCTGTTACCTTTTTCAGTGTGTATACTCTTGGACTTTTTTTTCCCTCTAATTGTATGCTGGAACTTCTCCATTGGTCTCTCAGACCTCCTCAAAGGCATTCTCTTCTGTGGGCAACAGCCAAAATTGATGTTCTATGGGGGGAAAATGGCAGAGAATTCTTATATTGCCAACTTGCTGATGTCACTCCTATTATTTTTATAGTAAGTAAAATGAAATAAAAGTTGGGATAAAAATATCCTCAAATATAATCACACATGACAAAGCTTTGCTAAGAATAAAAACATTTAAGATTGCAATGAAAGGACTTAAAGTAATTGTAAAAATGGAGTGGCAAAAATATTGACTGCTTTAAAGGATAAATTTATTTCAAAATGTGATTATAAAAATATCAAGCTGGAACTCCTATCTATTGCTAGTAAGCATGCAAAATGTTACAACTCCTCTGGAGGGGAACTTGATTAGTTCTAGAAAAATGGCACAGGCATTTATCTTTTAATCCAGCAACCTTACTTCTTAGAATTTTCCCTTGAGATAACTGTGATACTGTGATAAAATAAGAAATATATGTATTTTGTTCTTCATCTACAGTTCCTAGCACAAAGCTCATAAAACCCGCGTAATTTCCTACTTGGTTTTTGCCTTAGGCCCTTGAAACCAGCTCTGGAGTAATAAAGGTGAAAGGAGTATCATTTGTTATTCATAACAAGCCCCTTTCAGCCACATCCGAGTTTATGGTAATGAGGTGGCTTTTGGAAAGCACTTTAAGATGGGGGGATGGTTGCCAGAGAAATCAACCTTGTGATTAAAGAGTTGGAACTTTCAGTCCCACCCTCCAACCTCCAGGGAATGGAGAGTAGCAGGAGGTTGAATTAATCACCAATGCTCAGTGATTTAATCATTTGTGCCTATGAAATGAAGCTTTCATAAAAAATCCTAAATGAAAGGCTTTGGAGAGTTTCCAGGTTAGTGAACACGTGGAGGTACTGGGAGGGTGACATGCCTGGAGAGGTCACCATAGCTCTGCAACCCTCCCCTCATACCTTGCCCTATGCATCTTTTTCCGAGTTGTGTCTTTTAATAATAAACTGGTAATCTAGCAAGTAAACTGTTGTCCTGAGTCCTGTGAGCTATTCTAGCAAATTATTGAATTGAGGAGGGGGTTGTGGGTACCTTGAATTTATACCCAGTCTGTCAAAAGCACAAATGACAACCTGGATTTGTGATTGGCATCTGAAAAGGTGGGGTCTTGTGGGACTGAGCCCTTAACTTGTGGAATCTGACGCTATCTCCAGGTAGATCGTGTGAGAATTGAGTTAAATTGTAGGACACCCAGTTGGTGTCTGCCCTGGACAGGAGAATTACTTGGTGTGGGAAAAAACCACATATCTGGTGTCAGAAGTGTTCTGAGAACAGAGTAGAGGAAAAACAGTAGTGTCTTCTTTTCAGATGCCCCACCACAATTACAGATCAACTCATGCACAAAGTTATTCATTGTGCCATGATTAGTAATAGCTAAGGGTGGAAGCAATGTAAATGCCTAACCATAGGAAACAAATACAAAGTGAGGTGGGAGCACATTGCTTTACCATAAAGCAAGAAAAGTACTTAAACAAACTGATAGGACATGTGAAAAGGACACAGGTGTTCACTTAAAGGGACTTCCACTGATCATAGTTGGACAATTTGGGCATTATAAAAAGGGGTTAGAACACATTGACCAAAAAGAATCTTCAAGTCCTTAGTAACATCTTGAAAATGGAGAGAAGAAAGCTCTTCTTTATAGAATAATACTTATTAATAAATGTAGAAGGAATTCAACAATTCAATTTTACTACCACCAAGCTAATGACTGATTTAGGCAAGAATTATCAGTGAATCCTAAAGTCATCAGGTGAAGAGATGTGAGGAACACAACCTCAAAGCATCACTACACAGGTTTTTTATGAATACAAAGGAGAAAAGGATCCACTTTGAAGAAGAGATCAAAGGCAGCATCACCCAATCACTGGACAACCAATGATGTTAAAGGAAACACACTACATCACTGAGTAGTTTTCTTGTTAAAAATGTTTAACCTTAATCTAATCAAGAGAAACAATTTACAAATCCATTCTATAAGACCCTGGCCTAGACTCTTAAAAATGCCAAGGTCATGAAAAGCAAATAAAAGTGGAGGGGCTGTTGTAGACTGAAGGTGACTAAAGAGTCACAGTAACCAAATGGAATGCATGGCCTTTGATGGCATTCTGAATTTAAAAAAAAAACCTTAATGTAGATCATTAATGTTGAAGTACAGGTGATGGCTGTAGCTTATTTTCAGATAGTTTAGCAGAAAGTGTGTGTGTGTGTGTGTGTGCGTGTGTGTGTGTGTGTGGAGAGAGACAGGGGTAAATGAGAGAGAGAAAGCAAATGTGGCAAAATATTAACAATTGGTGAATTTGGAAGGAGGGTTTATAGATGTTCATTGCACAATTATTTCAACTTTTCTGTGAGTTTGAAATATTTTAAAAGAAATGGGGGAAATCCAGCTGATGGCTGTACAGCTACACTTGACACATTAATCTATGGAATGTGGTTTTATGTGTACGAATTGCATGATTTTTATCATTTCAAGTAGATCATAATATCACTGGCAGGAATCAAGAGTAGATGTTAATAAGAAGTAGATGGTAAGTTAGTAAAGGAGGTTTAGATTCTAAGGCAGGGCCTTGCACACAGTAAGTACTACACTCTTTTTTTTAAATGAATTAATGGTGCCTATATTTTCACCTCCACTTGGGTAAAAACTAAGACTGAAAGATTCCTAGCCACAAGTGCTTTTCCCATGTGTAGATAACAAATGTGGAGTGTACAGTTGAAGAGGTGATAAAACCTTTCAGAAGAGCTAATTCAGCACATGATCATAGTGACCAAATTGCCCAAACTGCATGTAGCACACATTTGGCTCTTTAGTAACCCAAACTTTGATCTATTTACATTTAATGGACCATTTGCATATTGGTGAAGAAATAAGGAAGGAGTCTCAAATTTTGCTTTACAAAACAATTAAGCTCTTAAGTCCTCATGATGATGGAATGTTTGGCATAGAGAATTAACAATTTTCATAGATGATGTTTTCACCATAATTGAGGGTTGAAATATCCAGAGAATTCCAAGTGAGGCCTCTACACACCACAGGATTGTCAATGGAGAAGGCATCTGTCAGTGGTTTTCATCAGAGCCTAATTATTTAGACTAATTAAAAAGTAAGTATGTTCTAATGAAAAATATTCCAAAGATAGTTATGAGAGTAAAGAAAACCCTCAAGCTTGTAACTATATAAAATTATACCTAGTCATTTATTGAAAATTTCAATAAAATTAATTCCTATGCATTTTGTTTACTATTCTTAACTGTACATATCCTGGAATAAATTTCATAACTGATTTTTTATTTTCTAGATGATCATGTTAAATAGCCAGGATGCAGGTGTTTAATAGCTTATTCATAAGTTTTTGCTGTTGACTAATAACACTTATATCTGAATGAGTCTTCTTAAGGCTCTTCCTTACTCTTTCCCCTGTGCTCATCAACACTAAAAATTCAACTCTCCAGTTTTCAGAAGCAACCATTCACAGTGCTGCTTTCTTCTCACACTCATTTGATCCCCTCATTCATACCCACTTACCAGCTCTTCCAAAGACTCAAAGGTCCCTTTTATAATGAGAGCATCTCAACATCAGCAAGAAATGATAGCTGACCTCCTAGGCAAGCCCAGAAGAAAAAAACCACAAGAAGCAAATCACAGGAACTTCCTTATACTTCCTATGTGTTTATACATATAGTTCATATATTCATATATATATTCATATATATATATATACACACACACACACATATATGTATATATACAGTTCATATACTTACATGAACTCCCCAGCACTCTTTCTAAGGTTGGTGCAATCCCAGCACAGCTCAATATCTGTGCTCCTACTAAGTCATTTTTCAGTTACCTAAGTGATTTAAACATCAACAACCATTAATTTGTTCATAATTCTGCAATTTGGGTAGGGCTAGAGACAGCTTTCTCTCCTCCCTGCAACATTAGGTGGGACAGCTCAAAGGAGGCTGGAAGATCCACTTCCAAGATGGCCAGTTGGTGCTGGTTATTGGCTGGGAGTTCTGCTAGGGCTATCAACCTCCATCCTCCTCCATGTGGCCCCTCCTTGCAGCCAGGGTGGGTTCTCAGGGTATAAGGATGCTCACTTCCCTCAGAGCCCAAAAGTGGAAGCTGCCAGGCTTTCATAAGGCTTAGGCCTGGACCTGGAAGAGTGTAACTTCTGCTGCATTTTCTTAGCTAAAATGAGTCACAGGGACACCAGATTCAAGGGGAGGAAACTATGTAAAGGTGTGAATACCAGGCAGTGAGATGTATTGGGGGCCCCAATGTATCAGACTACCACATCACTTGAAACATCCAGAAAAGGTTAAATCCAGATCCTCAGAAAGGAAGGAGTCCCCAGCTTTTACTTCATATGTGAAGCACAAAAATGATGTGGGCACTGTTGGGAAAACCCAAAAAGACCAAATTAAGAACCACAAGGGAATAAAAGGGGGAGGAGATAAAGTGGGCAGCTGAGTAGAGGAAGCTATTCTTGCTCTGCAGCTCTCCATGGGAAAAAAAAAAAAAAAACGCTATGAATCTTCTTTTCAAATAGAAGAAGCTATAATTCCTCTGTTCGAAGGAAGGGTTTGAGGCTCATGTAAGAAGGTTGATGAGAATTCTTGTATAAGGATGCTGAACTTATGTATGGAAGGGAAGATTTGGGTTTAGTATTGACTTATGTTCCCAAAGAGATGATCCCCACCCCTGACGGAATGCCATGCTAAGAAATTAGATGACCATGTATTTCACCCATGAATATCTTGGGCCTCTGATTACTGAATGAGGGAATTTGTACCCCAATTTTCTTTTCAAGCCTTTAGGGCCCTCTTTTCTAGGATTCTCAATGAACATAAAATATGTCACCATAATTCACCTACTCTCACTCCAATAATTCAGTAGGTAAAACTAGGAAACATAGTTTTGAAAATATTTCATATTGCTTCCAGGTTTGAAACCCTGTCTCTGTGATAAAGTTTTATTGTATGTATGCTCAAATGTTAGACTAGACAGAATGGTTCCATAGCTTACAAGGAGGGTGAGCTAGAATAGTAGGATGCTTGAATAAAGACTATTCTTTGGGAAGTTCAGGCTAAGGGAACACACCCAGGGGCCAACGCAAGAGTGTGGAACAACTTAATCAGTAATGGATACAAAGGAACAGGAGCCATGGAAGAAACATGAAGTGAACTAATTTGTGGATATGAGGATGGGGGGAGATTGAGGGTCACTCATTCAGGTATATCCTCCTCTACACATGTGGGTCCCTTCACTCTCACGCTCCTGATGTACCCACCAGTCTCCTGTGGATAAGAACCAGTAGGGAGGGAAACTTTCAGAAGGACTGGCTCTGCTTCTCTGGTTAAACCTTGACTGATACATTCTTCAAAAATAAAAATGACATTTTAGAGAAAAAAATCTGTCTTCAACAGAACTGCACTATAAGAAATACTAAAGAGTTCTTCAACCAGAGGGGACACAGCTAGAATCCGAAAATTATTTTCTCCAGAAATAGAGCAGAGGGAATACTTCAGGAGGAAGAGAGAGTGACTTTATTTTATGAGGTCAACATAACTTTGAACAAAAACTAAACAAAGACATTGCAAGAAAATTACAGATATCAACATCCCTCATGAACATAGACATAAAAATCCTTCACAAAAATGTTAGCAAATCAAACCTAGATGCATCTTGACTAAATAGGAGTTATCCTAGAAAGTTAAGATTTGTTTATATTTTTAAAAGCAACCAATGTAATTTATCACATTAATTGGATAAGAGCAAAACCAGATGCAGAAAAAGCATTTGACAAAATTTAACACCCAATCACGATAAAAACTCTCAGCCATCAAGGAATACATTGCAGGTTAGTTGTAGAAGGAGGGGAAGTAAACCTATACAAATATGAGATGCACCATTTCTGGTCTGTGCAATTTATCTAACAGTAGTGGGGGATGGGAGGAAGGCTTAAAAGTCCCATAGCTGGTGAGACTAGGATATCTAAGAGTTTCACAGCAACCTCAAGGCAAACCATTGCTTTTATGTATATGGTCACAGAGCTCACAACTCCAAAGAAGGATTTCAAATCCCCAGAACATTCTCAGTTAATGTTTGTTGAATTAATGAGTGTTCTGTGTGATAAAGATGAATAAATATGATATTTGTCTTTAGTTTTGGTAAATACTCTTTCTTAAGGACATTTCCACTCATTCTTAGTGCACTAAAATGTTCCTTTTTAAAAAAAAAAAATCAGGATGTGAAATTTTGCAAAATGCCCCTTGGTTTCTACAGATTTTTTTTTTTCTTATTTTGTGATAAATTAGTAACATAAAATATATTTGTAGAAATTCCCAGGGTAGAACCGTCCTAGAATAAACTTACTTGATCATAGTTTGTTATATTTTCCTAAGTGTGCTGGATTTGATAACATATATTTAAGACCTTTGCACCACTAGCCATAATGTGCAATAATTTTATAGTTAATTTTCTATGTTATCTCCCTCAGATTCTGTAATCAGAGTTAAAAAGAAAAATTCCCCTTTTATATGCACAAACATAAGAAAAAACATGAGCAATAGTCTGTCCCTTAAAGTTTTATGAGAACATGTCCCTCAAGTTGTTTGGAAGCAGGTGTATGACTTCTTGCCTTCTGGGCTTCCTGGTCTGATCAGGTTTTTCTCTAGGTTTAGGAACTATGATGGCCACGAGAAGAGCAGTCATTTGGGCCAGCAGCTCCTTCTAATCACCAAGGAGTCCTATAGTAATATTTCTACCCATGTACTTCAAGCATTAAAAGATTTCATCTACTGGGGCTTCCCCAGTGGCGCAGTGGTTGAGAATCTGCCTGCCAATGCAGGGGACTCGGGTTCGAGCCCTGGTCTGGGAGGATCCCACATGCTGTGGAGCTACTAGGCCCATGAGCCACAACTACTGAGCCTGCGCATCTGGAGCCTGTGCTCCGAAACAAGAGAGGCCGCGACAGTGAGAGGCCTGCGCACTGCGATGAAGAGTGGCCCCCGCTCACCGCAACTAGAGAAAGCCCTCGCACAGAAACGAAGACAAACACAACACAGCCAAAAACTAAATTAAAAAAAAAAAAAGATTTCATCTACTAACCTGATTGCTTTCATTAAGGAAAAACAAGTAAATTCTACAAATGTTGATAAAAATCAGTGGCAGCAAAAATGATAACTCACAGCAGTAAACCAAGATAAAAATAACATTAAGCTAGCTACATCTCAGGCACGTGAAAAGAAACAGGTCATTCCAGTTAACCTTTGTGAGCTTATTATTTGTAAATGTTTGGTTTCTATTAAGCTTTAGGAAGCCTTGAAAATAAGTCACAGAAGTACTCAAATTACCACTGTAGCACTTTAAAGGGTCAAAAGACCCCATATTGGGAGAAATTTTGCATGTTGATTCTTTTGAAAACATAAGCTAAAAGTAAAAGCAGATCAGCTTCTCAGGAGAATACCCTCCTCTTCTAACAGGACAGGAATTTCTTTGAACATCATGGCTACTTTAAGCGATGTTCCCACAGGCTAAGCAAGTATGCAAGATACAGCTGAAGTCTCCTCCTTTTAAAAGACTCCATGAACACACAATTGTTGCCTGTTCACTGTGGTCCTCACTGTTACCACGGATTCTACAAGTAAACTATATCCCGCTTAACCCTGACTTGTACAGTGCTGAACATCTCTTGGGCTCTGGAGCTGAGCGCCCTGTGGTGTATGCAATGTCTGATGTGTGTAGAGTCTATAATAAAACCTGCAAGAATCCCTAAGTGGACCCTCAAGAGGATACAAATTTGCATTTGCTTTCTATTCCTCTATCATCAATTGAACCCCTCCTCAGACAAAACTCAACTACTTCCTTGACCTAAAGTAATTCATGGTTTAAAAAAAGAGATGAACACGAATGTTCCTATGAAATTATGCTCTAGTATAACCCACCCAAAGCCACCCAAAGAAGGAGCCAGACTGCCCAGAATAAACTTCCAAAAGGCAAAAATAATCCAGTGGATTTTTAAAGGGAGCTGTTCTTTATCCCACACTGAAGGTGATGCTCAGACAGTGCTTACGGTAGAAAAGTCTGTGAAAGCTCAAGAAGATGCCCAGGATGATGGGATGACAGCCCACATGCCAACATGTCCAGCTGCTAGTACATCCCTCTTGTTAGGGGTGATTGATCAGCCTGTCTGGAGGGTACGTGACCCGTTTTCTCTCTTCCTCTTTTGACTTCCTTTTAACACTTTTGTTTGTTCATCTCTGAGCTTGATGTGGTCCCATTTGCCTTTTGGGGCAGTGCAGTCAGTGTTAAAATTATTTATCAGTCCCACAGGGAGAGGGTTTCTATTCTATAGGTACAAATATAACTAAATGAAGTTATCTGATAGCATGTCAGCAAATGGCATTTTCTATCCTCACCTCTTCAGGGATTAGCCAACTCATACATAAGAAAGAAAAGAACAAGGAAAAATAGAAAATCTTCCAGTACCACAAGCTGAAATGAGGAGCAGGAGGTGGAGGTGGGGATCAATTTCATGATCTTCACTGGCTGGAGATTAGGGGCTGTGGGGACCACCTGCCTCTGTCTACCTGTAAGCTCAGGTGAGAAGTAAGCATCCTCTCCTGGTGATCTTTTGAGATGAGAATTTCTCATACTTGACTGTCCATGGAATCTTCTGAGGATCTTGCTTCAAGGCAGATTCTGAATCTGTTGGTCTGGGCCTGAGACTCTGCATTTCCAACAAGCCTCCAGGTGGTGCTTTGGCTACAGGCCTGTGTCCATTCTTTAAGAACAGTGACACAAAGCCTGTGCAGGGCTCTGGCTAGCCCTATTCCTGAGGCAGAGCCCAAGGGAAGACTGGAGCAAGGTCAAGATATCTCAGGGAAAATAAGGTCTCTCCACTGAATTAAGAAAGTCATGTGAAAGGGACAAAATGAACTGGCCTCTTCCCCTCAGGGCAGATATCTCAGCAACAAACTCTGAAATGCAGGCCCCAGGAGGTATTCATCATTGATCCTTCTCATCAGAGGTTTACATACCCAAGGAACCAGATTTGGATCACTCATCTCTTTGGCATATTTGTTTTCTATTTCATTAATAACTGTTCTTATCTTCATTTCCTTCCTCATACTTTCTTTGGGATTATTTTTCTGTTATTTTCCTAATTTTATTTTTTCTTCCTGCCTAGCACAGTATATTCATTTAAAATGAAATTTTGTTTCTCTAAAGTTCATTTTAAAATATTTTTTGTCATTATAATTTTTTATTTGACCTATTGGTTATTTAGAAGTATAATTTTATGCTCAAGTATATGGGAATTTTTTAGCTTTCCTTTTTGGTATAGATTTCAAGCATAATAGGACTGTGATAAGAGAAAACATTATGTAAATTATACAATCCATTATGTTGAGACTACATTTAAGGTGCATTATATGGGCAATTTTTGTAAATTTTCCACATGTGCTGGAAAATATTGTATATTATGGAGTTGCTAGGTGAGGTTTTTACTGTATTTCAATGATTCTGAGCCATATGTTTTTCCACATCTTAATTTTGTGAAAATAAGGATGCACTTTATAATCAGAGAGGGACAAGTGACAATCTGTGATGTTGCTGTCATTGCTGTGCATACGTGAATGTGTGTATATACGGGGGTATCACTGAAAAACGACAGCATGTTAACTTTCTGTAGACAAATCTTTCAAGGACCATTTGGGGAGGAAATGTGCATCCCCAATGGAAAATATTCCATTGTCACTTTCAGGGAAGATCAAGCATCAGAGACTTAGAAGCACTATCACTGGATAGACAGTAAGGACCTCTCTCTTAGGAATCTCCAACCCTCTGATAACACAGAGGGTTATAATATGTGAAGACACATGATCATTGGATGATTCTGAGTTTTAAACAGATTCTGAAGAAAAGAATTCTCAAAAATGTTTTAGAAATACCTTATTCAATTTATTTCTCATATATTTTTCTTTTTATATATGCATAAGAACAACATAATTAAATGTAAAAGAGCTTTCTCAATAAGTGTGGAATAACAGTTCTAAGTGATGAGGACTCACTGTGTCACAGTTGACATTGTTTTCTTTTTTCTTAGTGGCCCATCAAGTAATTGCAGGTGTTAGAGTCAATGACTTCTTAGAGTCGAGGAAATATGTCACATAGCCTGTTAGGTTAAGATCATGTTGAGCAAATCTTTCCCTTCTGGATTTTTGGTTGCTTATTATTCAGTCAATTACTGAGAGCTACATATTCAAATCTCCCAATGTGATTTGGGTTTTTGTAGTTCTATCAACTTTTGCTTTACATATTTTGAGGCTAAGTTGTCCAGGTGAATTCAATAATTCCGTCATTATATAGTGACTCTTATTGTCTCTAATAGTGCTTTATTCCTCAAAGTATATTTTGCCTGATATTAGTATAAGCTATACCAACTTAATTTTGTTTAGCACTAGATTGCACTTCTTTTTTCATTCTTTATTTCAACCCTTCTGTATCCTTATGTTTGCAATATGTCTTTCTGTTTTTCCACCTGTTCTGTTATTTTCATTCCTTTCTTACCTTATTTGTAGTGACCAAGAATTTTTTATTCCATTTTCTCCTTCTAGTGGTTGCAAAGTTATACACTCATTTTCTATTCTTTTAATGGCTGAACAGCTACTTTAAAATGACAAAATGTATTGCTGACTTACCTAGGTCTAATATAAGTTGTTCTTATGCTCTGATCCTAGCTAATGCAAGACCTTAGAACACAACTCCATTTATCCCATTCATTCTTACATGCTGTTTTTGTTACATACTTGAATGAATTTTTCACCATCTGGGACATTGTGATTAATGCCTTATGAAGTCAATGTTATTTTAGATTTAACAACACATTTGCCATTTTCATTGCTCTTCACCCTTTCCTGCATCTCTGACCTTCCATCTGGCATTGTTTTCTTTCACCAAAAAATCAACATGTAGAAAGTTAGTGCAGATCTCTTGGCAGCCAACTCTATCAATCTGAAATGAATTATACACCCTTATTCTGGAAAGATCTTTTCACTGGGTATAGGATTACATGTTGTTAGTTGTTCTCTCATTTCAGTAAAGCAATCATTCCAATGTACTCTGCTTCCATTGTTCCTGTTGAAATGTCAGCTGTCAAAATAACTGGTTTCCCCCAGCCTCTGGGAGCGCCAATGAGAAGAAAACTCTCAGCTGTCAGCACTCTTTGGGGACTAACTCAGTTGAAGAAACTGCCTGGCCCAAGGTCATGTCTCTTTCCAGGGGCAGGCCACAATCACTGACTGATCAATGCTGGGGAATAAAGACCCAGCCTACTCACTCCAGCTCAGGCAACTCTGAAGGGCCATCCCAGTTCCAAAGATACCTGTAGGATTAGCTCACACCATCACTGGAACTGCATGGGAGCTCAATTTCTCCCTCTGCCCAATCCTGCTTCCTTAACTCTCTTCTTCAGTGGTTGATCTCAAGGGCTTTCCCTAATAAACCTCCTACATGCTACTCTTTTTTTCAGACTCTCTTTCCCAGGGACCCCAATCTATGGCAAAAAGTATCAGAAGTAGGCTAGAAAAGTGGTCACTGGGATGGATCACCCCCTTGCCTGCTTGGCAATGAGGACTCCATTGCTGGATGTAGGTGGGGCACAGACAGCCCAGCATAAGGAAGTGGTGCAGGTGTTAAAGCTTCCATTGGTGGTGGACTGTAGGAAGGCAGCACATTAACTGAGGCCATATATCAGGGGTTTGAGAAAAGTTGGGGAAATAGTAACTATAATGATAATGGTATTGGGTTGATTGGCCTTTAGGAAAGATAATGAAAAGTGGAGATCAATTAGCAACTAAAAGCTGAGCATGAAAACGTTTCTTGTGAATAAAAAGATTCTCATCTCCTGCAGTGTAAGAGCAGAGAAAGCTGAGAATCAGGACCAGGGCTTAATTGTGAGAGTACCAGAGCACGAGGTAAGGGTAAACTCCCAATCAAGGCAGAACTGTTATGCCAAAGTCAAGTCATGGCTGGGAAAGAATGGAGCCCTGACATACAGGATGGGGACATCTGGATGAATGCTTCCCCAAATTGTGAATCTCCAGATTCCCCCAACCTCTGAGCCTGCATAAATGGCTCTCCTGCCAGTTGAGGGATAGCATTTGCTCCCTGTTGAAGATGATTCAGGGTCTTCTCCTCCACAAAACCCACATGCCTCTCTCAGGACCTGCCTCTACCTTCCCTCCTGGCTTCCAGGCCAGTAACTCAGGTTAAGTCACAACACAAACCATCCTGGCATTGCTGGGCCTGAAAGGGAGGAAGGCAACTGTATCACAGGAAGCTGCAAAACCTGGTCAGCAGGTACCAGCAAGCACTGAGGAGTCCACGTGGGATGAGAGGATGCTTTCAAGGGAGCAGGAATGAAAGGCTGAATAAGGGAAGCTATCTGAGTTATTTAGAGTATCAGAGTTATTTCCTCCAATAAATCCCTTGTGTGTCTAACTCTTCTTGGAAACCACTTCTTGGAAGACCAAACTGACACAGAACTGCATTGCAGCTCATCTTCATCCCCTGCATCCTTCCCTTCCCTTCCAAAGTGTTGATCCCAAGAGCATTCCTAACATATCTCTCACATGCCACTCTCCACCTCAGGGTCTACTTCCTGGGGAACCAGCCTGTGACAGTTGCCTCTGAAAAGACCTTCATTTCTGTACTGTTTTGATCCTTCTTCCCCGTTTTTTCACAGCCCACATTTTATTTTCTTCTGTTGTATTATTATCTCTTCTTTGACATCTTCTGTATCTCCTTTGGCTTCTTATTTCAATGAGAGTATGTTCTCTTTAACTTTCTCAAGCTCATGGAGAAATGTTCATTCTCATTTTTCATTTGCTTCTGTTGGATATTCTTCATCTGCCTCTATTGGTTGTTATTGTCCTCTTTTTGCAGGAGAATTACTCATTTTAATGAGGACAGCTCTCTCTGGATTAGCTATTTGCTAAGAATTATGTGGGGAAAGGATGGATCAAGGGGAAGAGAAGTAGCTTTTAAATTTTATTTATTTATTTATTTATTTGGCTGCACTGGTTCTTGGTTGTGGCACACGGGATCTTCGTTGCTGCATGCGGGATCTTTGTTACAGCATACAGGATCTTTAGTTGTGGCATGCAGGCTCTTAGTTGCAGCATGTGGGATCTAGTTCCCTGAGCAGGGATTGAACCTGGGCCCCCTGCGTTGGAAGCACGGAGTCTTAACCACTGGACCAACAGGGAAGCCCCAAGAGCAGTAACTTTAACTCAAGTGTGTCTTTTGGGAGGACTTTCTCATGACTCAGTGTCCTCTGAGAAGGGATGGGGTCCACTCACAAATCTCAGTGGTTCATTCCATGCTCAGCAGGCCTGTTGTTTACAGCAATCCCTGGTGTTCCGGGGTATCTGGGGTATTAAAGCAACTAATACTAAGCTGACTGCCATGAGGACTCCTTCTCTGACCTCTTGTGCTTTTCAGAAAGACTGGGCATCTTGATAGTTTCCTCCCAGCCCTGGTTTACCTGTAATGCTAGGAGTGGACACCTCAGACTAGGACCTTCGGTTGGACCCCTTAGGGTTGTGTCACCCTTTAATGGAAAACTGTAGGCTAGAAAAGACCTGTGGGGGTGGGGCATGCATATGTTTTTTTTTGGTTTCATGTCTCACTTTGTTACAAAATGTGTTGTATTTGGCAGCTATCCTTTGTAACTTTTGGGTTTTGCATATATTTTCAGTGAAAATGGTATTTTCTTCTCTACTGCTCATTCTTTTTGTTATTTTAAGTTGGCCTCTGAGGAGGGAAGTGAACTTGGACCGGAATCCTGAAATAAGTTTTAACAAGCTGTTTACATTTTATTCTTTTAAAAAGTCCTATTTACTTTAGCATTTCAACCACATAGTAGAAGATTTTTTTATATCTTAATTAGTAAGAAATTAACAACACAAATTATGAGGCCCAGAATAAAAGGAAAGGTACAAAAATGATGAATAAAAATGCAAAAAAAACCCCATCATTCTTTAATCATGCATTAGAAATTTAGATTTGGAAAACAAAACAAAACAAAAAATCAGTTTGGGATTGCTTCAGAAAAACAAAACTGGTTAAAAACACAAACGGTCATGGCTGTGTTCTCAGTGTTCTACATTGCTCATAAAAACTGCCTTTAAGAAGTGGTGATGATGTAGTCCTGGAGGAAAACAAGCCATTGCAATGGTGAGTGGCTTCCCCCACATGTGAAGTCATCCGCATTGTGTGGCAGGATGAACATCTGCCCATTAAACTCTGCACTGGCTGCAGTATGCCACAAAAACATTCTTTGTTTCTATGTGACCCTTGCTCTCGTTTTGTTAGATGAAGATTTGTTCATAGGATGAGACTTTTCTGAAGTAACTTCAATGAAGACATTTAACGTCATTTCTTTGCAAGCAATGCTAATATAATACAATGTCTTTGTCTCAAAAAATGATGTTAATCCAGCGTGATTCATAGTGGATGATGGGGGAGGAGTTGTGGGTGGGGGAGAGTAATCAAGCACACTCGTTTCCATGCTTTCTTCCTTTTCGTCTTATCAAGCATCTAAATGCCAGCTTGGGATCAGCCCACATGCCCCAAGTTGTTCTGCACTTTCACTATCAAAATGACCAGTTACAATAAAAGAAAATGACAGTGACTCAAACCAGACTCAAGGCCTGGTTTATAAATTAAGAAGCAGTTATTCTGGCTAAAAAGAAGAGAGAAGCTATTTGTATTTCAGACATGCAAACTACAAATTTTATAAAAACTACAATTTCTTTTTATGGAAAAATAATTAATTCCACTATGTCTTTCAGCCCATTAGCAAGATGTGTAAAAAGAATTGAGGTTGAAATGGGAAAAATCTTGCCCATCTCTCAATTTTAAAGTAATCACAACTTAATACAATGCAAATGAAAGAACAGTTTTCAATTCTTCTTAGGAATTCGAAAAGGTTTCTGATTAAACTAAAGGGAGAGCATGTTCCAGTGACAAACCTCACAGCTGCATAGATGACTTGGTCTTTCCTCATTTGATTGCTGAATTTACTTTATAAAGTAGGCTGAATAGTGGCCCCAAAGATACCAGGTCCTAATCCCTAGAAACTGTAAATGTTATTTTATAAAGAAAAAGAGTCTTTGCAGATATGTCTAAGTTATAGATCTTATATGACAAGATTATCCTAGATTATCTGTGTGGGATCTAAATTCCATCACATGTATCCTTATGAGAAGAAGCAGAGAGAGATGGCACATACACAGAAGAAGAGAAGGCCAGGTGAAGGTAGAGTCAGAAGAAGGAGTGATGTGAACACAGGCAAAGGAAAGCTGGCAGCACCAGAAGTTGGCAAGGAACAGAGCCTCTCCTGGAACCTTCGTGCGGAGCATGGCCCTGCTAACACCTTGATTTCAGCCCAGTGAAACTGATGTTGAACTCCTGGCCTCCAGGATCATGTGACAATAAATTTCTGTTGTTTTAAGCCATGCTTGTGGTAATTTGTTACTGTAGCAACAAGAAACTAATATGCCTCCTTTCTATATAAATATGGTACAGTTTTATTTCATCCTCTGTCATCACTTAATTAAATCATGGATATCATTTAAAAAACCATAAAATTTAAAGCAAATATTTTCTAGAATTTGACTATTTTATCACTTAAAATTTTGTTTTAGGTAAGTGCCTGTAAAAACTGGCATGCAATTATATTGTGTCAATGTCAATTTCCTGGGTTTTATAATGTAGTCTTTTTATGTATGTTGTTACCATGGGAAGAAGCTAGTAGACATGTACAAGACTTAGCTGAACTCTTTTTACAACTTCTTGTGAGTCTATACTTATTTCAAAACAAGAAGTTAAAAATTTTTTTCT